>NC_134454.1:41656081-42342646 GCF_030867145.1 Opisthocomus hoazin | reverse complement strand
TTGCAAGGGCAGCTACCGCTAGATGAGATTTACTCACAAGAGGGCAGTATTGCATTGATTTTGACAAAGACTTTCCCAACTTTTAGTGCTCTGCCAAGTGAGTGGTACAGCTTGTGGGGCCTTCAGAACGTTCCCTGATGAGGGTTTGCTTTTCAGGTCTGCATACTATTTAGCTTCCAGAGCATGATACAACCAGTTTTACAAGGACAGGACGTATTTTTCCCTTAAGCTAATTAAAAATAGTAACTTCAATCACAACACCTCAAAATCAAAGAGATAATATGCTGGAGTATTTTGACAGATCCAGGGAGAATTTGCCAAGAGCACTTGCTACCTGCAGTGGGAGTTGCCTGAAGTGGCCTAAATTTATGCAATTGCATAGAAATACATCTCATTCATAAATCTTGCATTTTTAGGGCTGTAAAATGTCTCACCTGCTGGCTGATAATCTACTGGTTTTTTGCAAGTAATCAGCAAAGGTAGGTATGGGAGAATACAAAATTTTGTGAGATCGTGAAATCGTCTCTTCCAGTATGCTTCCAGCTAGAATTACTCGAGTGGGAAATGGCACGTCCTGCTTCTGCATGCTCAGTGTCTAGTGCTGCCAGCAGACTTTGTGAAGCTTCCACGTCTCCATGTAACGATTTGTTTGGTTACACTGTTTCTTCTTACCCAACATACCTGGGTCACGGAATGTATTCAGAGTTGTATCTCATTACTTCAGTTATAGAAATAAAACTTTTCTATTAGTTTAACTGTTATTAGCCTTAAGGAACTAAAAACCACAAACGGAGCTTGTTTCTGTTTCTGTATGTGTGTCATTAGTAATACTGTCTATTACAGTTCTGCTACAGAGGTAGTCAGATGTATGAGTGTAATCGCAATGGCAGTAAAGAAATTGCAAGGATATATGTAGGTGTCATTTTGCCTGCATACATGTGTGTATGTCTATCCATATGTAAATATATATGGATATGGAGACAATTACATGGAGGGACTATTTTTTTCTAGTACTGATGCACAAATTATAAGGCATGAAACTTGGCTTTTGAGCTGGAGGAGTGAAAAAGAATTATGCTTACTCTGAACGATAAACTGAGAAAATACACTTGGAATGCTTCTGCATCATTTTTTTGCATTTAAAAATTAGAATGGGAATTTTAAAGTTTTGCTTTGTATTTGCTCAGTCTCAAAGCCCTAGATAGTGCCATACATCAGAAGACTCACACAGTTCCTTCCAGCAGCCTCTCACAGTACTGTTAAACTAGAAATTAATCACATTAGGGAAACAAAGCGATCAAGATGCTAGCAGGTAGCCTACTAGGCAAGGTGAACCTCTGATCTGAAACATTATTGCAGTTGAATTGTTCCCACATTTCAGGGCTGTGAGAGAGATATATTAAATGTCAACTGCGTGTTTGCAGAAGATGCCCTTAATTTTTTGCTTGGCTTCTTGGCTAATCTCCTTAAGTCAACAATCATTATTGTTTGTTGTTTTGTCATAGTGCAGCTGTTCTTTTTCAATTCACGTAGTAAAAAACTGTTCTGGGCCTCAGGTTTTATTACAGGGTTTCAAGGTGGTTCATACGAAAAGTTTATCTCCTGCAGTAACAGATACGGCACAGGTTACTTATTACAAGTGACACTGTGAAGTTCAGGAGCATTCAAACACTTTAAAGGGATTATGAGGTAGGATCCCAATGGTGTGAAGTGGGCATCTGACCCTCCTTTTTGTGTTCTTTTATGGTATTGCACGAACATTGCGAGTGACCGAGAGCAGAGCTGGATAAGAAACACACAGTCTGCATTGACGAGAATCCTGGCACTCACAGGTTTAGTTTAAAATAGTCATATTCTCCAATATTAGGTTACAGTAGCAGTTGAGAGTCTTTTCCATAATCCCTGTCCAGCTTCTCCCCTCGACTTAGTGTTCCCAAGCAGCACACACCTACAAAAAATAGGCTTCCTACTGGAAAACCAAACTCTTCCTGAAATTTTCTCATACTCTTGACTAAGTTAATCATTTCTTCTAGCTCAGAAACTTAAAATTTTCTTTGCATTAACTGTTGACATTCACACATCAAGGTACACATTTTTAACTAAATGCGTAGAAGTGTAAGAGCTATCCTCTCTGAAAGCATTAAGAACAGAGTATGTAGAAAAATCCACTATCAAAACTTTCTTTTATGTCTCCTGTTCACATTAAATTTTCTCAGAATAAGCTTGCTTACACTGAAAATTGTGGTTACGCTAAAAGAGAGCTGTTTCCAGCAATGTAATATTGTCAGAAACATTTCAGTCATGTCTCTCAGGAGCCATTCACTCCTATTCCCCCTGCCTTGTTGTCAGTCTAACACAGAATTTTGCAGATGGGATACTCAGGTATTTGTTGTATAAACTGGTACTACTATCCAAAGAAACAAGCCACACTTTTTCTCATCACTGGCCACTCACTCTCACGCCTGTGTCATATCTTCTCCCGAGTTAGAACTTCTGTTCAGCAGCCATCCAGTGAACTGATCAAGAAGGTACTTCAGATTAAAATTCACAATCTGTTTTAACTTGGCTGTGTGGGAGACTGTACTTGCCCAAGAGAAGAAACACCAAAAAGTAAAAGGAAGGGATGAGAACAAGCAACGACGGATTGACAGAACTGCTTATTTTAGTGAAGTTGGCATAATGAAATGACTGTGAAATCATGGCAAGATCTTACCTTCGGCCTTACAGGATTCCAAACGCTGCTATGGTAGATCTCTCACTTTTGCAAATAGATATTTTCAGGCAGAAGAAGGACCTCTATGAATGGCTTCAGGTATCTACAATTGTTTTACATTTTTTGTGTAAGTGGATAGATCCTCAGCTGCTAGAATTCCATAAAATTGTGCTATTTGCACAAGCTTAGATCTGACTCACAAAAGAGATAACTAATTTATATGAACCATAGCACAGAGTCACGATGCTAATAACAAACATAGGGTTAACATTATATTGTAACTTCATATTACAGTTTCTCATTGTCAAGCATTATATTGCCCAGTTAGATAAACAACATTGAAGACTATTTAAAATTAAAGTTACAGTCTAAATCCCAGAGCATGCTGAGTACAGGGTATAGGTTTATTAGAATTTCCTGCTGCCTTTTAAATGTATGTCTCTTTTGATAGTTATTTGTCATCTGCCTACTTTTCAACTAGAAGATCTTGGTCTTCAGCAGAATTCTGAAATCTCTGGACACTGCAAAAATGCAAAAGGTAATGAAAGTACAAACCATTGTTGAAAAAATAATCAGTGATCTCTTCATTGTGTTTCATTAATCAGATGACTTTTCTCAACTTTCAGGATGATTTAAATTGAGAAATTAGCGTTATTTTCCGTTTAAATTCAGACATGAAGTTAGGCTTTTCTTATCACAAAAACCTTCAGTTTCTACACTTATGCAGTGACTATCCCATATTCAGTCAAAGACCAATTTAAAATGTATTTTATAGAATTTGAGAAGGTAGAATAATCACATGATTGACAGTTCATGTGATTTACAGTTGTCCCTCTAACTTGCATGCTCATTCTTGGCTCTGCTCGCATTCATTCTTTGACTTTAGGCAGGAGAAGTTTTTTCCATATGCAGTGAATCTACTGAAATTTGCACTTCCTGTTGATTAGCGTTATTTTTTGCCTGAACGACTCAGTACCATTTCAGTTATCAAGCCTATTATCCTTCCATCGCTTTTTCTCCTTCCCCCCAAAATAGTTGGTCACTTGGAGCTATGCATGTACCAGTTACCCAGTTACCCAGTTACCCAGTTACAAGGTACGTGCAGTTGACCAAACCATTTGCTGCCAAATAGAAAGCATGACAACAGAGTTCTGCCAGCCTTTTCCTCTTTGGAGTCACAAATCTGGTGTTCGTTCCACTACTTGTTTGCTAATTTTCATGAAATTTGTAGAAATATAAATATCTAATGCTTCTCTTTCAAAATGCTGAGCTTATCTTACAAGCTATGTCGTAAAGAAGGGCAGAGGCATACTTTCTCGTAAGCCCTGTTTTCTTAGGAAACTAGACTAAAAATTAAACTACTAGTGACACAGCATATGTAAACTTCGATCATCCAGATGTTTCAAAGCATAGTCCAAACATGGCTTTTGAATAATAAAAGTGGAATTCAAGAGAGAGGCAAATTTTAGTAATTAATACTCAGAAGGCTAAGGTTTATCCTTATACTGATTACTTTGAATGTTCATGTGGATTCCAGTGTCTCTTTCATGAGTACATTTGCTTTGTAATATGTAGGGAGACAGTAGGTTAGGTTGTCTGCATAATATTTTAGAAACACTCTATTCACTTTGTTTTGATGGACTGCCCATGGAATGGTTTTTATTAATTCCTTTCAGAGACTAAAATCATGTATTTTATGAACTGTTAGAATGAACAGAGAAGTGGCTGGAAGAAGTATCATAACCTAGTAGACAGACAAATCACTCTGTCTAAAATGCTCTCAGAGTGTCTCCCTTGGAAACATCTTAGACACAAGCCTCTGGATTGGATGTATCTTGAGTCATTCAGCTAGCAACACAATTTTCCCACTTCATGCCAGTTCTCTCTTGTTGATTCCGTTCACCTAGCTTCATATGGCCGAAGCATCAGTGCCCTGATGTTCTAATTCAGATAATTTCTCCTTCCTTGTCTGGAATAACTCTTTTCTGATAAGGAATACTGCATTATGCAATGGTCTGCACCTGCTGCTTTTTTCCCTCTAGATGTAACTTTGTTTAATGAGGATCTTATGAGATCCTCATCACCATGGTACCTACATTTCTTCTCTTGCATTAGAGGAGATTCTTTCTCTCCAAAGTGATGCGAGATTATATGAATGCACCTGTAGCATAGGATTTAGAATCAGCATTTGGTCCCCCCAGCAAGAGAGACAAAATGAGCAGAAGGTGGATCTAGAGCTTTAGCCACAGAAGATGTCAGAAATTTGGAATTCTCCTTCGGGAAGCTGACCTGTAGATTTTGCCTGGTACCTATTGTCTCTGAGTTCAATTGAGATGCACAAAAATTTTTCACATACATTCACTTAGAATAGATTTACTTTAATTAAAAAATATTTTTTTCTGCACATCACAGACTAAAAGGAATTTTCTTCATCATGCAGATAAACCTTACTCAAATGAGTAGTCTTCATGAAATTCAATGGACTGTTCAGTTGAGTAAGATGAACTTGTGTGTGTAGACCTTCCTCTTAAAGGATGACATGATGGAATCCATTCAAATCAAAGTCACAGTGTTTCCCTATGACTGATGCATGTTCAAATATTTTCGTTTAGGCAGAATATCCAGGCAGAATAATAATGCTACCTCACTAACACATGTTCATGTGCTTGAACAGAAAATTGCAAGTTCTTGTTCTGTAATGTTAAGTATACATGCAAAAATTCTTTATGGTTGTATAATTACAGAACCCTAGGACAAAAGCCAATTCTATAACTTTAGTGTAACTGTTCTTCTATGAACTTAGCTATGCATTGCTAGCTCTAGTCTATCTTTCTGTTCTATTATGCATACATGTTACTCTTTTATATTTGTTAAAATAAACAGCTCTAAAACTTCATAATTGCCTTAGAAAAATGCAAAACAACTACTGTTTTCTTTCTAGCATTCAAGAACCTGTTTTGTTCTGTTTCATGTACTGATTGCTTCTAACAGCAGTGAAGCTCTTCATAAAGAGCTTCTGAGATCTGCAAAGGAAAATCACTATATAAGAACTGGGTATTGTAATTGCTGTTATGATGAGGTAGCAATACTTGGACAAGATCAGCCTCATGGACCTGGGGGTAAAAAAAGTCCAAGTTGGACCATACAATGGCAGAAGGACCTGAGACCATGCGAGGACACTTTTCTCTACACCTTTACGTCAGGATCCTCAAAAAAGAGTTGCCCATTACAATTTCTTCATAGGAAAGCCTTCCTCTTAAGAGCCTTCCTCTTGATTTCTCTGTTGCAGTTGAAAGGTACAGTCCTACAGGTCATTGAGCTGGCATAGCTGAAGAACTAAACTACAACAAGAGGGAAAGAAGCAGCCGATGCAGAGAGGAGTGGACAGGAACCTCCTTGATTGCATTTGCTACTACAGCAAAGAGCTGTGGGTGTGTACAGCCGAAATAGCAGCAGTGTCAGGTAGCGGCTGATCTGCGTGGAGAAACAGAACTTGCTGTATCTTGCAGTTACTTCCTTAACTCAAGAGTCAAAAGCTTGTGTTGTGAATATAAGGATTTCAGCTCTGCAAATGATTACATGGATGTAAAGATAATACCAGATGAGGAAATCCCATTTTTTATTTGCTTTTTAGACATTTGTACAATCCTACTATGTAAAAAAACATGAAGAATATTAGCAGGGCATGTTCACATGCTCAAAACCAAGGTATTAATTCAGCCCACCTGTAAAAATGCAGTACAAAACAGTCTTTAATTATACACACTTGTCTTACTGAAGCCAGAGTACACAAAAATAGTAACATGGGTACAATTAATTTCTGGTGTAATTTCATCACTTCTAGAAGGGAGATGAATCTTAGTTATCCTTCTCTGTGAGTAGTGAAACTCTTCAAACATTGAAGACAGAGGAGTAAGCAGAATAATGCTGTTACCAAAACGACTGTCCAGTGAATTCTCTAGGGAGACAGGTGCTGGTGACATCCAAACAGAAATCTGTGAGAACTTCAAGCCACATATTTCCTGCTATAAAAACAAGGACTGCTGATATTGGAGTTGCCATCTCTGTCACATGTGGCCAAAGACAAGACAGCAATATAAGGGATTTCTCCTAGTAATGCAGTTCACAAAACACAAAAGTTTCTATTGTTAAGAAACGAAATGTGCTAAGGCTTCACGGGTGTTATTCTGCCCACTTTCGCCGTCTGCAATATGGATTATCAAAACCAAGAGACTGTGGGCGTTGGCCCAGGTAGAGTCTGGCCAGAAATTATATCTGGTAATCCTGCATTGCCTTTTGCAGTCCCTGCATTGCCTGGATACCCGTTCGAGCGCAGCACTCACAGCCTTTTCCAGCACGATGCATATTGGGGCACATCCTTATCATAGCATTTCTCTGGCGACTGTGACCAAAACTACTAAAATATACATCACATTATTGATATCTGATTACACAGTTAACCATTCTCTGTACCTCACAGGAGTACATCAGAGCATTTCTCAATCACATAATTACCCATTGGTCTTCATCAGTGTGAAATGTTAATAACCAGTACATAAGTGGTGTTGCAGTAGGAGGCCTCAAAGCGTTAAGAGCCAGCTGTTAGATCGCACAGCTAGAAATCACTGTGTGCCTTGGCTGTAGTTTCATCTGCCTGGAAGAGATAGTTGAGTTGCAAATACTCTGTAAAAGATAGTTACAGCAAATATTTAGAAGACCTAGATGGAGAAGATCCATCAGGGAGAGCTGAAACAACAGTTCAGAGGCTTAGTTTCATGTGACAATGTAGTAGACAACAGACTGAAGCCTCTGAGGATGGGCTAGGCTATAAAAGAGGAATACTGAGGACACTAGGGAAGGAGTTCAGCTTAATGAAAGCTAGTGAAAGAAATCTGGAGAATTTAGAAATCACCACCTGCAGTATTTCTCCATCAACAACTTCTGTGAGCTCTCTGAATACCTAGAAATTTGAAACTAGCTTCACCCCTCAGAGTCTGTCTCATTTAAAGTAGAGCAGCTCATGTTCAATGAACCCATGTATACACACTTGCTTACACGGGTTTCAAAACACATTTTTTATGAACTTTGTGCATAGTCAGGGCCTTCCATAAGGTAAGAAGAGTACTTTGGCAGGTGACGTGTTTTCTGGGTCTATAATCATATATACAGCTGGGACACGTGGATGTAAAATTTTGCTATGATAACTGGTACAAGTAGAGTATATACTGTGCATCAGTTCTGCTGGAGAGCATGAACTCTGTCTGGATTTCTAGCATTTTATTTATATACTGTGTAGGTACAAATTACTGTGTTAGGTGAAAAAAGTAATCCAGCATGCATGCACTACAGAGAAAGATTCTCTGTAAGGAGATTGAATGAGTTTCTAGACCAATGGAATGAAATACGTCCCTTACCATGCACTTAGCAAAGTCCACTGAATCTGGAAGCACCAAAAAAGCAACTTCTTCACAATTTGACACTCAGTTTATAGTCATGCTTTTAGGGATGACATATCTTCTTTCGGATGGTGTGTTGATATACCAGCATCTGCAGTTTTGGGGAAGAGCAGTAGTTTCTAGACAGGAATGGGAATCCAAGTGGATAATATTCATTTAGTCCTTCAGTTGTTGATCAATCTTTTGACTCTACCAAAAGCACAATAAATGAAAGACTACATTTACAGATAAGACTACATTTACAGGTTAATTCCTTGGAAATGGTCACATCAAGACTGTAGATTTCAAGTAGCAGGCTTTCTACACCTGTTGAACATCTGCAGCAAACACCTTGAGTCAAACCTGAATCCTTTACAGCTGAATTATTCATAAAGCTCTCAGCCACCTTAGGCCTGGCAGCACATGTGAATTAAGAAGCTCCATGGTAGTCATCCAGAACTAAAAACTCAATACAAAGAGCTACGTGGCTCTGTGGAACCCAACCCAAGAGTGGGCTGATACCAAGTCTGAACTAATAAGATCTGCAGTCTCCATGTGAAGCTTCTCATGTGACTGCACATGGCTTCCAGTATGTCTCATGTCTGTATTACTGAGCATGCTTTTTTCTGTTATTTGGATTATTTCAGCATGATACTTGCTTGTGCTTTCATTTCCAAGAATTTTAATGAAAAAGTTCAGGTTCAAGTTTGGAATTTATATTGCTGTAAATGATACCTGCTGAATCTGAGCGCCGTTTTTGAAGAGTCAGTTTCCAAAGGTCATGTGAGCAGTCAAAGTTCTAAAGAAAGGCTCTTGACCTTGAACTCCACTGCGAAACAGAAGTTCAAATGTGAGTTGCTATTTCTCCAGCACGTAGAGCCCGACAATATGCAAGTGTGCCAAATTTCAGTCTTCTAGTTTAATGGAAATATGCTAATTAATTATATTTCAATAGAAGAAGAAGCCATATTGTATAGCAGTTACTATAGTTCTCAGCAGTTCTCCCTGCCCCGTTCCCAGGGAGCTGAAAGGAACTTAAGTAATTCAGGTGTAGTGTCAAGCCTGAGATACAGATATACAACGTAGCTATAGATAATCAGGAGTTGATTGTGTGTATATTAGACTCTGAAACTCTATTGTATAATTATACCAAAATCAGTGTATTGCAATGGTAAGGACTTTAATTTTTAACAAAACCTTTTGTTTCACAATGTTTGAAGCAAATTAAAGACGCACCAACACATTCCCATTTTGTAGTCTCTAGATTTTTTTTAGGCCACTAAAAATATTTTCATATGTATTAGTGTTTCACAAAATAGGGCCGAAAGACATGGGGCTGTCCTAACAGAACTAAGAACCTACAAATATCGAGCACCTATGATTATATTAACAGGGTAAAATACAAGCAAGTTCTTCAGCAGCATTTGTAGTAAAAGCAACTATCTTTTTGTAGTTTTACATACATCACACCTTCAGTATTCATATTTAAAAGCAATCATTTATTATTAGTTTCTTAGAGTCTTCTTCAATGCCTTGCATTTGAACACATGGAGGAAAGATGAACAGAGCCAGTTCTATGATTCACTGTATGTAAAAGAGAACTGGATTGACCCACTGCTAAGGCAAGCAGTACTTAGGTAGCCTGTGGCCACCTCAAAGTTTAAACGCTGGGGAAAGCTTCCCCTGAAAACCTGATTTGCAGTTAAAGCGTTTCTCCCACTGAAGTCCCTCGGAACTCTTCTTGTCTTTGTGAGTGTACAGTCCTCCCTTTTACTTACCTGAAGGCAAGGTTCTCTCGTAGAAAAGTCCCTTCACAGCTATTCTACATGTGTTTCTCAGTGCTCCTGAGTAGACCAAACATCATACTCCAAAAACAAAGATCGAAGGTTCAAATTACCTTACAGAGGTAGATTTGTGCCTCATGAGTCACTTCAACATCTGTGTGACATTAAGCATATGAAAAAAGATGTTTGACTTCCCTCAGTTTGGCTTTATGCATAGACCAGTTTATGCTGATGGTTGTAAAATCCCTTCTGGGCAAATCAGATAAGCATGTAAACAAGTCTTTTTAAACTATGATTTATTTACACAATAGCAGCATCATTTAACACTTGAACTCTCTGAGGTGCCAGGTGTGCCCACACATTGGCTAGGTGGTGGTACAGTAGCATGAGTACCCTTGCCAGACTGGAATATTTTCATGTGGAGAAACAGTAGCTCTGCAGCCTACTATTTCACTCTCATTTTTACCCAGGACAGATAAATTAGAGCTAGCACTGGTACACCCATGTGGCTGCAATCACATATCCTCCTCACCACTGTGTAGATTAACCCAGATGATGGCAAACACTATTAGACAAAAATACGTTACAAACAATGTCAGCTGAAAAAGAGTTTGCACCTAGTTCTAGTTGTCATAGCAAAGTCAGTAGAATTAATTCTTTCATACTGTGTAGAGTATGCCAAATCAGCAAAGGCATAGTACAGATTTGGCTTGCAATACTCCAAATTCCACTCATTTCAGCACAGGAACTGCACGGATGAATCTGAAGTCAGAATTTGACTCAATATAGTCCATTGTAGTATTTCTAATTATAACATTTGCTTACAATAGTATACAGATACAGATAGAGATGTATAGAGATTGTCACACATCCACACTCTTTTTATAGACACATATGCATGCAAGCAGATGCTTAATTTATTCCTTGTTTCATTAACACTAAGGTTATTGGAGATGTCCTTCATGGTCAACTACATTCCATGTAACAAACACATGTTTTGCCTAGAAGTAGCAAATGTAAGTTGCACAAGAATGTTAAAGACCATATATGGTTATTGGGTTTCAAACTTCCTTCGAGAGGCTCAGGATGCATTGTTCAGTTTAATCAGTTCACTAGCTTAAATTCTTTTAAGTATGTCTTTGTGTTCCTCTTTCTAATGTCAGTGAGGTTAACATAAAGAATCCTATTTATTTTAATGGAGTTGCCTTACTTGCAGAAGTTACTTGCAAGCCTCATCCCATAATGACAGTACTAGCTAAGGTAACAGTCACATAAACTAAATTTGTCCGGTACGCAATGCAAAAATTACCTAAGGTCAATGTAAAATGTAACATTTTACATTCCAATTTTTAATGGGATTTTATGTTGTAACATGTAAGCGTAAAATGTACTATAAATTTGCACTGTCAGCTGCTTTTTAAGTTCTGGGAAAGCCCTATTGCATGTGTAATACTTAAGGGTAGAACACATGCAGAGGAGGAGTCACTGACATGAAGCTGTCACCATAATTAGCCCTGTGATAACTTGTTTGTGTTTTATCTTGAGTTCTACACCTTTCTGTCATTCCTTGGAAGAAGTCTGAACCTTCATACACGCCAAAATCCAAACGCCGAGAAATCCAAATCACAGAATCACAGAATGTTTGGGGTTGGAAGGGACCTCAGTGGGTCGTCTAGTCCAATCCCCCTGCCGAAGCAGGGTCAGCTACAGCAGGCTGCACAGGACCTTGTCCAGGCGGGTTCTGAATATCTCCAGAGAAGGAGACTCCACAACCTTCCTGGGCAGCCTGTTCCAGTGCTCCGTCACCCTCAGAGGGAAGAAGTTCTTCCTCATGTTCAGACGGAACTTCCTATGCTTCAGTTTGTGCCCGTTGCCCCTTGTCCTGTCACTGGGCACCACTGAAAAGAGCTTGGCCCCATCCTCCTGACACCCACCCTTCAGATATTTGTAGGCATTTATGAGGTCCCCTCTCAGCCTTCTCTTCTTCAGGCTGAACAAGCCCAGCTCCCTCAGCCTTTCCTGTCACTACTACACTAATGGTTTTAGATTCACATGAGCTTTTAAATTTGCAGGCTTGGCCAGAAATGAACTTCAGTAAATGCATCTGCATTAAAGCAAATTTATTCCAAGAGGGGCTGCACAGCATACAGGTACTAAGATGGCAGCAATGCGACTCCTTCCTATACTGATGAAGCAGTTATTAAATGCAGTTTTTCAGAGCCTGGTATTAAGCTGTTTCAGTGTAAAATCCCATTAACTGCATAATGTACTACCGCTAAATTTCTCCACCTTCCTAAGATGTAAATGGTTTCTAAGAGCATTCAACACATACATTATTTAAAACCTGAAGTGCTAACTGAAGGTGGCACATAATGCCCAAAACTCTGGATTCCAAGCTCACTTCTCACTGCATTTAAATATAGATGACTTTGGAGTCTTTATTAGGTTAGTCACAGCAGCTTGATCCCAAATCCTGGTTCCTTACCCCAGTGAGCTAACTTAAAACCGATCGTGCATCTCCGATTTGTACCAGTGTAACTGAATCACTGTCTTAGGCAACGACTAAAACAAAAGCCCAGTATTTCAAAGATAAATCTAGTCTCATTTACAAGTGAGCAATAAATTAAACTGAAAAACTTCAGTTTTAGAGATTCAGCAGGAGTACAAGTAGAAAGGAATAAAATCCCCCCCTCAAGGAGGAGCTGCAAACCTAGAGTCCATCTCATCTCTGGTGAAATTGCTTTGCCAATTATTTTAATGAGAGTTCGTCTGTACAAAAACCTAAGTTTATAAAACAATCGTCATTTGAATGTTCCTTTCTTACCCGCTCCACCGCATTACCCAAAGCAAACGGGACACAGACCCAAGGACTGCCAGAAACGCCTGTATCAACGCTGTCATCAGCCTGCGGGAACTTGCTTAGACCCGAACCCCCGGGGCCTGCCCGGGCCGACGGCCCCGCCCCCCGCGGGGCTAGGCCCGCTCTCCGCGTGCCCCTTCCCGCCCCGGCCCCGCCGCGAGCGCGCTTCGGCCCGTTGCTCCCCGTCCCGTAACGGTCTCCGGGCAGCACCCGCCGGAGCCGCCGGTGTCGGGGCGGCCTCTCCCCCGCGGCAGCTCCGCAGCCCGGGCCGCGGCGCCGTCGGCCGGCAGCAAGGAGGGAGCCGCCGCCGCGGAGGGGCCCCGGGCCGGCCCAGCTCTCCCGGCCCCGCGGAGCGGCCCCCCCGCCGGCGAGCGGGGCCCGTCGGGCGGCGGAGCCCGGCCGCGGCGGGGCCATGGCGGCGCGGAGCCCGGCCTCCCTGCGGCGCTGGCTGCAGAGCTCGCAGGAGGCGCGGCGCCGGCAGGCGGGGCTGGTGCGGCAGCTGCAGGCCAAGGTGCGGAGCGGCGGGGGGGTGGGGGAGGGCCCGTCCCCGGGCAGCCGCCGCCCCGGCGGGGCCGGGCCGCGGGAGCGGGGGGCCGTCCCCGGGGCGGGAGCCGAGGCGGCGGGGCGGGCCCGGGCGGCCCCGGGCAGGGCAGGGGCGGGCGGCGGGGAGGGGGGTCGGGGCCGGCCCTGCCCGGCGCCCGGCGGGGATGCCGGCGCTGCGTCCATCCGCGCGTCGTGACTCTGCGTGTTCGTCCAGGTGTGGCAGTACCGGGCTCGGTGGCGGGAGCGGGAACGGCAGCTGGCGGCGGGAGCGGTGAGTGCGCGGCCGCCGGCGGGAGGCAGCGCGGGCGGAACGCTCCCCGGAGCCGCGGCGGGGGAGCGCCGGGCTCTGCTGCCCGGGGCCGGGAGAGGCGCCGGCCGCCAGCCGCGCGCGGTGGCCGTGCTGAGGCCAGCCCGCAGTGCCAGAAACCCTCCCGGGAGGGGTTTTGGTGCCGTGGAGGAGCGCCCGCCGGCCGGGCAACGCTTGTGCTGGGCCTGGGGACAGGGCTGCGCTGCCCGCTGCGTTCCGGGGCTGTCTCTGGACGAGAACCGGGGGGACCGCGGCGTTCTGGCAGGCACCACCGCTGGCGCTGCACATGCAGAGCCGGCTTCTGTGCGTTGCGTTCTGCTGCTCGGCTAAGGCAAACTTAGGAGACGGAGGGCAGAAGCGGATTCCCAGGCTTCAGGTCTGCGGGAGCACTCGCGGTCATGAGCTGCGGGAGTGCAGCAGGGGGAGACTGAGGAGAGCTACTCCCACCGAGTAACCCCCGTCCCCTCCCTTCCTCTCCGTGGTCAGGACACCGTGATGCCGGGAGGAAGCCACTGCCCCTGCGATACCAAGCCGATGGAGGGGAACGCGGTGGATGCTGACAGTAGTGAAGGGAACACAGCAATGTGACAAAACGTTTCCTTTCGTCTCCAGGAATCCCCTCCAGGCAGGTGGGAAGCCAGAGGCAACCGCAGCCTGCAGAAAGCACTGCTTCGGCTGGAAGAGGAGCATCAAAGGTAAAAGAAAGCAGCGCCCTCATACTGGGTGTCCTGGATGCTCATGGAAGCGAGGGGAAACCTGTCAGCACTACCCGGTCTCCCCAAGGGAAGCAGCTGGGCAAGCCGCTTTGGAAGGAGAAAGGCCTACAGTCTGTTCTGGGGTGCCGTAACAGCATTGTGCCTGAACGGCTCCGTTTTGAGCGGGGCTTTCTTCTGGGTGACCAGCAAATGTCCCCTTCCAGCCTAAATTCTTCTGCGATTCAGTAGGTAGCCCACTCAGCAGAGCCCCATTTTGGGCTAAGAATCAAGCCCTGACATCCCAAACACTTCACGGCGCAGGCGCTTTGCTCCTTGGTTTTACCTGAACAGCGTCTCCTGTGCTTGGGTCAGAGTCTCCCAGCGGAGCCCTTGGCACCACAGGCTCCTTCTGCCACCTCTCTTGCTCTGCTGCTCTTTTCGCCTCTGCCCGCGAGAGAAGTTGCCTGTGGTGTGAAAGGCGTCTGTGTGCTGTGTTGCGTACGTTGAAAGCTGAGGTGGGAGAAGCACAACTCCTGTTCTGATCCAGGAACTTGCGGTGTGTGCTTGTTCCCAGGGCAGCAGTTCTTGAAATGTCACTCATGAAATGTTTGCTGGATGGGATGTTAGTCTGCGGCCCCAAAGCTGTTAACCCACAGTGCTTGACGGTTCAGTTTTCAGCTGAAAGTTACATATAGAGCTGTTTGCCCTGCGTACATGGGGCTGTCTTTGTGGCGTGCGGTTTACTGGATAAGCAAGGTGAGGTCTTTGCTACAGATCTCACACAGGGTGTAGGACAAGGACAGGGCGAGCCTTAACAAGGTGAGGGCCGCGGTGGGTACAGCATTGCAGTGAAAAAGCTGTGGAAACGTAGAGAGTGGAGGAAGAGAGGTGGCGAGGACAAGGGCAGAGAAAGGTGATGCATCCAGTGATCAGGTAGCATGAAGGGGAGGCAGGACGTTAGCTGTGGGCATCCCCAGAGCTGAAGAGGAGCAGGGGAACTGAAACTGTAGATGGAAATGGAAGGCTCAAAGCAAGGAGTAGCAGATGGGTTTGCTGTGACAGGGTGGTCTTGCTTAATCCTAGAAAGCACTTTCACTGCCTCTCAGTTTGAGAAGCAAGTCAGCGTTGAAGGAGTTGGAAAATCACGGGGATGCTGCTGGTGGGTAGCAGTTGTTGAGCGACCTCCTTGCTGCTTCTCCGTTCCAAGGTGTGAGGATCTGGCAGAAGCGAACTGTTCTGCAGGAGCACCTCGATCAAGCGAACTTGGCCAACTCAGCCCTCCAGGAAGATGTTGGGAAGCTGGCGGCGGATTAGATGAGGGCCCAGGAGGAGCTGGAACTGAAGGAGAGCGAGTGGTGCACTGACCGTGAGGTAAGGACAGGCTACGGCAGTGTCAGACATGATGCCAGGGTGGAGTGCGAGTGCATTGTATTTCTGGCATAGAGGGCTTGCCGTGTGCGAGTTGTGGCTCTGTTGAGGACAGAATCACAGAATCACAGAATAGTAGGGGTTGGAAGGGACCTCTGTGGGTCATCTAGTCCAACCCTCCTGCCGAAGCAGGGTCACCTACAGCAAGCTGCACAGGACCTTGTTCAGTCGGGTCTTGAATATCTCCAGAGAAGGAGACTCCACAACCTCCCTGGGCAGCCTGTTCCAGTGCTCCGTCACCCTCAGAGGGAAGAAGTTCTTCCTCATGTTCAGACGGAACTTCCTGTGCCTCAGTTTGTGCCCATTGCCCCTTGTCCTGTCGCTGGGCACCACTGAAAAGAGCTTGGCCCCATCCTCCTGACACCCACCCTTCAGATATTTGTAAGCATTTATAAGGTCCCCTCGCAGCCTTCTCTTCTTCAGGCTGAACAAGCCCAGTTCCCCCAACCTCTGCTCGTAGGGGAGATGTTCCAGTCCCCTCATCATCCTTGTAGCCCTCCGCTGGACTCTCTCCAGTAGCTCTTCATCTTTCTTGAACTGGGGAGCCCAGAACTGGACACAGTACTCCAGATGAGGCCTCACTAGGGCAGTGTAGAGGGGAAGGAGAACCTCCCTTGTCCTGCTGGCCACACTCTTCTTGATGCACCCCAGGATCCCATTGGCTTTCTTGGCAGCCAGGGCACACTGCTGGCTCATGGTTAACCTGTCGTCCACCAGGACGCCCAGGTGCCTCTCCGCAGAGCTGCTCTCCAGCAGGTCCACCCCAAGCCTGTACTGGTGCCTGGGGTTGTTCCTCCCCAGGTGCAGGACCCTGCATTTGGCTTTGTTGAACCTCATCAGGTTCCTCTCTGCCCAGCTTTCCAGCCTGTCCAGGTCACGCTGAATGGCAGCACAGCCTTCTGGTGTATCTACCACACCTCCCAGTTTGGTGTCATCAGCAAACTTGCTGAGGGTACATTCTAACTCTTCATCCAGGTTGTTGATGAAGAAGTTAAACAAGACTGGGCCCAGTACTGACCCCTGGGGGACACCACTTGTTACCAGCCTCCAACTAGACTCAGCGCCGCTGATGACAACCCTCTGAGTTCTGCCATTCAGCCAGTTCTCTATCCACTTCACCGCCCACTCATCCAGCCCACACTTCCTCAGCTTCCCTAGGAGGATATCATGGGAGACTGTGTCGAAAGCCTTGCTGAAGTCGAGGTAGACAACATCCACGGCTCTCCCTTCGTCTACCCAGCCAGTCATGTCATCGTACGTGTCGGTGTTGAGTAGCAGCAGAGAGGGGTTTGAGATGGAGGAGTGTCAGCAAATCGTGGTGAGGGAAGATGCCCACCTGCGGTGACCGTGCTGCTCGGTGTAAAAGGCGAGTGGTTGCTGTTGCTGGGCACTGCAGGGCAGTCACACATGAACGCTCGTCTTTTTAAGCGCTGCTAAATCTGTGTCCACAGCAGTGGAGACCAGAGAGGTTTGTGTGTTTTCCCACTCAAAGTAGCCAACAGGAGAACAAGACAGGCCTCCCTCACCAATAGCCTGTTGCAAGCAAATCTGACGCTGGTCATAGAGGGGCTTGGTTTTGTCTTCGTCCACCGAGAGTGCTGGACACCTCTGCAAGGAGAGACGGCGGATCGGGATCAGTTTGCTTTGCTGATAGCCACTCCTGCAGGAGAAGCGTGGATGTCCCCTGCTTTGAAGTCAGGCGGCAGGTCTGCAGAGGGTGCTTCTGTGGGGCCTGTGCAGTCCTTGGTGCCCCTGTTGGAGCTGTTGTTGAAGGAGACCTGGTGATGGTGGCTGCACTCTTGCCTATCTTGTACAGCGACAGAAAAGGCTGAATTGGCATTTTTTTTTGTTTATTTTGCATGTTTAGCTTCATGACAGCTACATCAGGGGTGAACATAACCATCTGCTCAGCCTCTGGCGTCAGGTGGTAGCCTTGTGCCGTCATTGCTTGGAAATGAAGACTGCCACTGACCGGTGAGTAGAAGTGAAGGCTGGATCTCTTGCAGAAAAAAATGTATCCTCCCTTCCCACCCGCTTTTTGAGCCTCGGTGTTACGGTCGTTGCGGCTAAAGATCCGATTTCTCCTTCGGTAGTCTGAAGCAATGCCATTAAGCAAGCTTTAGGCTATTTTCAGAATCCTTTTGTTTGATGCTGGTTTCCGATAAACCTGAGGGCCTCAGTCTGTGAACGGTGCAGAGGCCCTGAACAGATGAACCTGACTATGGTGATCTGTGGGGGTGTCTGTGACATTAACACAGACACGGGCATACGTGGACACATTGGAAGAGACTCACCAAGGCTATGCATGCCGCGTGCAGAGCGGTCCGTGTTCTCGAGTGATTAAGATCTGCCTTAAATGTCACTGGGTTTCTTTTCCCCAGCGCTCCTGATGGAAATATCATTTATCAATACATATATATGTTGTGGTTTTGCCTCAATTTGCAGCAAAGAATTTACACAGTTGCTCTCTCACTCATCACCCCTCCCCCGTGGGATGGGGAGGAGAGTCAGAAGGAAAAAAGGCAAAAACTCGTGGGCTGGGATGAGAACAGTTTAACAGAATGGCAAAGGGAGGAGAAATCAACAATCAACAACACCGATAAAAACCATGTACAACATGCAGTATTCTCACCACCCGATGCTCAGCTCGCTCCTGAGTAGCAAAAGCCCCTCCTTCAGCCAGCTCCCCACTTAAATACTGAGCATGACATCACACAGTATAGAATACCCCATTTGGTTGGCTGTTTGGGTCAGCCCAGCCAGCTCCTTGTGAAAATTAACTCTAGCCCAGCTGAACGCAGGACAGTATATATAATGTAAATATTTTTCTTTTCCATTCTCATTTCCAGCTTACATTTATTCTGGTCAGTTTGCATCCGCTTATTCCCATGCCAGCACGGCTGAGAGAAAGAATGGCTTCTCTGCCCTGTTACTGCATTTATCCAATGTATCTTGCTTAGTTTGATACCTCCTTTTTGTGATTGTTTTCTTGTTCTTGGGCTCTCTGAGGTTCCTTTCTCACAGCTGCCTTCTATACAACGAAAAAGAGCGTGGCCATAACAGTACCTTCTTCCAGTGTCAACTTCAAACTCTGGGTTACCGTCAGCCATTTGCCTTCTTTGATTCTGAGCGTTCCTAAATGTGTAGAGTGTGCCTGACCTCCTGGTTAATTCTTGAAGCCTTCTGGCTGTTGCATACATTTCTTCTCATCTCTGAGGAGAACATAGACTCATTCCTCAGCCATCAAAGAGACCCGTTGCTCAGCTATCGAGATGTGTCCCGATCCCAAAGTGTCAGACGAATTGTTCGTCCCCAACGAAGATGTCACCTTTCCTGCCAGCTTCTAGCATTGCACTATTATGTGCTTCAAAAGTGAGTCAGCTGCTAAAGATGGTGGTGTGAACATTAGCTCGTTCTTTATTCTTCTGCAGAGACTTGTCCGAGCTGAAGGCAGAGCAAATGAGGCTTTCTGGATCTCTGCTCGTAAGCTGCTCCCGCCTAAACTCTGGCACACAGCTCTGGGAGTCCGTCACTGCGCATAGACCTGTCCCAAAGGATGAGGCACAGCTGCAAGTGGAGCAGGACATAAGCCCGAAGACCTGGGAAGTGATGTGCTTACGAGTCACGGGGGACCTGGAGACAACAGAGCTTCAGCACAGGTAAGCGTGCTTTAGACTTTGCTATTACCAACATTCTCTTTTGTGGGTGCTTCTTGGATTCCTAGATGGGCTGTGTCCACGTGTAAAACACACCCGTTCTCCACAGCCTTGTTTCTGTCCCTAGTCAAGCCATTGCCTTCAACAGAACAGGTAGCAAGAACTGTCTGACTGACGGAAGCTCTTCTGAGTAAGACAAGACTGGAGAAGAGATTGCATATTACAGTGTTTTTGTGGTTATCTGATTCTTGGTAAGAACTTGAGACCAGCACAAAGAGAGCTCTGTCTGTTGTGCAGCCCCAGGGCTGTGCTAAAGGAGCTGGGAGAATTTTGCACAGGACCACCATAAGCAAAGTAGCACCCCTGTGCTGATGTTTCCTTGCAAGAGTGAGCGCAGAAGGCCTCTGGGGCAAGAGTGCCATTTTGCAGCGTCACCACTCTTAGTAGCCTGAATCATCCTGTGATCCTACGGTTATTGGACTGGAAATTGATACAGATCTCCCTCCCCAGTAGACTGCAAGCTCTTGCATCGTTTCTCTGCTGCAGGCCAAAGAAATTGTGGGAATCGCAGCGTGGACTTTAAAAGTCCATCTTAGCCAAAGAAGAACTTTTGGACAGTGTTGTATCCCACGTACGAAAGAGGAGATTGAGAACTAACGGGCAGGAAGCTGTTAGCTACCTGAAGGGAGGTTGCAGTGAGGTGCGTGTCGGCCTCTTTTCCCAAGTGACAAGGGATAGGATGAGAGGAGATGGCCTCGAGTTGCGCCAGGGGAGGTTTAGGTTGGAAGCCAGGAAAAATTTCTGCCCCAAAGGGTTATCAAGCGTTGGAACAGGCTGCCCATGGAAGTGGTTGAGGCACCATCCCTGGAGGTGTTTAAAAGACGTGTAGACGTGGTGCTTAGGGACAGGAGTGAGTGGTGGACTTGTCAGTGTTAGGTTTACAGCTGGACTCGGTGATCCTAAAGGTCTTTTTCAACCTCAGGGGTCTATGATTCTCTACTCTTGGTTTTGCAAATGAGAATGTTTTTACATGAAAAGCTTGTTTGTCTTTCCCCTTCTCACAGACTGACGGACTTAGCTGCACTTGAAGGAAAACATTTCTCCTTCCAGAGTGAGCTGGTAGTCGCAAGAGAGACACTGGAGGGATCGCACCTCCAGAGTGATCTGCTGAAGCAAGAGAAACATCAGCTTGCCCCGGCACTGGAAAAGGTATGGTCACCTCCTTCCTAGGCAGTGCTTGTGGGAGAGGGAGCTGCGAGGGCAGGACCACCGCAGACGCCGTTTCTGGCAGCAGAAGGCAGGGGCAACATTGGTCTCCTACTCTCACGTGTGGCTAAAGAAGCAAACAGCGTAGCTCTTCACCCTTTTTCGAAGGCAAAAACAAACAGGGATGCATGTTTCTATTTACGCTTTTTTGTGGTGAAGCTTGCAACTTTCAGAACTCCATTTGCTCGAGACGGGACAGCGGGACAAAGCTCCAAGTCAAAGTCTGCTGTCTTGTACTGCTAAGAATGGGAATGACACCTTGCAGTTGTTGAAGTTGTATTTTAAGACTTACACGCAGCAGCTTTGACTTGCTAGAGCCTCTTTAGGCCTTGAGGAAGAGGATGAGAAATAGCTGATCCCACAAGACTGTTTCCTCTGGACTAGCTGATTTTGATCCAGTGGAAAAAGAGCTTGGGAGAATCGCATCACTGGAGGAGACAAGGGAGTTTGCCATCACTGCAGTGTCAGTTTCATAATGTACTATCTTGGGTATTATGGGGTAGCTTTGAGAGGAGAAGCGTTTGTTTCTGAAGGTCTGTGGTCTGTTCGACAGTCTTAGTTCTGGAGTACGTGGTATGTTTAGCAAATACCCAGCAGAGGTGTTATATTGAAGAAAAAAACTGAAAAATCACAGTTAATCTTCAAACTTGAATGCCAGCGAGGTATATTAGACAGCTTCCTTATGCCAGACAAGTAAACGGAATTGTTGCCATGACCTAATGCACAGAGTCCAGGAGCTCTTTCTCCTCCAGCTGACTGAGAAGCGGCACTGGGTGGCTCTGCCCAGAGCTCCAGAGAAAGGGCTCTAACTGCATTTTGTCACGCTTTCAGGTTTACCGCCAGCAAGGGTCAGCTGGCAGTGCTTGGGAGCAGCAGCGCCAGGAGTCCTCTCGCCAAGGGCACGCACTGACCGAGGTGTCCAAGGAGAAGGAGCTGCTGGTGCAGGAGAAGGCTGCCCTAGAGCTGCGCCTGGCAGCCATGGAGCGGGACAGGCAAGGCCTTTCCGAGCAGCTGGCAGAGGCCAAGTAAAGGCAGCGAGGAGACCCTAGGCAGGACATGATTTAATGTCTGTAATGATAAGGTGGTAATCGTTACACAAGGATTTATGGCATCCTGAGTGCTTTTCAGATGTTTGCACCTTCCATGGAGAGAAAATGGAAGAGTCTTGAGCAAAAAACCCCCAGTATACGGTGATTTGGTATACCGTTACTTTTCTGACAGCTAGAGCTATCAGAGCTCTCCTGAGCCTCGGGCTTGTGTTTAAGCCCGCTTGCACATTCCTGTTGGAAGTCCAGAGCTAGCCAATATAATTTCTCAGTATCTGGTACCTTGGCTGTGCATTGAGGAATAATTAAACCGTGCAGACGTGTACTGAAACCTGAAGCTTCTCTCTGGCTTTCGCTTCTTGTTCTGTGCATTTGAACATAGATCTTGCCTTATCAAGTAGTTTGACACGAGATCTTCAGAATTCAAGGCTGTCACATACGGACATTGTGAGTAGGACACTGGCATTTCGGGTGAAGCTGGAGGCTCCTGCTGAAAATCTTGAGGGCCTTCTGTTTCTAAGCTAACTCTTGTTAGCTGTGGTGCCGGACCTAGAGTTGGTTACCCCAGCCGCAGGGAAGCGTCTTGTGAGTTCTCGCCGGTCTTTGGGACTACTTGCCCATCAGTGGTGTCAGGGTCCTGTACTGCTTACCACATGCTCTTTAGTGACAGATGTCGTGGTGATGTTATATGGGGAAGGAACAAGATTCTGTCCTGCTGTATCAGGTTTCTAAGATCAAATGCGACAAGTTCTGCTTTTCCAAAAAGCCCCAAGAAACAACTTAACTTGTCGAGATGTTTGTCCTCCTCTTAGATATGTTTTTAGAAGACTCCTGAATTTGTGGAGCTGTACGAGTGGTGTTTTAAAGACTGTTTGTTGTGCTTCTTGACTTTTGTGCTTTACCGCTCCAGAGTAGGTTGTTAGCGAGGCTGATAAACACCATTTTGACGCAGTCTGTCTCTTGAGAGCTGCTGCTTCTTCTGAGCTCCAGCTTCTCTTATTTAATCCTGCTGATGTATGTTTTGTTGCTTACTGGGCTGTAGCAACTCTTCTTGCAGGATGTTGTTCTCAAGAGCCTTTCGTTGCCACACTTTGGAACTTTTCTGTTTGGTTTTAGAGCCTGACTTTGACTTATCCTTAAAACGGAGCATATTTACTTTGGCCTGCCAGAGGCTGGCGTAATCAGAAATAGGTGCTTGTTTTCCTTCTTGAAGATACATCCTCCATTGTCCATCCAGGTTGTGAAATCCCGCTGTTGTGCGTTTGATTGCTGTTCCACTCGGGTGCCGCTTTACCCTGAAGGACGTTGTCCTGATGGCATCCCTGTACCAGTGAGGCAGTGCTGTGTGTTGTAGGAACCTGGCGCACAGACGCTGTGTGAGGTCAGGGAGGTAACTGCAGCTCCTGGTACCACAATCCCGCGTGTCATAGGCAGCAGTTGCTTGAAGTCTGTGGATGTAACAGTTTGCCCCTGCAGGTCTACAGCTTCCATTCCAAGGAGCAACAAGACATTTGGGCTACTGCCTACTTAGTTACCAACACTTGAAGAAAAGTAGCAAGTTTTTCTCTTGAACTTCCGACAGTTTAAATTGAAGGGTGCCTGTCTCTGCTTTCAGGTGGTCCTTGTTCAGCTGAAGTCGAGTTCAGATTTCTTACGGACGCTGCTACAAGCGTGAGACTTTACTGTATTTCTTTAGTCCCTTTGAAATAGAGGAGTCTGGAAAATTCCCTACCTATATGAGCAGCATAAAAAAGTCATGGGTCAGCCATGGTCAGGCAAATACTCTTCTTCTGTCCGCCTGCAGAGCAACTTGGAAGTGCTGACGAGATAAGGGCTGTGAGCAGAGGCTGGCCATTTGCTTGCTGGCACAGACTTTGTGAGCACAGCTACTCATGTGTTGTAGATCAGACAACAGCAATTTAGGACTTAGCTCTTGAGGTCAAATTTGCCTGGGCTTTCTGTGTTATGCTAGGTGAGAAGGAAAGCCTGGGCATTGCCTCGAAGGGGCCTGCATTGCTATCTGCAGTGGCAGAAATGTGCTTTCTATATATATGAGTTCCCATGCAAACCATTTTCTGTACTCAGGGGTAGGGCTCTTGAGCCACTGCTTACTGGAATAATGCCCTGTGGGTCTGAGGGGCAAGAAACTGATTTCTCTCCGCATTTGCAACTTGCAGGTCAGTGAAGGAGACCCTGGAATCCAGCCTGTTTCAGACTCAGCAGCACCTGTCTCAGCTGAAAATCCAGCTTGGCACAGTCACGCAGGCCAAGGAGGCCATACAAGGTGAGAGCCTCATGTGCATTGTTTCTGGTGATCCCCTGCCTAGGCAAGGTGGTATAAAAACAGCTCTCTGTCTGCAGTGCTTCTGAGGAGTGAAGGGGCTGGAGACAGATCCTTCCTACACTGAAATTCAAATGGCTTGAGGTCAGTAAAGTCGGAACCACTGTCCGTGTAGACTCTGACTGTTGGCATTGGTCATGTTTGCAGAGGAAGTGAAACGGCTTCGGTGTGAGCTGGAAGCAGAGAGATCTCTCGTGAGGCAGGAACGGGAAAACACGGCACAACAGCTCTTGCGGACAAGACAGCAGTATGACAGTGCCCTCAGCCTTCGGCAAACCATTCATCAAGTGGCAATAAACAAGCTCCTGCAAGATCTGGTAGGAAACAATGTGCTTTTGAATTCTTTGAGCAAGCTTTGTGGGCTGGCTTTAGAAGAAGAATAGCCTGAGCGGATGAAATGGCAGCAGTCACCTGCCAGAGGCCACACATTGCCAGGCCAGGCAGCAGAGCCAGCAGCTCATACTTGCAGGCGATGAAGACCCACGGGCTGTGCTGGGACAGTAAATACAGCCACAGATTTGGTGTGGGCCTAAGACGAGTTCAACAGGAGGTTGGATGGTCCCCACCCAAAGCACAGCAGCAAAGGGGTAGTGTGGAGTCCTGGCTGGACGAGAGGGGACGTAGTTTGGTGTGTTGAGCAACCCAGATTCCGATCTGGAAGTGAGCCTTGGGAGCGGCTGACACGGAACCCTGCTGGGAAGGCAGAGCGACGAGCTTGGGACACTGGAGCAGGGGGAACATCACTGTTTCCTGCCACACTGTCACTTCCTTCCTGCCACGTTGTTGTTTCCTGCCACAGTACTGTTTTCACTTCGAGATGCAGCTCTGCACCAATCACAACGAGTTGCAGTAGTTTTGCCTATATATGGATTGGGGGTTTAACCATTCAGATGCTGTAGTAGTTTTGCTATATAAACCTTGTTTTGCTGACTAATAAAGGTGTACGATCATACTCATATTGGGGTCACATCGTTACAATGGGTCCGTAACCCACGCCTACATTTGGTAGCAGAGGATGGACGGTTTCCCTGCAGGAGGCCCTCGGTCTGCGGTGAGCAGCTAGAGAGGGGGCGTGGGAGTAACGGCTGGGAGGGTCCTGCCTGGGTGTGAACGCGCAGGGCAGGTACGGACGGCCGACTCCCAGGGATTTTCGAGCCACACTGGGGCTGCCTGGCGCAGCTAAATTTTAACGTGGAGGCCGTGGTCGCGGGCATGGAGGTGGATGCTGCGGCAACGTTGCTAGTCGGTATTCTCTCTAAGAGAGGAATAGACGCAACGGCAAAGCAACTCGTGAAGTTGATTAAACTGGGGCAACGATGGGGTCACTTTGCGGATACCCCGCTACTGTTTTCCATCTCGGAATGTCAAGAGTTAGGAGAGACGATGTGGGAAAGGACAATAACCGGGGAGGACAAAGAGCAAAAGGAGATAAAAGCCGTCCACGAGCTCTGGCGAACAGTATTACACACCTTAAAAGCCATGAAAGCTGAAAGAGAGGTGGCATGTGCTGCAGCTCAGATGCCAGCTCCGGAGCCCGGGAAAGATCACGCGCCTAAGCCTGGGACATTATCACAGGTTTTTGGGCTACCTGGTATTAGAGGGATGACTGGGATCACTTGTAACACAATTGCCGAGATTCGAGCGAGTGCAGAGTGCGGTTCCGGTCTCGGCGCAGAGGGGGGTGGCCCACCGGAAGTTGCTGCCAGAGACATCAACTCGAAATGCCAGCCGGACGCGGTAGTACGACCGCCCCCGGGGAACGGGGAGGAGTCGGGCGCGGAAGTGCGACTGTTTTTCGGAAGAGGGGAGGAGCGGCTAGTACCACCCCCAGAGGGGGAGGGAGAAGGGGTGCGGCTTACGACATCGACCCCTCCTGGGGCGCGGCCTGCAACATCGGCCCCTCCTCTCTATCCACCCCTGCCACATTCCAGCGAGGCGTCTCCACTCCCGACGCCCTCTGATGTCGGCCAGAATGAATTGAAAAAAAAAAACAAAAAAAAAACAAACAAAAAAAAACCCCCAAAACCGTGCGATCTGTTGCAGTCAGTTTTGCAGCATCTTCAAGACAAGAGCTCACAGTTCCAGCATATGTCAATCGTTACCAACCCCCCCACTGGGAAAATGAGGCTTCCTCTCCGAGATGTTTAGCTGGGCCTCTGGCACGGGTCACACCTACCCGCTGGAGCGGTGTTATAAGAGATGCCATCCTAGATGGACAGTGGAACGTTGCCATCATTATCAGAGGTACACAAGCCTTAGCCTGTCCTGTGGAACAGGTTAATGGATGACAATCGTAAGTACAGGTGTTTGGCCGGAGGAGTGGGCACTAAGTTACCACCTGAAGAAAGCCGTGAGCAGGGGCTGGGTCTAACAGACCCTGAGCAGGAATCAGGTCTGTTTTTCCCCCCCCCCCGGCTCGCTGGAGAATGGGACAGTCACTGAGAAAGGGAGCGAAGGCTCCATTAAAGAATTTTTTACAGTGAAGTTTGAAAGAACAAAGGCTTGCAGTTTAAAATACCTGAGGAAATCATTACTTGGAAATCAGTGCATTCAGCTTTAAATGCTCTAAAACTTACAGAGACTATCTTAGAAGCAGCTGCTATACCTCTGTCCTTATCTCAAAAGCAAGGACAGAGCAGCAGTATGTTGAAATTTAACCCTACATACGACGAAATTCCTACCGAACATGAGAAGTGCGGGAAGTAAATCTGCCAAAACCTGACGATCCTTTGAATCCAGAGAAATGGGAAGTGGGGTGTAAAAATCCGGCATCCCGAAAGTGCACGACAGGGTCTCTCGACAGCAATTGGCGTACCCGACCTGAGATCAAAACAAGGTGAATTCCAACATAAAACTGCACAGTCCCTCAGACGCTGTACAGCCGCCGTGCCAGCAGTCACCGCATCGAATGGGTCAGCAAACCTTACACCTGGTGGGGCACATGGCTCCCCCTGGGCAACTGGCGGCACGGTTCCCCCCCCCCCCCCGGCCTTTTTTTCCCCGCCTCCTTCCCTCGATCCCAGCGCGCCGGCCCGTTCCGGCCAGCCCAGAAGCGGTGCGGCGAGAAACATCTTTTCTGACATTCAAGGACTTGGTTACAAAAAATGTATACAATTCAATTACTGCAGTAGAATTCCTTGTGAACAAACAGCTGGACTTTATTATCTTTCCAAGGTTCAGATGGTCTATCTAGATTATGTTATTCACTCTGTTGAAAGGTGAAAATATTGACTTTACAGCTGAAGGTTTGTCCCCTCTATTTACTTTGTTAAAAGGGACTCAGATTTATTATTTTCCTGAAGATCAATGACAAAAGCAAAAACTGTTTTACAAAAGATTTCAGATAGAATTGCAATTGCCTTTACCTTCAGAATTAATGTCAATTTACCAACAAATTTGTATATAATTTATGAAGGTTTTGTTTTACAGACTTACCCTCTTTTCGATCAGTGGTGTGTTAACACGCAGAAGTTGAAGACTCTGGAATGAATCTTTTTGTCTCATACGCCCATGAAAACATTGACTTCAAAGGTACACATCATAGTGTCCTTAATAGCACAAGGTTGGAATCACTGTCAGCAAGTTGATACTATTTGCCTGCTGCTGGCTAAAGATGACTTTGTGGCTTTAAACAGTGAATCCTTATCACTGCAAGCCGCTCTAGCTGATTATTTAAATAACATACGTTATACCCTTCCACAACATAAGCTGTGCACCGGCGACAGTATCGTACCAGCCGAGACTCCCTTCTCCCCATTCATCAGCTGATCCGTCAACTGGAGAGTCAAGGAGTGATCAGCAAAACTCGCTCACCCTTTAATAGTCCCATATGGCCAGTGAGAAAATCTACTGGAGAGTGGAGACTGACAATAGACTACCGTGGCCTGAATGAAGTCACACCACCGCTGAGTGCTGCCGTGCCAGACATGCTAGAACTTCAGTATCAGCTGGAGTCAAAGGCAGTCAATTGGTATGCGACAACTGACATCGCTAATGCATTCTTCTCCATCCCTTTGGCAGCAGAGTGCAGGCCACAGTTTGCTTTCACCTGGAGGGGCATCCAGTGCACCTGGAATCCTCTGCCCCAGGGGTGGAAACACAGTCCCACCATTTGCCATGGACTAATCCAGACTGCACTGGAAAAGGGTGAAGCCCCAGAACATCTGCAGTACATCGATGACATCATTGTATGGGGTGACACCACGGAGGAAGTTTTTGAGAAAGGGGAGAAAATAGTTCAGATCCTTCTGAAAGCCGGTTTCGCCATTAAGCGAAGTAAAGTCAAGGGACCTGTGCAAGAGATCCAGTTTTTGGGAATAAAGTGGCAGGATGGGCGCCGTCAAGTCCCAATGGATGTCATCAACAAAATAGTAGCTATGTCTCCACCAACCAGCAGATAGGAAGCACAGGCCTTCCTGGGTGTTGTGGGTTTTTGGAGGATGCACATCCCAAGTTACAGCCAGATTGTAAGTCCTCTGTACCACGTGACCTGGAAGAAGAATGATTTTGAATGGGGCCCTGAGCAACGACAGGCATTTGAACAGATTAAACGGGAGATAGTTCATGTCGTAGCCCTTGGTCCAGTCCGGTCAGGGCAAGATGTTAAAAACGTGCTCTACACCGCAGCCGGGGAGAATGGCCCAACCTGGAGTCTCTGGCAGAAAGCACCAGGGGAGACTCGAGGTCGATCCCTGGGGTTCTGGAGCCGGGGATACAAAGGATCCAAGGCCCGCTATACTCCCACTGAAAAAGAGATTCTGGCAGCATATGAAGGCGTTCGAGCTGCTTCAGAAGTGGTCGGCACTGAAGCACAGCTCCTCCTAGCACCACGATTGCCGGTCCTGGGCTGGATGTTCAAAGACAGGGTCCCCTCTACGCATCATGCCACAGATGCTGCGTGGAGTAAGTGGGTCGCTCTGTTCACCCAGCGCGCCCGAATGGGAAACCCCAGTCGCCCAGGAATTCTGGAGGTAATCATGGACTGGCCAGAAGGCAAAGATTTTGGAGCATCGCCAGAGGAGGAGGTGACACTTGCTGAAGAGGCCTCACTGTATAACATGGATACCATCGCACAGGTTATCCATGAATGTGAGACATGCGCTGCAATCAAGCAAGCCAAGCGGGTAAAGCCTCAGTGGTATGGAGGACGATGGCTAAAATATAAATATGGGGAGGCTTGGCAGATTGACTATATCACACCGCCACACACCCGCCAAGGCAAGCGCTATGTACTCACAATGGTGGAGGCCACCACCGGATGGCTGGAAACCTACCCTGTGCCCCATGCCACCGCCCGGAATACCATCCTGGGCCTGGAAAAACAAGTCCTGTGGCGACATGGCACTCCCGAAAGAATCGAGTCGGACAACAGGACTCATTTTTGCAACAGCCTCATAGACACCTGGGCCAAAGAACACGGTATTGAGTGGGTGTATCACATCCCCTACCACGCACCAGCCTCTGGAAAGATCGAACGTTACAATGGGCTCCTAAAAACCACTTTGAGGGCAATGGCAGGTGGGACTTTCAAAAATTGGGATACCCATTTAGCAAAGGCCACCTGGTTTGTTAACACCAGAGGGTCCACCAACCGGGCTGGTCCTGCCCAGTCAAAACCTCAGCGCCTCGTAGAAGGGGATAAAGTCCCTGTAGTGCACATGCGGAACATGTTAGGGAAGACGGTTTGGGTTAGTCCTGCCTTGGGCAAAGGCAAGCCCGTCCGCGGGATTGCTTTTGCTCAAGGACCTGGGTGTACCTGGTGGGTAATGCGGAAGAATGGGGAAGTCCGATGTGTACCTCATGGGGATTTGATTTTGGGTGAGAATAGTCCATAAATAAATTGTGTAAAGTTAATTGTTAAATAACCCTGTCACTCTCTGTTATCACTATTATAATTGTTATATTTTGTACCAGTAGTAGCATAGTAAGAATTCTCCAGATTAAAGAAGGATGGACTTTTTCGATGAAAACCTAGCAGAGCACAGCAATGATGGAACTGGACCTGGTTTTCAACAACTGGCATCCAGCAACTTTATCAAGATCAACATCTCCTGCAGACTGTGGGCACGGGCCGCACCAGATACATCAGCCATGAGCTCCGGATGCAGCAAGTGACCGCCCATCACCACACATCACCTCCCCTGCCACGGAAGACCATTACGACAGATGGAGCCTGAAGTCATGGATTAAATGAACTCAACGGACACTTTAGAGTGATGATCCATAGACTAAGGGAATGATATCTGGAGACAGGAGAAGTGGTGGTGATCAACTGGACAATGGGGGAGCTGGGCATGACGTAGATGGTATGGAATAAGGTGTGGATAATGTCCTGGGTTTGGCCACGACAGGGTTAATTTTCACCAGACTCCAGGAAGGGGCGCAGCCGTGGGGTGGGGGCTGACCCCACCTGGCCAAACAGAGCCCGGTATTCCATACCATGTGTCGTCACGCTGGGTTCCGGTGGGGGGGGTGGCGTGGCGGGAACTCTCTCGCGGCTCGGGAGCGTGCGGCGCCAGTGCGGTCCGAGAGAGCGGGTCAGTTTTTGTCGTGTTTTCTCCTTATCTGTATCGTTGTTGTTCCTGTTTCCCTCTGCTTGCTGTTCTGTTAAACTGCCCTTATCCCGACCCACCCGTTTCTGCCGTTCTTTTCATTCTCCTCCGCACGCCGGCGGGGGGAGGGACGGCCGCGTGGTGCTTTTGTTTCCGGCGGCAGCCGAAACCAAAACAGATGACTAGGAGTTTGTTGAAGGTTCACTCATGGGTGGACCATGTTTGTACTGCCAGTCTCACTTAGGAGTCTGTGCCTCCAGGTGGGCAGATCCTGCCCTAGGAGAGCAGCAGCAGCGTAGTGCTTGGAGAACGTGTGAGCCCGTCAGTCCTTGAGTCTTACCACACAGTAAGATTGGTTGTATGGGAAGTCTAAATACGTCTTCTCTTTATTCCTGTGCAGGTCCTGCTAGAAAAGGAGCGTGAGAATAATGCTTTATTAGAGACACTACTGCAGACTCGGGGAGAGCTCACAGAAGCCTGCCAGCAGCTAGAGCAGCTCAGACGGGAGGTGGCAGAGCAGCAAGAGCATGGGCAGGTAAGGTCTGGATGTGGAAAAAGGGCTGAGAAGAAAAAGTCTGCTGATAGTAGAAAGCTGTTCAACATTGCCCATCTGAGCGCAGACAGTGGGGAAAAAATAGAGAAATTTGGGAAACAAAAGCGCTGACTTAGATAAATAGGTACGCCTGCATGGGGGAAACTAGTCCTGATTTGGAAGACAGGATGACAGACTGTGATCTGACCCTTACTCCTTCAAGAGGGGACAGTGGGGCTCTAGAGGATGGTACAGTGAGCTGTAGACAGTAGAGGTCCAAAAACCCCACCCCAAACCAGGAAATCAAATGTTGGGGTTGTTCTCTCCTGCCTTCCTTGCTAATGGAGAGAACATGATCGCGCCACTGCCTAAATAGTGCTCAGTCTGGACTTTAAACCCTGGCTGCAGTTCTGGTGGATGCTCCCCAAAAGAAGTCACTAGAGCTCGAAGAGGTTCAGAGAAGGGGAACAAGGAAGATGGGACGGGCTGAGGAAGCTGGGAAGATGCAGCCTAAAGGGTGGCACAGGAAATGTCCACAACATCCCAAGAGGCAGGGAGAGAAGGGGCAGCCCTTGACCGGCACTGAAGCAGGAGGTCAAATCTAGTACGAAAAGCAAACCCGTTGAGATGGAATGATTGAATCTTTTTCACTGTTTTGCAGCGTGAACAGGACAGAATGGAAGCAGTGAAAGAAAAACTGGTATGGGAGATAAACCTCCAGGAATCGATCACAGCCTCTGAAATCCGAGCAAATACAGCAATAGAGATGAATCACTGCCTTGAACAAGAACTTCAGACAGCTGTATTTATCTTAAAAATTAAAAATGAGGAAGTGGAAAAGCAGTGGGAGAAAATCCAGATGCTCCAGAAAGAGGCAGCACAGGCAAAAGCTCTGCAGGAGACTCTCCCTCGTCTGCATGCCATCCTGTCGGAGTGGGAGGGACAGAGGAAGTTGTACCAGGACCAGATGAGAATGCTGGAAAAGCAGAAAGAAATGCATCAATCTACTCTCAACCAGGCTATTAAGGATATAGCAGAGAAAAAACAGAAGATGGAATCCCACCAAGAGCAGATCCGGGACCTGGAGAAGCAGCAAGAAGAACAAAGGATTGCTGTCAGCAAAATGAGGAAACACGTGGAAGACAGAGACCGGGAAATCAGATCCCAGCAAGAACAGATCCGAGCCCTGGAGCAGCAGCGACAAATGGATAGGTCTGCTGTCACCAAGACGAGCAACGTGCTGGAGGAGAGAGACCAGGAGATCAAATTCCAGGAGGGGAAAATAATAATGCTGGAACAACACGGTGCATCACAGGTGAGAAATCTGCGGGCGGATCTTGATCGTCTGAAAAGAGAACTGGAAATGGAGAGAGAACAGGTGAACTCTCTGCACGCAAGCCTTGAACACCTGCGGGCAGTTCTTAAGGACAGAGAGCGGGAGTGTGATTCTCAAAGGGAGCAGTTAAGACTCTTGCAGCAGCACAAGGAAGAGCAAGAGGGGGACCTGCAAGAGCTTCAGGGTAAAGTAGAAAAGATGACCCTTTCTTTGTCTGAAAAAGATCAAGAGCTTGAGTCACAACAAAAGCAAATCCAGGAAGCTGAAGAAGTCATGCAAATGCAGGTGAGGACTGTCCGTGACCAACTGCAGCAGACCCTAGAAACCTTAAAAGAAAAGGACAGACTCATAGACCTCCAAAAGCAACAGGCAAGGAGCTATGAGGAGAAAACAGAAGAACAGAGGAATGTCTTACAGAAAGACCTGGAATACTCTATGGCAATACTGAAAGAAAAGGACTTCATGATTGAATCTCAGAAGGAAGTGATTGAGAGCTTCCAAAAACAACAGCAAGACTCTGAACAGCAGAAGGAAATTCTACAACATCTTAAAGTGGCGCTAAAGGAAAAAGAGCAAGAAATTTTATCCCTCAGAAAGCGCTGTAAGGCAGGCAAGGAAAAGGAGGAAAAGCATGAAGCCAAGCAAAGAAATCTGCAAGCAACAAAACAGACTCTGAAGGAAAGAGAGAAGAAGATAGGGGTTCTGGAGCAGGCTATCTCTAAGCTTCAGCAGCAAAAGGAGGAGGCAGCGATGCAGAGTAAAGCTATACTGCAAAAGCTTGAATACACTGAATCTTCTCTAGAAGCTAGAGATCAAGAGATAGCGTCTTTGCAAGAGCATGTCCAGAACCTTCGAGAGCAGAAGGAGTTAGAAGGCAAGCAGGCCAAGAGACTAGAGCAGGATCCAGACAAAGCGAGCCAAATAGCAAAGGAGAATCGTTTGGAGTTCCTCAAGCAGCCAGAGCAAATGAACGCGTTCCGGCTTCGTGGTGAAAGCATGAGAGTTGCCCTAACATCATGCCAGAAGCAAGTGAACCTGCTTGAGGAAGAGGTGAGGAAGAGAGACAAAGACAACAGAACTCTTATGCAAAAACTCCAGCGGCAAGAAGCAGAACTGAAGACCTTGCAGAATCTCCAGCTCAGGCTAGCCGAGAAGAGAGAGGGGGTTAGACACCACAGAGAGCAAGAGAAGCTCCTGGAAGAAGCCCTTCATGAGAGGGAACGAGAGACCAAAGCTCAAGGTGAGCAAAAAGAGCTAGAAGAGGAAATTGGGGCTCTTCGGGAAGATCTCCAGCATGTCCAGCAGACTCTGACCAAGAAGGATGAAGAGATTGAGTACCAGAGAGACAGAGTCAGGTATTTAGAGGAGACTGACAGGAAGAGAACAAGAGCTGAGGAGGCAGAGTGAGCTCCTGAAACGGTTAGCCTCAGCTTTGCGATGGAGAGATGGAGAGGAGACGCTACAGAAACAAATCCGGAGACTCCAGAACTGGGAGGAAGAGGAAGCAGAGAAGAGCAGAGTTCTCCAGGAGAGAGATCGTTCCTTGCAAAGGCAGAAGGAGCTAACCCAAGAACTGGAAGATAAGCACAAAGCAAAGGGGAAAGAATTGGAGCGTGTGATTGCTGTTTTGAGGCAGACTGAAAGCAGAGAAGTCAAATGAAGAGAGAAGGCACAAGTACTGGCTCTTGCCCTTGCCAAGAGTGAAATGGCCCATGGGACTCGGAGGGAAGAAGCAGCCGTCCCGCAGAGTATGGTTTCAGCGAGGGACATGGACCGGTGTCAGGTAGGCAGCGTGACTGACCGTCAGCCAACAAAAAGGTCTATAAAGGAGTCTGGTGATGTTCCCGTCAAGAGATGGGAATGTATCTTCCCACAAATAGGTGACCTGCTTGGCCCAGCAGGCTTGCCTGTCTGTGTGCTTCAGCCAGAGACCATCCACCTGCTGGAATGTTTTCTGTCAGGCCCAGAACTACGGAAAGAACTACAGAGCTTGCTGCTGAAATCAAGTCCAAAAAGCAGGGGTGGGTCATTGGTTCTCTCCTACCTAGGCAAGCTTAGCCAACATGGCGTGGTTGGGATTTGGCACGGGAGGGAATGGGCACAGCTGACCGAACCGATGTGCTAAACTTAGCAGAATTGCATAGCGGTGGCTGAACAGCAGCTACACTGACGGTGCTTAGAGGATGCTCTCAGAGGTGTAGGTTTGTGAGGTACAGCTTCTCCAGTGTGTTAAAAATAACGGAATTCCTACCATTGCCAGAGCAGGTTAAAGGCTTTGTTGGGCATTCGGGATGTCCTTGTGCCACAGTCCAAAAAGCACGAAGGCAAATTTGAGTGGATTTCTCCCAGGTGATCTGGAGGAGGGACCCTAGAAGGGAGAGTGTTGTTTTGGCCTGTGGACCAGGAGGAGAAGGGACTTGGCGCTGTCTGTTCCCAAGTCGGGTCACTCTTCCTGATGTGTTGGCTCTGGCCCTTCTCGCCTTTACGTGGCACCAGCTCACATAATCTCCTCTCTGTCTACCCAGCAGGCTCTTGCAGAAGGGGAGTAGCTGTTGTGGCTCTCGGAGAAGGGGCTCCTGTTGCAGCGGCTGGAACGTCTGCAGCAAGCAGTTGCAAGGCTGGAAGATGAGAAGATGGAGCTGAAGCAACTCAATGCTGGGCTCCGGAGGACTCCTGAGCAGGTGAACCAGGCCTTCGCTGCCTCCGCACAGCCCTGCGGTCCCCTGGAGCACAGCACATTTCCACAGACAGCACTTTGGAGTCCTCTGCTCGTTTCCTTCCCTCTCCCACATCCCCCTGCGGACACACGCTTTCATATTTTGTCTCTCTTCTGGCACCCCTTTGCCTTCGCAAACGCTCGTTCGCTCCGGTACCGCCCTGCTTGCCCCAGTGTCGTGTCCCCCCACACACACATTTGACACTGCTGGGTCAGGAACTGTTTCCTTTTGCTCTTTCTCTTCCATAGTCTACTCCAAGTGCTTTTTGCCCCCAGTGTTGTCTGGTGCAATTAACAGGCTCTGAGCAGACATCTCCTTGCCGTGATGTCCAGAGGCCCCTTTGCTCCTTGTCTGGTGGCCAATTTCTGTGACCCTTTCTCCCACCCAACTCGCAGGTGGAACATGAGCGGAGGAGGCTGAAGAGGTGTTACACGGGTCGGCCACTGCCAGACGCGTGCGGATTTTCACTCCCTGACCAGCACAGGATGCCTGCTTCCAGACAGGTGGGAGCAGAATCTGACGTAGTGGGAGGAGGCTCTGGGCACACAGAGGAACAAGGGCCATTCCCCGTGGCAGCAGCCCCCCGGTACAGGCCCTGTAGAAGTCGAGTAGAGAGCGTGGCCCCGGCCAGGCTGGAGACCAAAAGGAAACCCTTTCGCTTTCTTCACAGGAGGAATCTCACGTGTGCTGCAGTCACCGCTGAGCTGAGCTGCAGAGCCAGGTGAGCAGCAGGAAAGCTCTCGTGAAAAGCTGCTGTGGCCGCGCTGACGGGCAGAGCTCTGCAGGACGCTGCACCCCGAGTCTGGTGTGGCTGTCGGGGAGGGGGTGCGCCGGGCAGTGGAAATACCCAGCCAGACCCATCTGTTGGCCGCGGCCAGGCAGCGCTGCTCAGCCGGGTCTCGTCCCCTGCGTGCCTGAAGGTCCGGCCTGGTGGGAGAGGGGCTGGTGGAAGTCCAGAACCCTGGAATGGCGTCTGTGAGGTGAGCTCCCTTGCCGAGGGAGAGCGTTTCCCGGTTCCCAGCCTGAGGCTGGGGCCTGCATTCCCGTGTGGAGCACAGCCCTTGGCAGAGCCCGTGTCCCTCTGGAAGCAGAGGCCAAGGGTGCGTCTGCCCTGATGGTCGGTGTCGGTGTCGGGAAGGGAGTGCAGCAGGCAGGGTGCGAGAGAGTGATTACAGAGAAGATTGGTTATGACTATAGAGGAGAGTAAAATCATAGAACTAGAACATGGCCTCAACCGTGCGAATACAGGTGTGTTAGGAAACCACAGGGTGCTGGACTGCTGCTCTCAGCTGTGCCCTGTGTAGGCCTTGCCATGGCTGGGTTAAACACCAGCTGGCCCCGCGTAAGATCAGAATGAGAAGGTGTAGCACGATCAATGTCATAGGTCAGTAGGTTAAATTTCAGAAAGAGGGGTAAGTTTAACAGGACATCTTGAAGTGTCTCAAAGCCTTTCTCAGGACTGTACGGAACAGAAGTCACGGGAGAAGATGAAGGACAGACGACACCCCCGAGCCGCCCCCGAAACCAGCCAGGCCGAGCTCTGCGGAGACAGAGGAGCAGAGAGCGCTCAGTAAATGACGTCCTCACAGAAACGGAGCGGTTGCTCGGAAGCTGATGCAGGTTCCAGGCTCGACGCAGTGGGTTTCGGGGGTGTCCATGGACTGGGCTGGCGAGTGGAGCTTTGCCCCTGACTGAGGTGACGGGGTGGGAGGGCCGCCGCGGCCTCCGCAGCCCCCTCGGGCTCGTTCTCCCCCCGCTCGGCACAGCGCGGCCCACTCCGCCGCGGGGGGCTCCGCAGGCGGCGAGAGCAGACCTCGCTCCGCCGCAGCCCGGGTGCCCCGCGGGGGCCCGGTGGCCGTCGGGGCTGGAGGCCGAGCGTGCCGGGCGCTGCGGGTGGGCCTGAGCGGGGCCGGCTGCCCCTCTCGGGGGTCCCTTCTGCCGGCGGCGGGAGGTGTCTGCCGGGCCCGGGGAGCTCCGGGCTGTCTCCGACGAAGGGCGCTCGGCGGGACGGCCGTTCCTCGGCGGGCGCAGGCCAGCGGCCGGTCGGTGAGGGGCAGAGGCTGCGGGGCTCCGCGGGCACGGCCGGGCGGGGCCGGGGGCGGAGCTGGGCAGGGCGGGGGCAGTGGTAGGAGAGGGGCGGGGCCAGGGCTGGGCGAGGACTGTCAGAGTGCTGGGAGAGGGCGGTGCCTAGGAGGGGCGGGGGCGGGGCAGGCGCAGTGATTGGGACCGGAGGCGGTGTCAGGGGCGGAGCGATGCCGGGGGCGGGGCGGGTGCGGTGCTGGGAGGGGCAGGGGCGGAGCCTGGGGCGGGGCGGGTGCAGTGCTGGGAGAGAGGCGGGGCGGGGGCAATCCGGGGGCAGAGCGAGGCTGGGGCTGGTTCCGGGGACGAGGCGGGGGCGGTGCCTGGGGCGGGGTGGACCAGAGCTGGGAGGGGCAGGGGCGGAGCCTGGGGCGGGACGGGTGCAGTGCTGGGAGAGAGGCGGGGCGGGGGCAATCCGGGGGCAGAGCGAGGCTGGGGCTGGTTCCGGGGACGAGGCGGGGGCGGTGCCTGGGGCGGGGTGGACCAGAGCTGGGAGGGGCGGGGGCGGTGCCGTGGGCGGTGTGATGCGGGGCCGAGGTAGGGTCAGTGATGGGAGGGGGCGGTGCCGGGGGCGGTGCTGGGAGAGTGCGGTGCTGGGGCGGTGTCGGGAGGTGCCAGGGGCGGTGCCGGGGCGGGGGCGTGACCGTTGACGTCGGAGTGCTGGGAGAGGGCGGTTCCGGGGGCGGTTCCAGGGGCGGGGCGGGCGCAGAGCTGGGCGGGGCGGGGGTAGTGTCGTGGGCGGTGCGAAAGCGAGGACGGGGCTGGATCCGGGGCAGTGCTGAGAGGGGGCGGTGCCCGGGACGGGCGCAATGACGGGGGTGGAGCAGGGACTGGGGCGGGGCTCGGGGCGGGGCGGGCACAGAGCTGGGAAGGGGGCGATGGGCGGGGCCGTGGGCGGTGCGAAGGGGGGGCGGGGCCGAGACCGGGGGGGCCGTGCTAGGAGAGGGCGGGGCCGTGGGCAGGGCCCGTGGCGGGCGCTGTGTCGGGGGCAGAGCAGGGCCGGGGACGGGGCGGGGGCAGAGCTGGGGAGCCAGGGGCGGTGCGCGTTCGGCCGCCGCGTTCGGCGCCTTGGCCACGCCCCTCAGCCCCTCCGTCCCGCGCCGGGCGGGGCCGCGCTGGGTGAGCGGGGCGGGCCGAGGCGGCAGGCGGCGGCGGGCAGGCCGAGGCAGGGGGCGGGCAGCTCTCGTCTCCCCGGCGGCGGCCAGCGGGCTCTTGGCGGCGCTGCCGTTCTGCTGGGAGCCGCGGTCCCGCCTCGCCGGGGAGGAGAAACGTCCCCGTTTCGTTCCGCTCCGGAGAGAGCAGCTGTCTCCTGCCGGTGCGCGGCGCTCACAGGGCACGGCCTGGGCCAGGCCGGAGTTCTGGAGTCCGAGTGCTCTCTCGGGGAGGAACCGGTGGGGTTTGGTCTTCACTATTTTGCCTTTTTTTTATTTTTTTGGGGGGGGAGGCTGTTTGGCAGCTCACACAGAAGTGCCTCTTTGCGAGAACGTCCTCCGCCTGGCCGTGTTTCTCCACACTGCGGCCACGCGAAGCCAAGCGAGCGCCGGCGGCATTCTGAAGGAGAAGAAAGCAGCCCCATCTCGTCACATCGTCCCTTCCCGGAGTGCGAGAGAGGAGCCCGGACTGTCGCGGCTGGATCTCCCTCTGGCCTGGGAGATTCCCCGCGGCCGGCAGCAGAAGGGGCCCCGCAGAGCAGCGCAGCCACTGACACCGGGCCCGGCGGGGCTCTGGCTCAAGCAGCGGGGAATTCTCCGACGCGCGGGTGCCCCGCCCCCGGCTGCTCACGGCCCGCCCCCGGACCCGCCCCTCCCAGCTCTGCACCCACCCCCACCCCTCCCAGAACTGTGTCCGACCCACCCCCGGCCCCGCCCAAAACACACGGCTCCGCCCACGGCTCCGGCCCGGCCCCGCCCTCTCTGAAAACACCCGCCAGTTCGTGACACAGGACGGAACAGGAGAATCTCTGTCTGCTGCTGCAGGCGGTTAACTGTAAGAACGGCCAAAAACAGTTAAAAAAACCCACCCAGCACAAAGGGGTCTTAAGAACAAAGGTAAATTTGCAGCATTAAAAATGTCTGAATTTTAAAAACTGCCGTGAGAACACGCCGCTCGGCAAGCACCCGCCCAGCCTCCGCAGCGAGGCCCTGGCACAAACACCCGGCTGCTGACAGAGCAGCGTTCGGCCCCTCGGAACACGAGCCAAGCTCGCTCTGTTGTCAGCGCTGACGTGCGGCGCCAGCACCTTGTCGTTCAGCACGCTGACAGCAGCTGAAACCCCGGCTCAGAGCAGGCATGCAGGGAGCGAACCACAGCTCAGCGCACCCTGAGCAAAGCCGTCTCCAAGCAGTGTGCGCAGCCCTGGTTTATCTTTTCGAGACAGCTTTCCCAGGGGTTTTATGCGAGAGGGTTTTTAGCACATTACGTGAGGAGACAGCTGACACCGCACTTTTCTACCAATTTCCGCACTATTGTGCACAAACAGGCGTAACAGCTATACGAGTTTTAGACACTTGCAAGTCTTTACCAAGAACGAATCCCAGTTTGACACAGAAGGTCATGTAAACATGCAGAAGGAAATGAGGAGGAAGAACGTGCCAGGCCTTCAGAAGCGACACAACAATGTGCAGAGACAAGCCACGCCTTTTTGCAGTACCCTTTACTGGCTCCTTTAACTCACCCCGAGAATTCACAGCCCAGACATTTTTCTCCAAAATGCATGCAAACATTGGGCTTTTTGATGTCTTATGGAAGTTGCCCCTCTCACAACGCAGTTCACTCTGTTCTCCTTTTAAATCGCACTCCTCCACAAGTTTTTCACGTGGTAGTACCAAATATCATAGCCCTGGGAAAGATACCAATACGTATCTTTCCATTTTATAATATTTACTATAGTTCATGTTTCTATGAAGACACAATTCATGGCCACAAAAATCTGAATTTTTACAGATTCATAAATATTTTTACATCATACAACTTTATTTACAGATATCACATGGCAAAGAGCTTTGCACCTGTAATACACTATTTTTAAATCCAATATAGGTTATTCTCTTAAAATAAGAACTGGCAAACATTTTGGGTCTAATTCAACCAATCCAGTGAGGAGGATTCCAGTTTTATTTCTAACCAGTGTGTTAAATCAAACCTACTGAAACCAAAAGTGTGTATCCCACATTCAAGACTGTCTTCTGTAAATTCTCAACTGAATTCTTAATTAAACTGTGATAAACAGGAGGTAGAAATTGTTTAGACTGTCAAAACCTATTACTGCTTCCAGGAGGCTGATAAATTAGAAATTTCTATAGCATCTAATATGCCTTCTCATTCCTACATTGACAAATCCATCTGTTTCTTTTTACCAGCCATTGGATAACTTGCAGTGGATACTTGCTCCCATACTGATCAGTTGTTCTACTTGACTCAGAAAGCCTCTCCCCGAAGCAATCATTAGTGCAGTCGCGCTGGTTTCGCTGTGCCTATAATCAACTGAAAAGTAAAAAAAAAAAAACAACCAATCAGCAAAACCCATATAAACGTTGTTCTTTTTTTCCTGTAAATGTAGTATGATTGTGACTTTGAAAACCTAGCCCAAAGAGAATTTGTTTCCACACTCCACCCCACCAGTCAGTCCGTGTGACTTGAACTCTATTTCAGAAACATAACATCTGTCAGTACTTCAAAACAAGTACAACAATGAATAACTACAAAAATCATTAATTTTGGTAACCCCATCCATTTCTTCAATAGGCATCAGAATTCAAAGGTAACAACCTTCGAAACTGGAGATAAAGCAGCCACAGAAATTCAAGTCGCTTTGTGGTTGTTTATTTCTGATGTCAAAGGATGAGAAACTTACCACTGACATTTTCGGTTAAAATGAGATGGAACACCTGAGCAAAGGAATCAATATCTTTATGCAACCAGATGTCAGAAAGACAAGAATCCATTTCTTTTATTAGCCATGGTTCAAGGCAATTCGCATCTTTTTCATTCTGAAGAAAAAAACAATACTGAAAGATGAATCTCTTCAAAGAGTTGTCATTATTCTCATACACTGGACACACACAGAGTTTGAACAGTTAGTTTTCCAAGTAACATCCAGAAATACAGCATTCAGATATCAGTTAAAGCATTTCTTGTATCATATGCAAGTACTTTAACAATGGCAGCACAGCCATCTGATCTAAACAAGTTATGTACAACTGAAAAGCACACTTCAAGAGTAGTTCATGCTAACAAAAAAAAAATCGTGTTTTCAAATACATTAATATCCTTCTAGAAACTCCACAGGAGTAATATCTTTAGAAAACATGGGTAGTAATAGAAAATGGGTAGTAATAATGTAATGCATGTTTAAACATCTCTTCCAACAAAAGGAAAAGCTTACCTGTTGATTAAATACCGTGTCACCACCATCATCCAACAGATTATACTCTTCAGTTGCACTTGGGACAGATCTCTGCCTCTGAGATTCCAGTTTGCTATTATTTTCTGGAGCAGAACACCACTCCGTAAGACTGCTTTGCTGTTTTTCTTCTAGAATGCATAAAGTATTTCCAAAAAATGTTTTACAGTCATCTTCATTATCCATTGTTTTCAGCTACCAAAAATGATCCTAGCAAGTCAAAGTTTTACCTGTTCAATCTCTTTTGTTTAATCTAGAATGCTCTTACCAGTTCAACGTAAATTCCATAAGTTAGGGCACCCAAAGTTCACCATTGCAAACATCTGCTATAAGAACAAGGTAAAACACACCCTTCGGGTGCTTAAGCCCCTAAGTCTCCAGTATTCCAACTTACTGCATTCAAATGAGCTTCCTAAGTAAATAATTTCTACACAGTTCTCAGTCCAGATCTTTCTCCAGAAGTGAAACACCGAAGAGAAGGGATATAGATAGCTCCTGCATGTGAAAACTAATTTTTTTGTACAAGAAACATTAAAAGACACCAGTGCCCTAACTGAACTTTTCTATCCACAGCGATCAGAGCCAAGCACCAGGACAAACATACATTTAGGATTTTATGTTACACCTTTGGGTTTTGCCTTTTTCTTTTTTGGGGGGGGGGACGACACACGACAATGTTTGCGTTTTTTTAAATACACACTAGGATCACTGCTTTCAGTCGTCAGGAAAACTTCTCAAACAATATATCTACTTAATCAATTGAAAAACAACTATATTACGTTCAAGTGTGTTTATGCTTCTGGGCTACATATCTGAAATACATCCATGTCTGAAGAACGCAGTGAAAAATGTTGCTAATAGGAACCACTTCCATGCAAGATGTGCAAAATCCCGCCCTCTTTAATGGCTGCACTTTAATTTGCACCCAAAAGTCAGCTCTATCCCAGCTGAAACCAGGACAACATAGTATGTTCTGCAAAGCCCCCAGTCACATGCAATTCCACTCCATAATAATTAGGAAAAACGTAACATTTATCAGCCATAAGCAAAAAGCATGCAACCATTGAAAGAAAGTGAAAATATTTTTTTTAAAGTTACACAAGCTACTTGAATAATGTAAACACTGAGAGCTACAAGATACTCGCTGTCATCTAATCAGGTCTCATTTAATATTCTGACTTTGAAAATCTAACAGAATCATCATATTTAGCTGTTCACTCAATGAAATCCACTGCCAATCCTAATAGTTAACAAGTCCACAAACCTCGCTGCTTCTCTTTTTTGTACTTTACCATCTGTTTGTATACCCAGTGCTTTGTAAAACATCCTCCAAAAACATCTCTTTAACTTCAAAAGGTCTTCCTTGTACTGAAAGCACAAATAATTAATAAAATATTACATATTCCCCAGCTTCATTTATAATCTTAATTTAAGAAAAGCATTTCTGAAGACACAAAAAGTGAATTAAACATTATTAGGGCCTGATTTAAGGAATTACTGCTTTCCCTGAAAAGTCTTGTAAGACTGTCTTCATTGGAGTTCATTTTCTTAAAATTACTGGGCCACTAAACTCAACAACACTTCAAAAGTGAAATGCCAGCTGGGTACCTTGTTTCTCATGAACCTCTTCAATTCCATTGAGTGTTACAGCACGAGATGCTCCTAAGATTCACAGTTATTAATTGTAATTTTATCAAAATGAGAAAAAGAAAAGAGCCATTTTTGTTTAGGGTTCCAAAAAAGAATTCACTGTGTAAACCTGCCACCTGGATTACAAAATATAACAGCAATTAATACAGCTTTAGTGCAAGATCCCACAAGCAGATTCCCACCTTTACATTAAACCACTTTTCTTCCATGAGAAGTATACCAGGAGATGGACTTCTCTCAACTTTTGCAATCACTTTAGCCAGATTTGGCTTTTTTTACTCAATACTTGCTGATAAATGAGACACTCCAATGGTATTTATCTCCTAAATAATTTACCCTGAATTCTTTTGGACTATCACTGTTTTATAAACCTTATTTATGGACATTAAAGCAGGGTTTTTTTCACAGGAAGTATTAAAATTTCTAGATTTACATTTATGGTACCTTAGCAGACATTTGCCATTGCTGAGGTTAAATCACCTAGGACTTCTCTTCAGAAAGAACAAGCTACATTTCATATACTTTTAGAAGCTGTCATGGAGGAAGTCTTCCAATACTGATCACAAACTCTGTGTACTACAGGAACCCACGACCACAAAATGTTGGTTTCTGTGGTCAGGATTTTGTCAGCTGTATTGTTGAAGGAGGACCAAGTCTTTTTCACAGCATGAACAGACAAAGTATCTAAACTGTCTTCTTGGAATTCTTAAATTCTCAAAAGTGGAAAACGGAAAGTATCTTTTCAATTGTGATTAGCCTATGAAGACGAGTATATGATCATGGTATAACCACTGAGGTAAAGGGGAGAAAGAGACTGTCATCGGCATTTCCTGAATAAACATATTGATTGAAACCAACAGGAAGCTACAAGAAGAGTAAACTGGAAAGCTACACAACAATTACAGGCGAGGTTTCTCCCCTTCAAAAAAAAATCTGGAAAACACTGAAATAGTGTGTAATTTCCAGATTCCTGCCTCCAACAAGTTGCAAGCCTTGCTTTTCTAGGCAGCAATTAGGAACTAAGAACTAAACACTTCGATCTGTAAAAAAATAGATGTTTTATCAGGAACATTCACTGAAATAAACTGACAACTTGCAGAGAAGATACTAAAGAGAGCAATCCAACCCATGCCCTGGGACTGTCCAGTTTCTTAAAGAAAAGCTGACATACAGACAGCCTACTTCACTGTTCTGAAAAGAAAGCATTTCTCTTAAAAGCGTCTTTTCAAAACGTATTCTACTCGGATATCATTGTTGGAAAAGGAAGAGGACTGCAAGGTGCCAGAGGAGGTCAGTCATGCAGAGAACTTACAAGCCAGGAGCGTGACGGGGCGAGGGGGAAAGCATCTCCCATGCATCTGTGTTCTACCTCTACTAACGATCAGTCCAAATGAAATTACAACAGCAATAACGATAATTTTGCATCTGAATGTAACCTAACCGCAGATTACTGAGTCTGAACATAAACTAATATAAATTGCCATGTCTTTTCTCAATGTTTACCTAGATTAACAGTTAGTAACTTCCTTTAAATTAAAGAATCATGTGATTAAAACATGAATACCCAGTTTGCCTAGGACTGTAATACTGAAGTGACCAGGTGCAGTTATCTGTGTTTTATCTGGTAACCAGCAGCAAACTTGCTGACGCCTGAAGAGCTAGAACCTACCAGAACAAATTAATATATATCACGCTCTGGTAGCTCCTAGGGCCACGACATCCCTGCACTTACAGAACTCCCTGGGATAAAAACACTCTGAAGCAGATGCAAATAGTTAAGAAACCACAAAAACAAACAAGCATTGCTGTAACTCTCAGTGTATGCATCATGTTCTCTTACTCAGAATGGTTTGCTACAGTTTAATAAGATCTGTAAGTCCTAGGGCAGGTATACTCAGATTTCAGAGTTTACATAAATACTAACTGTATATTACTGGGCAACTTCCAAAATATCTAATAAAGAGATTTGCATCTAGAGCAGCACTAGAAATAATTAGTTTTAAATTAGTCTGTTTTTGCAACACGTCTCTCAGTTTTATTAACAAGAAGTCACTGAACCTATCCCTCTCATGTACTTCATCCTATAACAAAAGGGGGAAAAAAAAGGCCACACACACAACAGAGAAACATCACAGATGTAAGATTATAACTTTTCACAAATATGAACTTTTTAAAAAACTCAAATATATTATTTGCTGGTACATTACAGACACATTAGAATGTGCAAGTCTAGCTTAAGTAAGGATTTTCTTACAAACTACCCAAAAGTCAAAAATATTTCAAAAAGTTTTAGAGATATCTGACAGATTGCACTAGTAACGCACAAACCACATACACCTTGATTTCAGAGGTTAAAGTGAACTTCTGAATCTTTTCTAATTCTTATAATCTCGTTTTCAAGATAATGACACAAACCGCAAATCCTACAAATCTTATTTTCATAAAATCTCCTTCACAATTGATGAACGTTTAAAGAAATGTATGATACCACATAATCAGAAAAAAATTAGATTGCTTAGATCCATTAAGTCATGCACAAAGCTTACCATTAATTACGGCACACGACTAATTAGCCATCTTTATTGGTGTGTTCTTCTGTTTTGTTTTGTATTATGAACTTATGAAGCAGGGACCCAAGTACAACATGTTTAGGCTGAAGTGAAGAATGTGTAAGTCATTCTCACACTTTTTTCCATTTTGATAAACATCCAGGGACCTAGAGCTATCATGAATTTTTCAGTGGAGACCTTAATCTTGCAGTAAACATTCCAGTTCCACTGAATTATCAAACTCCACCATAGCAATAGTCACACAACCATAAATGAACACACTTACATAATCTGCTGAAAATTAGACTACTCAGTATCTTGAAAACATCTGGGCAAACAAATGGACTGCAAACGCGGTATTGCTAAAACAAGCACATGATACAAGAAATTCTGACAGACACACTCACATTGAGTCCTATCTACGTAAGCCTCCCTAAGGCTTTTATGCTTTCTGACAGAGGAAGCTCAGAAAAATCTAGACCTCTGTCCTCCACAACTATATCATGATTCCAAAATTAATTACTGCCATGAACCTAAAATAAGGTACTTTTACGAAAAAAACAAACCAAACCAAAACGAAACAGTACACGCTACAATAAAGGCTCAGTAAGACTTTAACGTTAATTCAGACTCTATCCAAACAAGCACACCTTCAATGCTCAGCACGCTAATAAAAAAAACCGGATCTTATTTTCCGGTTAAGAAGCAATACATACTGCCCCACTTCACAGGAAATACAACGTGATCCTTACCACAATAACATGTGTCACAGCTGAGAGAGTGCTGTCTCCTGCCATTAGCGTGCAAAGTAGCACGCCATTAGTGCAAAATGTTAACAGTGTCTTTGGAGAAACCCTATTGAAAATTCATAAAGATACTTCAGGTTTTCGCACCATTTCAATGCTGCTAGCTTTCCGCTACTTGCTGAAAATTAAAGGACTGAAGAGCTGCTCACCAGAAGTGGAATTAGATTATAATTCTCTCACCAAAGAATTCACGCATACTGCTTGTTTTTGAACTCTGCTTGTTCCCAGAGTTCCTAAGAAATATTAGTGATTATGCTCCAATACTTCAGACGATGGATTAATTAACAAAGTGAGATTCAAATGTACATAAATAAACAAATAAGTGAAACAGAACCTTACGAACCTCCCCATGTTGTTTAATTTACTGAAAAATTCAGTGTGGACTGCTTTGGAAAAAGACACCATGTGTTTGGATATAGTCTTTGTGTTTGTCTACATGTGGTGGGTTGACTCTGGCTGGACACCAGGTGCCCACCAAAGCCGCTCTATCACTCGCCTCAGCTGGACAGGGGAGACAAAATACAATGAAAGGCTCACAGGTTGTGATGAGGATAGGACGAGACCAGTCACCAATTACCATCACGGACAAAACAGACTGAATTTGGGGAAATTAGTTTATCTCACTGCCAATCAAATCAGAGTGGGATAATGAGAAAAACAAAAAAAATCTTGAAACACCTTCCCTCACCCCTGCCTTCTTCCTGGGCTCAATTTCACTCCTGAATTCTTTCCCTCATCCCCCCGAGCGGCGCAGGGGGACAGGGAATGGGGGCTGCGGTCCGCCCATCACACGTTGTCTCTGCTGCTCCTTTCTCCTCAGGGGGAGGACTCCTCACACTCTTCCCATCCTCCAGCTTGAGGTCCCTTTCACAGGAGACAGTCCTCCACAAACTGCTCCAATGTGGGTCTGCGTCCTTCCCACGGGCTGCAGCTCTTCACGAACTGCCCCAGTGTGGGTCCCTTCCACGCGGTGCCATCCTTCAGGAACAGGATGCTCCAGCGTGGGTCCCCACGGGGTCACAAGCCCTGCCAGAAAACCTGCTCCAGCGTGGGCTCCTCTCTCCATGGGGCCACAGGTCCTGGCAGGAGCCTGCTCCAGTGCAGGCTCTCCACAGGTTCACAGCTTCCTTTGAGCGTACATCTGCTCTGGTGTGGGGTCCTCCATGGGCTGCAGGTGGAGATCTGCTTTACCGTGGACCTCCACGGGCTGCAGGGGCACAGCCTGCCTCACCATGGTCTTCATCACAAGCTGCAGGGGCATCTCTGCTACAGCACCTGGAGCACCTCCTCCCCCTCCTTCTGCACTGACCCTGGTGTCTGCAGGGCTGTTTCTCTCACATTGTCTCACTCTTCTCTTCGGCTGCAGTTCTGCGGATTTTTTTCCCCCCTTCTTAACTGTGTTATCCCAGAGGTGCTACCACTGTCACTGATGGGCTCGGCCTTGGCCAGCGGCAGGTCTGTCTTGGAGCCGGCTGGCACTGGCTCTGTTGGACATGGGAGAAGCTTCTAGCAGCTTCTCACAGAAGCCACCCCTGTAGCCCCCTCACTACCAAAACCTTGCCACACAAACCCAATACACTATACTTGACTGAATCACAAAGAAATCAGCTGATCATTTTCAAATGCTTTAATTTTTCTCTTCAGGAATTTCAAACTCTTTAAAGTTACTATTCTCATACCTGTGGCAGAGTTAGCCGTGCAAGTAAAAATAGCAATTGCCACCCCTTTTTCAGCGCTGCCACCTTCAGTACCCAAAAGTTGTTCTGTATCGTACTCTACAACTCCTTCCTGGAAGACATGAGCTCACTGGTTACCAGATGCGTATTTCTTTCCAAGTTTGCAATTCATCCCTCCTTTCAAAAATCCTCCTACATATTAAATTCAGGGACCACACCGAAGAGAGAAACGCTTTACTTTACCCATCTCTGCTCTTCTCTCTTCTTCAGCAGCCTTCCAGAAATCATCATCACTGTCCAATAGATAATAAAACTCCAAAATTAGACCCCTGTGTCACTGTAAACACACCCACCTCACATCTTTTTCACCCAGAGTCGGAAATACTGCCATCTCTTCCTTTTGCGTGAATCTGTGGATTCTTCTTAAGCAGGATTTTCTGCACTGCTTCTAGTAATTCTTCCATTTTGATATGACCTATACTTTGTTCTTCTTCAGCCAGCATATACCTCCACACACAATCATCCACCTTGTCTGGAATTCATCTTCACTAGCTCTTTTCATCCCTTAATAGCCTTGTGAACTTTTGTACACATATTCAAATTCTTCTTGAACTTGGCTTTGCTGCTCAAGTGCATTCATGCTCATTAGCTATGTGATATCTTTACCCATACAAGCAACATAACCAGCTGTACCTTTTCCCATGTGCTTCTCAATCATATCCCAACCGCTGCCCATTCCTGGAAATCCCGCTATCCATACAGTTCAAAGAATCCAGAAACCACACACAATCTTCAGACTTTCATCTAACCCTCCTCTGCTTCAGGAACAACTTCCCCAGGTGACCTAGAAAGCTCTGCTTTTGTATCACTTCATGCTTTAAACAGAAGAGCTGAAACAGAGCAAATTTAACCCAAACTACATTGGTAAATAATGCTCAACTTCATCATTCACTTCCGAATTTTGCTTATTTCCTTTTATGTCCCCTATCAACTCTCACAACCCAGCATTTGTTACAGCGTGCTGGTCTTCCTACCTATCTTCAAAGCTTGCAGAACTTTTGGATCTACACATGTTAAAAGTAGGGAGAAAAAAAAGACAGAAAAGTGTGACTTGATCTGAAAATGAGACAAGGAATTCCACACACACCCCCAAGAAGAAATAGAGCAAGCACATGCAATTCAGTTACATAAGACGGCTTACTACGTGAAACTGCAACATACAGGAGGAAAACTGTCCTTTTCACACTGAAATATTCCGTTACCTGAAATAACATACCCTACTCATTCCTTACATACTGAGCTTTTACTAGGCTGTATCCCAAAGACACTGTGGTTTAAATGTGCACAAGACTACAGATATCAACACAAGATCAATTGACTTGAAGAAATATCATTAGTACCTGCTTTCTAATCGAATCCGATAACCAACTGTCTGGCCAATCTTTTCTCTTCTTTCTGCTGCCACTCTTTCAGCCATAGCAATAGCTGCCAAACGTCTTGTCTGAGTGCAAAATATACGACAGGGAGCTCCATTTTTGTAACAGTCGTCAAGAAGGAACTGAGGGATCTGTAAAAAAGTGGTTTAAATGTAGTTTTTAGTTTGATAAAGTCACAGCTTTTTTTACCACAGTGGAACAATTTAACTGCGTCTTAATATTGCACAGGTTGCAAAAGGATTCACAATAGGATTATCATTGCAAACATACTTGAAGGGTTAGAAAGGCAGTAAAAAAAATTTCTGATTAAGTTTCAAACAAAAAAAAAAACAAAAAGTTGAGGCTTCTCTCTCCCGCTTCAGAGAAATCTATTAAAAAAATACCTGTAGGTCTATCAGAAAACTGTGCAGAACCATTTATGCTTTTAGTAAGTATCTGCTGGTTTAGTATTTCAAAAGCAAGCAAATGAACTAGAACGCAAGACTTCTGGCTATATAAGAAAACAAAAGCCTTAAAACTAGCATAAAGAAATCCTTTACTACAGAAATATTACAAAATTGGCATTAGTTTTGTATAGATCCTGTTATATTTTTTATTTCATTAAAGAAACATACTTGACTAGTTTTTCCTGATCCAGTCTCTCCTACAATCAAAACAACTTTGTTGTCCTTTATTATTTTGACTATTTCTTCCTGTTTTTCAAAAACTGGCAGTGATTGCCTGAAGGAATCAAACTCTGCTTCCCCTCTCTTCACTGGAACCTGCGGGATACCGTGGTTAAGTCGTCCGCTTGTCTTGTGCACTTCTCTGTTTTCTGTCAAGAGAAGTTAACAATTTACTTCAATACAAAGGAAGGTAAATAAAACATTGCTTAAAAATCATGCATAAAAATGAACATTCCTGACTTTATATGCATCCCTACAAAGTGACAAACCCATCACAATTTTAAAAGACATATTAATAGTAATGCATCCTGTTACAGTGCTTGAAAGAAATATTGTTCAAAGGAGTTATTACTTTCATAGATATTTTGAACAAAAACAGACTCTCCGAATGCACTGCTCAAAGTCAAAAAAGGTCATGAAGAGCAAACAGAGAAACTAAATCCGAGAAAAGCAGCCTGGCATATTTTCTTGGCCTTTGTGTCATGTTTACACATTCACTATATAGTCACTGTATAGTCAAACCTTTAAGTTACTCCAAACTGACAGGCATGCCTCCTTTGAGTCAGTCTTACACAACCTAATGCTCTAATCCGTAAGATTTGTCTTAAATCATACAAATTGAACCATGCTGTACCCAGTCCCCCGGACCCACACAACGTAGTGTGATAGATTAGAGAGCGATACTTAAGTAGCCAAAGAACCTGCACATCTTCAGAGACTACTTTAAATTCAGTATTGTAAATGCTATTCAACAATTCCTTAATGATTACTTTTCAGAAAAATGAAAAGCTTGCTGTAAATTCAATTATACATATTTAATGTGATTAACAGATTAAGACATTAAATTACAAGCACTGTGTTACCAAGGCAGACACAGGCTAAAAGATTAAAAGGGCCAAAAACCATTCTGGAGAAGTAAAGAAAGACAAATTTTACACTATTCCTTAGTTTATGCCTTACATTCCTGAGGAATTGCTTTTCAGCACTTTTATTATACTTTCCTTCTGTTCATTAAACAATCCTATTAAACAACTGAAACAACTGAAAAAGAAAACTAGCAAAGGCAGCACTTAAAAGCATGAACCATCATAAATCAGACACAGCCAGTGAAAGCAGGCATACTGGTACAAGTGTTTTCTCTGTACTACACACAGCTTTGTACACAGAAACACAACACAAAACTCTTACGCTCCCAGAATAAATAACCTTGTTAGAAGCATTCTTTAAGAAAAAAAACACAATATATCAGAAGTCTGTCTTCCAGTGAACTCTTTCATATTCTAGAAATCAAGAAGTCTAGATGGTAGTCCCTCAGGGACCAAATCTATCTTAGAAGATAATGAAACAAAAAAAAAAGCTTCTTATTTTATCAAGAACATGAAATTCTATAAGCAGAATGGCCCGCCCCATTTTCTTGTAAGGGTGTTCTTATACGGCAGTCACGGTAACACCTCACTTCAAATTCACCTCATGGAACTCGTAGGAACAAACATTTCAGAAATGTACTCCCAAATAAAATTGGCTGGAACTAGCTCAAAGATTCAAAACCAACTTGGCACAAGCAAGACACTGGAATGTGGGTGACATCACTGCCTAAGTTCCTCATGACACCAGTTTTAAAAGACCGTAGATTAACAATTAAAAGCCAAGAAAATGCATGGGGTTGTCTGGAGGGAAAGGTGTCATTTGGGACAGGAGAGGAGACAGAAAAGAAAGGGCTTTGTTTTCTGGTTGGGTTGTGGGTTGTTCTTTTTTTTTAAGCAGTGTGGATTCACAAAGCCGTATCAGAAGACACACTGAACATACCAGATTCAACCACACACGCACTTCTTCGCTCCGTCTTTGGCAGAAGTTCTGTTCGTTCTTTATTTGTGACAGAAAATCTCTGAATTAAACTCCGAACAGCACGTTTCGTACTGGGAGTCAAGCAGCAAGTCATCACTGCACGTGGTAGTTCTGAAAAAGAAAAGAATCACAGAATCACAGAATCACAGAATAGTAGGGGTTGGAAGGGACCTCTGTGGGTCATCTAGTCCAACCCCCCCGCCGAAGCAGGGTCACCTACAGCAGGCTGCACAGGACCTTGTCCAGGCGGGTCTTGAATATCTCCAGAGAAGGAGACTCCACAACCTCCCTGGGCAGCCTGTTCCAGTGCTCCGTCACCCTCAGAGGGAAGAAGTTCCTCCTCATGTTCAGACGGAACTTCCTGTGCCTCAGTTTGTGCCCATTGCCCCTTGTCCTGTCACTGGGCACCACTGAAAAGAGCTTGGCCCCATCCTCCTGACACCCACCCTTCAGATATTTGTAGGCATTTATAAGGTCCCCTCGCAGCCTTCTCTTCTTCAGCCTGAACAAGCCCAGTTCCCTCAACCTCTCCTCGTAGTGGAGATGCTCCAGTCCCCTCACCATCCTTGTAGCCCTCCGCTGGACTCTCTCCAGTAGCTCTTCATCCTTCTTGAACTGGGGAGCCCAGAACTGGACACAGTACTCCAGATGAGGCCTCACCAGGGCAGTGTAGAGGGGAAGGAGAACCTCCCTCGTCCTGCTGGCCACACTCTTCTTGATGCACCCCAGGATCCCATTGGCCTTCTTGGCAGCCAGGGCACACTGCTGGCTCATAGTTAACCTGTCGTCCACCAGGACACCCAGGTCCCTCTCCGCAGAGCTGCTCTCCAGCAGCTCCACCCCAAGCCTGTACTGGTGCATGAGGTTGTTCCTCCCCAGGTGCAGGACCCTGCACTTGCCCTTGTTGAACCTCATCAGGTTCCTCTCTGCCCAGCTCTCCAGCGTATCCAGGTCACGCTGAATGGCAGCACAGCCTTCTGGTGTATCTACCACACCTCCCAGTTTGGTGTCGTCAGCAAACTTGCTGAGGGTACATTCTAACTCTTCATCCAGGTCGTTGATCCATCCTTCTTCCTTACAGTCAGGTATCGACTTGCGTCTTTTCTGGGAGGAAAAAAAATAATGTATTTTAGAATAAATAACCTATTTACCTCAATGTAATGATCTTTGATCATAATTCTTTCAAGATGGCTGTCAAATTGTTTTCAAATACAATGTCATAACTAGAAACTTCCAAATAATGTTCAGTGCAGCACAACGCACACGAAAACAGTAGAAGCATCCAAATACCCACCACCAAAACCACCCTCTATTCACACGCAGTAGTGCAGCACAAGCACTACCGACTTTGGATGACTACACCCAGCACAGCCTTACAATTAGGCCTCCGTAACGTAACGCTGCTCTGCTGCCTTTCCGTTAAAGGTCTCTCACTGCATCGGCTCCCCAAAAGACAGCCAGCTCCCTCAACCACACTGTCAATCAGTACCAAGAGGTATCACACAAAACTCCTTTCTAGACTAATTTAAGAGATTTAGACGTTAAAAATCAACAAATAGGCGTAACAGACACAGAAGCAGCCTTCCAGTGGTATTCCAAGCCTTAATGAAATCCAACAGATCAGATTCCCAGGACCTTCCTTCATTATCAAAGATTTACAAGGTAGAATTAGAGCCAAAACACTTCATCATAACGCTGCACTTGTTCGTAGGCCAAACTCGGATACTGAAAGGCGAAGAACTGTTCTAAGTACATTTGAAGCTGAACTACCTTGTGCCTGGGCTGCTGTGACATATCAACACTCTGAAAACGTCTCCTAAGGACAAGAACAGAACGTCCCATGGCGAGCCCCATGGCTGGCAGGGGTGCTACAGTAGTGCACGTGTACGGGATGCAGCACTTGGCTGCTGTCAGGGGTGGCTTCTGCGAGGAGAGGCCAGGGCCACCCCGTGTTGGACACAGCCAGCTCCAGCGACCCACCACGGGCACAGCTGAGCCCTTCAGCCACGATGGTGGTGACTCTGTTATAACATATTTAAGAAAGGGAAAAAATGCTGCAGAGCAGCTGTGAGAGAAATGGGTGAGGACAACGTGGGAGAAACAGCCCTACAGACACCAAGGTCAGTGAAGAAGGAGGGGGAGTAGGAGCCCCAGGTACAGCAGGAGAGATTCCCCCGAAACTGTACAGGAGAGACCTCAGTGGAGCAGGTTTATGCTGAAAGGAACTTCAGCCTGCGAGAGAGACCCCATGCTATTTTCTCCCCGTGTCCTGCTCAGGAGGTAGAGTGAGAGACCACGCTGCCTGGGGACCTAGCAATCAGCCACCAAGGTCAACCCACCACAACACGGCTGCTTTCTAAGATGTTGGCTGGGGTTCACCTCCTGGGCAGTGCAAGATAACATTTCAGAATAGCAAAAATAATCAAGCTGGAACAGTACTTGCATGCGCCTGTCCAGGGAAAGGTTGGCAGAAAAGGAAAAATAAACTGCAGTGCTTCCCATGACAATGCTCCCCGTCTTCAGTACTTTGTATGTCAGCCACTTAGAACCACAGAACCACTGGGACTGGGACGGACCTCTACACCTCATCTGATCCAACCCTCTTGCTCAAGCATGGACACCTACAGCCAGGTGCCCAGGACCATGTCCAGATGGCTCTTCACTGTCTCCAAGGATGGAGACTCCACCGCCTCTGTGGTCAGCATGCGCCAGTGCTTGGTCACCCTCACAGTGACCAAGAAAGCGTTTCATGATGTTCCAAGGAAACCTCCTGTGTTTCAGTGTGTACCCACTGCCTCTGGTCCTGTCACTGGGCACCACTGGAAAGAGCCTGCCTCCATTCTCTTTGCATTCTCCCTGCAGGTATTTGTATACATTGATGAGGTCCCCCAAGCCCTCTCCTCCAGGCTGAACAGCCCCAGCTCTCTCAGCCTTTCCTCCTAGGAGAGATGCTCCAGCCCCTTCATCATCTTGGTGGCCCTTCACTGCACTCTCCCCAGCATGTCCATATCTCTCTCCCACTGGTAATCCCAGCACTGGACTCAGCACTCCAGGTGTGGCATCACCAGTGCTGAGCAGAAGGGAAGGATGCCCTCCCTTAACCTGCTGGCAACTCTCCTCCTAACTGGGGGGCCTGGGGGGAATTCAAGAGACAGCCCTTACGTTGTGTGGCACACTGGTGTGTTACCAACACCCTTCTAGCTACCCACACAAAGCACAGCGCTATGAGGGCTGCTATGGGGAATGTTAACTCCGTCCCAGCCAGACTCCGTACAGTACACTGCTAACAAACTTTAGAGGAAAACATGCTAGCTACCAAGAGTTTATAACAAGTTTCTTCAAGTATTCAACACATGCTTGCTTAACTCAAAGAAAAAAACTGATGACACAAAATATTGTCCTATGGTTCCCAAACAATAGCTTTCCTTGTTTACCAACTCTGTGCAAGAAGTACAGACTAATGAATATTAACACTAAAATCATACTCTTTCTAGAAATTCCATGGTGAAAGCCAATCATGATCAACCTTTTAAAGACTGATCATTCCAAAAGTTATTGCAAGCATAAATACTAAGGAAATCTGCGGAGACTAAACACGAGTAGAACATCTGAATTTATTTTAAAAGGAAATCCATGTTAGTGCGTTACGCATTATTACAGTTAAAAAAAGCATACCGTTTATGTCTTCCCGGGTGAATATTCCCTTTTTCTTAGCTGTTTAAACATCAGCTCAACTATTCTCCAAGCTCCATGTCACCCTAGACTCCCCACATTTAAAAAAAAAAAACAACACACAAAACAGAAACAGGGCATAATTGTCCCACTCTACACCGCACTGGTGTGGCCCCACCTCAAGTACTGTGTGCAGTTTTGGGTCCCTCAATGTAAGAAGGACCCCAAACTATGGAAATGTGTCCAGAGGAGGGTGACCAAGATGGTGAAAGGTCTTGAGGGCAAGACTTCTGTGAGGAGAGGCTGAGGTCACTTGGTTTGTTCAGCTTGGAGAAGGCTGAGGGCTGACCCCATCCAGTCTACACCTTCCTCAAGGGCAGCGGTGGAGGAGGAGGTGCTGATCTCCTCTCGCTGGTGACCAGCGACAGGACATGGGGAAATGGAATGAAGCTGCGCCAGGGGAAGTTCAGACTGGACCTTAGGAAACGGTTCTTCACTGAGAGGGTGGTCGGTGCCTGGAACAGTTTCCCCGGGGAAGTGGTCACCACACCAAGCCTGTCAGGGCTCAAGGAGCATCTGGATGACTCATTCAGTCACATGGTTTACTTCTAGGTTGTCCTGCGAGGAGCAGGGAGTTGGACTCGATGATCTTATGGGTCCCTTCCAACTTGAGCTATTCTACAAAACGACGACCAAAAATACCACAGAATCTACTAGGCAACTGCTCAGAGACACTCACAAAGCTCTACAAAGAATCAGCAAGGATTCAAGCAGAGTTTACCAATTACGCTTAAGCACGTGCACCGCACAACCCAAGCATGTTCCTGCTCACCATCTGCAGACACCTGACAAGGCTTTCTAACACTCTATGTTCCCAAAATATGACGCAAAGATACACAAGTTCAGTCAAATTTATTGTCTCGGGCATTTGTGGCAAATATCAGCTATACCACTCCTGAGACTGGAATCACACTGGAAGTGCAACTTCACTTGAACAGCACTAAGCTTGAATAAGATCTTCTCAGACCAAGCTACATGTTCAACACAATCAGTGCTGGACAGCATTTACTCCCTCATTAACTACAGGTCCAGAGTACTAGCGATTTACACTACTCTGCAACAATCATGAAGCATCACCAAAAATGAGGAACTGCAAATGCTGTTGTGGATTTCCATCACTCCACACACACACAAGTTACACATGGCACTCCATCCATCTGGGTTTTTCCTGCAACCTTCCCTGTCCTGTAGCTTTGCCACCTGAACTCCCAGGGGAACTGGATTCTCAGCTTTCACATAAGCTCACCAGGTCAACAAACAATGGTTTTCTCTTCAAAGCTCAGAGCAGGGTAAGAGAAAGAAACATCATTTCGGCGAAGCTACTGAAGGTGAAGGGTTCTGGAGCAGAGGCTCGCGCCGAGGGACCCTTTCTCCGGTGGCAAAACCGCAGCGGCGAGGCGGCAAAAAGCGCCGAGAGAGAGAGAGGAGACCCCAGATACCCCCCCCCCCCCCCCCCAGCGGGAAAGCGGGAGGTGCCAACGAGCGGCAGCTCTGACTCAGCGGGGGCGGAGTCGAGTGTGACAGCGGCCAAACCCCCTCACGGATAAGAGCAGCCCCCAGGGAGCGCGGGCGAACAGAGCCGGCAAACAGAGGCGGCGCAGCAGCCCGGGAGCGGCGCAGCAGTTTGCGCGGCAGTTCGCGCAGGCAGGGCGAGCGGGGAAGGCGACTGGCAGGGTGCAGTCCGCCTCCTGACTACTCAAGTAGTGGGCATCGCTCTTCCAGGAGATATTCTAGCCATGGTTACCACCCGTGGTAAAGCTGTTGCTCGAAGGAGTGGGGGGACCCAGACGGAGGCCCCACGCAAGAACGCGGGTGTCCAGGTCTCTGGCTGCAGGGAGTGCCTGAGCCTGGCGCTTGTACCGGAGGACAGCAGAGACAACGGCTGTGTTCGGTGCGAGCAGGTGAATGACCTGCTCAGCCTGGTGGCAGAGCTGAAGGAGGAAGTGGAGAGGCTGAGGACCATCCGGGAGTGTGAGAGGGAGATTGACTGGTGGAGCAGCACCCTGCCCTCCCTGAGGCCGAGGCAGCAGGAGGCGGCTCCACAGAAAGCAGAGAACCCCCTACCCTCTTGCCACTGAGCAGAAAGAGGGGGCCTAAGAGCTGGGGGGGAATGGAAACGGGTCCCTGCTCAGGGGGGCAAGCGAATCTTTCCCCGGCCTCCCTCACCGGCCCAGTTGCCCTTAAGCAACAGGTATGGGGCTCTGGAATGTGAGGGACCGGCCACAGAGGATGTGGGTGAAGGTGAGGCTCCATCCAGGGGGTTGCCTAGAACGAGTCAGACAGCCCCAAGAATTACAACTGCCTCAACTAAGAAAAAAAGGAGGGTCATTGTCATAGGTGATTCCCTTCTGAGGGGAACAGAGGGCCCGATCTGCTGACCGGACCCATCCCACAGGGAAGTCTGCTGCCTCCCTGGGGCCCAGGTTAGGGATGTTGCGAAGAAACTCCCTGGTCTGGTGCGGCCTTCTGATTACTACCCCCTCTTGGTAATGCAGGTTGGCGGGGACGAGGTAGCAGAAAGAAGTCCCAAGGCCATCAAAAGGGACTTCAGGGCACTAGGGCGACTGGTTGAGGGATCAGGGGCGCAGGTGGTGTTTTCCTCCATCCCATCAGTGGCAGGGGACAGCACTGAAAGGGGCACGAAAACTCACCTGGTTAACAGGTGGCTCAGGGACTGGTGCCATCAGTCAAATTTTGGCTTTTTTGATCATGGGGAGGTATACACAGCACCGGGCCTGCTGGCAACAAGTGGAGCTCAGCTATCACAAAAGGGGAGAAGAATTCTTGGCCACGAGCTGGCGGGGCTCATTGAGAGGGCTTTAAACTAGGTTCGAAGGGGGAAGGGGATATTGCCCAGCTCACTAGGGATGAGCCCAGGCTTGGAGTGCCAAGGCCAGGGGTGAGACTGACAGCCCAGCTCAAGTGTGTTTACACCAACGCACGTAGTATGGCCAATAAACAGGAGGAGCTGGAAGCCATTATACAGCAGGATGGCTACGACTTGGTCGCCATCACAGAAACGTGGTGGGACAACTCGCATGACTGGCATGCTGTCATAGATGGCTACAGACTCTTTAGGAAAGACAGGCCAACAAGGAGAGGTGGGGGAGTTGCTCTATATGTGAGGGAGCAACTGGAATGCATTGAGCTTGGCCCGGGGGCAAATGAGGAACAAGTTGAAAGCTTGTGGGTTAGAATTAAGGGACAGGCTCATAATGGTGACATTACGGTGGGTGTGTACTACAGGCCACCTGACCAGGAGGAGCAGGTTGATGAGGCCTTCTACAGGCAGCTGCAAGCAGCCTCACAGTCACAGGCCCTGGTTCTCATGGGGGACTTCAACCACCCTGACATCAGCTGGGAAGACCATACAGCTAGGCATTCGCAATCCAAGAGGTTCCTACAGAGCATCGATGATAACTTTCTGATGCAAGTGGTGGAGGAACCAACAAGGAAAGGCGTGCTGCTGGACCTTGTGTTAACAAACAAGGAGGGACTGGTGGAGGATGTGAAGGTTGGAGGTAGACTCGGCTTCAGTGACCATGAAATGGTTGAGTTCAGGATCCTGCGTGGAGGAAGTAGGGCGATAAGCAGGATCAAAACCCTGGACCTCAGGAGGGCTGACTTTGCCCTCTTCAAGGAGCTACTGGGAGGAATACCGTGGGCCAGGGCTCTCGAAGGCACGGGGGTCCATGAGTGCTGGTCGCTCTTTAAACAACACTTCTTCCATGCACAGGAGCAATGCATCTCCCTGAGAAAGAAATTTAGCAAAGGAGGCAGGAGACCTGCATGGTTGAAGAAGGAGCTTCTAGCGGAGATCAGGCAGAAGAGAAAGGTCCATGGAATGTGGAAAGAGGGACAGGCCACTTGGGAAGAGTACAGAAACGTGGTGAGAGCATGCAGGGATGCAACGAGGAAGGCCAAGGCTCACCTGGAATTGAAGCTGGCAAGGGATGTCAAAAACAACAAGAAGGGCTTCTTCAACTACATCAGCAGCAAAAGGAAGGCTAGGGACAATGTGGGGCCGCTGCTGAATGAGGCGGGTGTCCTGGTGACGGAGGATGCGGAGAAGGCAGAGCTACTGAATGCCTTCTTTGCTTCAGTCTTCAGTGCTAAGACTGGCCCTCAGGAATCCCAGGCCCCGGAGGTAAGAGAAGAAGCCTACAAAGAGGACGACTTTCCCTTGGTCAAGGAGGACTGTGTGAGGGATCGCTTAAGTGATCTGGATGTCCACAAATCCATGGGCCCCGATGGAATGCACCCACGAGTGCTGAGGGAGCTGGCGGATGTCATTGCTGAGCCACTCTCCATCATCTTTGAGAGGTCCTGGAGGACAGGAGAGGTGCCCGAGGACTGGAGAAAGGCCAATGTCACTCCAATCTTCAAAAAGGGCAAGAAGGAGGACCCAGGGAACTACAGGCCGGTCAGCCTCACCTCCATCCTGGGAAAGGTGATGGAGCAGCTTATCCTGGAGGCCATCATGAAGCAAGTGGAAGAAAAGAAGGTTATCAGGAGTAGTCAGCATGGATTCACCAAGGGGAAATCATGCCTGACCAATCTGATAGCTTTCTACAATGACATGACTGGCTGGGTGGACGAAGGGAGAGGAATGGATGTTGTCTACCTTGACTTCAGCAAGGCTTTCGACACAGTCTCCCATGATATCCTCCTGGGGAAGCTGAGGAAGTGTGGGCTAGATGAGTGGTCGGTAGAGTGGATAGAGAACTGGCTGAATGGCAGAACTCAGAGGGCTGTCATCAGCGGCGCTGAGTCTAGTTGGAGGCTGGTAACAAGTGGTGTCCCCCAGGGGTCAGTACTGGGCCCAGTCTTGTTTAACTTCTTCATCAACGACCTGGATGAAGAGTTAGAATGTACCCTCAGCAAGTTTGCTGACGACACCAAACTGGGAGGTGTGGTAGATACACCAGAAGGCTGTGCTGCCATTCAGTGTGACCTGGATAGGCTGGAAAGCTGGGCAGAGACGAACCTGATGAGGTTCAACAAAGCCAAATGCAGGGTCCTGCACCTGGGGAGGAACAACCCCAGGCACCAGTACAGGCTTGGGGTGGACCTGCTGGAGAGCAGCTCTGCGGAGAGGGACCTGGGTGTCCTGGTGGACGACAGGTTAACCATGAGCCAGCAGTGTGCCCTGGCTGCCAAGAAAGCCAATGGGATCCTGGGGTGCATCAAGAAGAGTGTGGCCAGCAGGACGAGGGAGGTTCTCCTTCCCCTCTACACTGCCCTGGTGAGGCCTCATCTGGAGTACTGTGTCCAGTTCTGGGCTCCCCAGTTCAAGAAAGATGAAGAGCTACTGGAGAGAGTCCAGCGGAGGGCTACGAGGATGGTGAGGGGACTGGAGCATCTCCCCTACGAGGAGAGGTTGAGGGAACTGGGCTTGTTCAGGCTGAAGAAGAGAAGGCTGCGAGGGGACCTTATAAATGCCTACAAATATCTGAAGGGTGGGTGTCAGGAGGATGGGGCCAAGCTCTTTTCAGTGGTGCCCAGTGACAGGACAAGGGGCAATGGGCACAAACTGAGGCACAGGAAGTTCCGTCTGAACATGAGGAAGAACTTCTTCCCTCTGAGGGTGACAGAGCACTGGAACGGGCTGCCCAGGGAGGTTGTAGAGTATCCTTCTCTGGAGATATTCAAGATCCGCCTGGACAAGGTCCTGTGCAGCCTGCTGTAGGTGACCCTGCTTCGGCAGGAGGGTTGGACTAGATGACCCACAGAGGTCCCTTCCAACCCCTACTATTCTGTGATTCTGTGATTCTGTGATTTTTAATCTTACTTTTTAAAGTGTTTTCTCCACTGCTACTCCCTGCAACAGCGCAGGACGTGCTAGAAACACGGATCAGCTTAACGACAGTCGTGAAATTCCACACATTTACTCCAAAAAGAGAAAATGATAAACAAAAATCAGACTCCAACTCACCCTTTACTTTTAGATATCAATCCAAGGGACTGGCAGAGCTGGTGAACAAACGCCCTTTCAGTACTAGTGAACGAAGACGGAAATTCCATTTCTAGAAAAGACAACGAAAAACGCAAACATCACAACGCCACGCGCAGCCTTCCTGACGCACCGCCTCGACGTCACGGGTCTGACCACATTCCCCGTGAACAAGGGCACCGACGGCAGCCGCTAAGCGACTCCGCGCACGCGCGCGAGCCGCCTCACCGGGCCGGAGGCAGCGGAGCGGAACCCACGCGGCGTCCCCCGGCCCAGACGCCTCCCGCCGCCGGCCCAGGCCCGGCGCTCGCCGCCGGCCCGCCCGTCGGGGCCCGCCCCACTGCGCCCGGGCCGCCGCTACGCACCTTGCTCCTCCCCGCACCGGAACCCCACCAGGGCGAGGTTCATCGCGATCTCCACCGCCTCGTCGACGCGGACATCCTTCAGACCCTTGGCCCGGCGCGGGGCCGGCGGAGGCGGCCGGGCCGGGGGCGCCCGAGCCCCCCGAGCCCGGGCCGGGCTAACACGAGGAGGCGCCACCGGGTCGCGACATGGCGCGGGCTGCCGGGCGGGCGGCGGGCGCGGCGCCGCCGGCGGAAGAGCGAGGCCGGGCCGGCGCAGCGCCGTGACACCTGCGCGCGGGACGGGCCGCGGTGGGGCGGGGCGCGGAGGATCCGTCCCGCCCCGCGCGGCTCCCGCCCGGCGGAGGCTCCGCCCCCGCGGGCGGTTGGGCGTCGGGGCTCAGCGCTCCGCGGCGGGCGGCGGGACCGGGGAGGCGCGGTGTGGATGTGTGAGGCAGAGAGATCTGCAATGAAACATTTGATTTTGACTTTACACCACATAATCAAGTTTTGGGTAAAAACATTCATTTGGAAAATTCACAGGGAGCTTCAGCACGAAGATTAATTAAACAAATGTTTACTCACTAAACTTACGAAGCTGCGGTAGCTCTGGTGAATTTTTAGTCTGAATCCAACAGCCGTCAGGAAGACCAATGTTCCAGTAGAAACTGGTGGCCCAACATCAGTCATCTTCTTTCTGATAAAAATTAATAAGGAACGTATTTCTAAAGAGGACAGACAATTTCTGTTATAGACGTGTTTATACTACGAGCATTTTGAATACTTACACTGAATGGAAAAGAGTTTTGCGTGTCAATCACAAACATGCAAAACCAATGAATGACAGGTTTTCCTCTCCCCCCTGCTCTCAGCCCCTACACAGAGAATTCAGTGCTTCTGAATTTTGATCTTCAAGCATTTGCAGGCGTCATTTCCTCTACAACTGCTTAGTCTGAAAGTGTTTTGAACTGGAAGCTGATGTTTTCAGCCAATCATCTGACTCTGATCTGCTGCTCAGTCAGTTCCATAGGTGGCATCTGCCTAGTTTCATGCTCAAATGTGGATCCATTTATACACCTTCACACTCTGCAAATTTGTTCTCACAATACGGTCTTGCAAGCATTGACAATACCGTCCTGTGTAGAGGTATGCCAACAACGGTGTATTAGAAGTCATCTGCACAGTTTGGAAACAATAACAGACAAAGTTAAATGATTTTACCAGTAGCCAGCAACCCTACATTACTACTGTAAAATACAGAAAATCCTGTGGAGACCACGTAGGGCCTTCTCATTTTCTGCTCAGAGAAGCAAAGAACTGCAGTGATACCTGAGAGGCCCAGGTGTCAGCCTCAAATACTTGTAGGCATGAACACAGAAGGACAAGTGGTCATCCTGCCCGATGTCATAGTTCTTACAGCCCACTCCACGTGAAAGAATAGTGTTGTACACTTCATTGCCTCCTGAGAAACACTTTATCTCTCTTAATAGCACTGAAGAATAAAGTCTCTGGAGTACTTTTGGAGGCTGTTAGACAGTTCTTGTTGTCGTTGTTTTCAGATGTGGAAAACATCGCAAGGTTATTAAGGATCTGAGACAGAGCTAGGGAAAAGACTGAAAGTTGTTGACTTCCAGTCCTTTGCCTTAACCAGAGTATGATCTTTTTGAGACTGTATCTCCTATTTCTAGGCGTTTTCTTAGTACACAGCTGAAGAAAGAAAAAAGTTGGTTTGGTTTAGTTCATTACTTCAAACCTTTTCTGTTAGATATGAATCTGTTGAAGGTAATGTGTGGGCTGACTTGCATATCTTGTGTTACTGGATGGACATCAGGAAAAAAAACACTGGGAGGATATCACAGAATCACAGAATGTTGGGGGTTGGAAGGGACCTCTGTGGGTCATCTAGTCCAACACATACAGCACTAGTCCAACCAATATATTAAAGAAAGAGTAAAAAGACTTTAAAAGAGAACTTGCTTCAAAAGTTCAGGTCTCAGTAGCTCTTGTGAAAATACTCTGTGATCAAAGTCTGGGACTTACTGCAACACAGATACTCACCTGTGATTGAGGCTACTGTTAAGTGTGTGGGAAGTTCCTTGCTCAGTGCTGTAAGCGTAATGTTACCAGACTGAGCATCTTGAAATTCTCAATTTTATTACTGCCTAGTGGAGACTAGTGGTGTTTTCAGAGACCCCATCAGCAGTTCTGCTCAGGCTGTTGTATGACATCTTTCCAGATGGTGTCAGTCGTATCACTGGAAATGTAAAATTTACACACAGGATCTGACACACAAATGGTGACATTTTCTAGTTTAGCATTTTGTATGACATGGACAAGACTGTGGTTTTAAAACAAGATCTGTGTTGCAAAGCTGACTGTTGTGAGGTAGAACTATGGTAAGAGGTTTAGCAGTGTCCCCTAGGAGTTCTCCTGGCCTTCTTCCTGCTGACGAGCCGCTTCAGTAGCTTTTGAAAGGAAATGAACTGACAGCCCTGTGCAGAGTCTGCATGAAGAGATACTGCTGGTGCTAGCCAAATACAGTCTTTTTATTCAGACAACCCAGTGTTTGTGATTTATTGTTAAGACAAATGAGTGGCAAAAGGAGATTGCCCTCCATTTACGTTCCTCTACATTTAAGGAGCACACAAAGTACCACTGAAGCAGTTCTCTTATTGTTGGGCTAGACTATCGCATACACCCAAAGGAAACTTTTAAATGTTGCGTACTGTAGTTTTATAGTTATGAAGTATAATTTTTTATGCCTATCAAGATTTTTAAGTGGAAATTATTGTAGAAAGCTATTGAATTATAAAAATTCTGGCACAGAACAGGGATGTATCTCTGCTCCATGGGCTCTGTGTTTTAAAAAGCAGAAGACTTTTTTGTCTTATTAACTTTTGCACATTGCCTGTGTTAGAGAGCTTCCTGTTCAGCTAAGCACACTGAACTATTGCTTGAATAACAGTAGCTTATAGGAAGGTTTGAAGACTTCCATGGTGTTTACGTTAATAGGGGTTGTGATTACTGTTGAAGGAAGGAGCACTTTTCACTTTCCCCTCCACTGATGCATAATAATCAAAGTCAGAAGGCCACATTTTTCTTTAGAAAACAATTTAAAAAAAAAGTTAAATGCAGTATACTTTTGTAGTTACTCCTAGACTGCTTGCCTATGCTGTTTTGCACGTCAAACTATCCTTTCATTTAGGAGTCATTAATGTGAAGTATAGGCAGGCATCTAGTGTTTCTGATGATAGATCAGTAATAGCTTCAAGCAAACGTGGGTGATAAAGTGTTGAGTCAGTTTTAATGCACTCCTAAACTCTTTTGCTCGCTTTCTCAGATATACACCAAAATGCAGTACTAACAAAAAAAACCAGATCAAAACCCACATAATAAATCAAAAGCTGAAAACTTAGAATAACTACGTCTTCTGAAGTGTCAAAGACTTCTTGTATTTCAAGGTAAACGGGAAATTATGCCGCACGATATTTCTGATTTAGCGAGAAGAATTCTAAATTGAGGTAAAAGTCATCAAGTCAGTGTTTAGCAGATGTGAGATGATGCCGTCATGCTGTGTTCTGGCTGGGGGGAGCTGGGCGGCGGGAAGGGAGTCACGGCTCGGGAGCGTGCATGGTGGTGGGTGAGAGCGGCTCTCTGTGTTCTGCTGTTCGTGTTGTGTATTCTCCTTATTGGTATTGTTGTTGTTCCTGTTTTCCCTTTCTTTGCTGTTCTGTTAAACTGCCCTTATCCCGACCCACCAGTTTTTGGCTGTTTCTTCCCATTCTCCTCCGCACCCCGGCGGGGGGAGGGGCAGCAGAGCGGCCACGTGGCCCTTTTGTTGCTGGCCACGGACAAACTATAACAGGCCTGTATCAATTGTTTTGATTTTAGAAGAAGTGTCTACATTCAATTGCTGTATAAAGGACTTTATTAGCAAAGTGTAGCTGCTTATACAGGCAGGCTCCTTGTGGAAGAAGTGAAGCTGACTTCCGTTAGAGAATTGTGCTCCTAGCAGTCTCATCTGGCAATGTAGTCCCTGATGTTAGACAGACCTGGCACCACACAGCAGCTCAGAGCACTACGGCCGATGTCCATGTCTCGAACGTTGTACCACTTGTTGGCTTTTTCATTGTAATACTCGGCGTTGGAAGTAGTTGTAGAACCGTTAAAGCCACCAACCACAAACAACAGATCATCCACCACTTCAATGCCAAAGTTGCTGCGAGGACTGAACATGGTGGGGACTGCGTGCCACGCGTTGGCAACGGGGCTGTAAGCTTCCACGGTCTGAAGGCAGTTGGGTCCGTCAAACCCTCCTACCTGCGAATGCCAAAGGTGTGGAGTTGAAATAGGCCCTTCCTCACCCGCTAAGGCAGCCGAATCATTCCACGCACAAGTGAGATGGTGACTGGTTCTGCCTCACTGACTTCAATCTGAGCATTGCTGGGAACGTGTGGGCTCAAAACCCAGCGCGTGCTTATTGTAGGCTGCTGCCTTGCTCTTTCTGGAGCTTCCAAAACTGCTGTTGTGCAAGAAATTTTACATTTGAGATTTGAGATTAGAAATTAGCCAGATTTTAGACTTCTACAGAGTTTAAAGGCAGTACCTGGATAGGAAGACAGGACCAAGCCAATGTTCCGTGCTGCTAATGCTGTTAGCCGCAACAGAAAATAATTTCTTTGCTGCAGCTGCTTAAAAATTGTCCACGCTTTTCTCCTGACAAAAAGCGTGCAGGTGGTAATATGCTCAGGAGGCGTATCAACCATTCTGGCTCCAAGTTTCTTCCCTAAACCTCCCTCCTCACAAGCAATGGCCAGCCTGCAAATCTAGGAAATGCAGGTGAGCAAGAAGAAGTACTAGAGGCGCGGGGTGGTGTGACGGCAGAGGTAGCGCATCTCCCTTACTGCGTAGACTTTGTTTTCATAGGCAACCACACCTACTCCACGTCTTCTGCTTCTCATCGGCGCTATGAAGGTCCATTGGTTTGTTGCGGCATTGTACACTTCAGCTGTGATCAAGCAGTCGTTCCCATTGAAGCCACCACATATGTACACCTGTTCACCGGGGGAAAACCAAGCGTCAGAAGAGCAGTTACCCTCTCGGTGGGAGAACACACCGCAGAGAAAATGCATGGTGTGGCTGGATTTTGGGGGGGTTGGTTTGGTTTTGATTTGAATGGGTCAGCCGTAATCAAAGTGCAGCGACTTACTGAGGCCAGCAGGATTTCAAGCCTGTATTTCCTGAGCTGCGCGAAGCAGGCAGGCATGGTGTTTGAGCTGTGGCCAGGAGAAGCTCTGCCTGGCAGCGAGTGGCTGCTGGTGGTGCCAGCTCTGGGAGGGTTTGAGTGCTCCGGTCTGCGTCGCTGCCGCGCCAGTCAGCTGCTGCCTCTGAGAGAGCTCTGTTTCTGTAGCTCCAGGATTTAACGAATAAGGTTGATGTGAACTTTCTTCCTCTTTATTTTAAATGATGCAACACGTTCAAGGGAGCATTTGTTTCCTTTCCTGCTCCCACAGCTCCTTCTCTCTATCTAGATGACAAATTCGGGCTCGTAGCTGTGTTTATCAGGTCCATAGCCCAGCGAGAGGCTGAGCTCCGTGAAAGTCCCTGCCTCGATGCATGCCTGACGAAGGACAAGGAATTTACTCTCTGTGTAATGCTGCACGGTGATGCGTGTTTGGTTCCTAGTGATGGAACCACTAAGGTTGGAAAAGACCTCTAAGATCATGAAGTCAAACTGTCACCCCATCACCACCACGCCTGCTAAACGATGTCCAAAGTGCCACATCTACTCGGTTTTGGAACCCCTTCAGAAATGGGGACTCCACCACTGCCCTGGGCAGCCTGGTCCAATGCCTGCCCACTCTTTCAGTAAAGAAATTTGACCTACTGTCCAATCTAAACCTCCCCTGACGCAACTTGAGGCCGTTGCCTCTTGTCCTACCGCTGGTTACTTGGCAGGACAGACCAACCACTGCCTCACTACAGCCTCCTGTCAGGTAGCTGTCCTGCTCACCATTCTTCAACCTTAACTGCTTTCCATAATCTCATGCTCCGTTTACCTTTTCACGCAGCGTGGTCGCACTAGCATCGCTTCTCTGCTCGTGCATGGGGGCGATCAGCGTCCACTGGTTTCTCTCTGGCTCGTACCGCTCTGCCGTGTTGAGGCACGTGTATCCATCGAACCCTCCCATGGCGTAGATGAAGTCGTTGAGAATGGTGACGCAGACGTAGCAGCGCCGCGAATGCATGGGTGCAACCTGCTGCCAGGTTTTCTTCAGCAGGTCAAACTGCTTGACACTGCTGAAGTAATTCACGCTGTCAAATCCTCCGATAATGTAGACAAAGCCTTTTAAATAAGCAGTGCCATGATAGGCAAAGGGGCTGGCTTGCTCACAGGTGATGTTCACCCACTGGTTTGCATGGACATCGTACGTCTCGATTGCGTTGGTTGGGCTATCCCTGCTCCAGCCTCCCGTAGTAAACAAGACAGCATAGGGCAGGCGAGGCCGACTGAGCAGGTTGGTGAAATCTGAGCCGTGCATGTTCAGGTTCTCCATTGTTACCAGTGTCTGTATGATAAGACCTTTGCACTCCTCGTTGTCCTTCACATAGTGGTGTGTTCTGACGTTGTTCATGAAGTATTTTACTTCCATCAGGGCCAGTCGAACCTGAAAAGTGGAAAAAAGGTTAGAAAATGAACGCAGGAGGTTTATGTCTTGGTGTCTTTCGTGGATAGCTCCAATGCTGGATGGCTTTGCTTTTGGGCCACGGTGTTGTCTAGAGCTTATTAGAGAACTGGAGAATTAAATGTGTCATTCTGGGCTAGTCCAGAAAGGGGTGTGCAAGGATAAATATTCCAATGTCATGGCAGGGAGTCTGCCACTCTTTGGCACGGTGCTTTCCCGTACGCAGACTGAAACTGCCCTATCACCTGCTGCTGTTTGCGTAGTACAGCTGGTCTGGGCAAACACTCATCAACTTTGTGTACATAGAGAGTATGTTGTCCCATGTGAACTTTGGCCCTTCCTGGGTGTGAGGAACAGTTCAACTTAAGCTGTAGACATGAGGAAATGTGCACTTGAAAGGCCTGCCCCAGCCCCAGCTCAGGATCTTCGACCCGTGCCCCAGCGTAGCAATGGCCCAGCGCTCTGCAAGCTCACGTCTTCATGAGCAGCGTGGTGGGGCTGCCGTTCCCTCCGCTCTTCACGGAAAAGCCGAGCGGCTCTGGCTGAGCAGCCCCATGCCAGCTCCGCAGGGCAGCCCAGGCCCACCACGTCGTGACAGCACTGACCTTGCTCAGCAAGACTGCGATATGCTGCGTCCTGTTCTGCGGGTCGTGAGCAATCCATTTCAGAATAGCCTCGAACACTGCAGCTTCTTGTTTCGCATTGAGCTCATCTTTCTCAAGGATGTGCTTCAGCTCATTGACGGAGAGGTCTAGAAACTCTGTAGACACCCTGGTCATCTCCTCGAAGTGATGGAGGAGGAACATCCAGGCTGCTTCACGCAGGTCGGGCAACCAGTAATAATCTGTGAATCTGCAGATGCTGATGCAGTTTTCCAAGTACAGCTGGGATTTTAAGAACTCGCAGCACAGCTGGATGACGCCCACGACATTGAACTGGTCTGCCGCAATTAGCAAACTTTCAACATTGTCCGCCGTGATGGGTACCGTCCTGGTGTAGGCGTACTCGATAATGAGCCCCATCATTTTGGGTGAAGTGCCGGGGATTTTATAGACTATCTTCTCTGCATTGCTCCAGCCACAGGTAAACAAAGCCCTGAAAACAACAAAGCAGTTCTGTGGGAAAAAACAACTTTGCTGCATTAAACCCTGACCCTGTTACCCCTGTGCCTTCTTCCCCAGGCACCAGTTTGGCCCTGGCAGTAGCCACACTGGGAGGCCATGTGGTTTATTAATTGAGCTTTTACTAGCCGGTTGTTTGAAAAAGGAGTCCCAGCCTCCGGCTGTGGACAGAGCGCGACAGGGCAAGTGGCCACCTTGCTTCAGCAAGACTACCAGAGAATAGCGGTGTGTGGGGAAGGAAAACCTCCTGCCTGATGGCAGATGAGCCAGGCTGGCCACGCTCCAGCCCTGCACCGCATCTGGGGCTTTGTCAGACACCGCTTCCAGAGCTGCTGCTGGATACCAGGTAAAGGATTAGTTCTGGTGAACAGGGAGGTACCAGGACTACGGGGAACCGCTGGATGAGAGTTTTAGTGCTGGTGTAAGCGCTGGAGATACACTAAGGCAGCGTGAGACAGGCTGGGAAATACTGTTTGTCCCCATCCCCTCCTGTCTCAAGCACTGACCTGAAATAGTGACTGCAGCTGCAGAGGATGATCTTGTGAGCGCTGAATTCAATGCCCTCCACGCTGATGATCACATCGCAGAGTTTTCCTTCCAGGCGAAGGTCATTGAAGATGCTGCACACCATAGCACTGCGAGCCGTAGCACTCCTCTTCCTCGAAGCCTGAGGCAGTGGAGGGTGCTTCTCTCTGAGGTGCTTACAGGGCTTTGTCCTCGCCCTCCAACATTGTCACTAAAGCCCTGGCTGGCTGTCGGTTCTGGAACGTGCCCCATTATGAGATCACAGGCACAGGCTGGACCGGGACCAGCTGCGAGCCCCTCCGCCGGCCTCGTGGTCTTGGTCCTCCGGGCCTCCTTGTTCCATGGCTGCCCCCAGCCTTCGCTTAGCCAAAGCCCAGATGATGCTGGACCCTGTGCGTACACACTGTTGTTGGTTGCTCCGAGCAAAACCAGCTATGTGATTCCCCTGCAACTTTCAAATAGTCTTTAGCCTGGATATAAAGCTCATCAAATGTAGGCACTGCAGCTTCTGCAGTGCCCTCGTACCAGCTCCTGCGGGAGGAACCTGAGACACAGGCTAGCTAATGTCAGTGAGAAAGCCACAGCTCCTGTCACTGCTGTGTCTGCTGCAGGTTTGGAGCGGTGGAAGGTGCTGCCTGGGCCAAGGTGAGGAGAGCAGGGGCACAGGGAGCCCCGTCGTGACTCCTCATAGCCTTCGCTCATGGCCAGCTGCTTTTCCCCTGTGCTTTGGTGTGTCTGTAGGTAGCAGTAACAGTGTGCCCAGGAGCGGCTCCGTGAGGGTCTCGGCACAGCTTGGAAAACAGTGTGGACTTCTTCATGGCACTGCTGCGGGGGAATGTGTGTGTGCGTGTTAATCACAAAATCACAGAGTCACATAATGGTAGGGGTTGGAAGGGACCTCTCAGAGTCAGTTCTGTTCAGATGGAACTTCCTATGCTTCAGTTTGTGCCCGTTACCCCTTCTCCTGTCACTGGGCACCACTGAAAAGAGTTTGTCCCCATCTTCCTGACACTCACCCTTGAGATATTTATATGCATTTATAAGGTCCCTTCGCAGCCTTTTCTTCTTTAGGCTGAACACACCCAGCTCCCTCAGCCTCTCCTCACAGGAGAGATGCTCCAGTCCCCTCCTCATCCTCGTAGCCCTCCGCTGGACTCTCTCCAGTAGCTCCTCATCTTTCTTGAACTGGGGAGCCCAGAACTGGACACAGTACTCCAGATGGGGCATCACTAGGGCAGTGTAGAAGGGAAGGAGAACATCCCTCGACCTGCTGGCCACAATCCTCTTAATGCACCCCAGGATCCCATTAGCTTTCTTGGCAGCCAGGGCACACTGCTGGCTCATGGTCAACTTGTCGTCCACCAGGACACCCAGGTCACTCTCCGCAGAGCTGCTCTCCAGCAGGTCCGCCCAAAGCCTGTACTGGTGCCTGGGGTTGTTCCTCCCCAGGTGCAGGACCCTACACTTGCCTTTGTTGAACCTCATCAGGTTTCTCTCGGCCCAACTCTTCAGCCTATCCAGGTCTCGCTGAATGGCAGCACAGCCTTCTAGTGAATCCACCTGTCCTCCCAGTTTTGTGTCATCAGCAAACTTGCTGAGGGTACACACTAACTCTTCATCCAGGTCGTTGATGAAGAAGTTGAACAAGACTGGGCCCAGTACTGATCCCTGAGGGACACCACTAGTTACAGGCCTCCAACTAGACTCAGCGCCGCTGATGACAACCCTCTGAGTTCTGCCATTCAGCCAGTTCGCAGTCCCCCTCACCGACCACTCATCCAGGCCACACTTCCTGAGCTTCCCCAGGAGGATATCATGGGAGTCTGTGTCAAAAGCCTTGCTGAAGTCAAGGTAGACAACATCCACGGCTCTCCCCTCATCTACCCAGCCGATCATGCCATCATAGAAAGCTATCAGATTGGTCAAGCATGATTTTCCCTTTGTGAATCCATGCTGACTACTCCTGATAACCTTCTTTTCCTCCACTTGCTTGATGATGACCTCTAGAATGAGCTTCTTCATTATCTTTCCCAGGATGGAGGTGAGGCTTACTGGCCTGTAGTTCCTTACTGGCCTGTAGTTCCCTGGGTCCTCCGTCTTGCCCTTTTTGAAGATTGGAGTGACATTGGCTTATCTCCAGTCCTCGGGCACCTCTTCTGTCCTCCAGGACCTTTCAAAGATGATGGAGAGTGGCGCAGCAATGACGTCTGCCAGCTCCCTCAGCACTCGTGGGTGCATTCCATCGGGGCCCATGGATTTGCAGGGGTCCAGATTGCTTAAGCGATCCCTCATGCTGTCCTCCTCGACCAAGGAAAGGTCATCCTTTCTGCAGGCTTCTTCTCTTACCTCCGGGGCCTGGGATGCCTGAGGGCCTGCCTTGGCACTGAAGACTGAAGCAGAGAAGGCATTCAGTAGCTCTGCCTTCTCTGCGTCCTCCGTCACCAGAACACCCACCTCGTTCAGCAGCGGCCCCACATTGTCCCTAGTGTTCCGTTTGCTGCTGATGCAGTTGAAGAATCTCTGCTTGTTGTCTTTGACATCCCTTGTCAGCTTCAATTCCAGGTGGGCCTCGGCCTTCCTCTTTGCATCCCTGCATACTCTGACAACATTCCTGTGAGAGACATCTGAAGTGCTTAATCCAGTTCTGGGCTCTACAGTGCAAGAAAGATACAGATATCCTAGATCAATTCAAGTGAAGGGTTGTGATCATGACTAAGGGACTAGAGCATCAAGGAGCAAGTGATAGAGCTGGGACTGTTCAGCCTTGTGAAGGCTCAGATGGATCTTGGCAATGTATAGAAACACCTGATGGAAGTAGCTGTGCCCTCTGATAGGACAAGAGGCAATGGGCATGAACTTACAATAAGAACAAAACCCAGGGTAGAAGTAAGTTCTGAGTGTTGATTTTTCTATTTTGAAACAGAGTATAGTTACACAATGGAAAGAAGGGTCTGTGCATTTCCCAGCTGATTAGTGTTTATTATGCAAGTCTCAATTCTTGGGTTTTTTTTGAGCACCTTTAATGTCATATCTTGGGGGAACACATTGGTGGTAGAATCTAGTATTTTGGTTGTCTGGCTTTCTGCTATAATTGTAAAGAGACCTTAGTCAACAAGCTTGAATGATTTGAACAAAAGAGAATGCATTCATATTCCTGATTTTTCGCTTTCTGACGTGCAGTTTTGTGAGAAGTTGGGCTTTCCTTTCCGTAGCAAGTGAGTGGAGGAACATGCTAGAACATATAAAACTTGTGGGTGATATTACTGCATAGGTAATTTGGGCACCTGCCACAATTTTCTTCACACTCTCCAAATTAGTCCGGGCTTTTCAGTCCATTGAAGAGTAGACTGGGTACAGGCTCCACCAGGAGATTGCCAGGGATTTCTTGATTCTTCTTCCTGTCTTTTCAAATTGCCTGAATTGTATACATCTGGTCTTGGTTCTGACATGGTCTATCTTTCATTTCTGTAATAAAATCCTGTCTTTGAGGCAATAATCTGTGAAACAATATGTGAGTAGTAATGTCCGTTGTTTTTTTTCTCATTTTTCTTGCAAATGGATTGAAGTTTTCAGCTAGCGCTCCACCAATTTTATTAACCTTTGCATTTTTATTTATAATAACTGCAGGAAGAATATTCTAATTTCATGTTTTCTTTATTTTTTGATTTTGTACCATTAGCAAATTTGTTAAGCCTGCTACTAAATAAGTTATCAAACATTAATGTTTCTTTTTTATCAGTCTGACTTCTGTGTGTGTGTGCACACATGCACCATGGACCTGTGACTTTGTTTTAATACTACAGGAGAGAATAAGTAGAAAAGTATTTTGTACTACTGAGAAAAATTTAGAGGAATTCATGCACAACGTCTTCATAAGGCTGGTGCAGCAGCTTCTGCACAGCTGAGTTAGTGCAGACACAGCTTTGCTCAGATTTTGTTTCTTTTAAAGAAAATTGAATGAGAGGAGCAAAGTGAATTACCTGGCCTCTCTGTTGCTGCTGTTGCAACAGAAAATTCCCAAAAGCATTGACAATAGTGCAGGCAATTTTTCAGTCACAATGTTGGAGACTAGTTGTAGGCGCTTGTTTTTTATTGGTTTTGGAAAGCCATGATTAGCTTGGTGTAGTAAGTAAATATGCATAAGAGTTCTCCTGAAAATGGTCACCGTCAGTAAACATCCGTACATGGAAGGCAGTTACAGTGATGCAAGGCTCTGAACAAATGGCAGTTATTTTATGAAGAAATACGTGCACATAGTGAGCTTGTCTGGTTCTCTGCCAGTGTACGTACAAAATCCCTATAGCCTGCAATAGTCTCTCAATTAATACCTGATTGTAATTCTTCCATTCATGGCAGTCATCCTTGAAAATGGCCATATATTAATTTTGTTCGAAACAGAAGGAAGCATATTTCAAGAGCAATTTTAAGAGACATTCTTATTCAAGCATTTTTCATGAATAAGAAATCTTGTGAAATGATTTCACACCCTCTGGCTTCTTTCTGTCCAATGACACATCCCAGCCCCTGGGATAATTTTAGAGAGAAGGACAGCCATAACAGATATATCAAGAAGGACTTTTCAGACTATTCAGGATTTAAGAATTTAACTTGTTAAGGTCCTAAGTGGCTTGCTCAAGGTTCTTACCCAAATTTCTAATCAAGTCAAGGAAGTAATTTTGATTTCTGTTTTTCAGCTTCATAGTCTATCTGCTACATTAACAGCATTTTAACCACTGGTTTCCAAAGGAAGGTTATGTCAGTCCTTCTTCTGGTTCCTCATTCATTTATTTTTTGGTGAAAGGCCTGACTCTGCATGACTGTTCTGCAATGTGGTGGTTTTGGAAAGTAGATAGAAAGTTGATAGCTCAGCCTGCAGAAGACTTCTCTGCATAACTGCTAGGCGGGTAAAGAATGCTAATGGATTCTGATCACCTTCCTCACCCTGACATGGAAGCTGCTGGGGAAAGGAAGCAAGGTCAGGATAGTCCTTAGCCACTGAAGTGTTCTCTGCAGTTACTGGTGACAGGCTATCAGGATACTTTAATTTATGTGGGCATCAAGTAAGCCAATTGCAGGGCTGCTGGAAGTTCAAAACTGGCAAAAACTCATTGCCGAGCATAGCTCAGCTGGGAACCAGAAAATCTAGGCTGAAATCGGTGAATCTGAAATCTGCAGTGCATAAGCACCCTTGTGCGTAGGCTCAATTCTGACTAATCTTAGTGATTTCTTGGTAGTCTTTGTTGAGGGATTAGTTCAGCTTTTGTCTTATTTTTATTGTGATGTATAGCATCTAGTGAGTGAATCACTCCTTTCAAAGAACACCATTCTATAAAAGATAAATCCACTACGAGTTGTTCCCAGTATGCTTTCATTCATTTGGATTCTTTTGCTTAACTAAGAAGACTACTGCAAAAACTGAAACACCATCAAACATTATTTCACATTAAAATGGAGCTTCCTTACTCTGATGGGAACAATAAAAGGGAAGACTGTTATGTGGAGGAAGCTTTTCAGTAGCTAGTGGGAAAACAAACTCTGGAGCATCAGCTCTCTGTGTTTGCATTGAACCTGAGTCAAGGAATTAATTGCTAGCTAAACAGAGCCTTCAAAAAGAGTATTAAACAGTTTCAAAGTAAAAAAAAACAAAACAAGTGAAGTAGATTAATATGAAAGAACAAAGGTAGAAGTCAAGACATGACATCTCATTGCCAGTGAAGTTTATGCCATTATTTAAGTGCAAATGAGTAAAGGGAAGAAGTTGTTAACAATTCAAGGTGAAATCCAAATTAAATTGAAGGGGATAGTAAAAACTTCAATGGTTACAGTATTAAATCTGATTTTCCCCAGTGGGAAAACATGACTAAACCACACTGGCTTCATGGGTAATAAAGTGTAGGTGACAAAGGAGGTACAGTGAAACAGAATAATATAAATGTCAGTAAATGCATATACTTTTTAAAATCGGTGGATTTTTTAAAAAAATGTATATATGCACTTTTGGAATAAAAGATTAATATGTTAGGCTTGCTTACTATGACTTAATTCTAGAAGGTAAGAAAGAATGAGTCATGGCAAGAATATCAGCTAGGAAGGCATAAGACAGAATAACTTCTACTTGCTTAATATTCATACTGAATAAAAGACCACACAAAACACAAGTGGCCAAATTAACATATTGTGAAACTAATAAATTATTCAAGGAGTCATTTTTAAGCAGTAGTTACAGAGGTTTGGATAGTAAACATATATTAGAAAACAGCTTAATCATTTCATACCTATAGATAAGTCCACAACAAAATGCTGATTAAAGCCAGCAGAGGAACTCACAGTGAGTGTTAAATTTTGCATTGCAACCCACTACAAATGAAATAAGCCCGAAGATCTCACCTAAGACCTTCGTAAGTAACAACGATCAGCACATCTGTGTAGGGCCACTATAAATTACACTTTTATCAACGTGAGTAAAGTGTGTGTTACTTGTTCCAAAGATTTTGCAGTTTACACAATACATGAGAAGTAACTGCATTACTCAGAACAGCAATGAAGAACATGAGGATGTGCAGTTTCCAGGGTACAGAAGGACAGGCTGACTGTTCTAGGTGTTTGAAACAAAGGTTTGCTATGTGGCACATTTCAAATATGCAAAATGGCTTTAAAGGCCAGTTGTTGTGCACTGACAATTATACGTCATCTATGTATTATTGAGGTGGCATTTTTCAATAGATTAGGACTGATGTTGTAGCCTTGTGTTGGAAGGCATGAAGGCTTAAGCAGGCAAAGATGTAACACTGAAGAATCGGTAAGATAGTGAGGTTACTGAGGAAGAACAAACAAGAAACGAAACAAGGGATGATGACATAGGCTTATGGAAAGTCAGAAACTGTATCACAAGAGATAAGAAGCCAATAAACAGATAAAAAGGAAGATGTGCTGTCATTTGTAAGTGTGAAATATGATTCTGACAGTGACTTTCTAAACTGAAAAGGGACAAAGGTAATAATAGCCTAGACAAGTGGCAGTAGAATTGCTATAGAAGACCAACATCTAGCAGGAGAGTTTAATCACAGAGATTACAAAATACCCTGAATTTTGAGGAAGTTAAAACCAAACAACAGTAGACTGGATATGGGAGAAGAAAGAACAAAAAGACTGCAGTTAAGGAGCTCAACATAGGAGCTCTATTGGCTATTAAAGCATGTTAAATTTTTCTGTTTGAATTAAGCATAACACTGCAAACTCTTGCTATATATTGACTACATACTGTAATATATTTGATATTTTGTAGAGATGGGACCTTTGGAGAGCTCAAGGAGAGCAGCTTAAGATAAAAAATTGTGTAAACAACACAGTAATCAGAACATCAAATTATCAGGGAAGCATATGTTTCCTGCGGTTAGCTGTCAAAATTGATAAAGCTGAACAGTCTCTTTACTACTTACATAGCTTATTATAATACTTTAATAGTGCATGACAGGAGATAAAAATGAACTTCTTTTCCAGTCAGTCACAGGATTTTCCTGGGTGACAGTGTAGTGACATTTTGTGATGCAATGGTCAGTTAAATCATTGTGAAGTTGTGACTGGTATTCATCTCATTTGCATTTTTTGACCTTTATTACATTTGTGGAGTTTTTTTCCTACAAAGCTGCTGGGTTTGATTTCTTCTTCTTCCAAGAAGACATTTCTTCTTCTTCCTGGATGCCGACCTAGTTGTGACACCATGATTCTGAAAACAGTTATTTATCCACTTTGGGTAGCTGAGATCCACAAGTGAAAATGGGAACTGAACGAGAGTATATGAAGTGCATGCATTAACTCTGGCTCGCTATCATTTGTCATTTTGGCAAACTTTGAGTTCTAGAATATTCTAGAATTTCTTGAATTAAAGGTATAGTGAAGTTTGACAGTGCCATAGAAAGGGCCCACAGTTTGCTTAAGTCCTGTGCCTGTCTTGGGTTTGGGGTTCTCATTCAGCTCATTATAGTGACATTATAGTGGCAGCAAAAACACAGCTAAGCAAACATGCTGAAATTCTGTGAGCCCCAAGGGTCTTTTTGATACTCGTTATTGTAGATACTGGGAGTGTGGACCAGTTGAAAATGTACGTAATTTTTCTGTTGACTACAGGCCTACATTTAATGTCGGCATATAGGAGATTAGTTTAAACCCATGTACTTCCAGCAAATGATTATGGATTTCATCCTAATTTGTCATATCTTAAACAGTCATAAATAAAAAATCCACGCCTGACTGGAGCATGTAAGACCAGATCTGTTTTGAATACAGGTATAAGACAGCAAGCGAGCAGGCAGCTCCACAAGGACGAGGAGGCTGGCAACACCATGCTGCACCAACAAGAGCACAGGCCCACCACCTCAACAAGGAGAGTGGTGTGGCGTCGGGACGATGACCAGGGATGGCCAAAGGACCCATGACCAACCATAGCAGCCCAAGGCCAAGCCAGGAAGCCAGGCCAGCAGGTTGGGGTCAGCATGATGCAAAGCTGGGAACCAGCGGGCAAAGGATGAGGGCCTGAGCTGACATGCATCTTCTGAGTGAAGGCAGGGAGGCCTCAGGGAGGTTCCTCACAGGTTTTTCCCCTCAGCTCTTTCCCAGCAAGCTGCACTAAGGCCGTGGGACTGCACCTTGCCAGACCTGGCTGTGAGCACAAACCCCTGGGAGAGGGTAGAGGCTGCTCTGCACCTCACCCCAGGTTCTGGCAGCACAAACATAGAAATTCAGATATGACTTCAGGTGTTTGTTCACTTTATTGATTCAAAGTGGTAATTTAGATGTAAATCACAAGGAGAAGTGTAGAGTAAAAGCTGTTTCAACTGAAATACGGGCAGAGAAGTTTTCATCGTTGCTGTTTTTGCATGGTGCTTCAATTTCTGTTCATGCTTCTCATGTGTTCACATGTTTTGTGCTAAACCGCCAGGACCTTTTTTGTCCTCCAGCAGTCATAATTGCCCTTAGACATTGTAGAGAACCCTCTGCTGAGTAAAACCCACTCAAATAAGAAATTGCAATTGTGTAACTGAGTGAAACTCTGCATATGAACAAATCATTATGCGTTCCATTTTGAGTAGACCTAAGTACACTTTTGTCCTAAAACGATGTGTTTCTGTTTTCTGCATGTGTTCCAAGATTTGTCTCTTTACTTATAGAAATACGGTTTCTTTAATGTTTGCTAAGAATGCATAGTTAGAACTACAGGAAAGTGGTCTAGAGTGATGTGGGTCTGCAAATCAGTTTGTATTTCATCTTAGTATTGACTAAATTTCAGTTGCAGCATGGTAGCTTTGCAGCATAAGCCCCTTGCAGCAAACCTATTTTGACTTAAAATACATCCCAGATAGGTTATACTATTGCTGTTGTTTAGAAATAATAAAAGAGTAGTTTGCAGGTAGAGAAACGCAATAAAACAATATTTACAGCTTTCCTTTTCTGAATAGAATTGCATTTTAACTTTACCTTTAAAAATAATATCATTAAGTTAGAATAAGAAAGCAAAGAAGCAACTGGGACCAGATTTCCTTATTTCTTGTAAGCAGCTGGTGGAACCAACGCATTCAATTCCAGTTTCTGTAGAAATGAGTCCAGCTTGTCTCCTGTCCTCCTGCAGAACTGTACATTTTTGCACCCGCATTTAATTTACATATGAAAATAACAGAAAAATTGTTAGTCCTTGAGAAAATGTATACATTTTAGTGTGGTGTGATTATGAGAGTCGTGGATGTGCTATTTTACTCAAATAGTTACAACTGTGATCCCTAGGATGAATGCAGTGCTTTATCCCCGTATGCTCTGACAATACGCATCCCCTCAGAAAACCTTTTATACCGTAAAACTGCATTTATATTTTGGCAGATTTTCTTTTTTCCAGCTGTGAAGGTACTGCTAAATCAGTGCCACTTGGATGTTTTACAAGTGGTGTTTGTCAATTAAAATCATGGTGACTGCTCTATGCAAACACAGAAAGTATGAGTGGTAGATGGACGCCACCTATTAGTGTGTTTGCCAGCAAGGAACGTGCTGAGTTGGTTATTTTGGATAGAAAATATTAGCTCTTAAACTACAGGTCATCGACATGTTTCTGTTTATGGAGAGTAACATCTTCTCCTGAGTTCATCTATCAAATATTTATGGTTACAAAGATTTTAATTGTACTGGAATCTAGTTAGAAGCTCTATGTGTGCCAGTCTGGTGAAATCACTAGATCTGCATAGAGGCTGTGGCTTCAGGAATAATCAGATCTCTAGAAGGGAGATTTTAACAAACAAATATCTAAGATTGACACATAATTTTGTGCAGCCTGAAGAGGGAAACTTTGTTGTATTTTGTTCATCATAAATCGAAATACAAAACCCCTTCACAACAACAGCATTAGTTGCATAGTCTCAATTCATCTTTTGCTGAGGATATAATTGTCCCAGTTATCTACTCAAGCTGATTTATACATTCTTGCAGTCTCTAATGCTCATTAATTACATATTTACACAAACTGTATTATGTTAAGCCACCTTAATCTAGTGTTTCTGATAGCCATTGAGGAGTGTTAACAAATGATTCTCATCATAAGTCACCATGACTGAATATGGCTACTGCGTAAATGCTTTATACAACTTTGTTAAGCACATTTTTTTAAAGCAGGGATTTCACTAGAGAACTGTAGAGCACCCTATTTTGTTCGTTTCTTCATTCACATATATATAAAACTCTCTCTCAGAACAAGGCAAATTCCAGTGTAATCTCTTCTCATGAATCAGAAACAAAGCAGCATGAATAACCTCTTGCAGAAGAATGCCCTAGAATATGTATTCCTAAATGGGCATCCCAGATGCGTGGTAAAGCATGGACAATTTTTTCTGTATGGAATACAGAAATTCGGCTGTGAACATGATCAGAGCAAAACGCACAAATATTTAACCCTCCAAACTTCATACATACTGTTCCTACAACAGCCATGTCAGGTATAATAAAAAACTAGCAAAGTTTTGCCAGATCTGAACTGAAAAATACAGATGCCTTTTGGATAACAGGGAAGGCAGAGGACTCACAAGTGTAATGCTGTGAGACAGATCTAACAACCCAAGATGATGCTCCTTTTGTCTCCACCGTTGTCTTCCTTCTGATACCAGACATATTTTCCCATCCCCTTCTTCACTAAGTGAGTGATAAAGCAACCTGACATTTTTACTTGCCACGTAGCCAGTTTGCCACGTAGCCAGCTCAGCTCCAGACATGGTGGAAAGTAGGTGGCCAGGAACAAGAAGGAAAGGAGATGGGAGAGGGGTAAACAGAGCCCTCCCAGGTCTGGCTGCAAAAGCCCAGCCACATGGAGGCCTGGGACGAGCAGGGCCAGCTTTGCTTGCACAGCGACGTGGGCACCAGGACAGGTGCTGGACGGCAGTTATCTCCATGTAGGGGTGGAGTGGCTGCCTGGAAGGTAGTGTTACAGTCAACAAGAGACTGACCATCTTGGAAGTGGCCTTCAACCTGGATCTACCTAATTGTGAGAAAGACTGGCACCAGTTACACAAGGCTGCTTGCCTCCAAAGTACACTGCAGGCATCTCTCCTGAACTGCTGGAACCCACACACTGCTTTGGTCCCCACTGAAGGTTCAATGTTTTGTGCAGGATAGGCAGGTGCCAGGCTGAGGATGGCTGCAAGGAGAGGTCTCTCCTCCGGGAACTGATCGACCTTTCTGCAATGACTTGGGGTGTGCTCCATGCTGTATCCCACTAGCTCTTGCTTCCTTTAGATTTGGACTTCTGCTTTTAGTTGCTTCTGGGTGAATCTGCATCTAATGACTTCTGTTAGGTGTTTCCTGATTATCTGGTTCTTGATTAGGGAAAGTCTCCATTTTTAGACTTTAACTGATGCATGATTTGCATGTATCGGATGGCTGGCTGTGTGGGAGCATTTCTCTTGTTAACAGGAGTCCAGCGAACAGGAGCACTTAAGAGCTACTTTGGCAGTGAAAATGGTGTAAAGGGCACTAGAAACTCTGCTTTAGATGACATGGGATTTCTTGACACTGCACAGAGATGAAGTGGTGATGCGCCAGGATGATCCCAGCAGCAGCTAGAGCAGCTGTGCTGGCACAGCAGAGGCATTGACATAGCTGGAGCTCTGGAAGAGGGCTGTTTCTGTCCAGGCCTTGGGGTTCAGGAATTGCCTGTTGCCTCTCCTCCTCTGGAAGAGATGGTGGCCCTGGTTGAGTTGCAGAGGAAGAAGCTGTGGAAGAGATGAGCAGGCTGTGTAGTGTCAGGGTGGGCAAGGAGGAGGCTGCCAAGGTCTCGAGTTTCCTTCCCACCTGAATGACCCTGTGATCCTCATATAGAGTCTGTCCATTTTGTTGGCTCTGTCAAGACACACAGGCAGGTAAAAATAAGAATGGTTATTTCTTAAACTGTCCCATTGCGAATTGCCAGAACTTAAGAGTGAGGATTCTTTGGTACAAGAGAGGGTGTGGACAGATCTGACAAACCTTTTCGTGTTACTTGGAGTCAGCTTACAGTAATCTATTTCCAAGAAGGATGCCTGCCTTCTTCCCACACAGTGAGGTGCCCTTCAGCTTCATCCTGTAAAATGCTAGGCTGCATCTTTGAACATCTTCAACTTCCACTGGCCTTACCTGGAGAAGAATATTCCAAAGTTTTAATATACTTTAAATAACTGAGATGAGACAGTCTGACAGTCTATTTTTCCAAAGCAGCCAGAATTTGGGAGGATAGGTGTATAGCAAGATTTCTATGGTGGCATTTTTTTCCCCTCTTTCATTTGTGCTTCTAAATGGCAGTTAGAAATATTGATATTTCCACCCAACAAAGTAGGAGTAAAGAGAGGTTTGTGAAAAGCTGGAAATGTTTTATACAATCTTTGCAAATAGATCTTGGGCAGATTGGATCTAATAAATGGAAACTTAAATGAGACTCATGTATGATATTTCTACATTATTCAGCATTCAATCATCCTGGCAGAGTTATGATGCTAATAATGATCTTTGTTTGTTATATACCTGGCAGTCTTCAAAAGCAAAGACAAGAAAAATTGTGTCACTTCCCTTCCCTTCCCTTCCCTTCCCTTCCCTTCCCTTCCCTTCCCTTCCCTTCCCTTCCCTTCCCTTCCCTTCCCTTCCCTTCCCTTCCCTTCCCTTCCCTTCCCTTCCCTTCCCTTCCCTTCCCTTCCCTTCCCTTCCCTTCCCTTCCCTTCCCTTCCCTTCCCTTCCCTTCCCTTCCCTTCCCTTCCCTTCCCTTCCCTTCCCTCCCCTTCCCTTCCCTTCCCTTCCCTTCCCTCCCCTTCCCTTCCCTTCCCTTCCCTTCCCTTCCCTTCCCTTCCCTCCCCTTCCCTTCCCTCCCCTTCCCTCCCCTCCCCTTCCCTCCCCTCCCCTTCCCTTCCCTTCCCTTCCCTTCCCTTCCCTTCCCTTCCCTTCCCTTCCCTTCCCTTCCCTTCCCTTCCCTTCCCTTCCCTTCCCTTCCCTTCCCTTCCCTTCCCTTCCCTTCCCTTCCCTTCCCTTCCCTTCCCTTCCCTTCCCTTCCCTTCCCTTCCCTTCCCTTCCCTTCCCTTCCCTTCCCTTCCCTTCCCTTCCCTTCCCTTCCCTTCCCTTCCCTTCCCTTCCCTTCCCTTCCCCTTCCCCTTCCCCTTCCCCTTCCCCTTCCCCTTCCCCTTCCCCTCCCCCTCCTGCAAATTACTGGACTGCAAATTACTATCTGGCTGAGCTCCATATCTCTTTTCATTACAATTTCAGCACAGTGGGATGGTTAAAGAGTAGAAGAAAAACAGCCCATGTTTTAAGTAATGTTGCTTATATTGTTGCTTAGCCGAGGAATTAATAGCTGGGCTCTAGGGAACAAGGTTGGCATCTGGTTCATGGCACGACTGAGAGTGCTACTACAGAAGCTAGAATACTAGTTATCTTATTAGTAAGTTGCTCTCATGTGCATATTTATCATTTACTACATCTTCTGTCAGAACTATTCTTCCTGTGCAGAAGCTTTATTTATGGTTCTAATTCCTTTTGCATTTTTTATCTACAGTGACCAAAGATGAACACTGAAAGGTAGATGTACTATATAAAATAACGCCTGGCTGATTGACTGACTGAATCAATAGTCACATTTATACTGTATATATCACTCAAGGTCCCCTCAGAGCTTTCCGGTAATTACAAGAAGTAACAAAATATTACCTTAAAGAGCCAAGGTAAATGCTAAGTCCTGAATTTATTAGCCTGAGAACTCTGCCTCAGCACTCTCCAATCTTAAAGTACCGAAGCAAAAAAACTTTTCGCACATCACACGGTTTAGAAATAGCAACCAGGGATTTTTAACAATCTGGTGGAAAGATAGCACGGAAAAGATAGATGTATGGAAAGAAAATAGTAATATTACTCTACTTCAGATTTAATTTGTTGCCAAAAGGAATAGTTTTACGGCTTCGTTTTCATCACAACTCCCACCCCTGCCCATGCTGTCACAGCAGCTCACTGGATGTTGTTGCCATAGTGACAGCAGGGGTGGGGGGGGCGGGGGGAGCAGAATCTGCTTTTTGCAAAAGGAGTCTAACACTGACAATGATCATGTCAAAATCATTAGTTTAATATAACTACACCACTGTAAATCAAATTCAGTTTCCCTGAAGTTGGTGAAGTTGTGCTGCTCAAAAATTAGTCAAAGTAAGATCACAATCAGATCCAAAAATGAGAAGACTGGAAGGAGTAGAGGTGGACCCAGAAAACACATGTGTAACGGTGGTGTAGGTTTCATAATGACAATGGATCCAAAATGATATCTTGAGTTAGAATTTCAGATCCAGACCCACATTTTGCAGCTAGTCCCATTTGCTTTAGTGGGCCTGCTGGAAGTTAGGGCCTGGACACTCTCAGTCCCTATGGCTGAGCTGCCTCTCCAGTGCAACGCCTGGTCTGGGAGCTCTACTCTGTCATCTAGGGTACCAGCTTCTTTAGAAAAGAGAGATAAATAGAATAATAGTGAGAAACTAACAAGTTGTTCTGGGCGAAGAATTGTAGGTGCAGATTTAAATAACCTGCTTCAGACAGGTTGATGTGTGTCTAACAAGTTGTTTCTGTGGCTGGCTGGCTGGAGAGGTTTTGTATTATCAACAAATGAAATACTTGGTATTCTACTGTAACTGCAGATTTTTTTTCCAGTGTAGTTACCACCTTTTTTTCTCAACTCAAGATCTTAGAATCTACTTTACATTAAAAGTTACTGTTATTCTTGCACCCCAACATTTATCCAGCCCATTACTGAATTAAAGATGTTTATTCTAACTTTTTGTGGCTTTGAAAGATGAATACAGCTGTCAACATATTGTTTCATATTGCAGAAGCAGTGACAGAATTATCTCAATGGAGTGACCAACCAGAAGTAGGAATGTGCTACAGGCTGGCTCTCATAATTTTCTATATGCATACATACAATCCTTTAAAACTTGTAATGCTCAATGTGGAGAACTTCCAAGCTATGTCTAACATGGCCATTGGGGCTTATGCAGCCCAATGGTGTGGGATTTCTACCCAACAAATCATTGGATCTCTGATCAAACTGTCCAGTTATATACAACCCATTTCAGTGAAGAAGGAAACAGCTCAAATGTAATCTCAAAGAGCTCAAATGTTGGCAGCAAAGGTGATAGAATCAAGGATTAATTTGCAGATTAATGAATTAAGACATGAGCACTCAGCACCGAGTATAAAAGCTATTTGGTGATCCCAGTTTTTCTCTGGGATGGAATGCTTTGCAAGAATTCTCGCCTTTAACCACAGCCCAGCAGTGGGGAGCACATCTTATTGGGTGTTCTGCCCCATACTTTATTTCTCGCTCTTATGGACGAAGGACAGTAAATCCTTCTCATTTTTCTTCGAAGTGGTGAACGCCTCTTAACTGCTAGCTGTTCCTGTCCGTCAGATGACACCCAATTAAACTCCTGTATTTTCTGCTTTTAGAAGTGTCATCCAGTTGTGTGCATTACGCTAATAAGTAATGAGATGTTCACAAGGTGGTGAGCTGTAGATTGCCATACAAATTTGTTCTGAGTTCATTAGAAACACACTAGAGAAAATCAAGGTAATAAAATGATCTGGGACAAATCTAACAGTAGCATATTTCCAAAATATATCCAGTATTAAAATCAATATCTGTAAATATGTGAAAATATTAGTATAGAAGACCTTGAAGGTATCGTTTTCTGATGTCAGAACTTCAAGAACAATGTTATAGAAAATATACATAATGGCAGAGACAAGTGGTGCAAATGAGGAATAAACTAAGAGTGAAACTTCAAGTAATTTTGTGCACATGAGAGAACAAATGAATAATCATTTGCTGATGATAGATATGTCACAGTTATAATGATTTCCTGGCCAGAAAATGGCTAGTAGGAACCTTAGTGTTTTGTAATGTTACTTCAGGTAACTTCTAGAATATATGGAAAATAAGTTTTTATTCCTTAGAGAATTGTTAGCAGTCTTTCATTAAGTATGCATTTTTTAAAAGATAATTTCTTTTGTGTTACTTGAAAAATACTGTGAAGATTTGGTGCCACTTTAGGCAAAGGCTTGATCACTGAAATAACTGTGATTTTTGCCATTCATTTCACTCTAACCAGAATCCTGCCAAAATAGTTCTTCTTGCCATAGACACAGGGCTGCGTATAAGCTGGTCTAGGACACATTTTATTTGTTTCTGTTACCTGATCAATCATCTTCTCCCTGTTATGGTTATTATTAATGTTCAATGCATTTTTAAGATGCAGGAAAGAAACTAAAGGTCAAGCTTTCAAGTAATGTATAAGCAAAGAACGATAGGAGTGAGATATCTTACAAAAAAATAAAAGATGAGATAATTAATGGGTAGAGAAAAAATCCGAACATGATCACTATTTATCATTATCTCCTCTCTGAAGAAGGTAGTCTTCTTTTAATAATCAAGACACCTTTCCTATTGCTATGCTGCAGCTTAAAATAATTATCCCAGTTTTTGATTTATGGTAATGAAAATGCGAACTAAACTGTTTTTCTAGGAGTGTATTACTAGTGTTTTGTGTCCTTGTGCTGTTTTGACAGATGTATGAAATGGTTAAAAATTACAAGGGGAAAAATGCAGTTTTCAGAAAAGTGAAAGCTTTATTAATTTCAGTTATGAGAAGATTTTTAATAAAGCGATTCCAGGATGGTTTATATAACAACAAAAAAATCTTGGTACTATTTGGAAAATATGTAAACCAATATATGTCTATGTATTTAATAAAAGTATGCAGATATATCTGTATTTGTAGCGTTTGAGTGTTTTTGAAAATCTTTTTATGTTCAAATGAGATTTTATACTACTTCACTGAAGTCAGCTGGAGTTTTGCCTTTGACTTTGATCTGAAAAGCAACTGACATGTAGAGCCAAGGAAACTGAAGTTTCTAAATATTAGATATGAAAACTGTAAATATAGTTAACTGCACCCATATCTGAGTTTTGAAAAGAAAATGGGCTTAGTAGCTGCTTTCTAGATTTGCACTTCACAGCTTAAAAGTTTAATTTTTTATCATAATCAGACCATGAGGACAAAGCTTCAGGATACAAATCTTGATATTATGAGCTCTTAAAACAAACACATTAATAATTTAAAAAATGGCAAGATAAATGCTAAGGAGTTACATTTTTATGACCTCATACTTTAGGAGAAATTGTCCAGTAAAATGGAAATGGATGATGATGCATTCTCTTTTGTGGGTGTTTTTCTTTGTTTTAAAATCTACTAGATTAATATTCTCTGACATTTTTCAAAATTATGGCTCAGTGTTTATAAATCTACATTTTGCACTAACCAGAAAGAGTTTTTCAAGAACAAATAGGTAGTCCGTGATGTGAAGGATCACAATAACTATAGCACAAACCCAATAGTTTAGCATATAAATACAACTAGTTGCTGTAGTTTCTGCGCAACTATGCTGCTTTATAATAGATATTTATTTTGTATTGAGTACTGATTTACTTGAAATTGCACTGAAATCCGAAGAGAAGCAGTTCTTCTGAGAACAAAAATGAATAAAATGAGATTTTCATGTTACAATATACAGGTGGTTTAAAGAAGTAAACTTCAGAAGAGAAGCCCAACATTATGTATAAAACTTCAGTTTATAATTTTAGACAAAATACATGAATAAAGTGTAGGTTGAAATGCAGAATACTGTGATGATACTCTTGTGTTTAAAACATGCAAATCTGATTTTCCATTTTCAGCACTAAGAATATTTTAAGGAGGAATATGCATGTCAGCATCAGTTAAAAATATAAGCTCACACTTTCAGGAAGATTTTCAAACAATTGCTGTGTATAGTAATTGCTTCCTTCATCCCAAATAATTATTATGTGACAAAAAAATACTGTCAATGTACCACTACTGATAGAAGGGATGTGTGATTATGTTGTGCCTCATTGCTCTGCCACTACGATGTGTGCACCATTTTGATGGATCTTGCCCTTGTCATATCTCCATGTATTACATTCAAAACAGAGGTTAATCCCAAATCTGAACTTCACAGCCCTACTCATCACCATGTTTTATTCATTTTCTGAAAGTAAATGTGAGAATTATGAAAAGTCTTGGTATGTATTAAGGCAAATTTCAGAAGAAGTTGCAGGTAATTACTTGATACCCATGTCCTGCTGGGTGTCATTGCATGGACGAAAGCAGCAGGTGAGAGAGATGTATTTGCCAGGGCAATTCTTGTTAATGGCAATAGGCAGAACTTTCCACATTTAAACTTCAACAGTTCATTGCCTTGAGCACCAACAAATTCATGTTTCTGAATCACAGAATTATACAGAATAATTTAGCATCTAGTGCTTCTAGTCATGCCTATTTAGCTCAAATTTTGTCTTTTTTAATCAAATGTAAAACTTTCCTTAAATATTCTATATTTGAATGACCTTGACCTTACTGATTTACTAGCAGGTTTGCCATAGTTGCACAGAGTTGATCATGAAGTATTCAAGTCACATTTATAGGGACAACACCAAAGGGGCATCTGAACTGACAGCTTACACAGTAGCATTTCTCTCTGACACTTGAAATGATAGAAGTTGAAAAATCATTTGGCCATGCCCTCAGCTCAAAATTGGCTCAGTTCCGTTCAGACCAACTAACTAGGCTGAATCAATATTAACAGAGAAACTTTCCTAATAAAATGAACATAATCTTTCTATAAGTAAAAGCCCTATTAAAAACTTTTTTCTTGTGTGTGTTGTAACCTCTCTTCTAACTCTCACTTGTGTATGTGCTCTGTCCTTCTCTAAGTATCTAGCTACTGACACATACCTCCATCGCTAATGAGAGGAAGTCTGACCATGCAGACTGTGGTGGGAAACCTCTCAGTGGAGAAACAAGAAAGTATGTTTTTCCCACTGGAGAAAAAGAGCTTCTGGTTGCCAGAGACAGAAGAAAGATATCTTACTTTGGTAACTTGTTTGGTCTCTTGTCCATTTAGTGTCTTCTGTCCTCCCAGCAGCAGAGAATTCTGGAGAGAGAGATTCAGGATTTCAGATACTTTCACATTTGCAGATGAATATGAAACATGAGGAGCATATTAACTTTACACAGCAGTAGAAGACAAAAAAACCCCAAACACAGACAGATTCCTTTGTGCCCTCTCACCAGTGAAAAGTGTGGCAGCAAGGAGTTTGCCGTTCTCCCACATACATGCATTGACTTGTAGGTTTTTCTCTTGGGATGGCCCACTCTTTTGTTGTGAAGTTACAAAATGTTACTGGAAGTTTTGATGAGGGAATTGACATGGTAACAGTGCACTTGTGACAGGCTGAATTAATTTTCCTATGGAAAGCCCGGCAGATGCCAGATACTAATAGTGGAGCACCAGAGGAATGATGCACTAGAAAATTTTCTGGAAATTTCAGCCAGTTTATTTTTATTATTATTATTAGTTTGGCCCATGTGTGAGGAAATCAAAGAAGATAATCCATTTTCAAAAAAACTTCACCTTTTCAGCTGTAATCCAGTGTGCAACAAAGTATGATATGTCACACTGAAGTAATTTGTCAAACAATAGCTTGAGTAACGCAGACGGATTTGCAGGTTGCTAATATGGCCTCATTGCCTACAGCGAGCATGGATCTGGCTGTCTGTGAACACCATGTTCTAATTTTGTAAATGGCTTGCTGAAAAAAATGAACCAGTTCCTAGGCAAAAGAAGTTGTATTATAATTGCACATGTAAAATGGGCCTAATCATGTTTTCACACTCCATTATCCAGAGCAAAAACATTTCTCTTATGTCCTTCTCTAGCCTCTCAGCCTACCTGAAATACAGCAACCTAGAGTATCTTCTCTGCATCATAACATCATTATTTAACGATTAATCTGAGAAGTGTTTTTAACTCACTCTTCTTATACTCTAGCTAGATGACAGACAGCACTGTCAGTGGCAGAGCAGTACGTGTTACATTTTTATATCCTTGAAAATCAGTTAGCAGACCATAGCAGTTCTTTATTCCTTCTCCAGCAAATCATCGCTATGCTGGGCTCTAAATGCAGTTTGGAGCAGAGGCTCACCTCAGCTCTTTTATCAGTGTTAGGTAATGCAGGGCTTGAAGGCAGTCTTTTGTTTTCATTATACTGTTGACGTCTTCAGGTGACATTCACCTTGCTCTTCTAATTTGGTCAACAGATGTCAGATATTTGTATCTGCTGTTTTCTGCCCTCGCTTGGCATGATAATGTCACTGACTACATTGTATGGTTGCTACTGCTTTGCTGTCTCACTGGCCCCACCTTTTCAAAACCTTGTCTTTAGTAGGTTTTGTATTGGCTGGCTTTGGTTTTGCTGTCCTTTTTGTGTATTGTATAGAAAAGGGTTGATCATGCTCAGGTTTTGTATAGATAGTAGCGAGTGAGCTCATTGTAGCTGAACTTTGTAAATATATAAATATGTAGAAATAGATAAAATTTGAAATGTGTTCCTCAGCACTCTGCTGTGGGACCAGTTCAGTGAAAATTCATGCATATATAGTTCATGGTATATTTGGTTACATAATGGTTGTTCATCTGTAAATGTATTTCATTTTGGTTTTTGCATGCCATTTTCTGATGTAAGCTCAGTATCAGCTGCCTCTTTCGTGTAAGTCATGACTGATTCATGAGTGGATTACAGTCATTAGGGTACTGAGGAAGCTGTAACGGCCCAGCATCTGCAGGGTTGATAGATACATTCCATCCTCATCCAGCTCTGGTTCTAAATAGGTCAAATACAGCCAACTTTATGTGCTCCTCTGCCTTGGTGAACTGGTACACCTAAGATTCATGAGGCAGATTACATTAAATGATTTACTGCATGTTCTTTACAACGTGCTGAATTCCTCTCCTCTGCCACTTTTCTATTAGTATAATTCTGCTGAATTTACACTTGTTCTTGATACATGTATAAATGAGAATAAAATGGGTCCCAGTGTCTCTGAAGCATATATTTTTTTTCATTTGTGGTACATTTCAAATGCTGGAAAATTATTAACATAGAGTTTGTAAATTGGTGGCACTGTAAGCTGTTATTCTGCTACTGAAGGAACACTGTAGGGTACCAGTGCCAACTCCTGTTGTCTTGCAAAAGGGACATATTGATCCTATTTTTTGTACAGATGAGAAACACTGAATAATGTTGTTTTTCTCATTTCCGAGATCTAGAAGGGGGCTAGATGGAGTAACAGATCTTCCATCTAATCTTAATGAATCTGTATCTGGCCCAGAGTAAGGCTTTCTAGTATCCTGGCTTCTGGCCACAGGAAACACAAAAAGATGCGGTTTCTGGAGGACGCTAGGGACATTTTTGTTTGAATAATGGTACCTGTTATAAACTGATAGAATTCTAAGTGATCTCTGCAGGAGCAGTCATCTGGCTTTGTCAGGAGTCTTGGGGAGCACAAAGTTATGAAAAAATTCTCTGATGCTTATTTTTGTGTTGGTGAGGTTGAAGATGTATAATGCATTAATATATTGTAAAGTAGAAATTCATAGCATAAATAAACATTGATTAGTATTAAAATACTTTCAGCCTAATGTGAAAGAATGAGGTTTTATTTCCTTTCATTTTTTTCTTTAGGTGAGTACACCGAGACAAGATGATTTCCCCAAGTTTTCTAAAACTGTGTAACTATCTATCTCATTAATTTCGATTAAATAATTGTAAACCAATATTCATTTGAACACCAAATCAAAGGTAGACTAATGACAGTTGAGAAGGACCAAGCCTTCTGTCATTTCAATGTACAGAAAATGGTGTCTGGCTTGCTTTCAGAGCAGTTAAAAGGCTTCTGTTTTAACTCTGTATGAACAGCCTCACAGGGAGTTCTGAAAACTGACAGACATCCAAAAGATTAAATTTTAATTTATTCCCGTCACTCCATGTATCTTCTGGTGTATGACAAGAGGAATGGCGTGTGTCACAGGGCTAATCCAGTGTTGGCAATGCTTCCAGTCACTTAGTTACGGATATTTAGAAATGTTTCCTAGTAACTAAATTTGAACTTTTCAAACTCTTTTTCGTTTGTGGGAATTTGTAGCTTACAGCTTCATTTCATTTAATCGGGTATTGTTTCTTCATAGATATTTTAAACATGGTGTGGGGGGGCTTTTCTACTTGTTATTATGAAGTAGTAATATCTCATGGGTGGACGAAAGAAGTCACCGTGGTGACAGGGAGGTCACTGTCTTTTAGCATTCAGCATAGTAAAATAATGTATTTATGAAACCCAAGGATATTTCTTTGTGTAAGCCTACTAGTTAGGTTTCACGTTTCCAGGCTGGGGTAGTCTTTTGCAATCTGATGTTTCATACCACTAATGTCTCTTGAGCTTATCACGTCCCTTGAGCTTAGCAGAAAATTTATTCCTTAAAGATTAGAGAACATTCAGAGCAATCTTTGAGAAACTTAGTGACATCTCATATTTTTGAACTTTTCAGAAAGAAAACTTTCTGGTACTTATTTGTTTTCCATTGGTATGCTTAGAATTTTGCGTTCATCATCCCACTTTTGTGCAGTGACCCCAAGTTAAGTGTTCTGATTATTTGTTGCTTGTAGGTGATAAGACCTTAAAGCTATTGTAGAAGTCTCTTAAAATTAGTAAGCTAGATTATTTAGAAACAGGACTTTTATTTAGGTAAAATCATGCTAGTGAAAGTTTACAAAGGTGAGAAACAACTCCCCTCAAAAAACCCCAAAACATTAATCATTAAAGTGAAAGCATAATAAGAAATGGAGTAAGAGTAAAAAGAGCTAAATAGGTAAAGCATGCATTGCAACTGTGAACTTTTCGGTGTGTGGCCTCTCAAGTGGAGTTGGAGGGCCAGTGTTATGTGCCTGCTCTGCCTGTACTATCCCGGGGGCTGCAGATTGAGGGAGTTCTGGAGCCTCACAGCCTGCTGAGGAAATGCTCCCTGAGAGTCAGCCAAAGAGGAAACATAGGGACCATGTTAATCTTAAAGTGTTTCCTTTAGATGTTTTTTGCAAAACAGCATCATTGGCCCTGAAACTTCTCCTGAAGTTGTAAACTTTCTTCCTAAGAATGAACAAGCCTCAACCTGAGGCATTCACCTTCTATAGTAGCCACATTCCTTCAAAGCATGTCAGGTATCACCAGCTGTATCAATGCCATATTGCATGGCGCCTCTGCATTGCTTGGGCAAAGATTGCCATCCTGGACTGCACAGGATGGAAGTTCAACCTCTGTATTTCCATGCTAAGATTTAAACAGACTTCTTAGCTATTCTGACTGGGGATCTTGCCTCTCTCTACTCAGCAGCTGCCTGCCTGTGGACTTTAATTAACAGATGAAGTAGCTGAAGTTTGGAATTTTGGTACCTAGTTTCCAGTACCTAAGTCTGGTAATTAGGTACCATTTTGGGCATCTCGGTCTTTTTAGATCTGGATTTAGAAGTTTGTTATATTTTCTGCAATGCAGAAGCATAACGTATATGGATGTTCTTTGCAGTTGTCTGTTACTTTTTAAAAGGGCTGTGTAATCTTTCAGATCAGCAGTTTTTCAGGCATTTTTTCATAAATTCTCAGTTACAGTGATCATCACCAGCTCTGTAGACTGTGTAATCAAGAAGGAAGATGAACTTATATTAGTATGTAAATATCTTTACTTCTTCAGATGCCTGAGCAATCAATGTGTACTGTATCTGTTCAAATAGCTCTATTTCTCTTTTCTGCAATAAAATTTATTTTGCATTATTTATATGACTGTATTTTTTGATCTATACATCTCTGATAAGGAGCTGGTAATCAAAAGTCTGCTATTTTTTATGAACTTCATGTTTCCAAATTTGAGCTGCTGGCTTTTTTTCAGATGCTTTGCTTCCAACCAGCAGTCTTTGAAGTTATTGACTCTGTTCCTCTGTGGCCATCTGGCTGTTCACTTCATGTGATAGACGAAAAAAGGAATGATAATGTCTACTAAGTTTCATTTTCCTTTTCTTTTTTTTTTTAATTATATTATGCAAGTACAGAATATCAGAAGGATGTAATATTACCATAAATACGAGAGGTGTAAACAAGGTCCATGCTTTATTCATAAGGATGGTGTTTCAGTGCGTTAACATATCTTCTTTACACATGACATCAAATAGGCTATATGTCCTATCATGGTTTCCTTCTTTTTAATCAATAAATTCATAGACATTTTGAATTGCATACTGAATTTGTCAGGGACAGAGAAGGGAGAAGAAGTTGGGTGTGACAGCAGCCAGCAGGGCAGGGGACTTACCAGCCCAGGCCCTCTGGTGGTCCCTGAGGAGGGGCGCAGCAGGGACAGCCCCTCCACTGGGCATCAGGTGGGTCCACTGCCAGGAGAAAGGGCTGACATATGGCCAGGCAGTCAGCCTGCTGTGAGACCCAGGCTGATCAGGTCCGTAGCCAGGACAGACTAGACTATTCCAGACTACTAGTCTACAGGCTCCTTCATTTAGCCTATTTTAGACTACACACTCCTTTTCTTAGACAGTCCTGTCACATATGTGTCATGTTGGCATAAAAGCCTTTTGTTCTCTGTTGTCAAGGCATCACAAAATTATGTTGCATTAATATATTTCCTTTTCATTCTTTTTATTTTCTGAAGAAATTATCTACAAAGACATTTTGCCTCACTCAGAGTTCACAGTGTCAATTGAAATTCTTGTTTGGTTTTCTGCAACATTAGATTAGTTCTCTGTAGGGTCTTTTGTGTTTTGTCTGTCTCAAGTTCTTCTACCAGCACGGCTACATTTCGTATGAGATCTACTATAAATATAACCTCTTTGTGGTGCATGTTTTTTCCCTCTCTTCATCACTGATCACTTTTATCTGTTAAGCTACAGAGTAGCTTTCATTAATTTATTTTCTCGAGTAACTTTAGCAATTTTCCCAGTCACTTAATTTTGTTTTTTCATTCCACTCTTGGACACATGTTTCTACCAATGAAAGGAGGGTTCTCCCTAAAGTACACTTTATCAAAATTGAAGGTTTTTAATTGTGACAGTTAGCATTCATTTCCTTTCCACATCTTTTAAATATGCACCAACCCACTAAGAAGTAGAATTGCTTGATTGGCATATCTGTAAGTTCTCAGGTTTTTCTCTTCCCTACACGAAAAGCTGTGCAAAATTTTCTCAACCCTGTCTGTGGCTTATCAGTGTTTTGGAGATCTGCAGTGGAGAAAGAGTAATATTTGACCAGTTAGAAGGGCCCATATTGCTGATGCTGCCTTTTTGAATATTTGTTTTAAGGTAATTAAGTTTCTTCTGTCATACCATTACTAGCTATACAAAGGTTTTATTTATCAGTTTTGGCCTTCTGTTATGTGAAAATGACAAAATTTTCATATTAAAAACCCAATGAAACACGTAAAAATTATGAAACTTGAAAACTCCATAGTTAAACATGAAAGTGTGATATATGAATGTATTTTCTGTCTTCTGGCAAACAACCTTAGTGCTCTGATTTCAAACAAATACCTGAAAGATTATTAACCAATCATCATGGGACGACTGGCATGCCCTTGCGTGAATTCTGCAAATTGCTGCACTCTGATACTCCTTTTGCTCAGAGTATAAATGAGTATCGTGAAAAATTATTGAAAAATAACCAGAAAGTCAGTATGCAAATGAGGTTCTCAGAATCAGTAGGTTACAGAGGAGCAATTGAGGAAGAAATCAGCCAAGTTTGCTTCAACAAATGCAAAATATTTTACTTGTTTCTGAGATAATTTCATTTCAGTATAATATAAAATGGTTTTATTTGACACCTTCTGATTGTATGGGAGACATTTGGGATGTGAAAGAAATTAAACATGAATCACTTGCTGAAGTATTAATCACTGCAGTGAACCAAAACCAGACTGAACAATAGAATACTGCACCAGTGTTCACAGGATATAGTTTAAAAGAACCTGAGAAAGTACAGGTTTTGTTTTTGGTGCTGTTGTTTTGAAGTAGGTTTATTCGATATTTAAAAATCATGAGGATTCCAGAAGATTTTTGTGTAATATTTATGTTACATATATTTGTAGAGAGAATCCGTTAGGGATGTCAAAAACAACAAGAAGGGCTTCTTCAACTACATCAGCAGGAAAAGGAAGGCTAGGGACAATGTGGGGCCGCTGCTGAATGAGGCGGGTGTCCTGGTGACGGAGGATGCAGAGAAGGCAGAGCTACTGAATGCCTTCTTTGCTTCAGTCTTCAGTGCTAAGACTGGCCCTCAGGAATCCCAGGCCCCGGAGGTAAAAGAAGAAGCTTACAGACAGGATGACTTTCCCTTGGTCAAGGAGGACTGTGTGAGGGGTTGCTTAAGCGATCTGGATGTCCACAAATCCATGGGCCCCGATGGAATGCACCCACAAGTGCTAAGAGAGCTGGCGGATGTCATTGCTGAGCCACTCTCCATCGTCTTTGAGAGCTCCTGGAGGACAGGAGAGGTGCCCGAGGACTGGAGAAAGGCCAGTGTCATTCTATTCTTCAAAAAGGGCAAGAAGGAGGACCCAGGGAACTACAGGCCGGTCAGCCTCACCTCCATCCTGGGAAAGGTGATGGAGCAGCTTATCCTGGAGGCCATCATGAAGCAAGTGGAAGAAAAGAAGGTTATCAGGAGTAGTGAGCATGGATTCACCAAGGGGAAATCACGCCTGACGAATCTAATAGCTTTCTACGATGACATGACTGGCTGGGTAGATGAAGGGAGAGCCATGGATGTTGTCTACCTCAACTTCAGCAAGGCTTTTGACACGGACTCCCATAACATCCTCCTAGGGAAGCTGAGGAAGTGTGGCCTTGATGAGTGGTTGAAGAAGTGGATTGAGAACTGGCTGAATGGCAGAACTCAGAGGGTTGTCATCAGCGGCGCTGAGTCTAGTTGGAGGCTGGTAACAAGTGGTGTCCCCCAGGGGTCAGTACTGGGCCCAGTCTTGTTTAACTTCTTCATCAACGACCTGGATGAAGAGTTAGAATGTACCCTCAGCAAGTTTGCTGATGACACCAAACTGGGAGGTGTGGTAGATACACCAGAAGGCTGTGCTGCCATTCAGCGTGACCTGGATAGGCTGGAAAGCTGGGCAGAGAGGAACCTGATGAGGTTCAACAAAGCCAAATGCAAGGTCCTGCACCTGGGGAGGAACAACCTCATGCATTAGTACAGTCTTGGGGTGGACCTGCTGGAGAGCAGCTCTGCGGAGAGGGACCTGGGTGTCCTGGTGGACGACAGGTTAACCATGAGCCAGCAGTGTGCCCTGGCTGCCAAGAAAGCTAATGGGATCCTGGGGTGCATCAAGAAGAGTGTGGCCAGCAGGACGAGGGAGGTTCTCCTTCCCCTCTACACTGCCCTGGTGAGGCCTCATCTGGAGTACTGTGTCCAGTTCTGGGATCCTCAGTTTAAGAAAGATGAGGAGCTACCGGAGAGAGTCCAGCGGAGGGGTACAGGGTTGGTGAGGGGACTGGAGCATCTTTTCTACGAGGAGAGGCTGAGGGAGCTGGGCTTGTTCAGCCTGAAGAAGAGAAGGCTGAGAGGGGACCTAATCAATGTTTATAAATATCTGAAGGGTGGGTGTCAGGAGGATGGGGCCAAGCTCTTTTCAGTGGTGCCCAGTGACAGGACAAGGGACAATGGGCACAACCTGAAGCAAAGGAAGTTCTGTCTGAACATGAGGAAGAATTTCTTCCCTCTGAAGGTGATGGAGCACTGGAATAGGCTGCCCAGGGAGGTTGTGGAGTCTCCTTCTCTGGAGATATTCAAGACCCGCCTGGACAAGGTCCTTTGCAGCCTGCTGTATGTGAACCTGCTTCGGCAGGAGGGTTGGACTAGATGACCCACAGAGGTCCCTTCCAACCCCTACTATTCTGTGATTCTGTGATGTTTACCTTGTCAAATTTGAAGAAGTTTTGCATTTCACATTGAGACGCTACATTCGCTTACTAAATATTAATGAAACTAAAGGTGGAGAGGAATCTCTGGATAGCCTCGTAGGTAACCACACTTTTTCACCCATGACAATGTTTTTATATGGCCAGAAGGCACATGAAACACAGACCTCAGAAGATGAAGGAATGACAAACTGCAGCCTCGCCTGACAGATGGAGGAGACACCTGGGTGGTCACAGAGTGCTTTGGAGTTCCAGGAGAATTCAGGAAAGCCACCTTATAAGACTGACCTTCAGGCATCCTAGGCTTCTGAGACCAGTGGGAAAGTCTGAAGCAAGGAAGACAACCTTAGTGAAGGAGGATCAGATTAGGGAACATTTAAACAAACTGGATATGTATAAGTCCATGTTACGTGAGATGTACCCAGAAGCACTGAGGGAGCTGGCCAATATCATTGCAAGGCCACTTGTGATCATCTTTGCAAGATCCTGGCCATCAGGAGATCTTCCTGATTACTACAAAGAAGCAAATGTCACTCCAGTCTTCAAGATGGGCAGGAAGGAGGATCTGGGTATGGTAGGCCAGTTGGGTCATCCTCAGTTCCCAAGAAGTTGGAAAGCATCTCTGCAGGAAAGGACCTGGTGCTTCTGGTGCTATGCGCCAGCAATATGCCTTTGTGGCCAAAAAAGTTAACAGCGTCCTGGGCTGCATTGGAAATAGTGTCAGCAGTAGGTTGAACGAGGTGATCTTTCCCTTCTACTCAGCCCTGGTCAGACATATCTGGGGTCGAGGTCTGTACTCTCCAGCTCAAGAGAGACATGGGCAGACTAGAGGAACTCCCATGACAGCCCATGAAGATGATTAAGCAACTGGAGAATCTGTGTAGAGTTGTACAGGTAGAGGGAGGGAGAGCTGTTCAGCCCAGAGAAGAGAAGTCTCAGGAAGATCTGCACCACAGCAGCTTGTCAGAGATGCATGTCTCAGAAACTGTAGACTCCTCACCCTGCTATAATACCTAGGCTCTTACTTTGAAGGGTGGTGGACTGTGGCCTTCTAGTTCCAGTTAGATGTTTCTTAGTGATTTTGTATTAAGCCTTCAGAGTGGGAAGGAGTGGAATATAGGTGTCCCATGTTGCCAGTGGCAGTCATGACTGCCAGCCTACGTTTACACTCTCTTTCTTCCTCTCTTTCTTTCTCTCCATCTCATTAATGGTTAATCATTCCATGTAAAGTCAAGTATCTTCAAAAACAGGGTTTGAAAGCCAGTGAAGGTAAACAGTAGTTGCTACTCAAGGTGCCTTTTGGGAGAAGGAGGAAGAAGTTCTAAATTACCTCAAAGGGTGGAACTTTACTTTCTGTGTAAAATTTTAGATACCTATGTTGTTTATGAAGATGCCTCTAATCTTATGGATAAAATGACTATTTAGTGTATCTTTGGACTGTGCTTACCAGATGAAGTCCCTAGGCAAGACAAAAAGATGCTGAAAATTACAATCTTTACAAGGCTGAGACGTGAGACAGGCATTGTATTTATCAGTATCTTGAAGATGTAGTTGTTTCTGGACAACAACAAGAAGAACTTAAGCATCTAAGTAACTTTCATACAAAAGTGAAGGTGAACATCGTATTCAGCTCTTCCAGATGACATTGGGGTGTATTTTGGAATTAGGTCCAATGATACCTATTGGTATCTGATACAACTTGTAACACTGAATCTTAAAAAGTTGGGATTGTTATTATATTTAATATATGTTATTTTAATATCTTAGTTAAATGGTTTTTAGATTAACAAAACATAATCTGAATTGATCATGACCACTGCAAGCTGTGGTTTTGTTCATATACTTCGCATTTTAAAAGACCTTCTGATATAAAAATTATAATATTCTTTTTGTTTATTTGTTAGTGTTTTGAGCAGGAAAAAAAGAAGAAATCAAACCTCTCTAAGTCTGGACTTTAGACTCTCTGGAATAACCATGCACACACTCTGGAGCGTTCCAGTCGAGATAAGAACCTGGCGTAAGCCTTTACACAGAAACTGTATTTTCTACATTCCTCCCTGTCTGAAGATGCTCTTATCACCGGGGAGCTCCTTTAATATTTAATTTGTTGTTCCTTTGACAGGACATCTAAAATCTCATCCAATCCTTTTTGCAGGAATTATACATTAAAATAGTATTCTTTGCCTACCCTCCCTCACAAAATCAGTTATTATTCTGGGACTTCAACAACGCTGAATCAGTAACAAAACAATGTACAGTGTTATCAGCTCCTGGAACATCCTAGAACCCTTTTGTAAAAACTTACAGCCTTATACAAAAGTATTTTAATGTGTTTACATGGCCCTTTTGTGTTGCAGAGTTGCCTTGGGATGAGAAACAGAAGCAATGAAAGGAGGAGAATCTTACGGTAAAATTTTTGGAAGAATTTTAAGGCAGAATAGTTTAATTTAGCTTATCTCACAGTAAAACATACTTCTTTCAGGAAGCAAAATAAGACAAATCCAAAATGTTTGTATTATTTTTATGAATGTTAAAGGAGATATTGTGATCCTCATTGACAAGAAAAGAACTAAACGGTTTTCTTAACCCTATCCAGGCACTCATCTGCAAGGCTCTTCCATTACCACCTTATAGAAAAATTACTCAGTTTTGTCTGCAAAAGAACCTTGTATGCCCTATCATTCCTGATTATTAAAATATTTAGAATATATAGTTAAAGGACAAAAGTTCAAATACTTCTTTTGTTGATGTCAGTGGCAGGCTTTCAGTAACAGTAGGGCAAAATGCTAGGTGTCAGAACTGATGTTCCCCTGTTCTTTCTTTGTCATTTGTTTAATTCTTTTCTTTTAGTTCCTACTACAGTTGTTTGAAAGGGATGATGATGATATCAAGAAAGGAAAGTTGAAAATTAGGAAAGTAAAGAAAAGAAGGGCTGATAGTGAGGGAAAAGGTCGCTGAGCATTTGTATTTTATATTCGTTAGAAACAAACCTTCTTACCGCATTTATCCTCTTAAGAAGAACTACATAACCACACCCTGGGCAAAAAAAATCCAAAAGCAATATATTTTGCATTTGCAGGAGTGGAATTAAATGATTTTGTGTATAATCTAGGATTTACTCCATCTACTTTGGAGTCCTGCATATTCGATCTGAGATATGATTTGATCAAGTCACAGGGGTTAACTTCTGCTATCTGATATATGCGTATTCCTTTCTCTTTGCCTGCACTGACTGTGGAGGAATTGTGTGCCTTCTTCAGATAGAAGACCAACAGCATCCTGGGCTGCATTAGGAAGAACATTGCCAGCAAGTCAGAGGTGATTCTTCTCTACTCAGCATCGGCAAGGCCACACCTGTAGTGCTGGGTCCAAGTCTTTGCTCTGCAGTACGAGATAGATACAGGAGTGAGTCTAGGGGAGGGATACAAAGAAGATGAAGTGACTGGAGTGTCTGTCGTATGAGGAGAGGCAGAGAAAGCTGCATCTGTTCAGCCAGAAGAAGAGAAGGCTCAAGGGGGTCTTACCCATGTGTATAAATACCTGATGGGAAGAAATGAAAATCAAGGAGGCAGGCTCTTCTTAGCAGTGCCCACTCACTGGGCAAAAGGCAATGTGAGGAGACTGATGACACGGACTCTGATATCCAGATCGAAGACCCTTTATTTGTCAGAAAGCTGTTTTATACCCTTACAAAGATGTCCATGCGCTCCAGCCCAAATGCTTATTCCTTAACATCCTTTGTTCACCCCCTATTCCACACATTCAATTCACTAGCCTAGCTGTGCATGATTTCGCCCTCGTTAGCTCCGGGCATTCTGCCAAAGTCCTCTGTTGCAAGTGATAAAGTCCTTATTTTAGTCTTGTTCAGAAACTCTCAAGGACATCATGACCTTTGTTAATATAGTACGTTCCCACAGCAATGGGCATGAATTAAAGAACAGGAAAATCCATCTGAACACAAGGAAATGCTTTTGCTGTGGGAGTGACGGAGCACTGGCACAGGTTGTCCAGGGAGGTTGCAGAGTCTCCATCCTTGGTGATGCTCATAAGCCATCTGGACATGGTCCTAGGCAACCAGCTGTAGCCTGCAGAGCTGGGAACCAAACTAGGCAATCTCAAGCCTCAACCATTTTGTGATTCTGTGATGCTGTGTAAATTGACATGTACGGCTGTTTTGTGATACTAATTTTGTTATAACTATTTTACATTTAACACAGAACAGAATTGTCTCTATAACTGTATATAACCACACAAATATGGAAATCGACAGAGAAAAAATTTCACCCTTCATCTTGCCATTTAAAGCTAATGTCATTCTTATTGTTTTGCATTTTCTTGAAGTTTCCTACTACTAATTCAACACCTTGCCACTGATAAATGTTTCACAGTTTCCTGAAGCTAATGCTGTGGTGACATACATGATTTTCTGGCAGCAGCATAGGAAGATAAGCAACTCTATGATATTAATGCAGAAAATAAATAAAGAGTTGGTTTTCAAAATAGATGTCTATTTAAATGTATTATTAGCTCAATCTGCTTCATTCAAGATCGATGTTGTGGCATACTTACAATCAAAGATATAAATGTTTTCAGAGGAGTCAGCAGTGAGCAAAAGAGTAGGTTTTGTTTTACTATATAGATACTTGTGCTGCTTTTTAGAGAACAACTGGCTTTGTCTGATCCCTTCTGAGATAATGCTTGTCACTACTGTACCTTAGAAATTGGTAAGGCTTGCCTTTTCAACGTCGTCATTGCTCCAGTGTACCATTAGCCAAATTCTATTTTTGTCTTTGTGGGTAGGTATAATAAACTTATGAAGTTTCCTTTAAAATCAGCGAACTAATCTCAGCATTGAAAGTTCCAGGAATACAATCTTGACTTGAGCAGCAGGGAACTAACTTTTCATTTTAGTCCTTTGGAAAAAGATCTTTGCTTGCTGTTTTATTGCCACCTATTTGTTTTTTGAAAAGTTGAACATAGAAAATCAAAACTGTCTGACATGAAAAATTTCATTGTATAAAATTACCTCTAATTTTCTTTCAGATCCTCACATTTTTTCATTTATTCATAGTGGGTTTGTGTTTGGACTAACTGTGAGACAGGCACGTGCCTGGTAGAGATACACATGTCTACATATGGCCAGTTACACTTAACATACACCTTCGACTATTTGCCACATTCATTTTCTACTGCTGTAGCTGTGTCAGATCATATTCTTAGATGTTTAAATCCAGGAAGAGCTTCTAATAACCACTGTAAGCTGTTTCCCTGAAGACCTGAGACTTCTAAATGTACCATTTCCCCTTTGAAGGTGGCATTCTATCCAGTTTAGAAGTAAGGATGAGGTCTTTTCATGTCTCTGATTTCCTACAAAATGTCTCAAAAAACAGTGAATAATTGTAGGATTGCTTCAAACTTCTCAGTACTGTAGGATGAAATTCACCAAGTCCAAATCTTCTTGTCCTGGATTCGGACAGGACAGGGTTAATTTTCACCGGAATCCAAGAAGAGATGGGCTGACCCCACCTGACCAAACAGAACAGGGTGTTCCATACCATGTGCTGTCATGCCGGGTTCCGGTGGGGGGGAGCTGGGCGTCGGGAACTCACTCACGGTTCGGGAGCGTGCAGCGCCGGTCCGGTCTGGCAGAGCGGCTCTCTGGGTTGTGTGGTTTGTGTTGTGCATTCTCCTTATCGGTATCATTGTTGTTCCTGTTCCCTTTGTTGCTGTTCTGTTAAACTGCCCTTATCCCAACCCACCAGTTTTTGCCTGTTTCTTTCCATTCTCCTCTGCACCCCAGAGGGGCGAGGGGTGGCCACGTGGTGCTTTTGTTGCCAGCCGCAGCCAAACCATAACACTTCTGAAAATATTTATCTACATACTCTCTTACTACTGCTCTTCCCCTATTCTAGGCTGATGTCTTGTCACTTTCTCATTAGTATTGCACTTATTAATCATCTATACATTCTTTTTATGAATACTGCACCGAAAAGCCCACTTCATCTTTGATTTTTATCTTTCCTACTACAAAATTTGCCATCTTCTTGAGTAACAAATCACACTTTCCATAGTTTTTCTCCTGACAACAGCATACTAGTTTGTTGCTAGTTAGAACTCAAGTTTTGCCTTTTTAAATGTTCTCCCGAAATGCTCCCAATACTCTTTATACACACCTTTCTCAAAGTTAGTTTTCTTTTGCACAGGCAGTGGAGAGTATGTGATACAGTTGTTTGGTACCTTGTTATACTCTATTCTTACTCTGTGTCAGAACAGTTTGTATCTCTTAGTGTCATTTCTTATTGCCATCTTGTATAATTTCTTTGAGGAATTGCTTTTTCTTCTTAATTCTTTATTTGCTCAGATTTTCTCACCATGAAATATTATTTGCCAAATTTCTTAGTGTATTAAAACAAAACTTCTTATAGATATTTTTCTTTTTTTCTCCTTTGCATGATCATGAGCTTTGTGGTTCCACAGTTGATCTCAATTTCTTGCTCTCAGCCAGTTCCTCTTGTTATAAATGACAATACAGCATTTGCATTATCTTTTTCTTTATTAAATTTAAGGCAGTAAAAAGCAAGCAAACAGCACTGGGTGCGTGGGGAGTTGCTGCTCCACCAACACGCACACCTTCTAATGGCACTGGCGGTCTTTATATTCTCTCCGAGCTGTTTGTTTCCGCAAAGTCTCCTCCTCCTTTCGATTCTCTGTGCTTATGTGGCATCCCCAGCAACAGGACAAGGAGCAATGGGCACAAACTGAAGCATAGGAAGTTCCATCTGAACATGAGGAAGAACTTCTTCCCTCTGAGGGTGACGGAGCACTGGGACAGGTTGCCCAGGGAGGTTGTGGAGTCTCCTTCTCTGGAGATATTCAAGACCTGCCTGAACAGGGTCCTTTGCAGCCTGCTGTAGGCGACCCTGCTTCAGGAGGGAGGTTGGACTAGATGACCCACAGAGGTCCCTTCCAACCCCTACCATTCTGTGATTCTGTGATTCTGTGTGATCTTTTATTGACGCATGTGTCTTATGATGTTGGTGGTCTTTATAGTTCCTCTGGTGGTCTTTGGGATGAAAAGTCTTTTCTTCCTCGGTGTCCTCTAAATGCCCTTTTCCTATAAGCGAATGCGCACTTGGTTTTCGTCTTGCATAAGTGATATACGTTAGCCCAGTGTCAAACCCACAGATATCCTGTCTGCTCTTCCATGCCTTATGTGGTTTTGTTATTTCACATTATGCTAGTTTCCACAGTTGCACAATATGTGCACTCGACACTAATCATCTTCTAGTCTATTACACTCTGAAGTGGTCACAGTCCCATGCAGAAGCTGTCTTTGTTTCTTCAGCTTCTCTTCTTTCTGAAGAGAAGATAAGTCAGAATGTTGGTTACGTATTGAAACTGCAAGCTCTCTTTATCTTTTCCTCATACTTCTTTAGTTTTTGCACACTGTTGAAGCACGAAGTATTTTGACCTACTGTTTTTCTTTTTGTCCTTCCGTTGTAAAATAGGGTGCATGATGAGATGTATGGTGGGGTACATGATATACAGGAGGGGTATGTGATGTACAGGAAGAGGATGTGATGCATAAGAATGATAGGGAATTTCACAAAGATTAAGCAGAAAACAAAGGACCGACTATCAGAGGCCTCAGGCAAGAATGCACCAAAGGACATGCAACAAGCACATCCTAAAGAAGTCCAGATAAACCAGCAGACACCAAGATCCTGAGAAATCCACAGACTTCTCAGTGAGCCAACTCATGACCATATATGCGAGGAAAGACCCAGAATACATGGAAAGGACACTAAGAAGAACCACTTCTACGGCCACCAGGGAGCACCAGAGGCCATCGAGGACCCCATGGAAGCCCCACAGAGACCCAGGCCACATGCGTAATGACTATGCAAATATGATAATTAGTTCAGTTCCAGGAAGTGAAATAATTATGTATGAACATTCCGGGAAACTTAATACACATGCGTGTAACAGGTTTATATAAGCTTGGGGTAAGGCGACGTAGGGCATGCATGTTAGGAGGAGCGATCCCCGGTGTATCCAGTGCTGTAATAAAGAATGACTGCTTTTTAATGCTACATTGGTGTTAAAAGAAGTTTTACTCCCAGTTTTGGTGACAATGTGATCAGCTGAATCCATTACTCCTGGATACTAATAGGCGGAGTTTCCAGATACTTCCATCCCTGCACCTGGGGACAAAAGAACCCATACCGAGGACTGAAGAACCCGTAATGGAACAGTTCTTGCTGTTTGCAAGGATGGTGGAGGCTGAAGTACCAATTGTTTTGGGGCTGTTAAAGAGCATGCAGTTGCAGAGAGTGCTTATAAGCATCATTCATTAGGCATTGCTTGCTCTACATATGTCCAGGAAGGTTGGATGGTAGACTACAAATGAAAGACATCCCCTGCAGAACGATTTCATCTAACCAGTCTCAACAGTTTTCCAATATGCTCCACTTCATATTTAATAAACTAAATAAAGATTCTGGTTTTATTGCACACACTATTTTTCCAGCATCAGTGAAGAGGTTTTTCCTTGTAAAGAATAGAATGAATACCTTATGTATTTTCTCGCAAAGAAAATTTTTTTGGTATGGCAGTATATTTATCCATAATTTTTTCACTGTAGTTATTTTGAAAACAATCTTTAATATCCCTTTATAATAAAGATGAGATTTGCATAGACAATGAAGCATTTCTGTGAGGGATCTGAATGTAGCATATTGGTAGAGAAGTGTGTCAGGAATTGTATACTTACTTTTTATTATAAGAGGGAAGCTCTGCAATAAAAAAAGTTATGCATCTGACTAGATTATGAGATAAAGAATGAAAGTGAACTTTGTGAACTATCAAGTGTCCTTGATAGGACAAGGGGGAATGGCTGTAAACTAAAAGAGGGCAGATTTAGATTAGATATTAGGAAGACATTCTTCACCATGAGGGTGGTGAAACACTGGAACAGGTTGTCCAGAGAAGCTGTGGCTGCCCCCTCCCTGGAAGTGTTGAAGGCCAGGTTGGATGGAACTCTGAGCAACCTGGTCTAGTGGAAGATGTCCCCTCTTATGGCAAGGAGGTTGGAACCAGATGATCTTTAAGGTCCCTTCCACCCCTTACCATTCTATGATTCTATGGTTCTATGATTCTATGATTCTATGATTCTACGAAAAGTACCACAGTACAGTAGATGTATCTTTGAAATGTCCCTTTCATTTCCAAGTGTGTGAGAGGGATGCCTTGTCCTTTTGGATCTTTTATGTTTTTTTCTTTGCCTATGGAGGAGGGTAGGCTTTATTACGTACCTTCTGTTTCAGGAAGGCCTAGATACTGAACCATAGTCAAAGCTTTACCAAGTGAAATTCACCTGAGGTAGAGCATGCGTGGGATATGTCTGTGTATGATTCATTTTCTAGAACATTTTCCTATTTTAAAAAGTATTAAAAATGAAAATTTTGTTACAGTTTCGCAGGACCTACTCATGGCTACTTTGGGTTACACATTATTTATACCTCTTGTCTCTTCTTTGGTGGCCTGCCCAGACAGTACCACTACATATCACTAGGTAGACTTGAAGCTAGACTGAGAAATTGAACTGGGAGAATGTGACAGTTATAATGTCAAATTTTAATAGACAAAACATGGAAAGGCTAGAAAGACATAGAGAAATTAAGTGAGCTGCAAGATCATGAAGGACATTAGTGAGTACTACCCAAAGCTTCTGACTTCAATACGCTAGAATACTGCTCTGCTTTGACATGCATGACTCTTGCCAAGATTAAGTCCCCAGTGCGTAATTTCCCAAATCCAAAGCTCAGCCACTTAAATATCTCTGAATGTGCTGCTTGAGTTCCCACTTTTCTCTTGACCCACCTGTTCTTTTCTAGATCTAGGTTAATCTTCAATGTGTGCACAAAAGAGAGTGGAAGCTAAAATGTTGTTATGCCTGACCTTCAGAGTGGTAATGTCATTGTCTTTGATGAATATCTCTATTTTGGGAAAAAGCTATGTTATGCCATTATTCCAATGATTGCTAAATCTTTGTGCTACTACAGTGGTATATTCAGTTGAAATGGCATCTGACATGCGGAATGACTAATGTATTCTGAAAGTTATGCCAGATTTTATTTTTCAGCTGTTTCTAAATGACATTTTTCTGAATTATTGTTTTAGACATGGTGCACATCTAACAAACTGTAGCCTTTGCCTTGGCGTGACCAAACTTTCTCAAACCTGTTCAGTTTAGACCAAGAAATTCTCTTTTTTGTGTCTTAATAAAGTACTATATATTCAGTATACTCAACGATTTTCAGATATGTTTCAGGTTTAAGAAATCAGAAGAATCTTATCAAAAATAATATGTCTTGTCTCCAAAGAAGTGTTCTTATCGAAAAAAGTAAAAAATAATTCCTATTACAAATGTCATTCTTCTCAGTAGTTACAGCTAGGTGGTGGCTTGAAAGATAAGCTGAAGTTTCAATAGAAATTGGAAAAAAAGCAACCAGAAAAGTTTGTTTCATTTTTAAGTCAGTTGCAGTCAGCAGATTCCCAAATGAATACAATAAAATTAACTCAGAATAGGAAACAGATGTGAAAGGAAGAACAAAGTATGTAATATGAATAGAATAGAACAAAGTGGTAGAAGGACACAAGAGTTAAAGAGACATGAGCTGAGCAACGTACTAAGCAGAAATAAGGGCAAGTAACAGCAACAGTTACCCTTGTGGAAAACAGAGGAGCAATTCAGCAGTGAGAAATACAGTACTCTCTAGTATTTCTTGATAATTAAATTCTGGAAAAGGAGAAGGTTTTGGTAAAGGTACGGGATTAGAAAAACACCAAAATACCTTGAAAACAGAATGTATGTACTATTATTGCCTGTGTTTACTGTAGACCCTTGCTGATTATTTGTATTTAGTGTCCCAGCGTTGCAGAACAGAAAAGTGACCGCAAATGTTATGAAGTGAAGAAAGAGGGAAGGAAATCACAGGGCAACTATTTTAGGAAGCAATGGAGAAGTGATTTTGTGTATCTTGGCCCGGAACATATTTGGCCTTGCTACTGACCCCTTTCTTCCTTTGCTGATCTCTGAATGGAGAGTTGAATGTTTTGCATTTCAGATGTCCCAGTGCAAGATATTGCCCATATACAGACAACAGTAGGAGATAAAAGTATCTCAGATTGTTGTTTGCAAAAAGTGTTAAAGGGAATATTAATACAGTGCATATATGTCTTGGGGAACACTTAATCTCTTTCTTAGAATTGTTATTGTGGAAGCATAGATTATTTTCATGTCTTTAACATGGGACAGGCAGCTGCAAATGGAACTGGGTGGGAATTCCACAGCTTAGTTCACACATCATCTAAAAAAAAATTACTTGAAGCTAATACAATGGATGAACAAAAATTAATTTTCTTACTCAGTTTTCTGGTAAACTGTTGCATTAGGTTACATTTTCTAGAAAGCCTTCGAAAAATTTTTTTTCCTCACTTATCTGTCACAAATATAGCAAAATTGTCCTGCTACAGTAATTAGACCATAGGGGGTTTTTTTGGTTTTTTTTTGGTTTTTTTTGGTTTTTTTTTTTTTTTAAGGTGAAGAGTGATACTGTATGATCTTAAATGAAGAGTAGTAAGAATGGCTTCCAGGGCACTAAGATTTTTCACCTTGGCATATATCTACCTCTACAAGACAGCAGTTTGAACAGGCTGTCTGGTAAAGACAACTTAAAAAGAGACATATACCAATTACAAAAGAAATACCTTCACCTTTGCTGGCAAAGTGCTCTCATAAATAACATTCACTGCAGATTAATGTTCCATAAAGTTTCCAGTCCCTCAAAGCACCTCTAAAATATTATGTTAAATCATATGTACTGTATTACAGTTGTAGTACGTTATAGACTGGACTTCAAATATTTGTGAAAATGAACTAGTAGGTACTCATATCTCAACATCTTTTCCTAGTCTCCAGCTTGCTAGTAGCAGGAAAGTGTACTTGTGTAGATAACTACTGTATTTTTGCATTCTTTTCCTCCAACATACTTTTCTATTTAGAGAAAGCAGATTGAAAAATGTAGAGTTTGATTCTCTTTTGATATGTTGTGGTGTGAATCAGTAACCAATCTGATGTCAACAGAGTTGCACACACCAGAACTGAGATCACTGCTATTGGAATTTGTCACAAATACCCCTTAGATGTGCAAGTGGTGTGCTAGTAGCTCAGTGATCAGCCGCTCCTCTTGCAGCCCATTTGACTTCATGAAACTAAAGTACATTGTAATTCAACAAATATGTGTAAATAGTGGGTAAGAAATGATGGGATGATGCCTAGGTGGTAATTTCAGCCTGGAAGTATGTATTGAAACCCCGTAAGATTTTAGTCTCTTGGGTCTCTTTCAATTTTGGATGTTTTGTATGCCTAATACCTCCCTTAAGTTACAGCTACAGTCCGATTTAAATGCCCCAACAAATTTAGGTCCCAATTCTCTGGCCTGCAATGACCAGCAAGCTAGCAAGCAACCTTGCTCCTCCTCTCTTTCACTGACCTCTGCTTCTAAGGTATTCTGACTGGGTGGGAACAGTGCTAGCTGGTGCAGGCTGAAGCAGCAATTTTTTGCTACCAACTGTGCTAGGACAGACTACTAATAAAATTAACAGGTTAATATTATATTAATAGCAATATAATTGTCTATAAAATTAATTTCCTTGTATAGAAGATCTATTGCATGTTTATTATATGTTACATTTCTTTTTTATAATTAAGATTGTGTACAAAATATAATAAAAAAGGGCAGCAGCAGCAGATTCTGGTTCCTTGTTGATTCTCCTATGCTCCACCTAGGTATATACAGAATCTAATTCTTTCTTGTCAGTTGTATTGACATATACTTACTTAAGACATAATTTGAACTGTGCTTTGGCACACAGAACGTGGGTATTTAGTACAAGTCTCCAACTGTCAGTGAATTGTCTTACAACTGCAATTCCCTCTTCTTCCCTTCTCCAACACATTAAAAAATTCAACTTGCGTCGTCACAATGTCAGAAGTAAGGAAATGTTGGAGGTAAAGCAGAGTGCAAACTCTCTCCTGCTGTTCATTTGTCTTAAGAGACAATTATATTGTTGCAAAGCTACTCTCTTGCAGAATTTCTAGTTCATTCAGAACATAGGACAGATGATGCTCATGTAAAAAGCAGGTATTGATATTTCATTTTATCTTTGTTATTCAGCAGGTATCAGAAAGAGGAATAATTAATTCCCTGAGGCTTTTCCAGTTTGATTATAATATCTGGTTCACAAACATTAATTACATGATTCAAAACCTCAGGAATCTGAAAAGGTGTTTATTCTCATTTTAGAAGCACATACTTTATAAATTTCTCATCACCACACGTCAAGTTGAGAAAGTGAACACTCATTCCCAGTCCCCAATTTTAAATGATTAGACGTGATTTACTTTTTTTTAATCAGTTTCTACAATTTTCTATTGCAATTGTGACCTGGTCACAGACTCACAGAATGGTAGGGGTTGGAAGGGACCTCTGTGGATCATCTAGTCCAACCCCCCGGCTGAAGGAGGGTCACATACAGCAGGCTGCACAGGACCTTGTCCAGGCGGGTCTTGAATATCTCCAGAGAAGGAGACTCCACAACCTCCCTGGGCAGCCTGTTCCAGTGCTCTGTCACCCTCAGAGGGAAGAAGTTCTTCCTCATGTTCAGACAGAACTTCCTGTGCTTCAGGTTGTGCCCATTGCCCCTTGTCCTGTGGCTGGGCACCATGGAAAAGAGTTTGTCCCCATCCTCCTGACACCCACCCTTCAGATATTTATAAACATTGATTAGGTCCCCTCTCAGCCTTCTCTTCTTCAGGCTGAACAAGCCCAGCTCCCTCAGCCTCTCCTCGTAGGAAAGATGCTCCAGTCCCCTCACCATCCTTGTAGCCCTCCAGTGGACTCTCTCCAGTAGTTCCTCATCTTTCTTGAAGTGGGGAGCCCAGAACTGGACACAGTACTCCCGATGAGGCCTCACTAGGGCTGAGTAGAGGGGAAGGAGAACCTCAGCCATTCTTAGAATCAGAACAAGTAATTCAGACACCAAAAGAAAAAAAAATCTTTTCTGAGAACTTCTTTGGAGGGCATTTGTGCAAAAATACATAGGAAATTGAAGGAGACAACTCCAATTCTCCAGGACTTGGCTCTCTTAATACTTTCATTGTTGGCTAGTTCATTAGATGTCTTTTAAGTTTCTGGGAAAATGAAACCAATTAAACCTAGCTTATACATCAGCTTCACTCCATAGCAAAATTCAGTCTAAAATCACTACCAATGCAAAACTTTAATTGTCAATATGAAACCATAATGTGGTCAAATAACTTTTGCAGATAAATTCTTTGTTCTTGAACTCTTAATATACAACTGTTAATTTAATTTTAAGGAAGAAAAATCCTATGGCACATTGTCACACTGACATCAGTGCTATTTGGTAGAAGTACGAGAACAGATTCCACCACTTGGAATTGTTAAGATAATGAACAGATTCCCACGGTACTTCATCATTTGAATATGGAGCAGCTGTAAAGACAGTTTCAGTGTATTTTGCCAGTGCTTCCAGAAACATATCTTGATAGGAGAGGAACAGCACAGCTTAGGGGTTCTGTTTTCCCTTCAGACTCTGGAGGATGGTGTGCTTCAGTCGCTTTCTTATGTCAATTGCCATCCAACTCGTGAACTCTTCCCATCTGTCCCTGTCTTGTCTCCCTGTTGCAGGTGCACTCATGAAAAGGTTTGGTCATGCCCAGCTGTTTACTGTGTGAAGGCATGCGCAGTCTATTCATCACTAGGAGAAAGAATCATTAAAGGGATAAGCAGTTAAACTCTGCTTGGTCTTCCCAGAGAATGTGCAAAATGATTCCTGCTTCTCCCAGGGGAACTTTCTGGGGTAATCTTTGCCAGCCCCAGAAAGAGCCAGCACAAAAAAATAAGAAAAAAAAAGTCCAGAAAATTCAAATTGTTCAAAGCTGTAAACGATGGGATTATGATGGTATTACAATGAAAACACTTGGGAAAATCAAGACCAGACAATGCTACATGCCCAGCTATGAGCATACATGAGTAAGAGGATTAAACTGCTTACAGAGAAGCCAAAACAGCAGAATGAATATTGGAACAACATTGGAAATTTTTTAAGTGAACCATTTTGATTCTTATGTTGGGATACAGTTTCTTTGCACAAATTGTAAACAGCTATGTAATAACAAGCTTGTCAGAGGTTACACTGTATCCTTTCATGAAAGGGGAAAGATAGAAAATATTTCATTCTGGAATGAAAAAAAAGTTAGTTGGATCAAATAAACTTTTGTGTATTTTTTCTGTCGGGAAAAAAAGTCAGTGTACATCAATCTGAAAGTTCTATCTGCATTTCTGTTTGGCCAACAAGCCGAAACAGCTTTAAGTATTTTGCTGCCTTTCCAAAGCCATTGTTTTGTTTACATTTTGTCCCAGTTGTGATTTCTTCTAGTTGTGGAAAGAGGTAATTTAAAATGTCAGCAAGTTATGAAGTTACTTTGTGATGCAATCCTCTTTTTACTTTAAGGCATGTGGACTAAATATGCAACAGAGCACAGAATGGAAATTGTCATGGCACTATTGTATCAGATACTCTGTATGTTAGAAAACAACCCTAAACTACTGAATCTCAGCCTTGTTACTTTTTGCATTATGTTACTTATGCTGAAAATAGTCAACTCATTTGGCTTTAGTTGCTTTTCTGTGTTTTCAGCCTTTTCTTCCTAATCCTGGCAATTTAAACTGTATTAAATAACATTAACTAATACTTGAGCATCAGTATCTTCTTTATTTATGTACAACTTCTTTTACATTCAAAGATTTAATTCTTCACAAGCAGATTTGGAAATGAGTCCTGATGCGTGTAAAACAGAGAGCTGCTCTGACTCCAAGCGTTGTATGAATAGGACGTGTTCCCGTTGCTTCCAGCAACCGAGCGCTGTGCTGGCTGCTACTCCCAGTTAGACCAGTCATCCACAAGGTGGTGTGCTAACACCAACAACTGGCGTTATTTCTCAGGCAAATCTCTTCTGGAGTGAGGCAACGAGAGAGAATCCTTTCTATTGCCGGTGGAAAAAATATTTCTTATGCTCAAATTTGCACCAATATCTCCTGGAAAATATATTGCTTATGTCCCTCATGAAATATTACTGTCCTATCCATCCATCTATTTATGTAGCTGTTTGTTGACTTCGAATGGCAATAGTAAATATTAAAAATGTGTCTGTTCAATCCTAGAGCACTCGCTTGTCTACTCAGAGGAGATTAATGGCCCAGGGTGTCACAAAGAAACTCCATCTTGTAGCTGGTACCAAGAGCCTTAGATGGTGAAGACATGATGACCATTTCGTTTGAAATTCTTCTTCTTAATACTCCATATGGGACATATCAGCACGACAGCGACAAAGCTGGTCGTATCCTGGATCACGTAGTAATCCACTGGCATTGCCTACAGCAGCATGTGATAGCCCAGACATTCACTTTTCTGTTCTTTTCTTGCATCAGTGTTAGCTCAGATCATAGGACTGTGTCTGAGATTTCTTAATTCCTGCAGATAAAGATACCATATTAGATACAATTATTGTTGGGGAGGTCTTCAGAATATTTGGTTTTAAAATAAATGGAAGCATCATTCTGTCAAGGACATCTAAATATATAGACCTGTATTTTTGTCAATTTTATTTAACATCTGTGAATGTGCTAAATGTATATGGAAAAAGATACATACATTCAAACTTGGGCCTTCGAGACAAATGTACAAAGTTTAAGTCATTATTTATCCTTATTAATGCTGTAGGTGGTACCTGTGTTCATCAGACTGTGCTTGTAATTCAACACAAACATAAATTTAGCCAGAGGAATTAGACCCTGATCTAGCAAAACAGTTTTAATAGTGTGTTTAGTTTTTAGGACTCAATACTGCACATAGGGTTGAAATGAGTTTAGAACATTCAGTGGTGTAAGACCTTAAAGCTTTTTTAAAGAATTTGCTTTTTCACTTCTTCTCTAGTTTTGCTGAAATCATGGAGCCTTAGAGTCTGATACTCACAGAAGAACATTTTTGGTGGTGTTTGTTTTTAAAAGTGATTGTCAACTCTTTCAATAATTGAACAACAAGAAATTGAAAATGCTGTCCACTTTTGTGCTATTTAGTCCTGTGCTACACCAACATTTTAGACAACAATGACAAAAAAAATTTCTGTGAGTCAGATTTTACTTTTAAATGTTCTCTGCTGAAGCAGACAAAATTATGAGGTGTTTTGATGACATGCAAACAAAAAAAGTTTAGACTATCTCACTCCTTCGCACTGGTGCAAATGCATACTTTCTGCTAGTCAGATGAGCCAGAAAGATTGTGCTTGGTGCTATGCAGTTATCCTCCTTCACAGGTGACAGTTGTTAGGCAAATCAGTTTGCCATAACCCAATACAGACCATAGCAACCCCTGAGAAAGAGGCTGCTTTTCTTACGTTGTGGCTGCAGACCACCCTGCCGCTGCAGCATTACTGCATCCAAGATGCAAACGTGTGGACCTGGTGCCGGCTGATGTCCAGGGCCAAGCAGAAGCCTTTTTTTGAAACTACCACCCAAGTACTACGAACCTGCATTATTGTCAAAGCAGTATTATGCTATACAGTTGTGTGGAAAAGTTCATAATTCTTATAACTCTATAAAACGTCAGCTCTAATAAAGCTCTAGTAAAGTCAGTGAATCACATAAATTCCTGAATATGGTTATTTCTAGATGAAGAAATTTATGAGGTTGATCAAGGATATCTCAGTAAAGGTAGCTGTCTTCTTGTAAATCATTTATATGGCATTGTAAACATAGAGTGCTGAAGAGTAGGAGTTCCAAGATACATAAGCAAGCCCCCCTCTGGTGGATTGGCAAGCTAGATGTGCAAGCCAAAGCAATGACAAACACATCCTACAGCAAACGAGTCTCAGAGCAAAGCCTCCATAAGTTTTTCTCTCCGCTTGTAACGCTGCTTCCCATTAATAAAGGTCAGTGATTTGACTGTTGCCAGCAACATCTTAGTTTGGTACTGTTTTCCATCATGCTGGAAATGAATGTAAAGCCTTGCTGTCAAAAAGCTTTGGTTCTTTGTGTATTAATCTAATGCTTTAGGTATGCCATTTCCTGTAAGATTTAAGCATCAACCATATCTCCAGTTACATATTTCTAAAAGAACATTGATGGGTTGACCTTTTATTTAACTAAATAGCAGTAGTCAGAAAAAAAATACTTCTAAGCTAAGAAACATGTGCCCATACTAAACTTCATATTAATTCTGTATTCTGTGTTTGTAAGCAAAATGATATGGAAAAATTCATGTAAGCCAATCAAAGCTGGCCTGAAAAGGCAAAATGCAAATCTGAATATCACTGTTTTTAAATGAATGTAGTCAAACATGCAAGGATCCTGGGGTGCATCAAGAAGAGTGTGGCCAGCAGGTCGAGGGAGGTTCTCCTTCCCCTCTACACTGCCCTGGTGAGGCCTCATCTGGAGCACTCTGTCCAGTTCTGGGCTCCCCAGTTCAAGAAAGATGAAGAGCTACTGGAGAGAGTCCAGTGGAGGGCTACAAGGATGGTGAGGGGACTGGAACATCTGTCCTACGAGGAGAGGCTGAGGGAGCTGGGCTTGTTCAGCCTGAAGAAGAGAAGGCTGCGAGGGGACCTAATCAATGTTTATAAATATCTGAAGGGTGGGTGTCAGGAGGATGGGACCAAGCACTTTTCAGTGGTGACCAGTGACAGGACAAGGGGCAATGGGCACAAACTGAAGCACAGGAAGTTCCGTCTGAATATGAGGAAGAACTTCTTCCCTCTGAGGGTGACGGAGCACTGGAACAGGCTGCCCAGGGAGGTTGTGGAGTCTCCTTCTCTAGAGATATTCAAGACCCGCCTGGACAAGATCCTGTGCAGCCTGCTGTATGTGACCCTGCTTCGGCGGGGAGGTTGGACTAGATGACCCACAGAGGTCTCTTTCAACCCCTACCATTCTGTGATTCTGTGATTCTGAGTTTATCTGTAATGCAGCCAGGTGTGACAAACTTACAGGCTAAAGAACTTTATTTCCTGTCTAGCGAAGTACGTATTCTGGAAATGTATCAGAACATAGACACCTTGGTAACAGAATGAACTGTTCAGTTGTCTTTTTGATTTCTAGATTGAATGAATACTTTGAAATTCAGTGTTCAAATTTCTGTGATAAATTCAGAATTCAGTGCTCTTCTGTGACAGAGGTGTGAGATTTTTGCCATGACTCTGCAGTCTTCCTATCACAGAAGGATCTAAATTCACAGGAATAAAGCTATACATTAGAAATCAAGCTCCTTATAAATCTACTTTCTGGATTTCCTGTGATTGAGTAAAAATCCTGAAGCTAATGAAAAAATTGTAAGTTTTTTGGTGAATAAGTCAACTTTGATTAATTGCACAACAAAGAATTGGTGTTGACTTGGCACAAGCTGTCAGATATAGCTGTCCTTTTTAAAAAATGGTACAGGTAGCACAGCAAGTTTAACTAAGCAAGTAAATAGTCTTTGGGTGGGGAAAATCTGTGGTGTTGGATAGCTATTAAAGCCATATAGCTATCACTAGTAGCTTTACCTGCACAAAATGAATAATGCAAGAAAGACTTTTTTCTGTTCTCTAGAGTGGTATAAACAGCAGGACTTCTCTTAGATTTCCTCTGGTTTAGAATTCCTTTCATATAGTAGTAGCAGCTGTGGGCAATCCATGAAAAAAAAGTGACAAAGCTGCAATGAAAAATGAAAGCAAATTAACCTAGAGTGTTCACAATTTAGAAAACAGTTATACACAAAGAATACTTTAAAAATTGTTAAAAGCCATTATTAGTATAATTTTCTTACTTTTCTTGCATAGTTAAGTAGGGTTGGTACTTCTTACATTTTAATTATTATTTGTAATGGGGGCTGTTTTTCATCTTTAACTGAGATAATTTGCTGATCTTTTCTGATCTTCTCTCCCTCGTACCCAGTGATAGGATGTTTGTGAACGGTTCAAAGCTGTGCCAGGGCAGGTTTAGACAGGACCTCAGGAACCATTTCTTTACTAAGAAGTTGGTCAAATACTGGAACAGGTTTGTTAGAGAGGTGGACGATGCCCAAAGCCTCACAGTGTTTAAGATGCATTTGGATAATGTCCTTAATAACATGCTTTAGCTTTTGGTCAGCCCTGAATGGGTGAGGCAGTAGGGCTAGATGATCCTTGTAGGTCCCTTCCAAATGAAATATTCTATTCTATTCTATTCTATTCTATTCTATTCTATTCTATTCTATTCTATTCTATTCTATTCTATTCTATTCTATTCTATTCCAGTGATGTTTGTCATTTATCCCATTGATTTCACTGGAATGCTTCTTCATGTTCATAGAAAAAGACTGAGTACTTTTGAGAATAAAAATTTTCAGAATTCCAAAATATAGCTGCACAGATTATATGAATCCTTTAATTCACATCTTATAACAGTTTTCTTTGCTTCAGTAAGATGTCTTGAAAATGGCTTCCTGACATTTAAGCATTTTCTGTTGACTTCAGAAAGAATAAGCCAAATACTCTTGCTTCAGTAAATTAGTGAGCGGTAGTTCCTATTCTAAAACAAATCCAGCTAGAAAACTAAGCTTGGAATTTCTCTACGTTAACACTAAAAAAAAAAAAAGAAACCAAAACAAAAAACAAACCAAGGGAGAGGTTTGGAAGCATAGATGATGACAACATTACATGATGGAAAGTGTCTCAGGAAAATATTAGAAGCTGTAATTTCTGTGGTTCCATTGAACTCATATATCATTACCTCATTTACGTCTCTTTTGGTCAGAGACTTTAACAATGCATACATTAGAAGAGATGTCTTGTCTGAGACTAAACTTTAAAAGAGGAGGGAAAATGAGCTTTGAACCAGTGCCTTGCCTCTGGGGTGAGTTGTCGCTAGAGTACTGCTCTGCACATGTCTTTCATGCTAATTGCTGCAACAGTAATTCCAAGTCATGTGCTTAGTGAGTACTGATTTTATTGTAAGAAAGGAGATGTAAAGGTATGAACATGTAGTGAGCAACATGCCTTGGTTGGCAATAGTTAAATGCTGTGGTGACCAAAGGCCTCCTTTCCTGTGCAAGCTGGAAATGAAGAAAAAGGCATTCTGACTTCTGCAGGAAGTAGAAGCATTATCTGGTATGGAGTTTCCTCCTGCAATACTCTTAATGGCTTTTACTCCTTTCACATTTTTCTGTTATTGCAGTTTACTGACTACCTATCCATCCCATTTAATAATGTTATTGCTATGGTCATGATTTACTGCTACTGCTTCTACTTTTACTGCACAGCGATTTGCAAAAAAAATAAAGACATGGCGATTGATGAATTTACTGCCCATGTTCCTTGCAAAGCAGAAAAGAACTGAAACTTTAGCAAAGAAGGAAAAATGATGGTAGATGATTTCAAAAGTAGGCAAACTAATTTTAAAAGATTTCTCTCATATGTAGCCTTAATTAGTACCTCAGAAACTAATCCTGTCAGTGTTTGGGGCTGTTCAATTTTGCATATTGTGCCAATGTTCCAAATTCAAGCACTAAACAAAAAGATTTTCAGTGTGGTGTTTAAATTTTGTAGCTCAGATACATGATTACTAGTTCGCAAGATCTTGGCTGTCTGCTCAGTCATGTAGAATCGGCTTGTGTAGTCCAAATATTTCAGTGAAATCTCAGACATCTTCTTTCAAGATATTTAATGCGTCGTACTTTTAAAATTTCTCTGTAGTTTCCTTTCACTTTTTATTCCCTGCAGTAGAGGACCTATAAATGCAAATACCAGGTAATAAAAGTTCTTAAACACATTACATTTATGTTTTACTTTCTCCTAACATTTGCTTCAGGGAAGATTATTTTTACTTAACTCATCAGTCCTACTGGAATAGGTCATAAAGAAATCATAAAGGCAGTGTTTAGTATATGACTTTCTGTGAATGACAGACTTTTTTAGAATGTTTTTGCCATATCTTCTGCTGGGTCAGTACCAGCTGGAGAACAAGACATATATTTTAATCATATGAATATAACTAGATTTTTACTATTGAATATATTTTAGTATTATATCCTTTTAAGGATATAATCAAGAAGATATCCTTCTTGAACAACACAGCCGTTGAGCTACTATGGATTTGAATCATCTGACCTGCGGAGTTGACTTTCACAGCATGACCAAAGCTTCCCCTACAGCTAGAGCATCGAGTAGGCTCTCTCTCTTTCATGGAAGACCCTGGCCTTTTATTTGCAGAAATCCATATAAAAGGTAAAGATTAATTAGTCTGAACAGCAACAAAAAATATGAAGACTGGTTTCAAAATAAAAGGACAAGTATTTCTTCTCACTATTTCTCACTTTGTCTGTGTCACACCCCAGTAATGAGAGTCATTAAATGCCCCACCCCACTAACTCTGAGAGTGACTCAGATTTGCTGATGCCCTCGGTTGGATTAAGGTGAAACAATACCAGAAGACCTATATTATTTTACAAGGTTTATTCATGATTACAGTAGATCAACTTATCGTGGCAGGATTATGACAAGCAAACTGCTGAGACACAATTATGCACAATAATGACAAGCAAACTATGGTAGTACGATTATGATAGGCAAGCTACTGTGGTATGATTACAATAAGCCTTGCTTTTTTTTACTTTCAAAGGAGAAGGAAAAGAAGGTAAGGGGGGGGGGGGGGGACATAAAAACACAGTTAGGGAGGAAAAGAGGAAGAAGAAGAAATGAAAAGATATCACCAGTCCTGGGTCCAGCACTGATCTGGCCAATGGAGGGGAGGTCCAGGTCCTGGGGGATGCCGCCTTTACAGTTATTTTCTCAGTTTTCATAGATAGCTAGCCCCCTCCCCTTAGTTGAGTTTCTTGCTTCTCATGCTAATTAATTAGTTGGTGATAACCACTCTTTCTGTTATAAGTTAAGTTAGCCTTGCTTCCCATGTAAATTAGCACGCACATTCTTTACTGGTGTGGGGGGGGCGAGTCTTTTTGGTCTTGAATTGAGTCGGTGGTCGCGATCTCCCCCTACCACAGTTACCTCTGTTTGACCTCTTCCCAGTGCAGGACTATTGGCTTGTAAGTTGTAAAAAGGGAGTTGGGTACAGAGGCGAGCAGAAGTGGTCTGCTTAGCTTTACCAGAGTAGCACCGGGCTGTGCAGGTCTCTCCCTCCGTCCAGATGTCACTTGGCTGATTTAGCACCAGTCCCCCAGGTGCCAGGATGAGCACGGCCTTTGCTCAGGCCCAGTGTGCAAGATAAGTACTGCACTCCTGTATCCAACACTCACAGGCTTTGCCCTTCACATTAGCACCTTAGATGAGTATTTGAGACATTTAACCTTGTATTGTCTGGACCCTTACAGTCTGTCTTGACATTTAGGTTCCTGTTTAACCCAAAAGGTCTTGTACATCTATTCCCAGCATTTCTTTTCAGGAAAATTGATAAAACAGCTAAATAATCACTCTGAGGAAAAAAAAAAAAGAAATAAATTTAACCCACCCTGGTTGCCTGTGCCTCTCAGGCTGTGTGCTGGTCAAAGCTGAGAGTGCAGAGTCCCCTTGCCCCAGGGCTTGGCTTACAGTGCTCGTGGTGGGCTCTGACATGGTACAGCCCCATGGCCTTAGGGCAGCTTGCTGGGAAAGAACTGGGGGCAAAAACCCGTGAGGAACCTCCGTGGGGCCTCCCTGCCTTGACTCAGAAGATACGTGTTAGCTCAGGCCCTCATCCTTTGCCTGCTTGTTCCCAGCCTTGCACCTTGCTTACTGCGACCTACTGGCTTGGCTTCCTGGCTTGGCCAGAGACCTGCCTCATGGCTGAGGCTGGTGTGGTGATCACAGGTCCCTTGGCTGTCCCTGGTCATCATCCTGATCTCACACCACTCTCCTCATTGGGGTGCAGTGGGTCTGTGCCCTTGTTGTTGAGGGCACAGTTGTTCCAACCTCACTGCCACCCTTGGCTCCAGCTCCCTCTTGCCCAACAGCTGGTCCCTTTGGTCCCTCCCTGGGTCTTCCCATGCAAGATGGAACTACCCTAGTTTGTTTTTCAGAGCCCATTCATTGCTGCAAGGGATAGTTCTGCAATTTATGTGCAAGCTGGAAAGGTCAGGAATCCATTAAAAATAGCACAGTTTCTTTATTTCTCCTTTACTGGAAATTTATCTTACCCCTTCATCCTGTGGTAGAATACATTCATTTATGTCTCTGAAAAATTAAAATATCTAATCTGAAAGCTCCTTGAATCTCTAGTTACATGTACTTGCTTGATTTTGAAATGTTAGTATAAATTTTAAGAAATAGGTTGTTAAAAACATTAGTTCTGTGAGATCTGTCACAAGCAGATTAGGTGCTTCTCCAAGGTGCTGTTCCTCTTTCAAGTAAACTTCAGAAGCTCAGATTAACAATTGGATCCTAAGGAGAGTACTCAAAAGCTGAAGTTGCTGAATCTGTGTTTTTGGATTTTCTTCCTCCCTTAAGGCGGTACATTTTCCCCCTTTGTAAGGATAAATGTAAAATATTGTGAAAAAATCTGTACTTTCTACTGAGCTGTGAGTTATAAAGAATTTTTTGATTTGTGTTGGTTGAATTGCAGTTTCTCTGTATGCCTTTAGAAGAAGAAAAAGTCCTGACATTTATTAGTGACAGAAATTTATTTCTAACTGAAGAGTACAGACATGCTTCTTTATGTATAGAGAGTAGATTTTCTTCTAGTGGATTAAGGCTGGAAAGGAAGCAACAAGCTACACTGCAAAGTGTTCTTCTACTGCACTGTATTATTAAAGAAACTACTAACTTGTTTTTTGTTTGTTTCCTCCTTTTTTTGCACGAAGTGGCTGTAATGTATTCCCAACTGGTTTTTATCTGCTCTTTGAAATGTCTTCAAAACTTTAAAGTAACCTCATCTAAATGGGTTTTGTATCTACTACCTCTGTGTCATAAACTATGTTCATGAAGATAGCTGTGTAATAAAAAGTATGCAATTCATAGATCGCTGCTTCCTTGAATAAAAACAATAAATATGGAAGTCAAATAACCTTATAATCACTGTTGTTACCTTTAGGCATGAATATATTTGTCAGAAATTTGCATTTTGTTTAAAAGATTTTAGAGGTGTTATTATTGTTCATTTAATTAACAGCCTTAAGTCAAGTTGTTTTATTCACCTGGGATCTGATTCTATGAAGTATTGAGAGACTCTTATGTCCTCAAATGAAATTTCTAGCAGCAGGTAGTCTTTCTGAATGCAGATGGGGAATAAATGTTCTGAAAAAAGTATCTTGGCTGTGCAACATTCTGATGATTCAGAAGAGCTGGAGCATCTACATGTCGGAACTGCATTTTTATTATGCTAATCAGTCCCCAGTGCTCTGGGAAATCTGGCAACTGGATCATTTCATAAAGTTGCAGCTAAACCCACTTGCTCCTTCTGCTTGCTATTTTCATGTACATAAATATTTATAATGACTGACTTCCCTAGAGATAGAAAAGAGTAACAAACTCTTTCCTTAAAATCCACAAACAGTGCTAAATATGAATGATAAACTCTTGTCACCATGTTCAGGAAATATTATGACACAAGAACAAAAATTCTGGCTGTATCTCTTTAAAAATACAGTGATTAGAAAGATACAATGATTAGAAAGATACAGTGGTTAGAGTTCTTTGTCAATGATTGTTGCACGTACCAGCGACAGGAAAGAGTCTGTTAGTTCAGACTAAAGTGTAGGCCAAAGAACAAACAAACTTGCATACACTCACATGAAGATACTGCTGTCTATGGGAGAATGCTACCATGGGATCTTCTCCACATATAGCAGAATGTCAAGAATGTTTTCTCTACATGCAGAATAATATCCACTGCTGAGGAGCTGAGATAGAAGACCTTAGAATAGAAACCTTAGCAAAGTCTGTGACTGTATGAACAAATGAGCACTTGGAAGATACAGAACTAGAAGAGAAATGTTGAGAGGACATGGAAAAGTTGAGGAAGCTCGAAGAGGAAAAATAGGAAAAAGAATCACAGAGTAATAAGACAGGGGTGGATTTAGGAAGTAAACCATCATGGCTTTTTTTTTTCTTTTAGTGTAAGACTAGAGAAGATTACATTTACTGCCTGAGAGAACATCGAGGGTCTGATTACCATACTTTCTGTCTTTGTACTATGAAATACAATTTTCAAAACAAAGAATTCTGTGTATGTAACCATTTGTTCAATTCTAAAACCTGTTAAAGTCAATGAAGCTTCTCTCATCTCATTACCTTGATTATTGTTTTTATTCAAGAACTGCAAAGCTCTTTTGTAAATTATGCTTTTAATTAGAAAACGTAAGTCATCCAAAGAGAGAACAGAAATGTTGTCTTGTGATGCACTGGCCATATGCAATAAGCATACATGGTGTTTCTTTTGTCAATAATCCATGAGCTATAATTTATTTTTCAGGTAATTGCAAGTTAAAATGATTGTGGGAAAAAGGGCAATATGTTGTTAGACGTAAATAATTCAGCTGGCTCTGCTTGATGTAGTCTTTCTGGAGCTTCAGAAATTTTCTGTTTCTGTCAAAACAGAAGTTTTATCTGCTACAAAAAAAAGTACCATTAAATGCAGCAGCTCCTTTAAGGATTAACTTCTTTGAAAACTGAGGTTTAGGATAGTGAATTAAAACCAGATGGACAACATAGAGCAAATGATCTAGATTAAGCTTTTAATATTCCATTAAATACTTTTGGGAAGACGCTAATATACCCCATAAGAAAATCAGGTTATTTAGACTAACTTTCAGCTATGTAATCCTCTAAATCTCAATTCTAAATGTAAATCTTGTTTTATTCTGTAGGTGCATCTTAGAAGCAGGAGATCGGAATGTTACACTAGCTCAGAGGCACTGCAAGTGGAATACCGGCTTCCTGCTTCTTCCCTTCAGCTTCAGCAAAGAAATATGCTGTTACCTTCAGGCTGTTTTCATATTTTGCTCTATCCATTTTGTATGAATGTGTTTTGTCCTAGACTTCCATTGAAATTGTAATACTGCCCTTCCACATGTTTCTTGTGTGTTTCATTGCACAATTCATATGCCATTCAGTGTCCAGTGTGGGCGTAGCTGGTAGTACAGAGAACTGTGACTGAGCGTACAGGTTTGGAAACCTGGTTTTGCCTTCTTGCACTCTTTAGGATAGTAGTTGTTGTTGAATACACTTTAATGGCATCTCAAAATGGGAAAGAAAAGCATTTTGAGACAACTGAGCCATTTGTATATTTATCTCTGGAAATGGTGAACATTTACAATTTCCATTAATTTCAATTGCTGTAGAAAATACTCAGTGACTTTAAAAATGAGACCTTTAGAGAACAAACAGTCTGATAGTTCTGTTATCTTCTTTAATTTATCTCCCTTAACTCAGCTATCCTTATGTACCCTCCTACCGCTTAGCTGCTTTCTTTATAAACTTTCTTCAATGCATTTGAAGCTGTAAAGCCTAGATGTCAAGGGCAAACAACTCAGTAAATTGGATTTAAATTCTGAAGTTCTTCAGCTTTCTTCTGTCGTGCCATGTAATAGTTATAGTAAATAGCAATATTTAAGTGATCATGGGCTTTGTAATCCACATTTAACAAAACCAAACAAACCCAAAGTCCTCAACAAATACTTCCACAATTTTAAGACAGAGTGTGCTTAAATTGTGACAAGTATGGGCATGGAAATTGCAGAAAGGAGATACCTATAATTTCTTGTGCTGTTTATCTGACAGTGCAGTCTCAGAATCCCATGTCGTTTGCCTTTCTTCAGTATTAAGTGACTTAATCTAATACCAGAAACCACTTAGTTTTTTCAAATTGATAGCAAGGATTATATAATTTTATTTCTTCTGTTGGGGTTTATATTACTCTAAAGTATTCTCTTTTCAGTGTAATTCTATGTGCTCAAAATTTCTTAGAAATACCAGGCTAAGAAGAAGAAGTACTGTACACTATGCTAACTACAAACCTTAATTCTAACTTCAAGATGCTCTTGGAATTTTTCCAGTTCATCGGCCAGTCTCAAGTCAGTGAAACATGTTATTTCCTCTTTTGTATTCTTGGCACATGCTAGTGATGAATGTGAAATATTGTTTTTCCTCATTTTTGAATAAATAGAATAACACTATATGAAGCAGGTGAACAGTTTATAGGATACTGAGTAGGGATTTATGTCTGTCTGTGGGAACATGACGTCATAAACAGACCTCCTTTTTTGACTCCCTGTTCCACACCCAGATTTCTACATTATGCAAATCAGGAATAAAAAAAAAATGGAGTTAGCCACTGAGCTACATAAAGCTAGGACATGGAAAAAGCCTAGCAGATGGAAAACAAAAACCAGGCAACAGTAAGAGCTAACCACCCGTTTACTCCTACCGGAGAAGACAGTTGCAAGATGGGTATCGATAGTCCCAGTCCATCACCATCCCCTTTTATTCAAATATTTGCTAAACTTTCACCTGGATTTGTAATAAAATAAATAATTTTGGGTAGGAGGGATGTTCATGATGAAGAAGATTTCAGCGATGGTATTTATTACTGTAGGAAATCAGCCATGAACTTGAATATTTTATCTCCTTTTTGTCTTTATTTTGTGAACTCTAAAGCAAGCAAACAATAATAGCACATGAGATTTATTAGGCCAAATATATTAACAAAAAAGCGAGCAAACTCTTGAGGCAACGAGTTGTTTTGTCACTTCCAATCCACATAAAAACGTATGTATTAAGTTCTGGAAAGCAGTGAAAAGAAAGTGGTGATGCAGAGAAAGAGAATGATGATAACAAAGGGGGAAGGAGCATAGATGTTGAATGAGGCTCTAGGAAGAAAATCTGTTGCCGATGCAATAGGTTGTGGTAGGACCCCTGTTTCTTCCCTAGGCTGACATGAAGGATTACAAATCTGCATCTTTTTTGGAGCATGCAACTGCTTAAGAAGTGTAAAAGGCATCATAATCATAATTTGTGCTTGAATTTAGCACAGAGAATATCTACAGGATTAGAAAATATATTTGCAAGATTGGAATGTGAACATACTGAGTAAGGTTTGTCATCATGGCAAGACATGAGCTTTATAACATTCTTCTTGCTCCATGCAATGGTTTAAAAGACTGATGAAAATACTGATTATATTTGTTTATCCATACAACGAGTAGGATGATAGATACTTCATGTGACAAAGATCTTTTAAGACTGCAACAAATGTAGACCACATGTACTACTCCTAATTATTTTAATTCTTGGAGTCTTTTAGCCTGAAGAAGAGAAGGCTGAGAGGGGATCTTAGAAATGCTTGTAAATATCTGAAGGGCAAGTGTCAAGAGGATGTGACCAGACTCTTTTCAGTGGTGCCCAGCAACAGGACAAGGAGCGATGGGCACAAACTGAAGCACAGGAAGTTCCATCTGAACACGAGGAAGAACTTCTTCCCTCTGAGGGTGACGGAGCACTGGAACAGGCTGCCCAGAGGGGTTGTGGAGTCTGCTTCTCTGGAGATATTAGAGACCTGCCTGGACAAGATTCTGTGCAGCCTGCTGTAGGTGACCCTGCTTTGGCAGGGACATTGGGATAGGTGACCCACAGAGGTCCCTTCCAACCCCTAAATCTCTGTGATTCTGTAATTCTGTGATTTTGCTGACCAGTGCACTGAACTATGAAAAATAGGCCTGCCACATCAATTCTTACATATAATACAAATGGATCTCTCAAAATAAGTTTATGTAAATATTATTGTGCTCGTTGATATGTTGGTATATGTTAAATCATCGTTTTAAAGAGCACAACTAATAGCTATGACGTACACTATATGCTGCTATCTCACTTACATATTTACATGTGCTTAGGAAATGAAATGCATCTTTTTCAGGGGATTCTTTTCTGTGTTGTGGAGCCATTACATTAAATAAATACTCAAAGCATCAATGAAGTATAAAAACATAAATCAAGCTGACATTAATCAGACGTGAATACATAAATCAAACTGATGAGTTAAATTACAATTTATATACCTATGGCCTTAGACTGGTTGTAATTCTTCAGTGTTCTTTTCTAAATAAAAGAATTAAGGACACACGGTAATCTAGAAAATTTCAGTAGGCAGAAGACTGGAAAGCATGTGTCAAATTTTAACCTATAATATTTTGTCTCCACAGGTACTTTTTTTTTTTTGCTGGTGTCTCATCAGAGTAGCTACAAATCTTAGAATCATAGAATCATAGAATAATTTTGTTTGTAAGGGACCTTCAAAGGTCATCTAATCCACCCGCCCCTGCAATGAGCCATGACATCTTCAACTAGATCAGGTTGCTCAGAGCCCTGTCCAACCTGACGTTGAATGTTTCCAGGGATGGGGAACCTACAATTCTCTGGCAACTTGTTCTGGTGTTTTACCACCCTCATCATAAAAAAATTCCTATTTGTAGGATCTATGTAGTCTGCTTTAGTTTAAAACCTTTGCCCCTTGTCCTGTTGCTACAGGCCCTCCGTAAAAGTTTGTCCCCATCTATCTCGTAAGCCCTTTTTAGGTATTTAAAGGGTGCAATAAGGTGTCCCTGAAGCCTTCTCTTCTCCAGGCTGAACAGCCCCAACTCTCTCAGCCTTTCCATGTAGGAGAGGTGTTCCATCCCTCTAATCATTTCTGTGGCACTTCTCTGGACTCACTCCAACAGGTCCATATCTTTCCTGTGCTGAGGGCTCCAGAGTTGGATGCAGGATTCCAAGTGTGTTCGCACAAGAGTAGATGTTATGGGTTTGTGTGGCAAGGTTTTGGTAGTGGGGGGGCTATAGGGGTGGCTTCTGTGAGAAGCTCTGACAAACTTCCTCCATGTCTGATAAAGCCAGTGCTAGCTGGCCATAAGATGGACCTGCCACTGCCCAAGGCCAAGCCAATCAGTGACAGTGGTAGCGCCTCTGAGATAACATAGTTAAGAAAGGGAAGAAAAAACTCAGCTGTGAAATGGCAGGGAAAAGGGAGGAGTGATTCTATGGGGGAGAAACAACTCTGCAGACACCAAGGTCAGTGAAGGAGGAGGGGGAGGAGGTGCTTGAAATGTCGGAGCAGAGACTCTTCCCTTGCAGCTTGTGCTGAAGACCATGGTGAGGCAGATTGTCGCCCTACAGCCCCTGGAGGTCCATGGTGGAGCAGATATCCACCTGTAGCCCATGGAAGTGACCCCATGTCGGAGCAGGTGGATGGATGCCTGAAGGAAGCTGCGACTAGCTAAAATGAGATCCTAGGAAAATCATGTTTGCAGTGGGGCTGTGGTCTCATTGAATTTGTACATTTGCATGAGTGACATGATCATACAGGTGTTCTTCTGCTGTAGGCTGTCTCTTGCAAGATTTTCTACATTCAGCGCAGGGTTCATTGACTTAATCGAGTAATTTTTTTTGTGCACAGAGACAAGTACCTTTGCAAGTAGAGTGGAAGAATGTTTTTGTCAGAATTTGCTTTGTGAACTACATACGTTGAAACCTGCTTGTCTGCAGAAGAGATAATTTTACTAGATTTATAACGATTTTCTCTGGTTTTCTCTCAGTAAAGACCAAAATTTATCCTCACTGAAATGCTTTGCTCTTAGGCAGCCTCCTAAGCAGCCGATATCTAGGCAAAGCACATCTTTCTGAAAGTTTATTTGAACTGTGTAGAAGGAAACTGACAAAATACATGTAAGGCAGTATCTCAGATTGCATTTTTATGATAAGGACCAGGACCTCAGCCATTATCTCACACTAAAATATGCCTTCCGCTTCAAAATACTGAGAGGTGGAAAGAAAGTATGTGAAGTAAGGAAGATATATGAGCTAAATAAAGGTGCAGTGCAAGTGTATTTTATATACTATTATTGTCATTTATAAATTACCGTACAGAAAAGTAACAACAAAAACCCTAAAAAATGACATCTGTCATGTACAAAAATGTGAGTCAATATGGTAGACAATACATGTGCATAACAGACGTCGGACTTATCCTGATGCTGTGCCATCTGGAGCCCAGACATTTCTATTAGAATGTTTCTCTTTAAGTGCTTTAGTTTTGCTTCACTTTACTCTCCCCTTCCTAAAAGAAATAATTCAAAATTATTGCAAGCACTCTTTAAACCTCAGAATGCAAGAAAGCCTGTCTTGTCTTGCAATAACCGATTGCTGTCCGAATGTAGCCTGTAAGCCAAGGTTAAAGTGTCCCGGCATTCAGTAAACTGCTTACTGAGGTACGAGTGTGTGATAAAGAGCATTGCTGAGAAATACTAGCAGGTAAGATATTACAAGATGCAACTTACTCTGACTTCAGGCTGGTACTTAAAGACAGTATCAGCCTACACTTGTCATTAGAGATTCCCCTAAGCTTTGAGTTTTCTGGCACAGAAATGTACTTGCAGCGTAGTCAGTAAGAGTCATTCTGGTCTTTTCGTATTTCTTTGTAGAAATGAGTATTCATGTAAAAGCTGAAGTCTTAATTGTGTGTTTTTGGAGTGGAAAGGGAGAGAAGGTAGGTTTAGTGGTGAAAGTATCTTTACAATAAGTTCAACTCCGTCAAATTCAGTTTACCACATTGCACTTTTTCTGCACCCTACCTTGACTGTAGATGTACAATAAATATAAATCCAATTTATATGCATAACCCTATGTGAGGAGAGGTAGGAATGTCTGCAAACTGATTAAAATGCTCTCCTGGAAGACTGCTGGTCCTTCTGCAGGTTAAAGTCACAAAGTTTCAGTGTTAATTTGTGTTACGGATAATAATACTGACTATATAAATTCTCTCAAAATTTTACAACAAAGAAGAGTCGTGTCTTGCTTGGCCTTTGTTCTTAAAGATTTTTCCTATTCTTCCTAACAACTGTTTCTTCCTTACCCTGCATCATCCCTTCCTTCTTAGGGGGAGAAGCAATTTGTATACAGCGCAGCAGATAATAACGTTGTCTATTTTCTAGTTCTGATCTTAAGCTTCCAATATAACAGTGGTATTTAGTAAAATTCTCTTGCAAGAAGACAAATATGAAAGAAAAATATTGTTTTATAAATATAAAAGTAATTTATGCACAGATGGCTAAATTCAGCTTTTTTTCTTTTCTTTGTATTAGAACAGAAGTCCTCCAGAGCTGACATTTATTTGAGAAAATTAGTCATATGGAAAAAATGTATAGCTTGAGCTGGCTTTCAGGACACAATAATGTGGAATTACCCTAATCACTTTTACTTGCCAGATGGTAGATAGTCAAATCTTTTTCTTTTCTGGAACTTTTCAATCACGGAATCACAGGATCACAGAATGGTAGGGGTTGGAAGGGACCTCTGTGGGTCATCTAGTCCTCCCAAAGCAGGGTCACCTACAGCAGGCTGCACAGGACCTTGTCCAGGTGGGTCTTGAATATCTCCAGAGAAGGAGACTCCACAACCTCCCTGGGCAGCCTGTTCCAGTGCTCTGTCACCCTCACAGTGAAGAAATTATTCCTCCTGTTCAGATGGAGCTTCCTGTGCTTCAGTTTGTGCCCATTGGTCCTTGTCCTGTGCCTGGGCACCACTGAAAAGAGTCTGGTCACATCCTCCTGACACTTGCCCTTCAGATATTTATAAACATTTATTAGGTTCCCTCTCAGCCTTCTCTTCTTCAGGCTAAACAAGCCCAGCTCCCTCAGCCTTTCCTCATAGGAGAGATGCTCCAGTCCCCTCATCATCCTTGTAGCCCTCCGCTGGACTCTCTCCAGTAGCTCTTCATATTTCTTGAATTGGGGAGCCCAGAACTGGACACAGTACTCCCGATGAGGCCTCACTAGGGCAGCGTAGAGGGGAAGAAGAACCTCTCTCGACCTGCTGGCCACACTCCTCTTAATGCATCCCAGGATCCCATTAGCTTTCTTGGCAGCCAGGGCACACTCCTGGCTCATGGTCAACCTGTCGTCCACCAGGACACCCAGGTCCGTCTCCGCAGAGCTGCTCTCCAGCAGGTCCGTCCAAAGCCTGTACTGGTACATGGGGTTGTTCCTCCCCAGGTGCAGGACCCTGCACTTGCCTTTGTTGAACCTCATCAGGTTCCTCTCGGCCCAACTTTCCAGCCTATCCAGGTCTCGCTGAATGGCAGCACAGCCTACTAGTGTATTCACCACACCTCCCAGTTTTGTGTCATCAGCAAACTTGCCGAGGGTACCCTCTAACTCTTCATCCAGGTTGTTGATAAAGAAGTTGAACAAGACTGGGCCCAGTACTGATCCCTGGGGGACACCACTAGTTACAGGCCTCCAACTAGACTCAGCACTGCTGATGACAACCCTCTGAGTTCTGCCATTCAGCCAGTTCTCAATCCATCTCACTGACCACTCATCCAGCCCACACTTCCTGAACTTCCCTAGGAGGATGTTATGGGAGACCGTGTCAAAAGCCTTGCTGAAGTCGAGGTAGACCACATCCACTGCTCTCCCCTCATCTACCCAGCCGATCATGCCATCGTAAAAAGCTATCAGATTGGTCAGGCATGATTTCCCCTTGGTGAATCCATGTTGACTACTCCTCATGAAGCAAAGAAAGCATTCAGTAGCTCTGCCTTCTCTGCATCCTCCGTCACCAGGACACCCGCCTCGTTCAGCAGTGGCCCCACATTGTCCCTAGCCTTCCTTTTGCTGCTTATGTAGTTGAAGAAGCCCTTCTTGTTGTTTTTGACATCTCATGCCAGCTTCTATTCCAGGTGGGCCTTGGCCTTCCTCATTGCATCCCTGCATGCTCTGACCACATTCCTGCATTCTTCCCAAGTGGCATGTCCCTCTTTGCACATTCCATGGAACTTTCTCTTCCACCTGAGCTCTGCTAGAAGCTCCTTGTTCAACCATGCAGGTCTCCTGCCTCCTTTGCTAGATTTCTTTCTCAGGGGGATGCACTGATCCTGAGCGTGGAGGAAGTGACGTTTAAACAGCGACCAGCACTCTTGGACCCCCCTGCCTTTGAGAGCCCTGGTACACGGGATTCCTCCCAGTAGCTCCTTGAAGAGGCCAAAGTTAGCCCTCCTGAGTTCCAAGGTTTTGATCCTACTTATCACCCTGCTTCCTCCATGCAGGATCCTGAACTCCACCATCACATAATGTATGGTGGCTCTGTATTCTATTGCTAGCTTTTAGTCTGTTGTCTTGTAATAAAAATATAAAGAAGAAATAAAATATCTGGGTTTTAATGTATTTTCCATTGAAATAAAGATCATTATTCAGAGTATAAGTCATCTGGACTGATGGATGTTCGTCTGTGTTCTGCTTTCCTTTTTAGACATGGCATGTTCCTTAGCAATGAACCAATTAACTAAATTTGATTGATCTGTAAAGAAGCAAATGTCCGACTTCAGAATCCACCTGATAAAGGCTACAAATGCCTTTCCATTTTTTTCCTTAAATTACAAAATTTTGGATTTTCATTTCATATATTCAGTCTTTTCATCCACTCAGTCTTATACCTCTTCCTACAGACAAAACATCCACCAGTAAAATGCAGTTCTTGTTTAACCCTTAACACATTTCCTTTCATGTTGATGATTATCATGATCGAACTCTCCCATCTTCCATTACCTCTTAGTACCTGTTTCCTACTTAGACTGGTAGATGTGTTCCATCAACTCAGAAAACTCAAGTGCCAGGTAAAGGAAGTCACTTTTCCATTTTCCAGCATTTCCTCATTTTTCCAAGTTACTTCATGGCTAGCATTCTTATTTTTAGTCTCTGGTGGCACAGACTGGCTTCAGAGAGTCCACCCAACCACTTATTACTTCCACCTGTGACCATATCACCTCATGTGCATGTGGGATAATACACCTCTTTCATCAATAATATATAGTTTGACTTCGAATCCTTATTTTTAAATTCAGTACAAGTCTCCAAATAGTTTCTCCATGACACTAGTTGTCTAGTTTCTTTATTTCTGAGTGAAGATGGGGACCCAGCTGATGCCACAACATGCCCCATCTGCTCTCCTGAAGAAAGCAGATCGCTTCAAGCTTCAAGCTAAGCTGTGGTCCAGCTGCCAGCTTCTCCAGCTTGTGGTCTCAATGCACAGGAGGGTCCTGGCAGATCCGGACATCAACCTTTATTGTCATCTCTGTCCCATGAATACCAAAGCCAATGTACACCCCAGCCACATTTAGCAAGCCATTAGAAAGTCAAGTGCAAAACCAGTAACTCTGATTTTAAGTGTCCCATTGCCTCAGCCATCTGAGTAATTAAGCTTTCTGCTGCAACCACTGAGTTTGTACTGGCAAAATTCACTCAGAAGGTCTCAGAAATAAGCAAGTTTTGCATACAGAAGTGACCTAGTGCCTGGTTAGATGACTAATGGCCTAGTAAAGTAGGACCCACACTTGGAACACTTAGCTGGGATATATCCATTCCTATGAAAATTACTGTATTTCTGTTATGGCTCTGTGATTTCTCCTGTCCTAGTCAATCGCTTGAAGGAACACTGCAGTTCCCTGATTCTGTTACTTTCCCTCTGTCCATTATATGTTCAGAATCATGGCCTATATTGACTCTTCACTTGCTGCATACGTCAGGCTTCCTCCTGGAAATGTTAAAATAGTTTTTATTAAAATTATTCTAAATTATTCTTCAGTCACTGTGAGATTACTTACAGTTATTTCAGTAGCATGAGGTTCAGCTTTGAACCGCTAAATGAATGATTCTGTTAACTCTTTGATTAATTTCATCTACTTAGGTTGCAATCAATAAATAATGCTTAGCTCTTCAGAAATTGCCTCATCTTTAGTCCAAAAGTTATAGTGAAAATTGCGTGCTTTTGAAATTACCACTGCTACCAATTTCCTTCCAGGATGAACACTGATTGTTTTTTGTTTAGCTTTCTAACAATCTGATAAGATGTTACTCCATGAAAGAAAACACCATAGTTTTCTTCATTAGCTTCCTATACAAACATTTCTCAAACGAGGTTGAAATGCTCAACAAATTAATTCAAAAATTCTCCTTGATAGATTATTTTGTTAAATCTTGCAGAGCATTCTATCGGGGTTTAGAAACAAGATATTCTTAGAAGCTACACAATATGTCATCTCGCAGCAGCACTAATAGTTTTCCATTAATTTACATTTTCAAGTGATAACCTTATTGAAACAGCTAATGATTTACCCTTCTTTTTTTTTTTTTTTTTCACTCTTCCAATATAAGAACTGGAGGTAAACAAGTAAATGAAGTGGTGTTAAATGTAAAACGAGTTAAAGGAGATGATCTGCCTATTTTGGTTTCTGCTGCAGCCGGCAACAAAAGCACCACGCGGCCGCCCCTCCCCCTGTCAGGGTGCGGAGGAGAGTGGAAAGGAACAGGCAGAAAACTGGTGGGTCGGGATAAGGGCAGTTTAACAGAACAGCAAACAAAGGGAACAGCAACAACAATGATACAGATAAGGAGAAAACGCGACAAAACAGACGGCACAACAGACCCACTCTCTTGGACTGCACCGCCGCTGAGCCCTCCCGAGCCGCAAGTGAGTTCCCGCCGCGCCACCCCCCCCGCCGGAACCCCGCATGATGGCACATGGTATGGAATACCCAGCTCTGTTTGGCCAGCTTGGGGTTGGGTCAGTCCACCCAGCTGTGCCCCTTCCTGGATTCTGGCGAAAATTAACCCTGTCCTGGCCAAACCTAGGACATTATCCACACGTTATTCCATACCATCTACGTCATGCCCAGGTCCCCCATTGTCCAGTTGATCACCACCACTTCTCCTGTCTCCAGATATCATTCCCTTAGTCTACGGATCATCACTCTAAAGTGTCCGTTGAGTTCATTTAATCCATGACTTCGGGCTCCATCTGTCGTAATGGTCTTCCGTGGCAGGAGAGGTGATGTGTGGTGATGGGCGGTCGTTTGCTGCATCCGGAGCTCACGGCTCATGTGTCTGGTGCGGCCCGTGCCCACAGTCTGCAGGTTGGAGATGTCGATCTCGATGAAGTTGCTGGGTGCCGGTTGTTGAAAACCAGGTCCAGTTCCATCATTGCTGTGCTCTGCTAGGGTTCATCAAAAAAGTCCATCCTTCTTTAATCTGGACGATTCTTACTATGCTACTACTGGTATAACATATAACAATTATAACAGTGATAACAGAGAGTGACAGTGTTATTTAACAATTAACTTTATACAATTAATTTATTTATGGACTATTCTCACAGAAAATCAAATCCCCATGAGGTACACATCGTACTTCCCCATCCTTTCGCATTACCCATCAGGTACACCCAGGTCCTTCAGCAAAAGCAATCCTGCGGATGGGCTTGCCTTTGCCCGAGGCAGGACTAATCCAAACTGTCTTCCCTAACATGTTCCGCATGTGCACCAGAGGGACTTTATCCCCTTCTACAAGGCGCTGAGGTTTTGACTGGGCAGGACCAGCCCGGTTGGTGGACCCTCTGGTGTTAACCAATCAGGTGGCCTTTGCTAAATGAGTATTCCAATTTTTGAAAGTCCCACCCCCCATTGCTCTCAAAGTGGTTTTTAGCAGCCCATTGTACCACTTGATCTTTCCAGAGGCTGATGCATGGTACGGGGTGTGATACACCCACTCAATACCATGTTCTTTGGCCCAGGTGTCTATGAGGCTGTTAGGAAAATGAGTCCCATTGTGTGACTCCTTTGTTTTGGGGGTGCCATGTCACCACAGGACTTGTTTTTCAAGGCCCAGGATGGTATTCCGGACGGTGGCATGGGGCACAGGGTAGGTTTTCAGCCATCCGGTGGTGGTCGCCACCTTTGTGAGCACATAGCACTTGCCTTGGTGGGTTTGTGATGGCGTGATGTAGTCAATCTGCCAAGCCTCCCCATATTTATATTTTAGCCATCGTCCTCCATACCACTGAGGCTTTACCCGCTTGGCTTGCTTGATTGCAGCGCATGTCTCACATTCATGGATAACCTGTGAGATGGTGTCCATGGTCAAGTCCACCCCTCAGCACGAGCCCATTGGTATGTCGCATCTCTTCCTTGATGGCCTGAGGTGTCATGGGCCCACAGAGCTATGAACAGTTCACCCTTCTGTTGCCAGTCCAGATCCACCTGAGCCAGTTCAATCTTAGCAGCCTGATCTACCTGGTGCTTGTTTTGATGTTCCTCAGTGGCCCGACTCCTAGGGACGTGGGCATCCACGTGACGGACTTTTACAGCCAGCTGCTCCAGACAGGCAACAATATCTTGCCACAATGGGGCAGCCCAGATAGGTTTGCCTCTGCGCTGCCAGTTGTTCTTCTTCCATTGCTGCAGCCACCCCCACAAGGCATTGGCCACCATCCAGGAGTCGGTGTAAAGATAGAGCACTGGCCACTTCTCTCGACTGGCGATGTCTAAAGCCAGCTGGATGGCTTTCCCCTCTGCAAACTGGCTGGACTCACCTTCTCCCTCAACAGTAACCGCGACTTGTCGTGTAGGGATCCACACAGCAGCCTTCCACCTCCGCTGCTTCCCCACAATGCGACAGGACCCATCCGTGAACAGGGCATACTGTTTCTTATCTTCTGGCAGCTTGTTATACAGTGAGGCCTCTTCAGCAAGTGTCACCTCCTCCTCTGGCGATGCTCCAAAATCTTTGCCTTCTGGCCAGTCCATGATTACCTCCAGAATTCCTGGGCGACTGGGGTTTCCCATTCGGGCCCGCTGTGTGATCAGCACGACCCACTTACTCCACGCAGCATCAGTGGCATGATGCGTCGAGGGGACCCTCTCTTTGAACATCCAGCCCAGGACCGGCAATCGTGGTGCTAGGAGGAGCTGTGCTTCAGTGCCGACCACTTCTGAAGCAGCTCGAATGCCTTCATATGTTGCCAGAATCTCTTTTTCAGTGGGAGTATAGCGGGCCTCGGATCCTTTGTATCCCCGGCTCCAAAACCCCAGGAGTTGACCTCGAGTCTCCCCTGGTGCTTTCTGCCAGAGACTCCAGGTTGGGCCATTGTGCCCAGCTGTGGTGTAGAGCATGTTTTTAACATCTTGCCCTGACCGGACTGGACCAAGTGCTAAGGCATGAACTATCTCCTGTTTAATTTGTTCAAATGCCTGTCGTTGCTCAGGGCCCCATTCAAAATCATTCTTCTTCCGGGTCACATGGTACAGAGGACTTACAATCTGGCTGTAACTTGGGATGTGCGTCCTCCAAAAACCCATAACACCTAAGAAGGCTTGTGCTTCTTTTCTGCTGGTTGGTTGAGACAGAGGTGCTGCTTTGTTGATGACATCCATTGGGATTTGACGGCGCCCATCCTGCCATTTTACTCCCCAAAACTGGATCTCTTGTGCAGGTCCCTTGACTTTGCTTAAAGGTGAAACTGGCTTTCAGAAGGATCTGAACTATTTTCTCCCTTTTCTCAAAAATTTCCTCCGCTGTGTCACCCCATACAATGATGTCATCGATGTACTGCAGATGTTCTGGAGCTTCACCCTTTTCCAGTGCAGTCTGGATTAGTCCATGGCAAATGGTGGGACTGTGTTTCCACCCCTGGGGCAGTCGATTCCAGGTGTACTGGACGCCCCTCCAGGTGAAAGCAAACTGTGGCCTGCACTCTGCTGCCAAAGGGATGAAGAAGAATGCATTAACAATGTCAATTGTCGCATACCACTTGGCTGCCTTTGACTCCAGCTGATAGTGAAGTTCTAGCATGTCTGGCACGGCAGCACTCAGCGGTGGTGTGACTTCATTCAGGCCACGGTAGTCTATTGTCAGTCTCCACTCTCCAGCAGATTTTCTCACTGGCCATATGGGACTATTAAAGGGTGAGCGAGTTTTGGTGATCACTCCTTGACTCTCCAGCTGGCGGATCAGCGGATGAATGGGGAGAAGGGAGTCTCGGTTGGTACGATACTGTCGCCGGTGCACTGCTGTGTTCGCGATTGGCACCTGTTGTTCTTCAACCCTCAGCAGCCCCACAACGGAAGGATCCTCCGAGAGACCAGGCAAAATGGACAGCTGTTTAATTTCTTCCGTCTCCACAGCAGCTATGCCAAAAGCCCACCGATACCCCTTTGGGTCCTTGAAATAGCCTCTCCTAAGATAGTCTATCCCAAGGATGCACGGAGCCTCGGGGCCAGTTACAATGGGGTGCTTCTGCCAGTCCTGCCCAGTGAGGCTCACTTCAGCCTCCAATACACTCAGCTCTTGGGACCCCCCTGTCACTCTCGAAATGCAAATGGACTCTGACCCTTTCAAATCTGATGGCATTAAAGTACACTGTGCACCAGTGTCCACTAGAGCTTTATACTCTTGTGGATCTGACGTGCTAGACCACCGAATCCACGCCGTCCAATAAACACGGTTGTCCCTTTCCTCCCCCTGGCTGGAGGCAGGGCCCCTCTAATCCTGGTCAGAGAAATTGCTGCTCACCTGCTGTAAAAATGACTAGGAGGTCCCCTCCAGAGGATCAGAATCAAGATCAAACTGTCTGCCTGGTCTGGAGAGCTGACTGCTGGAAACTGGAGCAGCATTTTTCCTAACAGAATTCTTTTTGGCGATTGTTTTACCCTGCAACTCTCGCACTCATGCCTCTAGACTTGAGGTGGGTTTTCCATCCCACTTCCTCATGTCCTCTCTGTGGTCATGAAGGTAAAACCACAGGGTGCCCCGTGGTGTGTAGCCGTTGTATTCCCTCTCCTGAGCAGAGAAACGCTTGCTGCTAATAGCTGAGACACTGGCCCATACAGGTGGGGAGTAGGACATGTTCTCTTTGATTTGCCGCACCTCCCGGGCCAGTTTCTCCACAGCTGAGACAAGGGAGGAAGAGAGACTTTCCTCATATTGCCAGAGTCTCACAGCCACCTCATCCACTGTTGGTGCCTCTTTACCTTTCCAGTTTACTACAGCCAGTGAGTTGGCATATGAGGAGGGTGCGCTCCACACAAGCTTCCTCCACATAGGTGCTGTGCACTGGACTTCATCTGGGTCTGTGGGTAATGGGTCATCGTCTGGTTCATAGTAAACCAGCTCCCGCACAGCTAATTCCCTCAAGTACTGAATACCCCTTTCCATATTGGTCCACTTGCCAGGATAGCATACAAAATCGTCACTGAAGGGGTACCTCTCTCTCACGCCTGACAGAAGTCTCCTCCAGAGGCTGAGGACTTGTTCCTTTTTCCCAATGGCCTTGTCAATACCCCCATCCATGGCCAGGGACCCCAGCTGCTTGGCTTCCTTGCCCTCTAATTCCAAGCTGCTGGCCCCGTTATCCCAGCACCGCAGCAGCCAGGTGACAATGTGCTCGCCTGGGTGGCGCCTGAAATCTTTCCGCATGTCTCGCAGCTCACTCAGGGACAGGGACCGGGTGATGATCTCTGTCTCTATCTCCCGCGATGACCCTGGCCCATCGTCATCCCTCCCGGAGTGATCTGCTCTCTTTGCATTTTTCTTTAGTTCTATGGGGGCGACTGCTACCAGCATAGGTTGGTCATTGGGCTCAGCTGCGATGCCTGCAGACGGAGCTGGGGTTGCAGCAACCGCTGTGCCCGCCGGGGAAACCGAGGCAGACCCTGCAGCTGTGGCCGCAGCAGCAGTGGTGCCGGTGGGGGGGGGCTGTGACTGCCTGCTGGGCTGGAGGGCCTGCAGGGCCGGCTGGGGGGGCAGTGCCAGTCGCAGTGCCTGCCGCTTCGTTTCCCCACCTTTCCCCTTTAAGGCACTGAATAGTGTTAAACAGGGCTCGGTAGGCATGGGCCAAACCCCAGCACGTTGCGGGGATTTGTGTCTCTCTGGAGTTCCCAGGGTGGCAGCACACTTTTTGCAGATATTTTACTAGTTTGCCCGGATTATGTATTTGTTCAGGGGTGAGTTTAAAAAACACTGGTGGTGCCCACTGCTCTAGACACCTGCCCATGCTGTCCCACACACACAACCACTCACAGCTATCCGGCCCCGGGGCAGGTCTCTGCACGATGTTCTTAACGACTTGCTTAACCCTAAACAAAACCTGCAACCCATTCAGGAGGCATAACAAAAGGAGAGTGCTAGCCTGAGCATCCCACGGGTACTCGAAATTCTCAAAAGCCGTTAGGACCAGCCTGAAGGAGAGAGGGGGGATGAAAGAGTGGGGAAAGGTATCCCCTCCGGTTTTCCCCACAGATTGGGTTCGATTATTAACAAATTCTAAGACATAGGATCCGGGGTACGGAAATGATCGCAGTGCCGCATGCAAATAGAAGCCTAATTTTATGCACAGTGATGTTATCATGTCATAAGTCGATATCATACAGTACAGCAAAATCGTGATCCTGATCTTTTTCCCCGAGGTAACAAACAGCACGGCGGCAAACACATACAGCAAGTAAGGATTTACGTAGCAGAGACATTTGATCAAAGTCAGAAACATTTTTTACCGGCGACTTTAACTAACACGGTAAATGTGTATAAAAAATTTTAACAAAATCTAAGAAAGCTGTTTTAACACCTGCTGCTCAGCCCTGCCGTTATCCCCGTCCCACGCTTGGGCACCAAATTAATGTTTTGGTTTCGGCTGCTGCCGGCAACAAAAGCGCCACGCGCCGCCCCTCCCCCCGCCGGCGTGCGGAGGAGAATGGAAAGAAAAACAGGCAGAAACTGGTGGGTCGGGATAAGGGCAGTTTAACAGAACAGCAAACAAAGGGAACAGTAACAATAATGATACAGATAAGGAGAAAACGCGACAAAACAGACCGCACAACAGACCTGCTCTCCTGGACCGCACTGCCCAAGCCACGAGTGAGTTCCCGCCGTGCCGCCCCCCCCACCGGAACCCCGCATGATGGCACATGGTATGGAATACCCGGCTCTGTTTGGCCAGGTTGGGGTTGGGTCAGCCCACCCAGCTGTGCCCCTTCCTGGATTCTGGTGAAAATTAACCCTGTCCTGGCCAAACCCAGGACACTGCCACACAAAACACCACTAAGCTGTCAAACTCCTAGCATTAATGTTTTTCAGAGGTGTCCTCTCTTCGGTACTTAGCAAAAAAAACAATAGACCTGCAACCTGTTTGCCTGATGAGAACAGGAAGGGGAGAGAGGTCAGTTGTCATGGACCAAAAAAAATTTCAAGTTGAGGACTTTAACTTGATTTAAATTGTTGCCAATCAACACTCGTTATTGTGTTGAGAAATAAAAACAAACTAATAAATGAACACTTCGACTAACACACCTTGGGTCCCCTCTGGACACCTCTCTTTCCCCATTTTTGGTTTCCAGTTGTCTAAGAGCAGGTCCCAAAGAAACACATGTGATGCTGCAGCCTTTACTTGGCTTTGCTGGGATGATTTGTTGTAGGTGAGGGCATTCAGTTGGTATGGAGATAGGCTTTCTTGGCTGAGGTTATGGCAAGTATGAGGGAAGGGTGAGAGCCTGGGCAAGTCTGGCACAGGAGCATACTGCCATGCAGTATGCTTTTCCGTATGCTGCGTGCACACCTCACCTTGGAGGTATGCTCAGGACCACAACAAGCCTATTTTTAATTTATGTATTTTTTTTCTAAACATGTATAGATGCTTAGCTGTGTTCCTTGTAATTTTTCATTTCCATGTACTACAACCTTTGGACATCCATATTCAGTCACTGATGGGTCCAGTGGTCTCAGTTTGAGTAAATAGGCTCATGAATTTTCACTCAAACAAGCCCATTGTATAGATACATGCTTCTGGCCGTTCTCTGGCAAGGAACAGGAGCCTCTGTGGCCCACTTGTGTAAACAAAAATAATTAATTGCTCTTCTTTCTTACCTGTTACTTCTGAAAATATGTTACTGAGAGCCTGAAATGATGTAAAATGCTTTCAGTCATGCTGAACAAGGACTTTCCTTCATGAAAATAGTCAATAATGGTAAAGAAGTTCACAGTACAAGCTAAGTAATTTTGTTAATAACTTTCTCTCAGAGAAGGAGGCTACAATATTAACTGCTGATTAATTCTGTGTAGAAGTAAGCTAAACCATTTACTGGAAATGACTGCTTTGTGGAAGTGGTTTTAATAGTCATTTAAATATATTAAAATAGCATTACTATGATACTCATTAATGAAAAAGGTTATGTTTTTACATGGAGTCTTACACATTTTTTCTCATCTTTCTGAGTAATGGGCTTCTGTGCTAGCCTTTTGCACCTTAATATAGTGTTCTTTTCCAATTTCCAGACATTTTAATACTCAGTCTGCAAGTTCTGTGTTATTTAGGCAAATTAGGCGGTTGAATTTCTTGCCCTCTGAGACTCTCATTTATTACGGATCTGTTTGTTGGATCACTAAGCACAATCTGGAAATGGTATCTTACAGAACTATGCAGTAGGAAGCTAAGGGTTTTTAGCTGATTGAGTTCAAGTTATATTCATATAAGTAATTATCAAATATCAGTTAGAGAAAAAGAATGTTTTTGTTTGTTTGTGTCTTGACCTTCTTTAGGTAATTTGAAACTGACAAAAAAATTCTTAGAATTAGGGAGATCTGGGAACTATTAGGGGGTTTTTTGAGGCAAAAAGGCTGCGTGCAAGCGCTGTTTAGAAAACTATTCAGCGAATCCGTGTATAAGGAGAATGCATATATAAGTATTTGCTGTAAAGATTTGAATGATTTTTGTAGAAGGGTTTTTTTCTCACAATATATTAAATCCAATACGATCTTAAAAACTTTTTTGTTTCAAGAGAGATCAAAAAAATTTTTGAGCTGTTGCCAGGAATTTGAGCCTCTCACCATATGTATTATACTCCCGTTTTCATTTGCACTTTTAAAACTTAATCCTTCTGTTGTATGTGGTGTACATGGACTTTCGTTGCAGGAGCAAGTGGAAGTACTTTTCAGAACAAACTGAAGTACTTGCTTTACCCTCCGCATTCTCTCCCTTTTTCTTATCTCTTCTTTTCGTCCCCCTCTCCCTAATAAGTAGCGAAACTTCACTGGTAGTGAAGTAGGCTGGAAGAAACCACAATAAAAGATGCAATGCTGCTGCAGTGTAGAGGGGAAGGGTGCTGGGTAGTGCCTGGCCCTGCAAAGCCTCCTCAACTGTTCCGTCTCTTCAGCAGGGAGGAGTCTCTTGGGCTCTACAGAGTTTTTTTCTGTCTATGTGAGTATCCTATCTCCTGGTCCCAAAAGCTTATCATTAGGCATTTGAAAAGTGTAGACAGTCTGCAAAATGCAGGAATAACAGCTAAATTATAGAAGGCACTTCTACAACAGCAGTAGCAAGTAACTTCCTAGCAATTATTGTGCAGTTTAAGACTAAACTGAAAGTAAAAAACCCTTAATTTTCATACCTGGAAGAATATGGATGTAGACATTTTCAAAGGGATTGGAATCTCAGTATTTAGGGTCTGACTTCAGACACTTTGCAGGGAGTGATTTTTAGCCAGTGCATACTTTATTGTAAAGTTATATTTAAGCAGCATATAATGTTGATTGCCGTAGTGGTTAAACTGTCTGATGTCCGTGGTAACTCTGGCACAAGTAGTTACCTGTCTCATGTTCCACACTTTTACAAAATAGTAGTACTTTACTTTTGTAAATTGGCTTCAATTTATTTATTTCTATTGGTACTTGGAAGACTGATGGCAAGTCCTTGTGTCCAGATGTTTCCTGGACCAGCTTGCTGTAATGAAACAAGGATTTGATTAATTTGGTAGAAGAGTTAGGGTGTGTTCAGGATTTTCAAGACCATAAGGAGCCCCAAACTGTTGTAACAGTATTGCACATAGATGAATTTTCTTGTGAAGAGTGTCCTGTCTATCACAAGCCCAAGGCTGTCTAAGACAATCTTTCTAACAATGTCCTGGGTTCGGCCATGACAGGGTTGATTTTCACCAGGAGCCAGGAGGGATCACAGCCGGGCGGGCTGACCCCACCTGGCCAAACAGAACAGGGTATTCCATACCATGTGCTGTAACGCTGGGGTCTGGTTGGGGGGAGCTGCGGAGGCGGGAAGGGAGTCGTGGCTCTGGAGCACGTGGCGGGTGGTGAGAGTTGTTCTCTGCGTTCTGCTGTTTTGTTTTGTGTATCCTCCTTATCTGTATCATTGTTGTTCCTGTTCCCTTTGCTGTTCTGTTAAACTGCCCTTATCCCGACCCACCAGTTTCTGCCTGTTTCTTTCCATTCTCCTCCGCACGCTGGTGGGGGGAGGGACGGCAAGGCGACTGAGTGGCCCTTTTGTATAACAAACATCCACAGGAATATGAGTTAAACCCTTTAAATGATGAGTGGAGATCATGGGGGCATTTGTTGCAAAGAATGTCTCAGATTTTCTGCTGGGCACTTTGTGACTATCTATGTTTCATTCGCACATTTTGGGTAACCTGAAGACATTCCTAGTAAGACGGATACAGTGTCAACATGCTTCCATGCTGAAAGCCTAGACAGAAAGTAATCCTCTATTTTGACATGGATATGTATGAGTTCAGTGAGCGGACAGAAAGAAGGAAGGACAGAAGGAAGAGAAGTTATCATGACAGTGGCAGACTTTAAAATGTATCTATGCATGAATCTCTGAGAATTAATAATACGAAATAGCATTAGGATTTTTTTGTTATCCATAATGTAATGACAAGACAATTAATCATTGTAGGGGAGATTGTCCTGTTGCCTCAATAAGAAGTACTAAATGTTAGAACATAGACTTGACATTCCCCTGAGAATTTGTGCTCAGTTTGTGCTCACAGGAGGTGTACTGAATATAGGATGAAGTGCCTTTTAAAGTTCTTTTTGAAGCTTACATTCACTGAAACCCAAGCCAAGCCTGTGTGGTATTCTCATGCTCCTTCAAACAGGAATTTCATAGTTTTATGTTGTCAATTAAGAAAATGTTTGGAGTTATTGACAGGCAGGCATCTCTGTAAATCAGTTTTAAACAGCAGATATCATTGCCAGCCTATATTGGGCAAGGTCTTTCTGCCCCAAATGTGATACAGAATGAAGCAATATTTCTTTAGTTGGAATGAAAATTCTAAGAAGGCAAATTTTCACCATTTAAAAGGTCAATTAGAACAAAATAACTCAAAGTGGCAATGTTATTTATGAATTAATTCACATGAAAGCAAAATGTGCTAATGAATTAAAATAACAGCTTTTGGTACTGACATATATAGAACAGTTAGTGACTTGTTCCTCTATTTCCTGTAACAGTCACATGAAAACTTGTACAGATTTTGAAAAGTAATCTGCTGAGTGCTAAAATGTGCTTTAAAAAGTTAAATGTATACAATTCATATGCATTTTATATGGATTTCGTGTCAGTTAAGAGCGTGAATGATGTAATAGGATGCAATGCAATAACATAGGATGTAATGCATATTTTCTGGTGTTTAAAACTCATTAGAGTGAAGCAATGGCTTCTCTATTTGGCCTATTAAGTTAAACACATAGAGAGAATGAGCACTATCCAGAAATTGGAGTGGAATTAGGAACTGTTTGATTTTAATATTATCGATGGGTCTGCAAGTCATCCAGACCTTGATCTTTAGAGTATTATACTTTATTTCCTGAGGGTTCTGTTTTTCAAGTAATTCAAATGAAGAAGAGTAATATATTAGTATTTCCTTAAACTCACGGCAAACATGTTACACAGGGTTCAGCTCTTGTTTTTTTTAGGGATTGCCCCCTCCCCCTAGTTATCCTAAATATGCAGAAGAAAAGAATTTTGTTTTCACCTATATCAGTTCAATTTCTAGTTACAAAATTGGGAGCGTAAGTAAAAGAAGTGGGGTGAGTGATGGGAGCCAGAGTTGCAGTATTACATCTACTAACAGTACTGCAGCAGTCTGCTGGTTCAAAGAGCTTATAAGAGTGTAGCTTGAGGTACAAACACTTAATTCAAGGTTAAAACTTATTCAGTTTTAGCCATATTTTAATACAACTACTATTGTCTTATAAATTCCTTCCCTGCCAACTACAACTTCTGTGATTATTGAGATGTTCCACAGGACAATATCTTTCTGAAGGCTATGACAATTACTTCTATTAAGATTTAATATTAGAAAATCATCTTATATATGGTAAACTACCTTTTACTGTATTTAAGAAATAATTTGGCATCATGCTACTAGAGCAGAGCCGCATCACGTGATGAGTATGCAGAGCTTTTTTATTATTTAATGACTATTAATGTTTTAGTGACCACAATGAATCAAAAAACCAGAGGTGACCAAGCTTTCAGTAAGTTAAAAATTATCTTTCAAAACATGTCTGCATATCAGGATTTTTTAACTTTTAGAATAGGTTGGAAAAATCTGCAAAATGTGGGATATTGTCCCCAGAATGCCTGTCTGTCTATTGCTCCTTTTCAACAAGGAGACTCTTATTCCCTTGAAGTTTTAGCTGCTGCATTTGTCTTTTCAGGGCTTTCTGTAAGGCATTTTCAGCAATCTTCTGTCCATGATAAATTATTGTGTGCTATCTTGATATTCAGTATACTGGAATTGAATTCAATACATAATTTTACTACAGGAATAACAAAACCCTTAGGAGCAAATCTGCAAAGAAAATTTAATTTCTTTCCTCTCCGCTTCCCCCCTCCTCCCATCGGTTTGCAATTATTTTCATTGTTTAAGTTGAAATGGTACAGCATCTGTCTTCTGATTTATATTCCTAATGACATTGCAAAGTGTTGGAAAACAGAAAAACGTGTTCAAACAAGTATCTGTTGTGAAGAAAAGCACTTGATATTAACTTAAAGAGTAATTTAGAGAACAAGTTGATTATTGAGATCGAAGGAGCTGATATTCATGCTAGAATAACTTGTTCTTGTGAAAAGACAGTTCAGTGGGTGGGAAAGACATCAGCAGGGGCTATACAATTTAGTGTAATGTTATCATGAGTGTCTCAGAGGAACAATATGATACCTCTTTCAGCTACAAATACAAACTGTGGTGAGAGCTTGGAGTCACAAAGAAATGTATGAAGTGAGAAGAAATATCGTGAAGAAACTCATTAAACAAGACTATACAAATGACAGATGGGTAGCTACTCATGGGACAATTTCTGTCTGAGTCCTTTACATATTATCGGAGAATTTTAAAAAGCAGTTCCAATTGAAACACAAGTTTAAATAATTAATTTTCTTGGAAATTGGTATTTTTATTGTGAGATGTGCAGAATTAGCTAAGTCATCATCTGCCTGATACTGGGGTGAAAAAAATTAGCACTAAATTTCATAAAATTAATAAGTAATGAGAATCTTGTTTACAGCAGGAGTTAATCACCAGGTGTTTTTTGAAAAGATTTGGGTTTTTTTTGATATGTTATAATCTAAGCAGTCATCTTTTTTAAAAATTCTGTTTTGCCCCATTATTCGTTTACAACTTGTTACATGCTGTGGGTGAACTAGCCATATAATTGAGAAGGTTCACACCAGGTTTTCTAGAACACACAGGTATGCACAAGGTAGCAGGACAGAATGGAACAGAAGCTGAGTGGGATGTTGACTTAGACAACACCTATCAGAACATTTTTATGAAGAAAATTACAACTTTCTGGAAAAAAACCCCTTCATTTTCAGTGCAAAATAGTAGTGTTTTGTTTTTCAAATGTTCTTTTTTGATGAAAAAATATACAATGTCTGGAGGTTATAATCTTATCATAGTCATGTCACATATCAAGAAACTTCATGAAAATACACTGTCTTCCATTCTTTTACTCATAAACCAGGGAGAACATTGTATGTGCATCTCAACAAAATTGTGATCTTAGAACAGAACAGGACAGGAAGATACTGTCTTGTGTGCGAAATAATGTATTTAATACTTTTGTATATTTTACACATGTGACTTAATACCTTGCTTTGCCCACAACTCTGTGAATCAGACCCCAACTCTAAGGATCAAGCCCTGAGTGATAGACTTCTACACGATATGTGTATAAAATTGAAATGTACCTTAGAGCTGAGAGAAAACCTGAAGATACAAGATTTGTAAAACACTAATATTTCCTGCCTTGGAATTGTCACATTGATATTTACTGACACATATATTCTATAAGACAGGCAGAGGAAGCTATTCATTATTACTGATTTGGAGAGCTTTCCCTCCCTTCATTTCGCAGTTTCTGTGTAATAAATCTTCTCTTTTATTTCCTCACCTTTTCTGCATTTCATTCTGTGCTGAAATGAACTGGTGCATTATATTTTCCAACAGTTTATTGTGTTATCACTGATTCTTGCTCTTGATCTAATCCCTTGCTCTTCAATTTTGAAGACTTTAAAAATGAAGTCATAGAATTGTAGAATAGTTTGGGTTGGAAAGAACCTGAAATAACATCTTGTTCTAAGCACCCTGCTGTGGGCAGGGACACCTCCCACTAGACCAGGTTTCTCAGAGCCCCATCCAACCTGGCCTTGAACTCTCTGGGGAGGGGGCAGCCACAGCTTCTCTGGGCAACCTCTTCCAGGGCCTCACCACCCTCATTGTAAATAATATCTTTCTTATATCTAATCTAAATCTACCCTCTTTAAGTTTGAAGCCATTACCCTGTGTCCTATAACTCAATGCCCTTTTAAAAAGTCCCTCTCCAGCGTTCTTGTAGGCCCTGTTTAGGCACTAGAAGGCTGCTATAAGGTGTCCCTGTAGCCGTCTCTTCGTTGAGCTGAACAACCTGAACTTTCTCAGCTTTTCCTCACAGGAGAGGTGTTCCCAGCCTCTGACAATGTTGGTGCGCCTCCACTGGACCTGCTCTAACAGTTCTGTGTATTTCTGTGCTGAGGACTCCATAGCTGGATGCAGGGCTCCAGGTAGGGTCTCACCAAAATATGTTTCCTTACGCATTAATGTTACCTGGCGTTTGGCAGAAAGGTTAAGTTAAAAATAAAAAACCAAAACACCAAACCCTCTATAGCTAGAAAAAGTCTCTTAACTGTGTGATAAGTACACTTTGTGAGTACTGTTAGGTGGATGTTATTGCAAAAGTCCTCTGGCTCAAATTTTCGTTTAAAGAAGATATGTATTAAAATGAACTATCCAAGAAGAGTGAGTCTTGATTCCTCACAGTTGCATTGGTCATAAGAGATGTGAGGAGTGTTTTAAACATGCATTATATAGGACGGACATTTGGCAAGGGAAGCTTTGTAAAAGGTAACAGAAGACAGCAGTCAGTGTCTTAAAGAGGCTTTAGCAATGGTGGAAAAGGGGAGCCGGTGTCTGTTATGGCACATCTCTCTGTGCCTCTGTTTCAGCTCCTTTCCTTCACCTGACATTAAAGTTTGTAACCTTTTTGGGACCAGGGCTATTTACATGTGGTGATTATGTAATGCTTTGCCCAGTGTGGTATAACTTGTATAAAGCTATTTATTTTCTGACTAAGTGTGTGTGTGAATGCATCACGCACACTTACATTTATCTATGTATACATATTCATAGAAACCCATACATACATAACAGCCAACACCTTTTTTTGACACTTTTTCAAGCACTTTTTTGAACAGAAGTAAACATTTCCAGCTACTGATAAAATTACTCATCAAACTATCAGGTCAGAGGTATTTAGATGGTCTTGTCTTTTGAAAAATCTTATCAAGTTTATGGAAATGTAAAGACAACTTCAGTTAGAATCATTACGGACAGAAATTTAGTGTTAATGCTGTCATAGTTTCAGACTTAACACGTATCTGTTTCAGAAAATATCACAGTGAAGTACTAACAAAGAAATCTGGTTTTTAGTATCAGTAGTATTGATAATTTTGATTGTGACATCTACTTGTGCCAAGACTTAAGGATGAGTTATGGGAATATGAATGGTTATTTCTAGTGTGCAAATGCCCAACATAATTTACTTGAGGTCTTTACTTTAGAAATAGCAGTTTTGTTTTCAGAGGTTTATGGAACATACAATCTGCCTTGAAATCAGTGAGCATGGTTTGTCTATGTCTGATAATAATTTGTCAGTCTTCTCACTGTGTCTCAGAAAAAATCAATCCACTGAAATATGATCTCTGATGTACATTGTTTTTACAGTAATTTCTTCTTGAGCTGCAGGATTTTTTTCTCATTCTGAAAATAATATTTAAAATTAAAATGTCTCAACTTTTGGAGAAATACAGGTTTAGAAACCCCGTGCATTGTGTTCTATGTTTTTAACCTGGCAGCTCTCTAATGGGTCACCTGTACTGTGGTCATGGAGTTCAGCTCTTGCAGCAGAGAAAATTAGCTTACATTGAACAAGGTGCAGCTGTAGTAGGAGCCTCTTCAGATTATCTACAGCTGTCTTGGATGGGTTTGCAATAAATCACACTAACTGTGACATATATATATCCTTATATTAAAATACGTATTGTAAATTATTACATTTAATATATGATATGTGAATAGTATGTGAATAACATACATGAATACATTCTTGAGGCCCTAACACAGTGATCTCCCTGTAAGAATTGATTCTTTTCTAGTAAAGGAGTTTCCTTCAGAAAAATTAGCAGCTTTTTTGCATCTAAAATGTTCCCAACAAAACTTCATTATTGTTAGTTTTTGGTGTTCTACAGAACAGTTTTTGGAGAAATGCTTAGGGACAGATTTTAGATGGGTGAGTGAAGACCCTAGTTAACTCCCAGCTGTGTCCAACAGCCAATTAGACGCATCAGCTATCAAAGATGTCAGATCAAGTAAAATCAGAGCAATTTCAGTAGCTACAGGCTGCTTTAAAAATATGATTTGAGATACAGATGGTTATGGAGAATGCTGATGGTTGTGAATTTGAGATACAGATAGTTATGGAGAATGCTGGGTAGAGATAGTCTACCAACTGAGGTAGGAGGAATAATGTATGATGGGGAATAAAGCCATTTCACTGCTATAAAAGGAAGGGAGTTACATCTTTCTCCTGCTACTCTTCTGTTAAAAGAAGTGAGGGCTTGGATGAAAATCTTTGGATTCTTGTGTATAAACCTGAATTCTTTTCACGCTGAGGGGATAAGTCACTCAGCTCTACAGATGGCAAGAGTGTAAGGGGAAAAAGTATCCTTTGGGAAGGCATGGCAACAATTAAATGCTGTGTGATGAACTGGAGAGCTCTTGATGTTACCATAGGTACTAACAAGTTTTGATTGATGAAGCCGTATCTTATTCAAAGAAACCCCACCAAGTTCTTAATAACTAGTGTAAAAATAAGAAGGCATAGTGTAACTAAGCTGTTGAATTAAACTCATGACACCAGGACAAACTTGGGTACAAAAATGAGCTACTCAGATTTGTCAAATATTCATAGCCCTGTGATGGCTTGGTGAACCACTTGTTGGAAATTGTTCTGTTTGGTTTTGCTGCTTTAGGGCTTTTCTCCAACAGTAGGTGCTGAAAGGTAAAAGGAAAAGTCAGACACTGCTTTGTGTTTTGGGAAAAAAAATCTTGATGGCAGATGGAGAAAAACATTCAGAAAACTAAAATTACTTCTATAAGTGCTCTCTCTTCCAGCGAGATGAATGAAAATTCAATGGCTCCAGATATTATCCTTCCCATGCAGCCCTCCCTCCTGCTTCTTTCTGAGGTAGTCCAAGCTGAGATGCTGACATGGCAGCTGTTGAAGCTTGGCATATCAGTAATAAAGCCACTTTTATCCTGAGATGTGGAAAAGGGTGCAGGAGAGACATACTGACTGAGTTTTCACCTGATGTGAGGGTGAGGAGGCCTGGGCAGCAGTGACTGCTCTGGTTTCTGCTTGCTCCTTTTTGTGGATTAGGAAGTATTGGTTGGTTGGTCCTGCTCAGGTTTGGTGCTGCATCACAATTAGGCTCTTCAGCCTGAGTTTGTCTGTTCCCTTGGTCAGTAAATGTGTCATTTTGTGGTTAACTTCTAATGCTTATGCATGTATCAATGCTCTTATAGTGTAGTATTATCTAACTTTTAACTCCATATATCCTCTTATTTTCAGGGGAGCTGTGTGTAACCTCATATGAAAGGTAACCTCATATGTAGGGTAAACCAAAAGATTCCCTTTTCCCAGCCCATTGCTTTCATGCTTCTATAGGCAAACTTAATTCTTAGGTTTTTTGAGCTGTGACTGAAATAGCAAAATGAAACAGTATAACACTTTGAATCGAGTCTTTACACTCTTCTAGTGTCTAGTGAACAGCTTATAAATAACCAGCTCACTGTGCATTTGGTAGATGAGACAGTGGGTGATGCTTCCAAACAAGCAAGGCTGCAAGTCTATACTGCCCCCAAATTACATTTCACAGTCTAAGCTAGTCTGGTGTCCTCTGCACTACTTTGTTAACTGCTGAACTGAAGCTGCTGGGCACAGAAATATGTTCCCCTGTACCAGTGTGGCCACTGGTAAACAATAAACTGGTGAGGAAGACATCTGAGGACTGTGAATTTTTGCATCAGAATTTGCTGTTAGCCTGTAAAATGCTATTTTAAATTTTTCTGTTGTAATGTGATTCTGTGTTAACAGTAAGAAAAGTGTCCCTCAGGGTGCTGTATGTGTTCCTGCGCCCTGTATAGAGCTGCCCTGCATCACCAAGCAGGTAAGCCAGAGAACCTCGTCTCCTGCTGCTGTGATGGAGCCTAGGTGTATGTAGGTACGGAGCGCTGTGATGTACAGTGGAATTTTCTCCTTAACTTGCAAAAAAGTGATAGATATCTAACAATGGGTTTGTTTCAGTTTATCCTGTGTTTCTATGATGAACAGAAACAGAAATATAGTTTATATTTTGAAATTACTGAAAAGGTTTCACAGACGGTTTTATTGCTTGGGATTTGAATTGCTTTTTTTTTTTGTATTGGTGTCCAAAGAAACAACATTGTTTCCCATTGCTAGAAATCAATTGTTGTGTGAACACTGACATTGTAATTATCTTTCAAATGATTCAGTTGTATAAATTTACTGTAGTTTTGTCTTCTGACTGTCCTTGGAAAGTCATGGGAAGAATGTCCAAAGTAAATTTATGTTGGACTTCAAGTGAAAACTTCTTAAAAACTAACCTTGCTTCAAAATATTAGATAATCTAGGCACATTGTAGTCTCACAACCAATTTAAGACAATAGTATTGCCAAAAGTTATAATCCTGATCTTTCCCCACTTACAGTGGATCACTTCTACCCTCTGAGCAGACCTTTCTCTATGCCTGAAAAACTCAGTGTTTATTCAAACCACATGAAGAAAGCAGGGCGTGTTAAGAGCAGAACAGCTTATCCTCCCATGGTTTTAAGTTATTTTGGTCCAACTAACTTTTGCGTGATTGGCCTAAAAAATAGTTGTGCTGTCACAGAAAGGGAAGTGAGATGGAAAGCAGTGTGAGAATCAGGAAAGGGAGACAGAAAGTGTCTACTGTTCATGGTGGCATCAACTCATGTTGCATTAAAACTGTTACAGTGACCTGAAACTGTAGGCTGGCAATGTCCCACCATGAAACTATAAACCTCTGTCTGCAGCGTGTGGAAACGAAGACTGCTTCTGTGTCCGGATGTTTAATTCTTGCTGACATCTTATCTGAATTCTTCTTTTTCAACAGAAGTGACTGTTATTGCAAACATAAGAGTATTCTGTAATGTTTAAATATGAGTCAAGGTGGTTCAGTGTTGCAAATTATTTGAGATACTGCTGTGAGTAGTAGGTTTCTAAAATATTCGGGTATTTTCCTCTTACCTCATAACTGCTTGTTAAAAAAATTCAAGGATTGACAACCTAATCTTCACAAAGTATGCTAAGCAGAGCTACTACTACAGTCCTTTTGTGTGATGTTGTGTTTTCTGTTTTCCTTTTTCCTCTGATTCTTTAGTAACTTCTTCGTAACAACTGTAGAATTTAAACAGATAAGCTATGTTAAAGAGTATCACTGAAGGAACAGCAGAAAAAGATGATGTCCCTATATTATTTTCTTTCTTACTTGCTGGGCAAATTTGTATAGAGATTCGGCATTATTAATCCAGTCTCATGGCATGTGGCTAAGACTCAAATTTTCAGTATAAAAGTGGCTGTTTTTAAGGTAAATGAGCCAGAGCTAACAGAAACTGTTTAAATGCCTGTAGCACAAAAGAGCTTGCGTTAGCACTGGTGCCCAAAAATATGTATCTTTTTATTCACAGATGTCCTGCTACTGGAGTACCAGGGCAGCCCTCTCCAGACATAGTTTAATACCCAGAAAAAGTTATGCAATAAAATGTGGTGTCTTCCATGAATAAGAGCAAGTAAATGTTCATATCATAGAGTCTGACTGACAGGAGTAAAAAAACAGTCAGTGGAAATCTTTCATGTCTCCAACACCATTTTCTTTGATGTTTTAGCAACAGGAATATAATGTTACATAAAGCATGGAACCATAATTTAAAAACTGGAGCAATCAATACCGGTTCTTTGTGTCCATCACATTGTGATTTGAAACATTTATGAATGAGCTTCCCCATTTAATACTTCTTAAAATATTAAAATTTTTTCATTAATGTCCCAAATGCGCTTTGGATGCAGCAGAACTGCAAATAAATTTCTTTAAATCATCAATATATATACCATATCAGTAATGTTAAATACTTTTTTTTTTTTACTTCTATTAAGTTAGGGAGCATTGCTTTACTCCTTGAACAAGGAATAAAAGGTATTTCTCAGACAAGGAATAACAGGAATCTTTTGATAATTTGAAACAGACTTGGAGTCTACTGCACTCCATGCCTTTTCTTTTTTTTTTTCTCTCCCATTTTGTTTAGCTTCCTGCAGCTTTCCTTATAACACTGCCTTAGCTCTAGGAAGCAAAGTAAAGAAGAGCTGCTCATTAGGAAGATAAGCTGTGTTACAGATACAATACTAATGGCACACCGGAATTCAGTTAGACTGAGAGACTGATTGGCAGAAGGCAAGAAAAAATGATCTTATTGTGTGTGCTTAGACAGGCCCAGCACTTAGCCACATGAAAATCTCTCACATTTACATTACGCCTTCCAGCTGAAGCTGTCTTGTATTTCATGATCCTCCTAAAAACCTGGAAAATAAGTTTATTGGTGGGTTGTTTGTTTTTTTTTTTTGCTATTAACTTCACACTTCCACCAGCTGTGTAGGGATAGCTTGAAATGCTACATAAAGATCCATTGATCTGCAAAAATGTTAAGAGAAAATGCCAGAAACTTGCAACAGAAACAGAAGTGATTGCACTTAGGCAAGCCTTTTCATGGAGGATCATCCCAACGAACTTTTAAAAATTTAGGACTCACCTATCTGAGCTGGTATGGATGAAGTCTTCTGTGTTTCTGTGAACTTTGACAGTCTTGTGTGTGTAGAGAGACAGTGCTCCCTTGCAGTGTAATGAACTACATTTAAAGAAACTCACCTTTCAATTATAGACTGCACAGTCGTAGCTCTGGTTTAAGTAATAGCAAACAAACATTTAGGGCTAAAATGTAGGAAATACACTATGCTCAGCAGAATGACCAAGAGATGACTTTGGCAATCAAGTTTGATATTTGTATGGGTTATGTGGCTTATGTAATTTGTTCAACAAAAATATGTGACTTTACATACTTGGTATTCATTAATCCATACAAAGATTACTGCTGGAATTACAGTGGCTAAGGACAATAGAGTGCTGGCATGCCTAGGTGGAGATGTAGACACTATAGATAAAAAAGGTGCTAACTGACCTTCTATTTCAGTTTTGCTATAAACTTTCAGGTTTATAGACAGTTAAGCAGACTATCATAACGAACTGTGTCATCATCAACTTCATGTGTTTTCTTTGACATGTGCCTTTCCACTGAATGGTCTAGCCTTTAATTGATCATCTGTGTTGATCAGTTATGTAACCATTTTGGGATGATAGATGTCTTTACATATTGCTGATATTATGCTGGTCCATTGCTTTTAGGAGGTGGTTAACATCCAACTTGTTAAGCTAGTAAGCTGTATGAGTTAAATATTGCATCAAAGTTCTAGTAACACTCAACTTACAATATCAGTGCTGTCAGATTCATGTGTTGGATCTCAGTGCTGTAACAATATAGATGCATACCAAAGAAGTATTTGGAATGAAGCTATGCAAAACTAAAGGCTCAATTCCAAAATTCCTTGAAGACAGAGAAACCATTTTGCCCTCAAATGCGTATGATTGTGAGTCAGGCATAAAACTGCCAGTCATCGATTTTCTTGGCTGGTCAGGACAGCAGACTAGGGACTTTCTGATATATGTAGGTATAGGATAATTCTTGTGCTGGGTTGACCTTGCCTGGCTGCCAGTTGCTTAAGAAGCTGCTTCGTCTGTCCTCCTCCATGAACAGGGAAGGGGGAAGAGAACACCATCAAAAACCTCATGGGTCAAGATAGGAATAGGGAGATCACTCATCAGTTATGATGACAGGCAAAACAGTCTTGACTTGGGCATATTCATTTAATTTATTGCCAACTAATCGTAACAGAGTAGGGTAGTGAGAAATAAGAACGATACTAAAATCACCTTCTCCCCACCCCTCCCTTCTTAGGTTTAGCTTCACTTCTGACTTTTCTACCTCCTGCCCCTGATCAGCAAAGGAGGATGGGGGTGGGGGTTGCAGTCAGCTCATAACAGTTCACATCTGCTGCTCCTTCCTCCTCACACTTTTCCCCTGCTCTAGCATGGGGTTCTTCTCATGGGAGAGCCCTTCATGAGCTTCTCCAACATCAGTCCTACCCACAGAATGCAGTTTTTCATGAACTGCTCTAGTGTGGGTCCCTTCTGTGGGGTGCAGTCCTTCAGTAGAAGACTGCTCCAGTGTGGGTCCCCCATGGTGTCACAGGTCCTGCCAGAAAATATGCTCCTGCAGGGGCTCCTCTCCATGGGTCACAGTTCCTCTCACGAGCCTCCTCCTGCATGTGCTCTCCATCGGGTCACAGATTCCTTCAGGGTACATTCACCTCCTCCAGCGGGGTCCTCCATCGGCTGCAGTATGGATATCTGCTCCATTGTGGACCTCCATGGGCTGCAGGGGGACAATCTGCATCATCACAGACTCCTCCAAGGCTGCAGGGGAATCTCTGCTTCAGTGCCTGGAGCACCTATTCCCCTTGCATCTTCACTGACCTTGGCTTGTCTCTTACATTTTCTCACTGCTCTCTCATAGCTGCTGCACAGCATTTTTAAGCCTTTGTTAAATATGTTATCACAGGTGCGCTACCACCATAGCTGTTAGGCTCAGCTTTGGCCAGCAGCAGGTCCATCCTTGAACTGGCTCTGTCTGACATGGGGCAGTTTCTGGTGTCTTCTTACAGAAGCCATTCTACAGCCCCTCCACTATAAAAACCTTGCCACAGAAACCCAATATAATGCTCTAGAAAAAAATTAACTAGGCGAATGCATATAGGGCAACACAAAGTTGAGGTTATTAGGACTCAAATGAAAGAAATATTTTATGTGAAAAAGACTTGTACAAAAACTGTAAGCTATTCCTGCAAAGATAATATAGGTCTCCTTTGTGAATAAATGTGCCAAATGAAGAACCATAGAAACATAGAATGGTTTGGATTGGAAGAGACCTTTAAATATAACTTAGTCCAACCCCCCTGCCATAGGCAGGGACATCCTTCACTAGACCAGGTTGCTCAAAGCCGCATCCAACCTGACCTTGAACAATTCCAGGGATGGGACATTCACTACTTCTCTGGGAAACCTGCAGAGACTCATGAGAGCAGAGTAGAGGGGGAAAATCAGTTTGCTCGACCTGCTGGTCTTGCTTCTTTTTAAGTAACCCAGGATATGATTGTCCTTCTGGGCTGCAAGAACGCATTGCTGGCTCTGGTCCAGTGTTTCATCCACCACTATCCCCAAGCCCTTCTCTGTAGGTCTGCTCTCAAACCATTCATTCTTCAATCTATATTCATACTGGGGACTGTCTCAAACCAGGTGCAGGACCATGTACTCTTTCATGTTGGACTTCATCAGGTCCTCACAGGCTCATATCTCAAGCCTGTCAAAGTCCATCTGCATTAGAAGAAGTTCTTTTCTTGGGAAGAAGGGGTATGATTTATGTTTAATAGCATCCCTTTGATCGAGTATTGAATGACCAGAATAAAGTTAACATTTAACCTAAGCTTAGAGAGAGAATATATTGGCCATCCATTTAATCAAAGACATATTCTCCTGCTTGTAGAAGCAAAGGAAAGTTGGCAAAAGAAAGTAGCCTTAAATTGTCCTTGGGTAATATGTGACCATATATGGATAAAAAGAGTTAGGGTACTTCATCTGGGAAGAACACTGAGGACCACCAAAGACCTCCAAAAGGAAGGAGATATGCACAGAAGGGTCTGAAAAGGAGCCAAGAAGAATGAGGCCACATGGTTGCACAACACATGTAGATTAGAATGAATATGCATTAGATAGATAGAATATGCATGAATTTAGTGTATATATGTAATGAAGAAGCTGGCATTGAGTGTGCTTGATCTGTGGCTTGAATAAAACAGTATTTTTCCTGAGCGTGTGAGGACTGGCTTATTGCACACTGGGTAAAGAATCCGCTTTTTGGACAACAATATGTTTGTGGATTGTCTAGTAACGTAGAATATAACCAAGTGCATGGCTTCCTGTAAAGAGCAAATAACAATGGGATATTAATTTTGCACATATAGCTCTGTCGAAAAAGTATTCAAATAGTTGGTAGAGATGTTTAGACTTTGAGATTAAATGTGCTAGCTCGAAAGACTATGGAAGAAAAGCTCTTAATTATATAGGTAGGAAATACCTGTCACTGTTCAAGAAGCACTAGGGAAACTCTCATGAAAAAGTCAGCGGGTGATGGATATACACAGTGCAAAAAAACTCACCAAACCCCAAACCAGAAAATATTCATGCCTTTTTAAGTAGTTGTAGTTCAAGACTAGGCCATTGAATGCAAAGAGAGAGCAGTGGAAGAGTCTTTTCCAGCTTCAGAGCACAACTACTGTTATATTGAACCATCAATGTTTATTTCAATATCCTTTTAAACATTGTATCTCTGGCATGATCCCACTATAAAGTGACTTTGATTGTCATTCTCTCATATTATCTCATTCTTGACAAATAGTATTCTCAGTATAAAAACAAAGCTTTTATGGTAAGAAATAATCTTTAGATAATGGAAGTGTGTAAGACATACAGAGACCTTGTTGAAGTAACTGAAAATGTTTTCAGTTTTGTTTGGCGCTGTTAGTTTCCTCCTGTAACTTCTAATTAATGTTGTTGTTACCTCTTTTGACCTGTAAGACCATACAGCTAGGCAGGCGCAATCCAGGAGGTTCCTACAGAGCATCAATGATAACTTTCTGATGCAAGTGGTGGAGGAACCAACAAGGAAAGGCGCGCTGCTGGACCTCGTGTTAACAAACAAGGAGGGACTGGTGGAGGATGTGAAGGTTGGAGGTAGACTCGGCTGCAGTGACCATGAAATGGTCGAGTTCAGGATCCTGCGCGGAGGAAGCAGGGCGATAAGCAGGATCAAAACCCTGGACCTCAGGAGGGCTGACTTTGCCCTCTTCAAGGAGCTACTGGGAGGAATCCCGTGGGCCAGGGCTCTCGAAGGCACGGGGGTCCATGAGTGCTGGTCGCTGTTTAAACAACACTTCTTCCATGCACAGGAGCAATGCATCCCCTTGAGAAAGAAATTTAGCAAAGGAGGCAGGAGACCTGCATGGTTAAACAAGGAGCTTCTAGCGGAGATCAGGCAGAAGAGAAAGGTCCATGGAATGTGGAAAGAGGGACAGGCCACTTGGGAAGAGTACAGAAACATGGTGAGAGCATGCAGGGATGCGACGAGGAAGGCCAAGGCTCACCTGGAATTGAAGCTGGCAAGGGATGTCAAAAACAACAAGAAGGGCTTCTTCAACTACATCAGCAGCAAAAGGGGGGGACAATGTGGGGCCGCTGCTGAATGAGGCGGGTGTCCTGGTGACGGAGGATGCGGAGAAGGCAGAGCTACTGAATGCCTTCTTTGCTTCAGTCTTCAGTGCTAAGACTGGCCCTCAGGCATCCCAGGCCCTGGAGGTAAGAGAAGAAGCCTACAAAGAGGACGACTTTCCCTTGGTCGAGGAGGACTGTGTGAGGGATCGCTTAAGTGATCTGGATGTCCACAAATCCATGGGCCCCGATGGAATGCACCCACTAGTGCTGAGGGAGCTGGCGGATGTCATTGCTGAGCCACTCTCCATCATCTTTGAGAGGTCCTGGAGGACAGGAGAGGTGCCCGAGGACTGGAGAAAGGCCAGTGTCACTCCAATCTTCAAAAAGGGCAAGAAGGAGGACCCAGGGAACTACAGGCCGGTCAGCCTCACCTCCATCTCGGGAAAGGTGATGGAGCAGCTTATCCTGGAGGCCATCATGAAGCAAGTGGAAGAAAAGAAGGTTATCAGGAGTTGTCAGCATGGATTCACCAAGGGGAAATCATGCCTGACCAATCTGACAGCTTTCTACGATGACATGACTGGCTGGGTAGACGAAGGGAGAGGAATGGATGTTGTCTACCTTGACTTCAGCAAGGCTTTCGACACAGTCTCCCATGATATCCTCCTAGGGAAGCTGAGGAAGTGTGGGCTGGATGAGTGGTTGAAGAAGTGGATAGAGAACTGGCTGAATGGCAGAACTCAGAGGGTTGACATCAGCGGCGCTGAGTCTAGTTAGAGGCTGGTAACAAGTGGTGTCCCCCAGGGGTCAGTACTGGACCCAGTCTTGTTTAACTTCTTCATCAACGACCTGGATGAAGAGTTAGAATGTACCCTCAGCAAGTTTGCTGACGACACCAAACTGGGAGGTGTGGTAGATACACCAGAAGGCTGTGCTGCCATTCAGCGTGACCTGGATAGGCTGGAAAGCTGGGCAGAGAGGAACCTGATTAGGTTCAACAAGGGCAAGTGCAGGGTCCTGCACCTGGGGAGGAACAACCCCATGCACCAGTACAGGCTTGGGGTGGACCTGCTGGAGAGCAGCTCTGCGGAGAGGCACCTGGGTGTCCTGGTGGACGACAGGTTAACCATGAGCCAGCAGTGTGCCCTGGCTGCCAAGAAAGCCAATGGGATCCTGGGGTGCATCAAGAAGAGTGTGGCCAGCAGGACGAGGGAGGTTCTCCTTCCCCTCTACACTGCCCTGGTGAGGCCTCATCTGGAGTACTCTGTCCAGTTCTGGGCTCCCCAGTTCAAGAAAGATGAAGAGCTACTGGAGAGAGTCCAGCGGAGGGCTACAAGGATGGTGAGGGGACTGCAGCATCTCCCCTACGAGGAGAGGTTGAGGGAGCTGGGCTTGTTCAGCCTGAAGAAGAGAAGGCTGCGAGGGGACCTTATAAATGCCTACAAATATCTGAAGGGTGGGTGTCAGGAGGATGGGGCCAAGCTCTTTTCAGTGGTGACCAGTGACAGGACAAGGGGCAATGGGCACAAACTGAGGCACAGGAAGTTCCGTCTGAACATGAGGAAGAACTTCTTCCCTCTGAGGGTGACGGAGCACTGGAACAGGCTGCCCAGGGAGGTTGTGGAGTCTCCTTCTCTGGAGATATTCAAGACCCGCCTGGACAAGATCCTGTGCAGCCTACTGTAGGTGACCCTGCTTCGGCAGGGAGGTTGGACTAGATGACCCACAGAGGTCCCTTCCAACCCCTACTATTCTGTGATTCTGTGATTCTGTATACTTTAAAAACTGCTTTAGGGGGTGGAAAAGTCATGCAACAAAGATGACTTGGCAGTTTTATAAACCAGTAATTGGGAATCAATGTGCTTTAAGCTGTGGGCGGAAAATATAATAAACAATGTAGTCTAGATGGACAAAGGTTTATTTTTTAATAGTATAAAAAGGTCAGTGCTACAGTAATTAAATTAAACCTGCAAGGCATTCTAAGCAATACTTCTGAATTGTAACATCCCAGAAAGAAATAGGGTGCTTGACAGTTATATTCTATTGAATCTACCATGGGTCATGTCCTATATAAATGAACATGCTTAAATAGCTTTCTGTTTTAACACTTGATCTTAAATCTGTTCTTATAGTATGCAATGCTGTAAAGGCTCGACTAGCTCAGAAGTGAACAGTATTTAGCTCTGAACAGAGCTAGGTTAAGAGACAGCCCACATTCCTGTAGCGTGCACTGCGTTTACCTATGCCTGTGGAGTCCTGCACTAGAAGCTTGGTCTTGTGCACACTGGAAAGCAAGTGAGGATCATCCTTTGAGTGGAACTGGTGAGCATCAGCCGTTACACCCAGCAGATTCTCAGGATTTTTTCTGCGGGAACTAAACTGAAAGCATTGTGCTGTAATAAATGGCAAAACTGATGTGAAATGCTGCTTGAGCACTTGAAACTGCTATGTTCCTTGGATTTTTTGCTCACTACTGATCTACATGTGATAGAGATAAAAAATGTGATCACCAGAGTTACTTGGTGAACTGCAACATGGATTGTTATGAGCGCAAGATTTTCTCTGTCTTTCTGCGTTTAACGTAAAGCTGCACGGCTCTGCAGTATAGATGTAGCATTATTTAACTGTAGCTGTTCTGTTTCCTGGTTCTTAAAAGAGCATCTCAGGAAACAGATAGAATTAGCTTTGTGATAAGACTGTGTGAGATCACTAATTTACTTTTAATTAGTAATATCTTCTTAGTTAACTTCATTGCTGCAGACAATTATGTTATACTAATGAAGATTTTAATTGGAAAAATAAAATGAGAATGCATTATTTGGTCAGCCAGCCCCAAAAGATGGAAGGTTACTGGGGCACACATACAAATAGTTCATCTTACGTGTCTTGGAGTTTTTTCCTGATGGCAATGAGAGAAATCAGTTCTTGGCTATATCATGGCCAGGTACATTCTTTAGATTACACAGTGCTTCTGAGTTTCTGAGAATTTCCCTGATCTAACACCTGCAACATAACAACAGTTTCTTTCTCTAGCACATCAGGATTTCATTGGTAGGGGGAATAGGTTAGGAATAAGTCACATTAAGTCTTTGGGAGTTTTCCAACCCTTGATGGTGAGAGATCCTCTCAAACTCCACACTGAAGTCCTGTCATCTGAAGGTTTTTTGATTTTCCTTCATGAATAACAGGAGTAAAAATTTTTGCCTCACTTTTTAATAAAGATCAATGGACAGAGGATTAGTGGGAGGAAAAAGTACTACGTAAAAATCAGGTAGTACAGCTATCAAACCTGAGCTCTCATTTACTTAATTGGTTTCAATTGGTTAAGCAAATGAGATCTCAAATTGGTTGCATATTAGCTATGAATCTTGCAGTATATTTGTGTTCACAGTTCAGAAGATTTCAGAGCCTGGATTTTAAAAAGGAGAGCTAACATCAAAGAGACTGGCCATAATAAGAAGTAAAAAAGATGTTGCATATACAAGAGTTGGGAGCTTTGGAACAAACAGCTGGTGTGCTCAGTGTGCAGCTGTCTGTAACTAGGCAATAATGAAATCCTGAAAATGTTGTACATTAGCTGTTTAGGAGCATGCTAGTCAGGGACAGATTCGTAATTGTGGAGAAATCTCTCAGAAAACAAACAATTGAGTCTGAATTTCTTAAAGCAGACAGGAATCTCCTGGTTGCTGGATAATGTTTTTTTTCTCTTCTTTTTTTTCTTCTTCTCCTAGTGTGTTTTTTTTTCTTAATTCACCTCTTTAGATAAAACCTTAATGTGTTTCTTTGGTAAAAGAGCTGTCTATATTCAAATTCCATAGAATTCTGAGGCATAGGGATGAAGTGCAGAGGGACTACTATTAGAAAACACACTAAAATCCTTTCAACTACAAGTTAAGTAGGATTTAAGTCCATGAGAACAGAGGAATAAAATTTCAGAACATCTTTAAATGTGCAATTTTGAAGTATTTCCTTTTTCTTGATATGCAATAGTATACTGGTTCTTAAGTGCCACAGCACTATGTAAATATTGGAGCCAAGTTGGTTCAGCTTTGATTGTTAACTCCTGTTAATTTTTATTTTTCTTTGGATAAGGGAAATGTTTGATGATAGTGGCTTTCGCTGCCCCTTCTGTCACTCCTTGCTGCTGGAACACCTTGAAAATGGCAGGGTTGTATGTTTTCCTTCGTGCATAGTGCTGTGTGGGAACAGTAGGCATGACATAGATGTGTGATGCCAGAATAATATTCCTGATGTAGTATATAGCATAGTGAAAAGCAACAGAAGGCCAAAAGAGAATTAAAGTGGTGAATCTTGCATGCCAAGCAGTTAGAGCTGCTGTGATTGAGACTGCGAAGAAATCTGCGCAGTTTAAGGTCAGAGGTATCAGCTTACGAATTGCAATTGACCACTTTGTTTAGGACAGTGGTGTGGCAGGCTGCGGAAAACAGGTTTCAGAATGACATCGTGTTTACAATACAAGTTCTCCCATGAAGAAAGGCTGAGAGTGTTGGGATTGCTCAGCATGGAGAAGGCGGCTCTGGGGAGGCCTTATTGTGGACTTCCAATACTTAAAAGTGGTTTATAAGAAAGACAGAGAGAGACTTTTTAGCAAGGCCTGCAGTGACAGAAAAGGGACAATGGTTTTAAAGTGAAAGAGGGTAGGTTTAGATTGGACATATGGAAGACATTTTTAAGATGAAGGTGGTGAGACACTGGAAGAGCTTCCCCAGAGAAGTTGTGGATGTCCCATCATTGGAAATGTTCGAGGTCAGGTTGGACAGGGCTTTGAGCAACGTGTTCTAGTGAAGGATGTGTCTGCCCATGGCAGGGGGGTTGGACTAGCTGACCTTTGAAGGTCCCTTCCAACCCAAACCATTCTATGATTCTAATAATTTGGGTATTTAACTTTATAAGATTTTGAAAAAATATGTGTTGTTTCTACCAACCTGCAGTGACAGCTCAAGAAGAAACATAAATTTTTCTGAGCTGACTTCTTAGCAGATAAAGCTAGTGTTTCCATTTCAGGGCTACCAAGCTCGGTTTCTATTCTATACTGAAGTACTTTGGCAAAGGCACCCTAGAGGATAGTGTTTTAATACATATCATAGAATCATAGAATGTCTCAAGCTGGGGAGCCATAAGGATCATGAAGTCCAAGTGTGAAGCCTAAAAATGATAGGGAAACAAATGCGTGTAAGAGGGTGGTAAAAATAACAGTTTTTCTTCACATTCCGTGACTGACGTGCAAGCACCAGAATTGTCTTGCTGATATTAAGGCTACTGGGTTATAATTTGATTCCTGAATGCGAGGTACTGCAGAAGACAAGTCATTCTCCTGGATTGCATATTTTTTAGAAGGTAGCTGAGGTAAGAGTTTGGTCAACATTTTCTTTTTTTCCTGGATACTGTGTCTGTCCGTGACATTAGCAACCCTGAATCAAAGTCTTTCCTCAGTAACCTGAAGGCTACTTTGTTGGACCAATGTAGCATACAACTGTTTTAATTTCTAAGATGTTTTGGTCTTAGACTTTAAGACGGTATCACGAGGAAGTGGATATGTAGAATGCAGAAAGCTGGCATTGCAGTAAAACGGAATGTTGGAATTCAAATGTCTTGGGATTTACATAGAGATGAAAAGTACACAGTGAAATTGCCTATTTTCTATCTCTAAGGCTGATGTTGTCATGCACACAAAAATCTCTGATTATTTAGATTCCACTTTGCTTGGGAAACAATGGCAGGTGCAGGCAATATTGCTGTCATTGGGAAGACTTGACTGCAGGCATCGTTATGCTTCTTCACCATTACAAGAGTCTTTAACATGTAATCATCAGAAAAGACCATTAAACAAAAATCACTAGAAATTAATTCTTGACTGGGATGTTTTCATTGAGTATTTTACCAAGGCATTGCATAATGTGATATATTTGTTTAGACTGGAGTTTTCATAGTAAAAAATGGGAAGATTATCACAGGCATTGCTAGAAATCATTGTTATGCAAACTATTGAAAATAAATAATTCACTTCCAACTTTATCAGATTTTATTCCTATTTTAGAGGTCTGACTGTGTACTAGCTCTTTAATAGTTGAGAAATATGAGCATCGTCTACAAAAATCAAATGTTCTTACAGCATTGTTATTTTTACATTTTCTGTATCAAAAGATACCCTAGGGGGCATGGTAAGTGAAAATGTTTTATAAGTGTTTTCTCAGGACTTCTCTGGAAAACCGGCTGATGGTTAGTGACAATTTTTAAATGGTTTTGCTGGAGAGCAGAAGCTGCCTCCTCTCACAGTTCCTCAACAAATGGCTATTTTCTCATATCTCTGAATGTATGTAGGCATTCATATGCACTGATTGCTCTGTTTTCTCATCCTATCACAGCTCTATAGAGGTAGATCACATAATCTGCAACAGACAAAATCCCATCTTCTCATGTGAGTATCGTGGAGTTGAAAGACTTCATGTGTTGAAAGCTAGCCTGACTCAGTATCAATCTTTTTGTCATGGCATAACAGCACAGCTGAAAACACACACACGCATACATGCACACTGCAAGAGACAACTAGCATTTGTCTCTTTTAATAAGATTTATTCTGGTATTGACTCACACAAACGCAACAAATCTGGTTGGCTGTTATAGGAGATCTCAAGACTGGAGAGCCAGGAAACAGCAGGAATCCACCGCAGGCAATCTTGATCAGTAAATACAAGATTACTTATTATTCTTTCAGGGCTTTTTGGAAAACATGTAACTCTTGGGTTTCATGTTTAAATCTCTAGGTGTTGAATACGGTGAAGACCAAGAGAAGTGCAAACAACAATGAACTTGAAAAATAAAAAGCAAAACCACAAAGAAAATTCCTCTAGAATATACTTATGAGAATAAAGGTATCATCTGTAGAGAACTGGGATGATGCCTGAAGCAAGGAAGCTGTTAACACTTTCACTTTTCTTCATGCTTGTTGTCTTGGGTTTGGCCAGGACAGGGTTAATTTTCACCAGAACCCAGGAAGGGACACGACCGGGCGGGCTGACCTACAGGCCAAACAGAGCAGGGTGTTCCATACCATGTGCCGTCATGCTGGGTTCTGGCTGGGGGGAGCTGCGGCAGCAGGAGGGGAGCTGTGGCTTGGGAGCGTGTGGTGGGTGGTGAGAGTTGCTCTCTGCGTTCTGCTGTTTTGTGTTGTGTATTCTCATTATCTGTATCGTTGTTGTTCCTGTTCCCTTTGTTTGCTGTTCTGTTAAATTGCCCTTATCCTGACCCACCAGTTTCTGCTTGTTTCTTTCTGTTCTCCTCCACACCCCAGCAGGGGGAGGGGCGGCCATGTGGCATTTTTGTTACCAGCCACAGCCAAACTATAACACATGTATTTCTAGAGGGCGTGAAAATTTAAATTCTGAGGAAAATTTGATACTTCTGAGCTATAATAATACCTGAATTTTGGTCTGTTATTCACCTGTTATTATTCTTCTAGCTACATAATCAGATTTTTTTTGAGGGGAGAGACAATACTGGCTGAATGGCAGAGCTCAGAGGGTTGTCATCAGTGGTGCTGAGTCTAGTTGGAGGCTGGTAACAAGTGGTGTCCCTCAGGGGTCAGTACTGGGCCCAACCTGTTTAACTTCTTCATCGATGACCTGGATGAAGAGTTAGAATGCACCCTCAGCAAGTTTGCTGATAACACAAAACTGGGAGGAATGGCGGATACGATAGCAGGCTGTGCTGCCATTCAGCGTGACCTGGACAGGCTGGAGAGTTGGGCAGAGAGGAACCTGATGAGGTTCAACAAAGGCAAGTGCAGGGTCCTGCACCTTGGGAGGAAGAACCCCATGCACCAGTACAGGCTTGGGGTGGACCTGCTGGAGAGCAGCTCTGCGGAGAGGGACCTGGGACTGCTGGTGGACAACAGGCTGACCATGAGCCAGGAGTGTGCCCTGGTTGCCAAGAAAGCTAATGGGATCCTGGGATGCATTGGGAGGAATGTGGCCAGCAGGTCGAGAGAGGTTCTCCTTCCCCTCTACTCAGCCCTAGTGAGGCACCATCGGGAGCACTGTGTCCAGTTCTGGGCTCCCCACTTCAAGAAAGATGAGGATCTACTGGAGAGAGTCCAGCGGAGGGGTATGAGGATGATGAGGGGACTGGAGCATCTCTCCTGTGAGGAGAGGCTGAGAGAGCTGGACTTGTTCATCCTGAAGAAGAGAAGGCTACGAGGGGACCTTATCAATGTTTATAAACATCTGAAGGGTGGTTGTCAGGAGGATGGGGCCAAACTCTTTTCAGTGGTGACCAGTGACAGGACAAGGGGCAATGGGCACAAACTAAGGCACAGGAAGTTCCGTCTGAACATGAGGAAGAACTTCTTCCCTCTGAGGGTGACGGAGCACTGGAACAGGCTGCCCAGGGAGGTTGTGGAGTCTCCTTCTCTGGAGATATTCAAGACCCGCCTGGACAAGGTCCTGTGCAGCCTGCTGTAGGCGACCCTGATTTAGCAGGGAGGTTGGACTAGATGACCCACAGAGGTCCCTTCCAACCCTTAAGATTCTGTGATTCTGTGAAAATTGCAGGCATCCTGAAAGGAATAAATACAGTAAATACACGGAAGATGAAGCCAGATAAAACTCTGATGGAAGTGTGAGTTTTGTGTATTTAATAGTGCAAATTTTTTACTATTGAAACAAAATATCTAGGATAAAATTGTTCAAATTTTTGAGCTTAGTACAAAGCAATACAAATTACTTCCAAGGGCTTCGAAATCGTAGATGAATTGAGTGTCTCCTGATTTTGTAAAGCTCCACAATATGTGGTGATATTATTATTGAATGACTGGTATTCTGCTTTTTGTCTTGTCGAGATGTTCTCAGATAAATTAGTATTCAATTCTATATTATATATAATTAGTATATATATACACTAATTATATAAATATACCATATATATTATATAATTAGTATTCAATGTCTATAATGTCCAGGCTAAGAGATCAGTTTGTGTAGAACATTTATTTGACCAGAGTTGAGCCATACTCATGTTTGTTTTTCTTAATGGTGCAGGCTTATTGGAAGCACATTTGCAGTGATGCATGAGGCTAGATTTGTATTACATACTGTGCCACTTGGCTGCGTTGCATCACATCAAAAGTTACAAAATATAATAGCAAAGCCTTACCTCAAGAAAATGCAGGATATCAAGCATAACAAGCTAGACAGATGAATTTAGAATACTTATTCGACTGAAGAATGGAATCAAACACATGCTCAGGAGCCAAAAGCAAATTCTTTCTGAGGTTTTATTGTAAAAGTCCTATGCTTCTGAACATGAGTGAATGAACCTAATAACCAAATGACAACTAGCATCAACTTGGAAAGGGGTGTGCCTTGTTCTCTCTTCTTTCCCTGCTATTCCCTCCCTCTCACCAAAATGCCGCACTAAAGACCCTTCTCACCTTTTATTTCATTTGATTTCAGTGCTTTCTAGACTACACAGTAGTGTAGTGTCAGTATCTTTTTCACTAGGAACCTATACTTGTGCCAGTCTGGCCATACGCAAAGCAAAGTAGACGCAGAGATTGCTCTTGTCCTGTGTTCCATTGTTTTAGTTCTTGACTGAATTTACAGTCCGTTCCTACTCAGTTTCTCTGCCTGTTAGTTACCCTTTGAGTTTGCTACTCCATAGTGAAAGACAGTTACAAGATATGCCACCCTTCATCTCTTCTAATTCTTGATGCTGTAGAAAAAAACAACTAATTTTTTCAGGTAATAACATCAGGGAAGGCTTGTAAAATCCTGGATTTTTCTAGTGAGCAGTACAAATAAAATCTATTTAAATTTTAGAGATAAGGCATTGATTGTTCTTTTCCTTTTCTTTCAAAATACTGATCCAATTATTCTCAAACTGATGTGACTTTTGAAATTCATCTCTAAAGTCTGGCAACAAGCCAGTTTGACAGCTACATTAGTGAAGCCATAATTATTTTATAAAGCTATAGTATGAGTTACACATTTAATCTTTTCTGAAAAGACAATAGGTCAGATAGATATAATAGGAGAGCCTATAATATGTAGTCACTTAAGTTGTGGCAAATGTGTAACAGTTTTGAAGCAATCTTCCCCGGGGTATTCAGTGTGAAGTTTACTCTTTAATGTATCAACATACTGTAGTTAAGCTCTCAATACAACTGTCTACAGTTTATCAAAGGAAATTCCACAAAGATCACCTATGGTGAATGTTTATAGACTTAAATTCCTGCTTTTATTTAAAATTAGCATGAGATTTCTGGTCTTTTGTTACAGTGTTGTAGCTAGTTATTCTAAGATACCAATACATACTTGAAAACTGTAGATATACTTAGTTTAGTTCTGCCAGGTTAGATTACTTTGGGGTAAAGCTAAATTCTGATGTGAAAGTATATTTACATCCTATATGAGGATGAAAAGATTTAAAAGTAAACATAATGTTGCTGAAAGTTATTAGAAATACCAACATGTTTCGTTTTAAACTTTGCATCTCAATAGAAAGCTGCATTTGATGATAAACGATAGTGTGGTCTTCTTGGAAACACATTTGCAGTGACGCATAAGGCCAGGTAGTTGCCTTGTTATGTGCCATAACACTTGGATGAGTTTCATCACATCAAATGTTAAGAAATCTAACAGCAAAGCTTCACCTCAGGAAAATATGGGGTTATTAACCTTTTCAGGTAAAGAGCTTGTTGCCCAATGTTCACCTGAAATAACTTCTCTTGAAACAGGCTAACAACCACCTTTAATTTACAGCAGCTGAGACTAAATATTTTCTTTCCCATGAAATTCTCTACCTGGTTCAATTTTCTTGCATGGACCACTGATTCTTGGCAAGAAAACTCATTTACCAGCAGACATTCAGACAGAAAACCAATGACAGAGTTTTTCAGTTACCTTCATTTTTGTGGATGTAGCAGCAGCCCAGCAAAGTTACCTTCAGTTTATGCTTGTGTCGTGACATTTCAACATCCTTCACTTGTGAATGCGGTCAGCAATAGGTGGGGAAAGATCAGTGAAGTAGTGGAGGTCTAGACTTCTGGCAGTGCTTCAGCTTTCACTGAAGCATGCTTACTTTCATTTCAAGTTGTGGCAAAATATCTGGCCTGTGAAAGGCATCCCATTCATGACATGTGGGGGAAAAAGCTAACTCTATCAGCTGAATCATTCTCTGGGTGAACTTATCTAAGCTAGCCCTTTACTGATGGAAATTATGCCTGTTCTTCACTGAAGTAGGTATGGCTTAAAGATCTCTAAGGCTCTGCAGCTGTGTACGTAGTAAAGGACAAGCAGCTTTTTTGTTAGAGGAATTATTCAAAACAGATACTCTGAAAGCTCTTCAGTGTTCTGTTGGGCTAATAATTTCTCATTTCCCGTCTTTCCCATTTTTCTCTCTTCCTAAAATAATCTACATTCAATAGTGACATTGACAGGAACACCAACTGCCAGTAAATGAAATCTTTGAGATTAGATGCATACAGACTCTGTATCAGACGCAAGCAGGCAAGCAGTGCAGGCAACTGCTTTCCGAAGCAGACATTTCTACTCACAAAGAATAAATAAGTGCAGCAGCAGCAAGACGACAATTTAAGAAGACTGCAGATTTTTCTCTGGTTGGTCGATAAGATGTTCATTATCATAGCTTAACCTAGGTCAATGAATTTCACTTTTATTGGAAATGAGATATTTAGATTAAAAAATGTGAAGTATTTATTGCCAATAATTTTCTATTGCTCAAACTGTAGCTTGACATCTTGTATGAGATTATTAAGATGATCAGCTGAGCATGTCCAGTCAACTAATAATTTTGGGGATGTTTGCAATTTCAGTGAGTGTAAATCAAATTTCATTGGCCTTTTTTATATCATGTTAACTGAACTAGCTTTATGAATAGGTCTAGTCTTACAGTCCAAGACAGATTTGCATGCACTGGTTAAATTTTCTTCCGAAAGAGAAAGTCTGCAATCCCTGTAATCCCTTTTTTTACCTTAAAGTATTCAAAAGCTGTTAAAATAAATGAATCATTTATTAATTTCTTTGTTCCCCATATCACTTTCCCCATTGCATGAAGCAATTGGGGCAATCAAGTGTTTAACAATTGACTTTTTTGTTTGACTATTTTATTCAGTCACTATAAAAGATTGTGTTATTAGATGGCTTTGAAATTATTTGATTGTTGAATAATTCAGCCTTAACTACAATCGAGCTGCAGAACTGCTTCCACGAGTAATGAAATAGGGAGTTATTAATGGAAAGTGCTAGATGAGAAGGCTAATTAGACATAATTTCTTTTAATTCAGCAAATCTGAAGCTGGGCCCCAGTGAAATCTTGGTACTCATCCTGATATTTCTATTGGGATAAGAGAAACTCAGATAAAGGTTGTGGGTGTTGTGCATTTTTTGTTTGGCTTTTGTTGTTGTTGTTATTTTAGCTAAAGACGGAGAACAATAACTTTGAAAAGACAGCTTAACTCCCTAAAAGAAGAGAGGGAGAATACAAAGTAAACAACAATGCATTTCAGAAAGATTTTGGTGAAGTGCTGATAAACTACACTGGAATGTGACAAATGATGACTCATATGGAGTTGGGCAGTGCAATGGCCTTATCTACTGTCAGAACTGTGGCACTACCCTTACTTAATGTTGTAAGTGGTGGAATTGAGCCTATGCCTGTTAAATATGGGCTTAACGCGCAGCACTGAGCAGAGTCCTTGGCCTGTATGATGAGGGTTCCTGGAAACACACTTACAGCTTCCTTACAGGATGTGGGGATGAGGGGAGGGATCCTAGCAACAAGGATTTATTTGAGTCTTTTAATACAAAAACTGCAAGGAAAGACAGTTAATTAAAACCAATTTAAAAAATTAAACCTTAGACAAATGATGTTCTGTGCCCAAAAATCTTTAAAAATCTGCAGCTGTGTACAATCTTATTTGTTTATTGGAATGCTGTGGCCCTTATGGTGCAAACTGCTGATGACCTTACTCAGACCAGCATTTTGTCTGCAAGTATAACATAAATGGGAACTATTTACTCAATGGCTGTAGTTCTTTGTTTCTTCCGGTCAAGACAAATGGTTTCCACACTTGATGATCAACAGTCGAGTGGATGGTAGTGGTTTGGGCGTGTTCCTCTGAACTGCCACACACAAGCATGTACACCTGACTATAACTACATTGTGTAAATTGTCCTTTCTAAGCCATGGGAGATGCGTGGGGTGGAATAGCCTACTCTGGCACAAATACTACAATTTTCTTCAAAGGTACAACTGTTTCCTGAGTCTGGATGCTGGTGAGTTAGGGTGGCATGAGGGAGATAATGTATTGTAAACCTTCTGGTAGCAATATAGTCTTTCGTTCTTGGGAATTATTTTTAATCTTCACAGGATTTGTGGACCTACGGTACTTGCTGCGACTTGCGGAAAGACACTCGAAGGACAAAAAGACTCTGCTGTGTCTGACCATCAAAGCTAGGCTTGTAGTCCTCATTGCTATAAAATGTGGAGAATTTGCTGGTAGAAGTCCTCTTCTGCCTTGCCAAACAATGGTAATATCATTCTCCTTTTACTCTCAGCCTCTGAAGGCAGATACTGTTACTGGTTACCCTAGCTGCTTGGTGGTAGCTCTCGATGACAGTTTAGGTAATTTGTGCCTTTCTTTGATTCTAGCATTTTAAAACAGATGCAGTTGTAGCTTTCTGGTGTAAAGATGAGCTTGAGGTCAGAGTGGTTGCTAAGGATTCCCTGTATCTCTTTCCCTTCTGTCATTGGCTCCAAATAATTACTGCATTTCACATACAGTGAGAATGGGAAGGAGAGGAAGGACCTCAAAAAGTCATTTACATCAGTTTTTTTACTTTTTTTCTCAATTTACTGGCAGTCTGGCCATATCAAGTGACTGTGCCAGGAAATTTGTGTTGTGCGGAAGTTTCATGGCTGTTTGCATATATTTTTACTCTGGTACCTTGGTTGTTCCCCACTTAAGGAGAAGCTCACTTCTGAAGTAGTTTTTCCACTTTTGCTGCAGCTTTGTAATGTGATGCTGCTAGTCGCACTAGGAGTCTGTAAAGGATTATGGGGAATACGAACACCACTGGTGCAGGAATGTGTTCAGCAGCTAAGTGAGCAACTATACCCAGTAATGTAATGGTAAGGGAAGCTGCTTAACTCAGCTGTTCATGAGATATGCAGAGAGGGTAAAATGTACGTATGCATGTTTTTATTTTCTGTACACGGCTGGTCCCATTGTGGCTATCTTGTACTATACCAGAGACAGCTGACCTCATTACTGAATTTTGATTCAGACTTTCTGGAACTTTCAACTATTTTTGCCAAGTGAGGCCCAGCCTGTTTATTTAATAGGTAGATTAGTTGTAACCTCTAACTAACTCATTGAATTAAACTTGGACAAAAAGGCTTTCTGCCTCTGCTTCTTAATTCACTTAGAATACTACAAAAAACTCATGCACAACAACAAACCAAACCAACCAACCATACAAACAAAACATTAAAAAATCTAATCAGTTTTTGGTCAGGGTCTTCAGACAATTCATTTACAGGAATGGAATTTCTTGCTGTTCTGCATACATTCTGTTCATCTCGACTGTAAAAGGACATAACATTGGTACAAAAGATCAACCATAAACAGAAGAACATTTCAATGTGACTAAAATTGACCACGTGTAGCCATAGACCAACAAATAGAAGAACATGCTGTGTGCCTTATGTAGAGTCAGCTGCCATTTAGTTATATTATTCAGTAATGTTTTGCGGGATGTCTGTAAGAGCAGATGAAATTTGTGTTTTTCAGTGTTCTTGAACTGTTAGGAATGTAAGTTTCCATAGAAAGGCTAAATTTTGAGAAATGCTTGTGGGAACTCTACATAAGGATCTGCACAAATTAACATTTCTGACTTGGACTTTCCCATATTAAAAGAAATTAAAATGATCATTCACACTTTGCTAGAGCCTAATGTACTAAGTGCTTGAGAAACTTAGGGTTCATAGATACTAAACGAACAAGGAAAGAAGGTAACAGACTGCATGTAAGCAGCTCTAGTACTGCTAGCACAGCATTCAATAGACAACACAATTATTTTGGCATGTGTTTAGGGGAAAAGCAGTTTGTAGGCACAGGGACCATTCATTTTTCTGGTAGCCAGTCCACTTGAAATTTGAGGGTGTTTTTAATTTTCTGCTGTTAGTCACCGTCCATTCCCAATATTTGTGTAGACAAGTCTTTATCTCTTCACAGCAGAATATATACATTGCAGATGATTCCACTGGCTTCCAGGGAAGGAGACACTGCCTAAAAATGACACAGAAATATCATCCAAGACTTGTAGGAGCAAGGGTGAATATTGTGTGAAGTAAGGAGGGGTAAGACTGTAAGCCTGAGTGCAAGATTACCATGGCTCTACTAATTCTCTATTTACCTTTGCTTTTATTAAATGATTTTAGAATTGACTGGGGTAACATACTCTTTATCCATGTTACATACAACCTGCTTTTAAACAAGACATGCAAAATAAAATACTGCACCGAGCAGGTCCTTAAAAATGCAGACTCCTAAAAAGAAAGATCGTGATTGCTCAGTTTGTCCCATCCTGCCTGCTGAGCCCGTATAAAATTTTGATTGGAAACAACCAAGGGTGTTTTTGCCTTTATTTTCAAGGTCTGTCCAGAAGGTGTATGCTGCTGCAGATCCAAGTGACTCGGAAATTTCTTATAGCTTTTCTTAGGAAACATCTGACCAGTTAATACTACTCTTTTAGCACAGGAGAAATATGCTCTGGTTTAAACCCAACTGCTCTTAGAAACTGGATAAATCCAGCAACAGTTATCTATTTCTTGGAAACAACATTTTGCAAAGAGCAAAATATAGAGTGTTCTAATTATCACCAAAGTAATTGCAGTGTTTGAACTATATACAGAAAAATTCTATTAGTATGAACAAATGGGTAATTTTTCTGTTTGCAAATGTTATTTAAACAGTCCTGGATACCAGCAAATCAAATACACTTTATTAATGTCCATTATGGAAATGGGTTAAATGAAGGCACAATGATATTTGCCTTTGTCATTTGTGTGTCTCATCTCAATATTGGGTAATGGTCTTATGCCATATTCTGTCTCTCTTTTACAGCAAAAGTATTCTGAAGTGCTTAACCTTTCCTTGGTTTTCCACACTATGTGGCAAAACTCTAAACACCGTGGTGGCCTGTAAGGTTTAAAAAACAACAACAACAAAAAGGTACAACAGCAAACCCACAAAAGCAGGACATGAACCAGGAGCATTCACCAGCTGTGAAAATGGGCATGTTTCAGGTTGTTTTGGAGAAAGCAGTCTCATCAGTTATCCAAATGAAAAAGAGCAGCCATCACACGTTAGAAAATTTCAAATAAGACAACTCTCTCGAGGTTTTTGATAGAGGACCCAACAAGGGATCAGGAGCCATCCTTAGCAGAGTATTGGTCTTAGTGTGCCCATGTCAACTGTCTTCCAGCAGCATCTTTCTTCAAAAATATGTAAACCCAGTTTGTCTTCTATGTCTTTAATAGGAAAAAATCTACATGAAAGCAGTGCTACAGGGCCTGTATTATGCAAAGTTGTCAAGTGAATAAATTCTTGTGGCTTGATTCTAACAGGTAGAATGACTTACTGTGGAACAATTTGCTTTTACCCTCATGATTTTGCTTTTAATAAAACAAAAATATTTTTAAAGCTTGAAACTAAAAACTCAGTTAAACATAACTCCTGAGCTGTCTTCTTAGAACCAGAAAACCCAGTTTTGTGGTACAAAAGTAATAGCTCCTCAGACACAATAATCTAATTTGGAGGACTAGATTAGTGAATATTTCTTTAATTTTTTTTTCTCTTGGAACAATTTGTTTTTACTCTCCATTATATGACAAAGTTTATTTACTATACTCTGATCCTGTGATGAGAGGTAGTGAGAATCTTGAGTGGTGATGTAGAAATAAGAGTTTAAAATTTATTATCCCCCTCCTTGCTCCCTCCCACCCCCCAAAGAAGTCAGAAGGGTGGCTTTTTTTGTGGCTTCTTTTGGACTTTTATTTTTCTTTCTTTTTTCAAGGATATGCAAACTATCTAATTGTACATTTCACAACTTTTACTGTACAACAATGTTTTTGGAAAGGTTACAGTAATGAACAATACATTGATAATTCAAGTACTTTTATTTAAAATATCGTTGGGGTGCATAAAATCCCATTACTTGTGAAGAGGAGGAAATGATAGGTTGTAAGAACCTCTGCAGTTTCAGAAAGTATTCTTTTTTGTGGGGGTCTGTTTCTTTTTGTGAAATATCATTGGCTTTTAGTGAATTCTGGGGTTTGTGAGGGGTTATTTTTTCATTTTTTTAATAGGCTAATGTGTTTCTTTCTAGTTGCAAGTAGCACTGTACCTGTGCATCAAAATCTGCAGGAGCTTAAAAATCTGACTTGTTTAAGCACCTCAAATTGTCAACAAATCAGTAAGCCTTCAGTATACACAGTATCATGTATGCAGAAAAATTCACTCAAATTTAACAGCAATGGAATAACAAATTTTATAACAGAAACTGAATGAAGATGGAGATATTTGGAATAAAGTTGCCTGGTAAATTTTGGGTTTTGCCTTTTATTTGATCTATAGATTTTGTAGTTGATGTTTGTGTATTTTAGCCTCTTCATGTCTATAACCATCAAAAGTCAGTCAAACATAATGCAGCCCTAAAGTCTTTTGTAGTAGTCATTTATTCATTAACAGATACAGTACAGACATGAAAAATGTTACTTTTGCTTGCAAATATTCTGAAACATAGAGGAAGGATTTAGTTAAATAGTTTTTTCCTTTCTATTGCTAGGCAAAGAAACTGATGAACTGATCTAAAATTTCATTCCTATTGGAGAATAGTTCAAGCGGCAAAAAAATTCCCCATCATCCAATAATATGTAGTGCATTCTAGAGACACCAGAAATCCAAGGAAAGCTTGTGTCTAAGCAGATAATGAAAGAAACTTAAGCTTTGACAAAAGAAGGTGACTGCACTTTTAAAGTGTTGGTCAGTTAGAATGACGTTCAGTAACATATTTCGATTACCTGTAGAAGTCTTGTTGCATAGGTCTACAAAGAGAGCGAAAAATGCATGGAGAAAAGCAAATATTGAAGTTTTTTTCAGTTCACTGGAAAACTGTGAAGTGAAATACCCAACAACAAATGTCAGTTAAAATTGAGTGAGTTAGTACATGTAGCACTGTGTTGAATATAATGTCTGTCATGAGGCTTTTCAGACCTGTTATGCTTTTTCTTAAAACACTTTAAAATAAGAACCAAAGAGAAACAGCGTAAAATTCAGATATGAGCATATATTTAGCTTTGAAAATCTTGAGAACATATGTAGAAAGACAGTATGTTAACCTTAATAGAATATACCAGTTTCCAATCTATTACTCCTTCCCTCGTTCACAGATTGTATCGATTTGACTTACAGTGACTTATAGACTGAAATTCCTGAAGCATAGGTGTGCATGCTGGGGAGACAGAGGAGGGTGGGTTCATAAGACATACTGAATCCCAGAACAGACATAATTTTAATGTAGACAATGTCACTCAAAACCCGAGAAAAGCAGGTGAAAATCCTGCTCCCTGCTGTTGCAAATAATACTCAATGGTCAACCCTCTCTATGTTAACATAGCAGGCCAGTTCAAGCTAGCTGATGAGTCAGCTTCTCAGTGAGAATTAAATGGTAGGTTACCATTGCCCTGTCAATACTAATTGGAATTTTCAACTAAATAAGTGCAGGTGATTATGTGTTAAAATTAAATTTTACCTTTGGTCAAATGGACAAAAGTTTCCCTTTTGAGTTATACTACAACCCCCAATCTTTATAGAAAGTTATATGTGTACCTTGTTCAACACTTAGAAAATCTCATAGGCATATTAAAGTCAGATGGTACCTGAAAATCTCTCAAAGCTTATAAATATTGGAATATGCTCTGAAGACCATTAAATTTGATGACTGGTGGGACAGGTGCAACGTATTTCAAGTGCAAGTGGCAGATTTCATTATATATGTGGTTTTTTTAAAGTACCTTTTCAGAACCCTCCTCGCATTTTAAGAGGATTAATTGATAAGCCACCACAAAGTCTTAGGACTAGTTTGCATTTTGCAGGTTGGAACCAACATCCTCAGATTAATTCTGGGCCAGTGCAGGCTGCAGAACTCTGGGACATAATGGGCTTTCTCTGTGAAACACTGCTTAGTAACTGAGCAGCTGCCAATGGCTTTTGTACTGCCTTTGGCTTCATTAATTTATGAAGTGAGACTTCAGACTGTGGGCATGGTGAGAGGAGGAAGTAGAGTTCAATGCTGGAGTGGCAAAAGCATAAATGGTCGTGTTGGAAAGATCTTCCACCCAGCATAAGCTTTGAGAAATATTGTTGCCTGTAGAATGAGTATCCAGCAATGTCATTCACAGTGAATTTATAAGAAAGGTGGCAGATATATGCCCCCACATGGAGAATCCATTTCTTTTCCGTGAATCTTCCTCCAAAAAGTCAGTTAAGTGAGCTGAGATTTAACCACCTCTTCTCTGTCAATTCTCACCCTTTTAGGAATGTAGATCTTATCACTTTATTTTGCCAGGAGACACAGCTTCCTCTGCTTAATTTGAGATGTGTAAGACTCATCTGCAATTGACACCACATTCATTTTGTGCATCGCAATAAGCACTGTTTAGATACAAAAGAATAGATACCTACATTGCTGCAAGCTCTGTTTTTTTTTCTAAAACATTGGCTTTCACGTGGCTTCCTTTCTGCTCAGAAGTCAAATGGGTGAGCTTTTGTCTGCCTGTAAAATTGCATAAAGATGTGCCAAGCATCTGTTTCTTTAATTTGAACAGTAACCCCTTATCCTATATACTCATGGGAGTGTTCATATAAACATATACTCTAGATTAATACAAAGTTTAATATGTAGTCTTCTCCTGTACTCTTCTCTTGATGCAATATACTTTATCATAGAACCTAGGTTCTTCCTGAAGACTACTTCAGAATCCCATGCACCACAATATTTTGAGTGCCATCTTGACTATCACATTAAAAAAAGAAAAAAGGAAAAGAGTTTTTGCTTTTTGTACCAAGCAAAATTTCTCTTTTGAGCTAATGATAAAGTCTGTTCCATAGCCTACATCAGTTATAATGTGCTAGACAAAATCCATAATGTGGATCCATAATCAGATAGCTCAGTTATAATTAGCTTGACACAGCTCCTGTTGCTGACTTTTGCCGTATGCTGGAACTTGACAAAGAATTTGGCTGATATGATTATAATGTTCTAACTACAGAAGCATAACTGCACTGATGTAATCTCCCACTACACCATCAGGATACTCCTTCAGTATAAAAGTGGTTCTTTAGACTAAGCAGAATTTCCTGTTAGTTATCATAAGTTAAGCTGAAACTGATCTGCTTGTTCTGTAGCAAATGTTCATAGAAATCTTTATTGATGATAGTAGATGGTAGTACAAAGAAGTTAAATTTCTACAAGCTGAAAGGCATAGATAAAGCTTTACTTAATGTTTTTAATCATTGTTATTGCTTAGGAATATATACATAATCATCATTAAGACCTGTATTTCTGAAGAGCTGTCCCAAAGTAATACTGTTTTCAAAATGCTTGTGGTGTTCGCCATTGCTAAGATGTAGAGTTCTTATTTTTATGAACAGCAGTTAATTGAAAATGTTTCCTGTTGTTAGCCATTATATTACTTGGTACTCGGAGTCTGTGAATTCATATGATTGCCAACATATTATGCAGTATGGACAACTCCTCTGTGGGATACATGAGTACGTGCCACGAAGAGAACTTTTTGGGTATCTCCCCACTGCCATCTCTATCCAACAAGTTTCCCTTATGTTCACTAACCTCTTTATGAAATCTTTGTAGTAGTTTGCCACCAAGCATATGATGACACTTCACATTCCCCTTTGCTTTCAAAATCTACATGTTCCAATATTACATAATTTGATGCTGAAGTCCTACTTGATTTTGTTTGGATAAAATAAGATTTACAGATCCTTTTTTAACTAAATGTAGTGTGCTGTGACCTGCTTGTATCCGGAACTGAATTTATTTTCTGCTGACTGACTTTAAAGAGAGAACACTATTTCTAGTACTTTTTATTATACTCTGCCTGTTTTCTTTAACTAATTTCTACCTTGTCTCAGATAGTTCATATTGATTTTCTTCTTAAAAAGTGTGAAATGTTCCGGGCCCTGCACGAATTGCCTATGTCAGTCAATACTCTGTAGCGGCAAGCACTAATATTCAAAGTCTAAGCTGTACATAGACAATATTAGAAGCTTATTTATTATTTGTAACACCATTAAACAGTAGAAGAATAGTTACTCCTCTGTTTCAGCATTCTTTGTGATACACATTTTCTAATGAAATCTGCTTTGAAAACGTATTTTAGCATTCTATCATAGAAATTAAAAGGTAAAATATCTTGAAAGAAGACCTCTGGGTAAAGTTATTCAAAAGTACAGAATAGGAAATTGGGACCAAATTGCTCACCAAAGGTGTCAGTTGAACCAGAAGAACAAGGCTCTTGGTTGTTCTCCAGCATCTATTCTGGTTTATTTTTTAATGCATGTAGTTGTCAAACCTGTGAAGAAAATCTTGAAAATAAGTGTAATTATATAATTAATGTCCATTTGAATTTTTATGGAGATTGAATAATTGCTCCAAAGTGGCACTGTCTAAATTGTTCCTTTATGACAAATATGGACAAATTGGGCAAAGGCTTGCAAAAGTCTAGTGTGAAAATTATGTGTCTTAACATTTAATATGAACTTTAGTTAATGACCTTTATTTAAATAAATGTCTGAATATATTTTGTATTTTCGAAAATTGTGTATTGTTAGAGTGTCATAGTGCATCATTTTCACATGGGAAAACCAAGCTTATACAAATACACGGCTCCATGAATCACCCAGGCTACAGCTCCATAGGGTGACACATCAGCAAGTCCTTACTGACTGTCTCAAACCCAATTACTTTCTTGTGATGGAATATTTCACAACAAGAAGTGACACTTTCAAGAAAGCGTTCATGCAAAATCAGCTTCTTTTTTTTGGCAAAATATTTTTCAAGAAACAATACTCTGAAGTGTTAAACAACCTTTTAATTGCAATGGATACCAACCTGTATGTCAACAGGATATATTTCTGAATTGTTATGAACAAGCTTGCCAAAGTGTGCAAAGTGCATTAAGATTTATCCTATTTCATATACACCTTTTGGCTTGCTCTTTAACAACATTTGGGAGAGTTTGAAGGAATGTGCATACTTACCATTTAAAACCCTTTTAGATTCAGCTACTGTTCTTAATGTAGGTAATACTTAACGCATTAAAATCTCATTTGATTGCAGTAAAGCATTGCAGTCCAAAACCTCTTGATAATACAAAAATACATCCATAAAAGTTGATATGATCAAGACACAGATGCATGAGGAATACTTATAAAACAGCACTCATAATAATTCTTCCTTTTGACATATTGCGTGTTTCAGTTACCTTTGTGTGTGATAGCATTGCTTTTCTGAGGCAAAGCAGCAAGGTAAGTATTATTTAAAATACTAATTACTTGCTTTGAAGCTCAGTGTTTATATAGTTGTCCTAAGCATATAGAAAACTATTTTGAGTTATTTTCTAAATATTGATTCTTTCTGACAGTTCACGTGAAACTTATTCAGAATTGATTTACGAAACCGTCTGTCCTAGTGTTATTGATAAACAATGTGTGAAATAAATGTTGTACAAAGATGTCAGGTCGACCTTGGCTGGGTGCCAGGTGCCCACCGAGTGACTCTTTCACTCTCCCTCCTCATCAGAACACGGCGAGAAATATGATGAGAAGCTCATGGGTGAAGATAGAGGCAGTTGAAATGAAAAAAACAAAGGCTGTGTGTGTAGAAGCAAAGGAAAGCAAAAAGATAAACAGCTGTCTACTTTGCCTGGTCTCTCAGAGGATCCTTCTCTTGTGGGGTTGCTGAGGGTTGAAGACAAACAGGTGCCAATCATTACCACAACAGTGCACCAGCAGCAATACTGCACTAAATGGGAGTCCCTTATCCCCATTTGTCATCTGAACCATCACCTGGAGAGTCAAGGAGTGATCAGCAAAACTCACTCACCCTTTAATAGTCCCATATGGCCAGTGAGAAAATCCAACAGAGAGTGGAGACTAACAATAGACTACAGTGGCCTGAAGGAAGTCACACCACCGCTGAGTGCTGCCGTGCCAGACATGCTAGAACTTCAGTACCTGCTGGAGGCGGCCAAGTGGTAAGCTACAATTGACATCACTAATGCATCCTTCTCCATTCCTTTGGAAGCAGAGTGCAGGCCACAGTTTGCTTTCACCTGGAGGGGCGTGCAGTACACCTGGAATCGACAGCCCCAGCGGTGGAAACACAGTCCCACCATTTACCATGGGCTGATCCAGACTGCACTGGAAAAAGGTGAAGCTCCAGAACATTGGCAGTACATCGATGATATCATTGTATGGGGTGACACAGCGGAGGAAATTTTTGAGAAAGGGGAGAAAATAGTTCAGCTCCTTCTGAAAGCCGGTTTCACCTTTAAGCGAAGTAAAGTCAAGGGACCTGCACAAGAGATCCAGTTTTTGGGAATAAAATGGCAGGATGGGCGCCGTCAAATCCCAATGGATGTCATCAACAAAGCAGCAGCTATGTCTCCACCAACCAGCAGAAAGGAAGCACAAGCCTTCTTAGGTGTTAAGGGTTTTTGGAGGACGCACATCCCAAATTCTAGCCAGATTGTAAGTCCTCTGTACCACGTGACCCGGAAGAAGAATGATTTTGAATGGGGCCCTGAACAACAACAGGCATTTGAACAATAGTTCATGCTGTAGCCCTTGGTCAGGTCCAGTCAGGACAAGATGTTGAAAACGTGCTCTACACCACAGCCAGGGAGAATGTCCCAACCTGCAGTGTCTGGCAGAAAGCACCAGGGGAGACTCGAGGTCGACCCCTGGGGTTCTGGAGCTGGGCATATAAACGATCCGAGGCCCACTATACTCCCACAGAATCACAGAATCACAGAATGTTTGGGGTTGGAAGGGACCTCTGTGGGTCATCTAGTTGAACCCTCCTGCCGAAGCAGGGTCACCTACAGCAAGCTGCACAGGACCCCGTCCAGGTGGGTCTTGAATATCTCCAGAGAAGGAGACTCCACAACCTCCCTGGGCAGCCTGTTCCAGTGCTCCGTCACCCTCAGAGGGAAGAAGTTCTTCCTCATGTTCAGACAGAACTTCCTGTGCCTCAGTAACAAGCCCAGTTCCCTCAACCTCTCCTCGTAGGGGAGATGTTCCAGTCCCCTCATCATCCTTGTAGCCCTCCGCTGGACTCTCTCCAGTAGCTCTTCATCTTTCTTGAACTGGGGAGCCCAGAACTGGACACAGTACTCTAGATGAGGCCTCACTAGGGCAGTGTAGAGGGGAAGGAGAACCTCCCTCATCCTGCTGGCCACACTCTTCTTGATGCACCCCAGGATCCCATTGGCTTTCTTGGCAGCCAGGGCACACTGCTGGCTCATGGTTAACCTGTCGTCCACCAGGACACCCAGGTGCCTCTCCGCAGAGCTGCTCTCCAGCAGGTCCACCCCAAGCCTGTACTGATGCATGGGGTTGTTCCTCCCCAGGTGCAGGACCCTGCATTTGCCTTTGTTGAACCTATCAGGTTCCTCTCTGCCCAGCTTTCCAGCCTATCCAGGTCACGCTGAATGGCAGCACAGCCTTCTGGTGTATCTACCACACCTCCCAGTTTGGTGTCATCAGCAAACTTGCTGAGGGTACATTCTAACTCTTCATCCAGGTCGTTGATGAAGAAGTTAAACAAGACTGGGCCCAGTACTGACCCCTGAGGGACACCACTTGTTACCAGCCTCCTGCTGAGTCACGAGATTCAGAGCAGACCCCCTTGCTTTCTAAACCCGCTCTCAGACAGGAGTTTAGGTATGGCTGGACCTACTCCTAGTCCCGCACTTGGTCAACAGCTTATGTCTAAAGTGTTAAGTGTGTATCCACTTCTCAGATTCAACTTGCCTGTCAGAGCCCTTCCAAGGACTTTCACTGAAACAGTCTCGCAAAGTTGAAACAATAGGTAATTTATTCAAGGGACAGGTATCACAGATTCGGAATTGCCATTGATAAACTCATTGTCTACAAGAATTGAGCTCAAAGGTAATGGTTTAACGCTTTAGTTAACAATGTGTTCCCGGGGATAAGTCTGACAAAGTCAGAGGCGTGACTCTTACCAAAAACGCGTCCTTTCTTGGGGGGTGAAGAGAGGTTCTGGCCCGTCAACCCGTCCATCAGGTAAAGTTCTCGCTTGGCTCCACCTCTTAAAGAGAGTTTTCAAGTGCCAATTTTTATATGTTTGGAAAATCTTTTTGCGAGGTGGGACTAAGTCAATTATTGTGTATCTATTGGCTTTTGGCATGGAATGTCATGTCATCGGAAGCAGGACTCAGCAGTGTGACACGCCTTTGGAGCGGGCATCTTGGTATGCGCTTGCAGGGGCCATCTGTGCTTTATCCGAAGCAATCTCTGGCTGTGCTGCCTCTGTGGCGCCCCACAGATCACTGGGTTTACAATGATGGGCTATCTCCCCTTACTTTTGTCTGATAAGATAAGCACCAATTAATTGCTCCCTTTCTTAACTCTTTTGTTCTTGACACCTCAGTCCTGACACTTCAGTCTGAGCATGTCTTTTGTCTTGCATCTGACTAGTCCAGCAAGACCATCGATTACAATGGGCAAGTCCGAAGTGTACCTCATAGGGATTTGATTTTGGGCAAGAATAGTCAATAAATGAAATTGTATGACGTTAACTGCTAACTGACCATATCACTACTATAGTTGTTCTGTGTTATGTCAATAGTGTCACAGTAAGAATCATCCAGACTAATGAAGGATGGACTTTGACGAAGAGCAGAGCACAGCAGTGACGGGACCGAACCTGGCTTCGACAACTGGCACCCAGCATCTTCATCAAGATTAACATCTTCATCCCACAGACCATGGGCACGGGCCGCATCAGATACATCAGCTGTGAGCTCTGGATGCAGCAAGCGACCGCCCATCAACACACATCACCTCTCCTGCCATGGAAGACCATTACAACAGATGGATCCTGAAATCATGGATTAAATGAACTCAACGGACACTTTGGAGGGATGATCCATAAACTAAGGGAATGATACCTGTCTGTGTGTATGAAAGACAGGAGAAGCGGTGGTGATTAACTGGAAAATAAGGGACCTGGGCATGACGTAGATGGTATAGAATAAGGGGTGGATAATGTCCTGGGTTCAGCCATGACAGCTTCTCAGCTTCTCAGCAGAAGCCACGGGGGGACAGAGCTGGGCGGGCTGACCCCACCTGGCCTAGCAGAGCAGGGTATTCGATACCATGTGGCGCCATGCTGGGTTCTGGTGGGGGGAGCGGGGCTGGTGGAATTGGTCACGGCTCGGGAGTGGGTGGGGCACCAGGCAGTGAGAGTTGCTCTGTGCATTTCGCTGTTTGTTTTGTATATTCTCCTTATCAGTATTGTTGTTGTTACTGTTCGCTTTGTTTGCTGTTTCTGTTAATCCGCCCTTATCCCGACACACAAGCTTTTGCCTTTTTCTTTCCATTCTTCTGCCCACTCCAGCGTGGGGAGGGGTGAAAGAGTAACCGCATGGCCCTTTGTTGCTGGCCACAGCCAAACTGCAACAAGTAGGTATAACGATGATGACAGGATTGATATAATAACACCACTGTAATAAATATAACATAGCTATGATAGTAATGAGGTGGATTACTGGACTGTGTCAGCAAATTAAATAGCACTCTTTTCTGGGATTCGATATTTAAGCTGAAATGAAACACTGAAAGTACAACGAAAGCTTTGAATTTTGCTATTAATGTATCAGTGCCACTTTCAATTGAGAAAACCATTAGAGATCTGTTCGAAAAAAACACGGCCCTGAGGCTTTGCTAGCATGAAGACATCGAAATAATTCCGATAGTTCTTCTTTGCTATTGCACTGAAAGGGGAATTCTCCACTCACTGTTTAATTACTTCCAAAGCGGTAATGAAACTGTATACAGAAAGGAACAAAATATAAATGAAATCAAACATTTTAAACTTTGCTTTAACATGTCAAAACATCTTCATGTCACTAACCTTCTGAAACACTGTTCCATCTACAAGTTATCAACAAACAAGATGAATTTTTTTAACAGGTATTTGCATATATCACATATTACATAATGAAGAAAAATACACTATAAGCAAACAAGTTGTAGTTTTTTTTTTATTTTATAGGCTCTAAAATCAAGATCAGAACATTCAAAATTTTCAGAGTTACAGAGGCACATTCCCCTTTATCAGCTTCAAATATTCAATGTTGAGACATGATCTGGAATCATGATGACTATTAGGAAAATAAAGACAGAGTGTGAGACACAAAGGTACAGGGAACAGGGAACAATAACTGGAATGGTCTAGCACTGAACCTAAACATAAAAAATTCATTGACAAAATTCGTTTCTACAGATCCCCTCAAGGCCCAGAGCAAACCAGAAGTGCAGCAATCTTTCCATCACTGTGATATCACCTATAAGCTCTTGGCAGAAAATGCGCTCAAAGGGATCACTTGGTCTCGATGCAGGCATATTACAGCTGAAAACTTTTAACACTGAATTATGTCCTACTTCTAGATAGGTGTGCTAAAAGGAAGAAAGGAGGAAACAGTAAGGAGAACCTCTACAGTACTTAACACCTGCATTCAGCTGAGGCCCAAACGAACAGAAGGCATGCCTCTCACCCATGGACATTTTGGTAAGTAGAAATCAGAGGCAAAACTTTGTTCCTAAGTAATCTCACACCAGCCAAGTTCTCAAGAGGATTTTCTTTCTAAGTGACTTCCTACTGCCTCATTGAGAAGCAATTATGTAAGAGAATATAATCATCCCAAATGTCTTCAGGCTGGGCAGATGCACTTACCAGAATTTAAATACATACTTCCAAATTTGCAGGTAGAAATGATGCAAAACCTATCAAACTCGTTTGCCAAGTCTTGTTCATACAGTTTCATTTTTCTTGTCATCTTTGAGCAGACCGTATAACCTTCCAGACACGTGTGCTCTAAGATTTACAATGTTGCTAATTATTTCTCTGTGGAAAAGTAATTATTTTAAGCCTACAAAGTTCATCTTTTTAACAGTTGATGAAAAAACTGACATCTTTAAAGCACATCAGAATTCTACATATCATAGATCTACAGAATGGTTTAGGAGAAAATCACATTGGGGAACAGCTGTCACCTTGCCATGGTAGTGTTTTATTTTACTAGGACCAAATCAATAACTCAGTGAGTGAGTGATAACACAGAGAATCAGAAGCCAATGATTTTACTTTATGAAGTGTACACAAAGGTGTATGCCTGAAAGCAGGTGTATTGTAATGTTCAAATATGTCAAACAGTATCACTGGGAAGACCACAACGAAGTAAACCTTTTTCCTAGCAATTACATTGAAGTTTATCAATATATTTTAAGATAAATCAGGATGTTCTTTTATTTCCAGAAATGGGATACAAATAGAGGAAGAAATGCTTTTAGATGACTACAATTGAATACCAGTTATGTACAGAACATATATATGGAGATGAAATATGAATTATGCAAATGCAGAAAGGTGGAAAAGTCAAAAAGAATCAACATTCCTGCTTCAAATAAAAAAGGAAGAAACCGGACAAGCAAATCTATTATCTTTGGCTAGAGAAGACTGTGTGCAAATTTTCCCCATGAACTTCATGTAACACACTTTTAACCTGGATCCCTATGAAAAGTAGGTTTATACAATTAGTTGCTTTCTCTGTGCCTGTACAGATAAAAGCCACCTTTGGGTCTGGTAAATTCAACCCAGTTAAGCACTGTAGCAAAGCTCCACATTTAATTACATTCCTACAAGATTCCTGAAAAATTTATGGGTGCATAGACAGAAATCCAGTTAATTGGCATATGTAGTTGCTGTGCCACTCTCAACCTTATTTCAAAAGTCATGGCACTCAGGCAAAGTCTCCAATGGCTGGAAAAGGGGAAACATCATACCCATTTTTAAAAAGAGTTAAAAAAGAGGACCCTGAGAACTGCTGACCAGCCAGCCTCACCTCCATGCCTAGTACAATCATGAAGCAGGTCCTCCTGGAAGTTATGTTGAAGCATACAAAAGGCAGGGAGGAAATCAGAGATTGCCAACAAGGCATCAACAAGGGCAAATCATGCCTGACTAACCTAGTGGCCTTCTGCAATGGGGTGACTGCATCAGTGGAAAAGGGAAGAGTTATGCATGTCATCTACTTCGACATATGTAAGACCCTTGATATGGTCCTCCACAACATTCTGGCCTCTAAATTGGACATATGGGTTTGACAGACAGACTGTTAAATGGCTAAGCAACTGTCTGGATGGCCATGTCCAGAGTATTCTAGTCAATGGCTCAATGTCCAAGCCGAAACTAGCAATGAGCAGTGTCCCTCACAGTCTGTACTGGGACCAATACTATTCAATATCTCCATCAGTGACACACAGACAGTGTGACTGAGTGCATCCTCCGCAAGCTTGCAGATGACATCAGACTGGCAGATGCAGTTGACCTTGACAAACGTAAGTACCAAGCTCAGGTAAACCTCACGAAATTCAACAAGGACAGCTGCAAGGCCCTGCACCTCAGTTAGGACAATCCCCAAAATCAATACAAAATGTGGAATGAATGGATTAAGAGCAGCCGTACAGAGAAGGACTTGGAGATACCGGTGGATGAAGAATTGGACATGAGCCAGCGATGTGTGCTTGAAGCCAAGAAAGCCAATCGTATCCTGTATTGCATAAAAAGAAGGGTGGCCAGCAAGTTAAGGGAGGTGATTCTCCCACTCTACTCCATTCTCATGAGATCTCATCTGGAGTACTGCATTCACCTCTGGGGCACTCAGCACAAGAAAGACAAGGATCTGTTAGAGTGGGTACAGACAAGAGCCACAAAAAGGATCAGAGGGATGAAACACCTCTCCAGTGCAGAAAGGCTGAGACAGTTGGGGTTGCTCAGCCTGGAGAAGTGAAGGCTCTAGGGAGAAATAATTACAGTTTTTCAATACTCAGAGGTATAGCAAGAGACTTTTTACTAGGGCCTGTAGGAACTGGACAAGGGACAACAGTTTTAAACTGAATGAGGGTAGATTTAGATTGAGTGTAATTACAGTTCTCTAAAAAACCCCGTATTTTCTTAAATGTGCAATACTGTGGCATAAAGAACCATGTTTAGTAAAAATCTTATCTATAAAATTAGAACTTGAAGCAACATGGCAGATTTTATATTGAGTTGAAATGATTGCTTTATTTTATTTGTAGTCTTTAATGTATTGCTATATATTATTTTGGGTTCAGCAACATCAGCCTGACTGCTAAAGAGGTCATGTTGGTATCAAGGCACCTACCACTTCACACAGTTTTAGAGCTGCAACGGAAGTTTCCCTAAAAGTGTAAGGTAAAGGCTGTTCTGGCACAATTGACTCTGGATAAAGATTCAAGTAATTCTGGAAGATAAAATTATGGTTCAGGCTAACTTTCTGTATACACTCAGAATTCACATTGATCAGCCTAACAATAACCCTGTGCATAACCAATTCCTTTGTATCGTGATACTGCAGCTGGAAGACTGCTCTAAATTACAATACCAACAAACGGCCATTTCCTTGGCACATAACAGCATAAGCAGTACTCATGTTTAACTTTAGACTTCTGTTAGAATAACATAAAAAATATGTCCTCAAACTAAGATTAATCCAAAAGCTGCCATAGATTTATCTTGAAGATCGAGCACAACAGGTCTGTGTACTTCTTGAAGTTAGCAGTTTTGCAGCTGATTTTCTGAACAACCAGCTTTTTTTTTCAGTTTTTACCTTTTCCCTAGTTGATGTGGCTTTTAGCCAATGATCCACGTTGTGCTCTGTCTTTTGTGGTTCAGATGTGAGACCTCTGCTGGAGCCACATCCATATTTAGAAGAGTTTTTAACAAGATCTGGCAGTATAAATACACAGATCTGTACATTCTGTAACAAAAAGCAAGCCTTGATATCCATCCACCACTGAGTGGTAAAACACCACTAAACAAGCTCAATTTGTTTCTGTTATGCTACCATACTGCTCAGTTACCAGGTGTCACGTTTAAAGGACCTGTGTGGTTGTACATAGAAGACACTGGGTCAACCGGTGAGACAGCACTTACATTAACATTTTCAGAAAGTTGAAGGTGAAGGTCAACTTCCTGTTAAACTCCACTGTGATGCACAGAAATTGGTTGGTCAAAACATCCCTGTCAGTATCATTCTGCTAAATGCAATACAGAGTAATTCAAAACTACATGCTGAGATGTTCTACTGTCCTAATTTGTAATTGTTGTTATTTTTATATAAATCTTTGGGATTCTGTTCTCTTATTTAATGTTTAAATTATCCATCATGTCTTTTTTTGGAGTTAAACTGTTCTTGAGGTAAAAGACTTTACCTTCCACTTCCATCTTCCATTTTTCTCTATTTGTTTTGAGAATTGTTACCTACACCCACAAAATCAAGAATATTGAACACAGAGATTAGATATTGTTTCTAACATATTTGGGAAGAAATAAAAGGGAAAATATGAAGGAAGATAATTTACCTACAGGCAATATAAAAACATGAATTCAGCCAGTAGATGTAATGTAATTTGTGTGTGCACTTACATAAAAATTTCTGCTCCAGCACTTAGGATTTTATTAAAGGAAGCAGTGTCTTGATTCAGAGACTGCTAATGGTGTTGAAATACCTAGCTTGCACTGGTATCAACAGTCATGAAGCTTCTACTATCTTTGGGAATCTGTGCTGTAAATCAGTGACACAGATATGCTTCCATTGCTAAGAAATATCCAGCCTAAAATAAAAGCAGTTTGCCAAGCCATTAGAGTCATCAGGTCTGCTACGAGTTCTGCTGAAAATATGATCAAAAGGCTAAATAACAATTTCATATCTATTTTTTGTGCCTTTGAAAATGTCTTATAACCAATAAATTATTTTAGTCATTTGAGTACAGATCCTTTTTAAGGAAGAACAGTCAGGAGAAAGCAAGTGTTGGAATTTCTTCTTCATGCATCTTTGTATGGCTTAAACACAGTACAAGTGTGAAAATAGCACTTTACTGTAGTTTTTCTGAAGTGGGCTCTAGCTCTACATGGAGATCGACCTAAATCTTCAGTCTTCTGATTCTAAATCCATGCAGATTTCTGTCAGTAGAATCTGGTCATTAAACATCATTTAAGCTTATTTTATTTTGCTCCCTTGACTGTGACTAAGTTTTCCTTTTAGGGAAAAGAGCTGATCTCCATAGTTCTAGAACTTTTTGAGCTACTAAGGGTGGGATCTGACTCCCTCTACAGGATCCTTTTTCCAAGACCTTTTTTTGAGGCCAACGTACAGTGGAGAGTTACTAAGATTTCAACATTATTTGTTATTAAGCCTACAAAGTATTTTGTATTCTGAGAAACTATTTTTAGCTTCTAGTTTCTTGGCCAATTAGTACTCCAACCTCTATGGTGAAGTTTTTCACAGAAATTATCTCTCTCATGCAAAGTTCAGAGAAAATTTTAGCAAATTTTTTTAACTACTGACCATTACATAAAAGGCTGTATCAACTTGTTGGCACACAAGATGAGAAAACTGTAATTTCATGGATATGATACCTTGTTTTGACTAAATTTCAAATGGCAGAATCTGCATCCTTCTGAAGCAGTTTTGTGCAACTGCATAGAAGCCATCATTGTATTTATCACACTACTTTTTGCCAAATGTGCAGCAAAGTTACTTCAATTTCAGCATCCTTGAGGGACTATTAACTATTTTTATTAGTGAATTCAAGACTGTCACAGTAATTACTTGGAAAATAAGTTATGCCTTTTCACAGGATTTGTGGATAACAGAAGCTCTTGCAAATAAAATTTCCTTCAGGATATCTTAGAGATGGCAAAGGTTCGAGTGAACTCCCGCTGCCTCAGAAGTGATTTAAATACCTAATTCTGTTATCAAAGAATTAGGAGAAATTAATACATTAAGAATGTTTAATAAAATGTCAAAGGTAACATAAGCTTTGACCAATGAAACTTAAAAAAAATTAGGTGCTGCCCTCAGAAGCAACCTGCTTGCTACTCCTGGGTTGCATACACGAGGGCATTATGGCATATTGTGTAATGGAATAAAGTCACCAAAAGCTTATACAAGTTCAGAACAAATTTCCATGCAGGGCATACGCATTATCAGTAGGAGTAAACTGATGCTCGAAAAGTCAACCAACTGGTTTACATTTATGGCACGCTAAATCAACTAAGTTCCAAATTTTTAAAAGCCTGTAGCTAGTAAATAGAATTTCATGTTTAGCACTTTTGAGGTCCATCTGTATCTGTGTCTTCCAAAAATAAAAAATATCCCTGGTTACCCATAGCATTAGTTCCTCTTCCTAGTGTCTTTATCTGTTAGTCCAAAACTGCCATAGTATTAAGGAAATTTTTTGGTGACCCTTTGAGATAAACACAGGGAAAAAAACCAAATTAGAAAAAGTTTGTAGGTAAAGAACATAAGCAGAATGATAAAGGGTGGCATTACTGGCATGGTAGGAGGAACAAAGAAGGTAGAGAAATAAATAGAAGTACAGGAACTAGTCAGTTTAGAGTCATGTAGTCAGGACACAAACAAAACCACGCTGCAAATTTAACTATTGTATTTAATAAATATTCAGGTTTATTCATACACAGAAAACAACAAGTAAGACACCCTGTATGTTTGTTCTGCTCAGGTCATGCACTATTACAGCATTAAATCGCAAATGGTTCTCAGGATAGAGTGAAGCTTGATCCCTCCAACCTTTCTGTGTCTGATCCCTCAAGTACTACTGCCTTCAGCTAATGCTATGAAGAACTTCAGAATAAAAAGAGCATGGTTATTAAATTTACTACTTCATGCTGGTCAGTAAGGCAGCTGTCATATAGACAAGTCTGTAAGAGCAGCTCTGATTTCAAATTATTTAGACCTTCCAGCACAAGTAAAATAAAACTATGTTTGGAAAAATGCTTATCTGAAGGAGAGAAAGGAGCACTACTGTTCCCTAAGCCCCTTGAACTAAGTCCACTTCATCAAGAGTGAAATTATACTAAAAGATTCTTTCCATGGTACTGAGCATCAGGGATGAAATCCACACACTCCAATTTTTGGTTTTTAGGAATTACACAGACATTTCACTTTTCACTCTTCAGATTAACAAACTCCGAGTTACACTATACTACCACTATATTAGCCATAAGAATTTATGAACATATTTCAAAAGCCATAGATTTTAGTAATTTTGCAGGGAACACACAATAATTACATTAATGTTCATTTTATTTTTCTTTGTCATTTACAGATTCTTTGAATGGAAATTGGGAAGAGCTAACCTATTTAGATTATTAATCTTCAACAGAAACACTTGAGAAACAGATTGTTAAGACCTGACATTTTAAAAGCAGTGCATAATTCAGCTTTATCCTTTTATAAAGTAATAAATTACAGATATAATCTGAAATAAGAGGTACTTTACCAATGAATAATGGTAATGTTAAATTAATATCTCTCTTTTTATGGTTTTAGCCTTGCAAAATTGTTCCACAGGAATGGTTTCTTCTTTAACCAAAGGCAATTAATCATTTCCTATGTAAGGAGGTGAACAGATAATGCTGTTTCTTTTGCAGTGGAGTGTGCTGTTATCTGTCTCTAATGGATTGTTTGCCTGTGATTTTAGTTTACTGAGACTGCATGTATTTACTTAAAAATACTTTTAAGTGCTATAGATATAACTAAAGCTTTGAATGAGTAGGCTTCATATTTTCTCACAAAAAGAAACAACTGTGCTTATTAAGTCTCATAACACTTATTAGTCCAGTTTCTACACCCATATCACGGTTCCCATACATGCATAATACAGAACTAGAGATACTCTGGCTATGACTTAACAACAATATTCAAAAATAACAATTGAGACAAAATGTGAGAATAAATAAAATAAAGCAAATCAAAGCAAGAAACCCACAATAAAATCAAGTTAAACCAAACCAAACAAAAATAAAATAAAATAAAATAAAATAAAATAAAATAAAATAAAATAAAATAAAATTAAATTAAATTAAATTAAATTAAATTAAATTAAATTAAATTAAATTAAATTAAAAAATGAAAATAAAGTAGAATAAAGTAGAATAAAATAAAATAAAATAAAATAAAATAAAATAAAATAAAATAAAATAAAATAAAATAAAATAAAATAAATTTTGTTGATTTATCATTTTGGACTCTCTCTGTAACAGAATAAATAACTCAGAAATTCACACACACATGTAGTTGTTGTTTGGTTAGTACTAAAGAAAGGAGAAGTTGTAGAGAAGGATATTAGCCACTTCAAAAGTCAGGATCCCTTGGTCTTTGGTTAGAGTTATTTCATCTACCAATAAGTTGTATGCACGTTTACAGCTGCTGTAAATAGGTAAAATACACTTTAACTGTTTATGTGAAAATATGCTGTATCATCCTTTACGGTAGCAGAGCAGCCTGAACACTATCCAAGAAAGTTAAATGTTAAAAAAAATACTTATTTTGTGAAGTTCCATTCAACCATCATCATTCCAACAACATCTCCAAGCCACACTCTACAGAAACTTAGTGCAATGTTTTCACAGATTTTAAAGTGTCAACACATCACAACAAAATCTTGAAAAATAATTTCTTGAAAAAGAAGATATAAATATGAAATAGCCCATGAAAAATTTATAGAAGGGGAATGGATCGATCTACACTTTGGTAGAACTATAATCCTGTGGTACATAATGACCATGCTTTTAGCTTAACTGCTGATGCTGAGGAATCACTGAAAGCCAAGCATTTGATAGAGGTCTAATATACTTTTTGAGTAGTAATCTAATAAAACAATAAGTGCTTTTGACCATTAAAATAGTATTGCCATTGATAACAACACACCACAGGCCTTAGGCTGACTTTGATATCTGCTAAATATGCTCTCCCCAGTCCTGGATTATTAGGCTTCTTATCAACTCATTGATGTGCAAAATGGAAGCTTGGTACCAGGTACGTTTTCCTGTGATGTGGAGTTCAAGCACAGGATCATACCAAAGCCCTTGAAAATAAAAACAAGTTTGAAAACAGAGGCCCAAGGACAACTTGCTGATGGCCATTCCTTCTTGTGGTAGAAGTACCTACATAGGAGTGAGAAAAATGACTGCGTTAAACAGAACAAAGAAAAGCAGCAGAAGCTCAAGTCAGAACCCTCATGTGGGTTACTGGGACCGTGAGCATGCCACACGCTTTGAGGAGCCTAGGACCCAAAGGACCTCTCTCTCTCTCCCTCCCTTTATCTGCTCCAAGAACTTTGGTTCTCCCTTTCTCCACATGCAAGCTGCAAGAATACTTAAATATGCTCAAAATTCACAGCTCTGCTGCAACATAAAACTGTTCATTGACAACAGCATTCTTGGACAGGGTAACACCTCCATGTTTGCAGCTACATGTCCAGGGGGCTACCAAGCTGTTCTTGTTTTAATTCGGTCAACAGCAAACCAAATATAAATAATACACACCTCTGCATTTACACAGCTTTCATGTCATGGAAGTTTGTTTTCAAACAACTTTATCCACACCACTGTTTGCTTCAAGCTTATTTTCAAGTATTGTTTGGTTTCTCGGTAATCACTTACAGTATCAGGCACTGTTCAGCCTGCAGAACTAGCTTTCCAGACTAGAGACAACTGGCATTAATTGAACAAGTTGACACATTCTAATTTCTCTGTCCAGTTCTAATTTCACATTATCAGAGTACACAAAGTCTTTTCCCAGCCCCTCAACTGCATCCACTCTCACCAGGCCAGAATTATCCCCTCCACAACTCACTACCAATTTTATTATTATTTACATTCTGTACGTATTACCCAATATATGTTTTTTCCTACTGTTTCTTTAAGAAACTAATTCACAGCAAGAAATACATAAGATGTGCAGAGTTAACATATTCTTTCTGGGTTAACTATTAAAAAAGGATTTTAAGAACAAGCTACCTGCTTACTGTCTCTCTTACAGGTATTGATTGCTGTCACACGCACAGAGATGTCAAATGTAAACTTTCTCATTTTGGTCTCCATATTTCTAGACGGTTTGAATCGCGATGGAGCTTTTAATTGCTTCCCAATTCAGGATATTTCCAGACTACATTTTACACCTCATATTATGTAATCTACAAAAATCAGGGACCAGGCATTTTGATAGAATATGGTGTTACCAGTTCCCTTCAGAGAATCCCATCATGAAACTGGGAAATGCTTAAAATAGTTTAATTCATCCATTATCAATGTATTCTGAATCATCTATCTATTTTTACAAATTTGAAATTCAACATATTTGTCAAATAAATTATACCTTTTCATTTGCTTAAAGAACTGTGTTTTCAGGTAACCAATCTTACTGAGAATGCTTACAATTCAGTTTTATCAGTAATCTGTCAGTAAGTTCGGCAGATATTCAATCCACACTGTACTTTACTTCCTCTTTGTGTTTACAGCATGACATTAATTTTATTTATCTGTGGAAGAAAAAATCCAGCAACAACAAAGGTCTTTTTTAGTCATTATTGAAGACTTACAGACTTATACCCACAGGCCTTCTTTATGGAACAAGTAAGAATCTGCATGCCTGAATGTTTACTTTTAAATAAAGTAATTAGTTAATAAAGTGTATATTCAGTGTGCTGTAGAATAGTCTTTAAAAATCTTACATTACCTCAGTAGGTATGCATAATTGCACCTAGTCAAATATATTTGTTATTGGAGCACTTTAGGAGTAAGAATGTCTCTAAAACCTGTTATTTTTCTGAATGTATCATCAGCAGAAGAAAATATATTACTTTCACAGTATAAACACATAGTTTTAAGTTATTTTGTGGCTATGTTATATCATCTACAAAATATTTTTTTTATGTAGAGTATAAATAATATAATCCATCTTACCCTTTCACAGAATCACAGAATCACAGAATCACAGAATCACAGAATAGTAGGGGTTGGAAGGGACCTCTGTGGGTCATCTAGTCCAACCCCCCCTGCCGAAGCAGGGTCACCTACAGTAGGCTGCACAGGATCTTGTCCAGGCGGGTCTTGAATATCTCCAGAGAAGGAGACTCCACAACCTCCCTGGGCAGCCTGTTCCAGTGCTCCGTCACCCTCAGAGGGAAGAAGTTCCTCCTCATGTTCAGACGGAACTTCCTGTGCCTCAGTTTGTGCCCACCCTTTGTGGCTCCTGGAAACACAACATATTCTCCAGTTAGGAAACAGTCTTCGCTTTATTTGTTGACTTGAGAAGAAGAACACAGACTTTCTTTACAAATGTAATTTATGAAATAAACCTGAAACTCTCAGATTAATCAGATCAGCTTCAGAATGATTGGTCAGTAGTTACTCTGGAAATAAAACACAAGCAGTGGAACACAGATCTGACTCTTCAGAGAGATGATTCAAGCCCATTTCAGGGATTTAGATTCAGCAAAGTTTCTATGTGTATTAAACGGACCAAGTTTCTCTTTTCCTGGGGCAGTCAGGAGAATTCTGACCTGTTTCTTGCCTGCAGGACAGCTATTAGATGAAGTACTGAAAAATTGCATAGTATTATCTTCCCTCTGATATTTTCTTTGCCTTTTCAGCACCATCAGGTAGTACATTGGTATGCAGCAGCCACAGGACAACAGCATCTGGAGAGTTCATGCAAAGAGTTCTATTTTAAAGTCTGTGTCAGCACCACATTATTTTTCAGATATGGGCTATTTATTCAACTTTGTCACTCCCATACTCTGCATACAAACTTTAAATGCTACCATTAGGTGAACCATCAGCCAAGAAAATCTGGACAAAAGCAAAAGCAAACTGACCCCTCACTTTGTAGAACACAGAACGAAATCAGTAAAATCATTAATATAATTACACCAGTAAGCACAACTCACTATCAGAAAAAAAAAGAAAATTAGTTTCATTTCCATACATTGGAACATAAGCATTCATTGTATGTTACATTGTGAAAAATAAATTAAATCCTTCCACTTTCTGTACAAAATTATATGCCTAATAAATAATCTCGGCTGTCAGTGGCTGTGTAACAGCAGATAGAATCATAGAATCACGGAATCATAGAATGGTTTTTGTTGAAAAGGCGGTTATAGACTATCTAGTTTTAATCCCCCTGCCATGGGCAGGGACACCTTCCACTAGACCAGGTTACTCAAATCCCCATTTAACCTGGCCTTGAACACTTCCAGGGAGGGGGCATCAACAGCTTCGCTGGGCAATCTGTGCCAGTGCCTCACCACCCTCATTGTAAACAATTTCTTTCTTATACCAAACCTAAATCTACCCTCTTTCAGCCTGAAGCCGTTACCCCTTGTCCTATCACTACATGACCTTGTAAAAGGTCCCTCTCCAGCTTTCTTGTAGTCTCCCTTCAGATATTGGAAGGCCACAATAAAGTCTTCCCAGAGCCTTCTCTTCTCCAGGCTGAACAGCCCCAACTCTCTCAGCTTTTCCTCATAGCAGAGGTGTTCCAGCCCTGATCATTTTTGCGGTCCTAGGTAAATACACACATGGAGTGACAGACACAGAGGAAACTGTGTCTATAAATAATTAGAGTGAAATATTGTGGGCTCAACAGACAAAGCACAAACAGATCCCCCTACCTCCTATTGTACACTTAAGAAAAGATGACGCCTCAAAATAATAGCTTCACTCAGGTCTACGACCACAGCTTTGCTTAACGAAGTGCCAGTAATAAGATGTATGAATTTCTATGATAACCCACAGATGAATGTAGAATAAAAGCATAGAGGAATGGGTTTTTTTTGAGACATTAAATAAATAACCAAAGAGGAGTGGGATATGGAGATTTTCATGCTTGTTGAGGTAAAAAGATGTCAATTACCAAATCAGATGCACAAAATGACACGTTAGAAAAGGTCTTATGTGCCCATAGCTTGCCTGATTTTTCCAGCTATATCACATGCCTATTAAAATGAAATTACTTTTGCTTACAAACCTTGTCTCATCTAGCAAAGTGTTTTTTAAATATACAGAGAAGAGAAATGATGCTTATTTTCAGTTAAGAAGAAAGGTAAAATATAATTAGAATAAGGAAGAAATAAACAGCTTTTAGGGGAAAAATGCTAGTTTCTTCAGTACATCCAGACAGATATAATGGGGGAATGGGTACCTAAGCTTCGCAAAGTGTATTTACTAGTGGATGCTACCTGAAGCATAAGTTATGCAGCAAGACAGATTTTCTGTCATCAGGGCAGTCTACACAAGTCAAGTGGCTTTACAGAAGATAGGCAAGCAGATCTGCAGCGCTTCAAAGTGAAACTCTTGCTCTTTTCCTCTCTTGTCTGCATGGGGGCTGCTCTCTCTGTCCTGCTGGTTCAGCTTCTTACTGAGCGGGCTTAACTCACAAATACAGGAGAAAAACAATCACTTTTACTGCTGTCCTTCTTGGCTTTCTCTATTTTATGCATACTGATAGATATGTTAGCTCTGTTGGACAGGGTGAAGCATTTTTGATTTGTGTTTGGTTTTAGTCTTACCTGTCTGAAGTGTAGTTTTAAAGCAAGCAGAGAGCAAGTAGGCAGTCCTCACCAGATGATTTAGTAAATCTTTCTGCAGAGGACTTTGGGTATCTTGATTGCCCTAGCTCCTTACTGTGTTCTCTACAATATGCAACAGCAGACGTGCCTTCGTTGAAAAGCAGTGTACAAAAACATTGGGGATCATACTTGCCTGACCAGAGAGTTTCTGCGAGACCTGTCACACTTCTGTTTGGGATCACTGCATGGAACATCTTTTGTCTTAGAGCACGGTCATTTTTTACAGGAAAACCTGAGGTGTGGTCTTACAGCATATCATCTACTCTGCAACCCTACAAAGAGACTGGTTGCTGGGCATAGAGTCTATGAGCTTCTCTTCAGAATTATTCAATTTATGCAGTGCATCTCAGTGAATTCCAGAAGACTTTGTTTAAATATGGTCATGTCACTTTTTCCTTCTGTTCCAGGGATAAAAAGGAAGAGAAAATAAAGAAAAGAAAAAAAACCACAAAAAATTATCAGACAAGATTAAGCATAACAGACTGAGCAAGAGCCCTACATTTCCCCAGGTAAGGTGCAAAATAAACCAACATGCTTGAGCAGACCCTCTGGTTCCATTAGATGTTTCGTTACAGTCCTACACACCTTAACCAATTCTATTGTATTACTGATGTCACTGTTGTGATGCCGTGAAAAGCCGGAGTTGAAGACTCAGTAGTGAAAGACTATTAATCAGGTATTCTTTATTATGTCACCGGGCACACAGGGGATCTCTCCTCCAAACGTGCGCACCAAACACCCTGTCATTTCAGGTTAAATACAATCACAATATACATATTCATTACATTTCTGAGAAACACTTAGCATATTCATGACTTTTCTGTGAACTAGTTAGCGGATGTTAATGTCTCTCACCCATGTCTGTTAACGTCCCCGAGTGGTCATTGGAGGTTTTAAGATTAAAGCTTATACTCTTCATCACAGTGTCTGCTGGTTGACCTGTGTTTCCACACAAACTCAGTTCTAAGATCACGTACACCGTGTCCTTCCAGGTTGATTTGTTTTGGTCTTGTTGCCCTTTTGGTGCCTCTTTGTTTCTGTAGTTTGGTGCATCTGCCCTCCCAAGGCCGAGCTGTCCAAATAACATTTTTTAGGAGTCTCTGTATCTTCGAGCTTTTCTGCCCCACCCCCAAAAGTGCAAATCAAGCTTTTCTAAGTAGCATTACATTTAAGAGTATCAATCCCTCCTTTTCTTTTGAGGATTTGTAGCTAGAAAGCTACGAATCCTCAGTATTATATTTTGCAGGTATTATTTTCAAATTTCTTCAGTCTTTCATTCCAAAGGTCTGGGAAAAGTATTTTCGGTTTCTATTTGGTGCCTAATCTTGTTCCTTTTCCAGTCATTGTATGTCTCAATTGAATCATGACAAAACCAAAGGAAACATCTGAGAGATACGCAAACATGTATTCCTAAAACTATGACTGTGATTAATCCCATTAATAATTGTTTTAACCATTCTAAATTAGGCAGCCAAGAGGTTACTTTATCCCAAAAATCTCAAAACCAAAGGAAGTATCAACCAACGATACTTCATGGAATACTCATGTTTTCTCCCAGAGCATATTCGAATCTGCTTCTACCTGTCTGTCTTTATTGTTATATGCACAACAACTGATATTAATGAATACACATACTTCCCCTTCTTTGGCAGTCAATAAATCTAATGACATTCAATTCTGTAGCACAGCTTTACTAAGGGATGATTCTTCTGTCTGTATATTTTCCATGGTATTTATTGTTAGAGTTTCCTTCTTTTCTAAAATCATGGAAATGTTTATTATGGCTTTCTCTAGCTCACTTACTCCTAGCCACGTTAAGAACCATCTGACAAAGCTATGAAATTTTGTTCCCCCACTTACAAGTGTTCACTAATAAGCCTAGGTTTAACAAAGTTACCGCTGTAATTGTAGTTTCAAACCGCTAGCCTTTTTGACAATATATGCTGGTTTAGTTTACCAAACTGATTCCCATAACCCCCATGATTAGTTTTTTCTACTTTTTCAAGTTATGTCCTAGGGAGAGGGAAGTTGATTTCTTCTGTTCAGCTGTAAGGACACTATGTGCTCTTCTGCTCAAAACTGTGGCATTAGAGAGTCCATACCATCTCGCAGGGTATTCCAGTGGGTGTTTGTCTTGCTTCTTTTCAATAGCACACTAGAGTGTAAGTTGCAATTAAGGAGTTCATAGGTGATTTATTTTAACTCAGAGATGATTTTGACAGTGAGATAAATTGGGTAGAAAGAAACAAATTATGAAAGCAACAGCTTAATATCTTCTGTTGTCTTAATAGTCCGTATGTTTTCCTTCAAACACAAACAGTCATTTACAACTCATGACCTGTAATTACAGTCTTGTTTTCTTTTCACATATGTTAACTCATAGTCCTTCTTTTTTGTTGATTTGGTGAAAAATTTTCCAATTTCAAGTGAAAGCGTACGTATTTGTAATTATTTTCCAATGCACAGGCATACTGTTATCCTTTCTCACTGCAAAGGCAAATTATTTTTAGTAAAGCAAAGAAATACCTACACATAATGAGGACTTTTGTTGCCAAAGCAGTGTTTAAAATGCACCTATAATTTTACTTAATGCTGTTCTAGTAACTGTGCAGTTTTGGTAGCATAAAAATAGTTGGACCTAGATCAGAGCCCCACAAAACTACACATTGATAAGTGGTGCAGGAAGAGTCACTCACTGCTACCAGATATTTACAAAGTAAATTTACAGGTCTACCCAATTCACTATGTAACCTCTTCAAAATAGATGGAAATCCAAAGTTCAGGTGCATTTGCTGCAAGACAATCCTTTCAGTGCCATTTATTTTCGCTGTTTCCATTTATTTTTAATCCCTTGAAGAGAAAGGTTCCTCTTAAAAAAAATATTAAATTCAAGGCAATGCTTTCAAAATGTGGTGGTATTGAAATCTAAGTAAAGAGAAGGGTTTTTTTCATTATCCTTCAGAGAAATTAACAAGCCAATCAGACAGAAATAGCCAAATAGGGTCTTATATCTAAAAAGATATCTTTCATTGGATTTCTGGTGTTGTAGTTCAGCTGTGGCTGGCAACAAAGGGCGGTGCAGTCGCTCTATTGACCCTCCCCTGCTGGGGTGGGGAGGAGAATGGAAAGAAAAAGGCAAAAACTCATGGGTCGGGATGAGGGCAGTTTAACAGAACAGCAAAAAAAATGAACAGTAACAACAACAATACTGATAAGGAGAATACACACAACAAACAGTGAAATGCACAGAGTAACTCTCACCACCTGGTGCCCTGCACGCACTACAGCCACGACTCCCTTCCCGCTGCCCCACTCCCCCCACCAGAACCCAGCATGGTGCCACATGGTATCGAATACCCTGCTCTGCTAGGCCAGGTGGGGTCAGCCCGCCTGGCTGTGTTCCCGCCTGGCTCCTGGTGAAAATTAACCATGTCCTGGCTGAACCCAGGACATTATCCACCCCTTATTTTATACCATCTACATCATGCCCAGGTCCCTTATTTTCCAGTTAATCACCACCGCTTCTCCTGTCTTTCATACACACAGACAGGTATCATTCCCTTAGTTTATGGATCATCCCTCCAAAGTGTCCGTTGAATTCATTTAGTCCATGATTTCAGGATCTATCTGTCGTAATGGTCTTCCATGGCAGGAGAGGTGATGTGTGTTGATGGGCAGTCACTTGCTGCATCCAGAGCTCACAGCTGATGTACCTGATGCGGCCCGTGCCCATGGTCTGTGGGTTGAAGATGTTAATGTTCACGAAGTTGCTGGGTGCCAGTTGTCGAAGCCAGGTTCGGTCCTGTCACTGCTGTGCTCTTCTAGGTTTTGTCAAAGTTGATCCTTCATCAGTTTGGGCGATTCTGACAGTAATATCCTTGATATAACAACTACAGTAGTGATAACAGACAGTGACAAGATCAGTTAGCAGTTAACATCATACAATTTCATTTATTGACTGTTCTCGGCCAAATTCCCCATCCTTCTGCATCACCCACCAGGTACACCCAGGTCCTTGAGCAAAAGCAGTCCCATGGACAGATTTACCTTTGCCCAAGGCAGGACCAACCGAGACTGTCTTCCCTAGAATATTCCACAGGTGCTCTACGGGGAATGTATCCCCTTCTACGGGACATGGAAGTTTTGACTGAGCAGGACCAGCCTGGTTGGTGAATCCTCTGGTGTTAACCAACCAGGTGGCCATTGCTAAATGCATATCCCAGTTTTTGAAAGTCCCCGTATTCCGGGCAGTGTCTTGGGGCACAGGGTAGGTTTCCAGCCATCCGGTGGTGGCCTCCACCTTTGTGAGCACATAGCTATTCCCTTGGCGGATTTGTGGTGGCGTGATGTAGTCAATCTGCCAAGTCTCCCCATATTTATATTTTAGCCATCGTCCTCCATACCACTGAGGCTTTACCCACTTGGCTTGACTGTTTGCAGCGCATGTTTCACATTCATGGATAACCTGTGAGATGGTGTCCATGGTCAAGTCCACCCCTCAGTCACGAGCCCATTGGTATGTCGTGTCTCTTCCTTGGTGGCCCGAGGTGTCATGGGCCCACAGAGCTATAAAGTGTTCACCCTTATGTTGCCAGTCCAGATCCACCTGAGCCCTTCAATCTTGGCAGCCTGATCCACCTGCTGCTTGTTTTGATGTTCTTCTGTGGCCTGACTCTCAGGGATGTGGGCATCCACGTGACGCACTTTTACAACCAACTGCTCCAGACAGGCAACAATATCTTGCCACAATGGGGCAGCCCAGGTGGTTTTCCCTCTGTGCAGCCAGTTGTTCTTCTTCCATTGCTGCAGCCACCCCCACAAGGCATTGGCCACCATCCAGGAGTCGGTGTAAAGATAGAGCACTGGCCACTTCTCTCGACTGGCAATGTCTAAAGCCAGCTGGATGGCTTTCAGCTCTGCAAACTGGTTCGACTCACCTTCTTGTTCTGCAGTATCCGCAACTTGTCGTGTAGGGCTCCACACAGCAGCATTCCACGTCCGCTGCTTCCCCACAATACGACAAGAGCCATCCGTGAACAGGGCATACTGCTTCTCATTCTCTGGCAGCTTGTTATACAGTGGGGCCTCTTCAGCACGTGTCACCTCCTCCTCTGGTGATACTCCGAAGTCTTTGCCTTCTGGCCAGTCCATGATTACTTCCAGAATTCCTAGGCAAATGGGGTTTCCCATTTGGGCTTGCTGTATGATCAGCGCGACCCACTTACTCCACGTAGCATCAGTGTAGAGGGAACCCTCTCTATGCACATCCAGCCCAGGACTGGCAACCATGGTGCTAGGAGGAGCTGTGCTTCGGTGCCAACCACTTCTGAAGCAGCTTGAATGCCTTCATATGCTGCCAGGATTTCCTTTTCTATAGGAGTATAGCAGGCCTTGGATCCTTTGTATGCCCAGCTCCAGAACCCCAGGGGTCGACCTCGAGTCTCCCCTGGTGCTTTCTGCCAGACACTGCAGGTTGGGACATTCTCCCTGGCTGTGGTGTAGAGCACGTTTTCAACATCTTGTCCTGACTGGACCTGACCAAGGGCTACGGCATGAACTATTGTTCAAATGCCTGTTGTTGCTCAGGACCCCATTCAAAATCATTCTTCTTCCGGGTCACGTGGTACAGAGGACTTACAATCTGGCTAGAATTTGGGATGTGCGTCCTCCAAAATCCCTTAACACCTAAGAAGGCTTGTGCTTCCTTTCTGCTGGTTGGTGGAGACATAGCTGCTGCTTTGTTGATGACATCCATTGGGATTTGACGGCGCCCGTCCTGCCGTTTTATTCCCAAAAACTGGATCTCTTGTGCAGGTCCCTTGACTTTACTTCGCTTAATGGTGAAACCGGCTTTCAGAAGGATCTGAACTATTTTCTCCCCTTTCTCAAAAATTTCCTCCGCTGTGTCACCCCATACAATGATGTCATCGATGTACTGCCGATGTTCTGGAGCTTCACCCTTTTCCAGTGCAGTCTGGATTAGTCCATGGCAAATGGTGGGACTGTGTTTCCACCCCTGGGGCTGTCGATTCCAGGTGTACTGCACGCCCCTCCAGGTGAAAGCAAACTGTGGCCTGCACTCTGCTGCCAAAGGGATGAAGAAGAATGCATTAGCGATGTCAATTGTAGCGTACCACTTGGCTGCCTTTGACTCCAGCTGATATTGAAGTTCTAGCATGTCTGGCACGGCAGCACTCAGCGGTGGTGTGACTTCCTTCAGGCCACGGTAGTCTATTGTCAGTCTCCACTCTCCAGTAGATTTTCTCACTGGCCATATGGGACTATTTAAGGGTGAGCAAGTTTTGGTGATCACTCCTTGACTCTCCAGCTGACAGATCAGATGACAAATGGGGATAAGCGAGTCCCGGTTAGTGTGGTATTGCCACCAGTGCACCGTTGTGGTAGCGATTGGCACCTGTTTTTCTTCAGCCCTCAGCAACCCCACAAGAGAAGGATCCTCTGAGAGACCAGGCAAAGTAGACAGCTATTTAGTTTCTTCTGTCTCCAAAGGAGCTATGCCAAAAGCGCACCGGTACCCCCTTGGGCCCTTGAAATACCCTCTCCTAAGGCAGCCTGTACCAAGGATGCACGGAGCCTCGGGGCCAGTTACAATGGGGTGCTTCTGCCACTGCTTCCCAGTGAGGCTCACTTCAGCCTCCAATACACTCAGCTCTTGGGACCCCCCTGTCACTCCCGAAATGCAAATGGACTCTGACCCTTTCAAATCACAGAATCACAGAATCACAGAATAGTAGGGGTTGGAAGGGACCTCTGTGGGTCATCTACTCCAACCCCCCTGCCGAAGCAGGGTCACCTACAGCAGGCAGCACAGGACCCCGTCCAGGCGGGTCTTGAATATCTCCAGAGAAGGAGACTCCACAACCTCCCTGGGCAGCCTGTTCCAGTGCTCCGTCACCCTCAGAGGGAAGAAGTTCCTCCTCATGTTCAGACGGAACTTCCTGTGCCTCAGTTTGTGCCCATTGCCCCTTGTCCTGTCACTGGGCACCACTGAAAAGAGCTTGTCCCCATCCTCCTGACACCCACCCTTCAGATATTTGTAAGTATGTATTAGGTCCCCTCGCAGCCTTCTCCTCTTCAGGCTGAACAAGCCCAGTGCCCTCAACCTCTCCTCGCAGGGGAGATGCTGCAGTCCCCTCACCATCCTTGTAGCCCTCCGCTGGACTCTCTCCAGTAGCTCTTCATCTTTCTTGAACTGGGGAGCCCAGAACTGGACACAGTACTCCAGATGAGGCCTCACCAGGGCAGTGTAGAGGGGAAGGAGAACCTCCCTCCTTCTGCTAGCCACACTCGATGCAACCCCATGATCCCATTGGCAGCCAGGGCACACTGCTGGCTCATGGTTAACCTGTCGTCCACCAGGACACCCAGGTCCCTCTCCGCAGAGCTGCTCTCCAGCAGGTCCACCCCAAGCCTGTACTGGTGCATGAGGTTGTTCCTCCCCAGGTGCAGGACCCTGCACTTGCCCTTGTTGAACCTCATCAGGTTCCTCTCTGCCCAGCTTTCCAGCCTATCCAGGTCATGCTGAATGGCAGCACAGCCTTCTGGTGTATCTACCACACCTCCCAGTTTGGTGTCGTCAGCAAACTTGCTGAGGGTACATTCTAACTCTTCATCCAGGTCGTTGATGAAGAAGTTAAACAAGACTGGGCCCAGTACTGACCCCTGGGGGACACCACTTGTCACCAGCCTCCAACTAGACTCAGCGCCGCTGATGACAACCCTCTGAGTTCTGCCAAACTCAAATCTGATGGCATTAAAGTACACTGTGCACCAATGTCCACTAGAGTGTTTTACTCTTGTGGATCTGACGTGCTAGGCCATTGAATCCACACCGTCCACTAAACTCAGTTGTCCCTTTCCTCCACCTGGCTGGAATCAGGGCCCCTCTAATCCTGGTCAGAGAATTTGCTACTCACTTGCTGTAAAAATGACTTAGAGGTCCCTTCAAGAGGATCATCTCTAAGAAGTTCTGTGTGTATTTCTAGTTGCACTACTTGCTTGTGAAGTTATCCTTTGCTAACATACCCAGCAGCTCTGAATACACAGGCACATCTCTGCAATAAAACACTCCTGGTGCTGGACACCCTCTCAGTCTATGGGCTTGTGAATCCTACTGAGGCTTTATGTGGAAATGTAAAGGCTGTGGCAGAGTTTGCTTGCCATCGCATTCTAAGCTCTTTCTGCACACAATGTGATCCAAACATCTTAAATACAGCAGACTAATGACTATGAGTAAAGATCAATATTTTAGGAGTATATTCTCAAAGTTTTATTTCAAGTGAAGAGGTCAGTGGCAACACCATATGAAAACATTTACCTTTCCTTTTGAATAGTATTTCTTAGAAGAAAAGGTTACTGCAGGCTGAATTTGTAATTGGAACTTACCTTCAGTTCACTTTGCTTAATGTTACTGTATAAATATTGACTTCTTCTTCCCATTAGGTATGCAACCAGTGGATGAAATAAAGAATGATTCTTGAAATAGGACACCGGAGAACTCTGCCTCACAGCTGCAGGACTAGACTTTTAGATTGTTTTGGAGAAACAACTGCAAACTAAACTCCAACATATAATCATATTAGTAGAAAACCCGAATGGCAAATATTTAGCCTTTAAAATACATATAGGCAGAGTAGATTTTTAAATAAGTGTATAGTAAGTAATAGCAGTGGCAAAAGATAGATGAGTTAATTAGTCCACATCACAAAAACTCGTGTTGCAACTGTGACTTCTGGATATCAGCAAAAGGCTTATTGAGTTAAAGTATGAAAAGTTTAACAAATGTAGGCCTAATCACAAAGAATGGACTGGGTTTTAGAGAAATTTCACAACAAATGTCAGTGACAAAATGCATACTGTAATACAGTAAGCGTCTCCAATTAAGCAGATTATTTGTCACAATAGGAAAAAAGGACATGGCTCAATCATGGATGTGTTTGTGGTAAAGCAGGAAAAGCTTAGCATTAATAAAAGAACGTGCAGAGTTTATATTTTGAAATGGAAGGCTCGTGGAGACCAGCTGCTGTCTCCTCATTATTCATTGCATGTCTCCACGGTAAAGTGGGTCAAAAAATGCTGATGGTGCTCTTTCCAGTGGTTTTTCTTTGCTTCATCAGATTAGGGGTTATTTGAGCTTGATTTTTACTGTCACAAAAGCCGAAGACAATAATTTCTCAATGCTTTTCATTCAGTGGGCTTAATGGGCTTTTCAACCTGCTAAATTCTTTGCTTCTTAAACAACAACTTTGTTGTTGCTTTTTTCAAACAACATGAAATCATGGCATAAGATGTGACAATAATTGCATTTTATGACTGAATTTTGCAGTGTTCCAGCAAATATTTTGCATTAAACAAAAGGACTTATACAGTGAAACAGAGGTGATAGCTGCTGGCATCCACCAGCTTCCTCTTCGCAAATTCATGCTTTGTCTGTCAAGGTTGTTCCACTTGGCACCTGACAACTTGTTTGATATACTGTACACCAAAAAAACCCCAGTCATAGAGCAAGTCAGGAAAGGAGCACTAATTAAGATTAATATATAGAGAAGACAGGATTTTTGGTAGCTAATAAGTGTCACTGAAATAGTTATACTGAACTGCAGAAGTGATGGGCAGTAAGCTTGCCAAGGCAAGCCGTTTTCTGTGTCCAGACTGCATGGGCAAAGAAGGCACGTGTTGCACCAAGGAAAGAGGCTAATGGTAGTATCAAATGAATTCTCTCTATAACGACTGGTGTAATACAAATCTTTTGCCATCCTTAGAAAACCAATGTCCCTTAAGGAGAATAAGAATAACGTCTACTCCGCACAGACAGAGAATAAAGCATTAAATAAAAATATGTAATATGAAAGATTAAAAAGTTAAGAGTTTGTGAAATATGGGCTTCACCTTCTGACTTAGTAGAGAGCTGTTCTACATTCAAAGTGCTTCCAGGTAATTTCAGAAACAAAAGTGTACCCACAACCTTGAGGAATATCCACTTCTACAGTGTGGGAGTCCTGAAGATCCTCACTAGTGGGTATTGTTGCCAAGTCTTCTTTGCCAGCAAAGTAGCAGATAAACAAAATTTTCACTTCTGTCACTTGTACTTCAAGTGCTTATCTATGCTAGTGGTCAGACATGCCAACTGAATGAGTCACAAACACAAAGGCCATGTAGCCAGGTTTTCTCATAGTTTGTTAGGATTTTTGAGTGCCTAAAATTAGCTTTAAAATTCTGTTTTAAGCATATGAGCACATGGGTTTTTCAATCCTGCTGAGTGTTCGTACGTTCATCTTAAAATCTGTCTGTTAAGCAGGCTGAAAAATCAGCTGTAATTTACCTATTTAGAAAAGAAAATAGAAGCTAATCTATGGGGTAAAAATAATATTATCACATGAATTCACTTATTTTGCCATTTTGTATAATCTAATTGCAGTTTCTATTCTCTCTGTTTTTACTATACACAACATGGAGGCGTCATATCAAAATACTCTGTCATTTCAGACTCTGCAGACATCCATGGATTTCAGTTCATGACTGCTTGTTTATGATTGTTGAAGATTAATTCAATATTCAACTTCCAGAACTCTGAAATTGCAAAATAAATCTATCAGAAACCAGACAGAAGTATTTCCCAGTGAAATACAAGACAATCATACTTGGAACTGGACTGATTAGCAGTTTTTGGTACGAGTTCACTCAGTGCCAAGGCTGACTACCTTTGCCTAAAGCAGACAATAAATCTATCAGATCAGAGATGTGATAACTTTTTTTTTCGGTAAATCAAGCAGGGTTTTATATCACCACTTAGTGTTGAAAACAAATGGAATGACAAATTCATCACATACATGCATTTCCTTTGCGTGGTTTTTTATACTTCTCTTTTCAATCTAACAAGAGAGGATACATTACTGGTTAGCACATAGAAGACAGTGTAGTTTCTTGCCACATTTATGATACAAAAGCCATCCTGACAGAGACACAAAGAAAAAAAAAGCATTTTATTAACATTAATGGTAGACGATAAAGTAATAAGGCAAAAAAATGGTTTGTGTGGATGAGGAATGAACAATCCAAGGAAATACATTATTTCAAAGTCAGAAAAAATTGAAAATCAGTGAAAAGGTATCTTCTTTCTGGTTGGGAGATTCAGCACTGGTCTATGTGTGTAAAGGGATGAAACAGGCTTGACAAGCTGAAGAGGTTTACCTGTCAGAAGGTGAACATAAAGACTTTGCTCTTGCTTGTTCAAGTACTTCTGTAGAGGTACAGTAAGTGGACTAAAGCATAGAATAATTAAAGAGTTCTAGAAGAATAAATGTGCCAAGAGCTTTCTGTTTACTGAAACTCTGTCAGAGGTCTTAAAAAATCCAGTGAAGAATGACGTTAAATTCCAGTCTGAGAAATCTTCTGCACAGTTAAACCTAACTTGGGCCTTTTGAACCTCAGTCAATCAACTGAATCACAAGGAGGCAGTGGAAAGAAGACTAGGTCTGTCATTGGAAATCTTAGAAGTGGAGGTGGGCCAGAACTTAAACTTTCTGAACTTTAAGAAGAGCAGTACGGGATATTTGTCTCTCTCTTTTGTTCATCTTTGTCCTTCCATTTGTCTTTGTTTCTATACAAACAGCTGAGGAAGAGGTAAAACATAAGGAAAATCAACAAAAGTCTGGACTAGGTGTGCTGAATACAGCCCATAAAATAAGATACTTGCCTATGGTACCCAGGGACAGCATGAGAATACATGCCAGTTCCTCTTGTTCATCTCCAGAGCAAACTGCCATGCAGACCTGCTGTTAGTTTCTTTCTGTGTAGCATATGGTTCTTGGACTATATTCTTTTTGAAAAAGTGATTTCTGATAATATCTTAGTTTCTTCTTATGCAGCACGGTATCATCCCTCATGCAAACTTGAGTTCTTTCATATGTTATGATAGACAACTACATTCTCATGACATAGCAAAATTGCTTAGGATTTAAACAGAATTTTTAAAAATAATTTCTAGAAATTATCTGATTATTATGATTATTACAAAGCAGTAATGAGATATCTGTTTTTAGCTGCCTCTTAAAAAAGCTGGCATGATTTGATAGAGTACAAGTGTTTTTCTAACAGTTAATTGCCCATTCTTTTTGGGTGATAAAACTTAAAGAAAATGAAAGTTCCAATAATTTTCTTGCATGCTATTTCACAAAAGTTTTTTAAAAACTGACTGTAATGGATTCAGCCTTCAAGTTATGTCAGAAGAAATAAGAAATCTGGCTTCATGAATTACTCATACAAAAAATAATGTGAAATCAGAGCTTATGAATTCCTTATAAGGGCAAGCTTAAAATCGATAAATTACCTGTAATGCATACAGAAGCATTTTCTTCAAGTCTACGATATGCTGACTTCATGATTTTTTTTTGTGAATGAGACATATGCAATACTATTAGCCTGAAATTACAAAATTACTTATCCTCAGGGTTTATTTGAAAATGTATTTTAAATTGCTGCATTGGTTTAGAATAAAAAATACATTGTGAAATGCAAACAGATGTCCATACCAAGGAACTAAGAAAACAGTACAGACTGTGGTTCATAACACAAGTATCCCTGGGGATTCCAGTTATTACTGGGATAAAAATAACTTTTGCAAAATATTCAATGCTAAGTAAAGCTTGCATAGTGAGAAAGAGGCTAAATGCTAATTTCAATGTTTAGTGTACTAAACTTAAATTCCAGATTGAAGGCTATTCATCATTCATCTGTCAGAAGGATAAGTAGACTTTGTACACAAAGCCTTTTGCAGATAAAGAAAGTTGGCTTAAGGTAAGGAGTCTATCCCATTTAAGAAGATAAAGAGCAGTACTTGAAATTCAGTTTCTTTGTGGCTAAATAGTTGCTTTAATAATATTGTGGGTCAAGGAATGTTTGCAGTTTCTGAATTCATCAATATTTATGCACCTAAGTAGGTACCTTTGCACTGTTATGTCTGTGGATGAGCGTTAAATACTGAAACAGTCAAAGTTAATAAACAAGAACAGTATTCTGTCCTAGTGTAAACTTTGAGCAAGAACAGTCACACTGGTGAAACAGATGGTAGTGAGATCTGTAACTATTCCCTCCTGTTTTATTACAACAGGAGAATTTGAGAAAGCTGGGTAACTGCAGAAGCATCTGAGAGGCCTCTTGGATGTGCATATAGAGAGAACAGAGGCACGGAACAGGTAAAAGTTGAGTCATTGCCACCCAGATTTTTGCCATGTAATGCTCACCGCATTGCTTTACATGACCATAGTTTATCTAGACTTCACTTGAATGGTAAATGCTATTAACATATCCTGTATTGTCTTCAGCTTGGTGAGTCATAGTAAATAAGCAAAGAATCTTCCACACAATGGCTCATGAAACTGTCCATTTATATGTGCTTTTTGGTGTTCATTTTGGAAACTTTCCTTAGTAATTGTTCTATGGAGTACTGCAAGAAATAACAGAACTTAGGTAAACATTGAATTGGATGTTAGTGTCAGTAAGTAAGAATGAGTAAGACCTGTACTCCTGCAGAACCAAACAAAAAAACATACAACATTCAGGGAAGGACCTGTCTACATTAGAGAATGTGCAGCAGGGCAGCTGAGAAAATCAAATCCAACTAATTATGTTGATGCAATTTGCTCTTTTGCTCCATCAGATATGTAGGGTAATAGTCTTCACAAAACCAAAATTGATAAAATTGGATTTAGCTCCTTGCTGTTGAACTGTAATCTTTTCCTGGTAAATACTTCTGTGCATTTTCAGGAATGTGTTTTTAGTCACATTTACAGAAACAGCTCAGTCACCAGTCTGCAAATTTCTCCAATGTAGGCAGGACCATAAATAAGTTGTGTTTATTTCCGTATATGTTTAATACAATAATTGCAAAAATAGAATTCAAAACAACGATTTTCATAGAGAAAAAGACAACTTACAGAAAGAGTAAAAGCTCATTGATCAAATGGAATTACTAATAAATCAAGAAAAAAACCAACTATGTAGGCTCTATTATCTTATACCTTGCAGCTGTCAAAGTCATCAGGAAACAATTAGCAACTGGATGCAGCAGTGTTTTGCAGCATTATTATTCACTTCCCACTTCAAAATGCTGCATTCAGCTGCTCACAGCTGCTCACACATTAACTCACAGCTGGCTTGCAGGAGCTGTGCAAGGTTTTATCTGAAGATAAATGAGTCAATAAAAAGTTTGTCCACACAATGAACAGAACAAAACAAAAAAGCTATAAATGAATGCCACTACCTGCCACAAACTGAGAACATTATAAAGAAGTGGAGTTATGTGATGATATTTTAAAACTGTTTCATACATTATGCAAACAAGACACAGAATTTAGATTTTCCAGCAAGCTTGACTAATGTATCTTACTTAAAAAAAATAATAATTATTGGTGTGGAGAAGGCGAGTCTGAGGGGAGACCTTACCGCTCTCTACAACTATCTGACAGGAGGTTGTAGTGCAGCGGGTGTTGGTTTCTTCTCCCAATCAGCTAGTGATAGGATGAGAGGTAATGGCCTCAAGTTGCATTAGGGGAGGTTTGGATTGGATATTAGGAAAAATTTATTTACGGAAAGTGTGGTCAAGCATTGGAGCAGGCTGCCTAGGCAAGTGGTGGAATCACCATCCCTGGAGGTGCTCAAAACACCTGTAAACGTGGCACTTCAGGACATGGTTTAGCAGACATGGTGATGTTGGTTTGATGGTTGGACTTGATGATCTTAGAGGTCTTTCCGAACCTTAATGATTCTATGATTCTATAATTCTGTGATTCTACTATTTATTTAGTGTGGAAGTCCATTATTTTAGAATTCTTAGCCACTCAAGTTGAGTGATTTTAGATTCTAAGAAAAATATAGGCTTGAGAAAGGAAATCAGGTATACAAAAATTACAGGTTGGGCAAATGGATTAATTCTAAAGTCACAGTAAGAAGAGGACAGGCTTGAAAACCATTATAATTGTGGATAAGTAGGAGCTGTACACATCTGATCTGGAATATAGGGGACTATATGTTACAGCACTGAAGTGATTATATGAAAACCTTTTAGACAACAAGTGAAAGCTGGGAAAACTTGATAAATGTTAATATGTACAAGTTATACAAAGGTGAACAAGAGAGGATCTATTTCAAAAATTAACACATTATTGTGAACTTTACTTTGTTCTCTGTGAGAACAAAGAACAAGAGTTAAATAATTCTAGCTGTCGAACTTTTAAAAAAGCCCTACTATACAGCCTTAGAAAAAAGAACATACCTATATAGGATATTCAGATATCTGCTACCCAGGTAGATGATTCTGATTTCTGTTCTGATATGTTCTCTTAACAACATAGGAGCAAATCCCTCAGAATATGCCCAAGGCTTTTCATTTTTACCTGAGGATCTTTTTCACCACATAATGTTTAGTGGGAAGAAGTGTAGAAAATATTTTGCTGCATTTTTTCCAGTTTTCTTTATCATAAAAAGATGTATCTTTTAGCATTTTAGCAGAAGTGGGATTATGTGTGGATGAGTGGTGTTAGTCACAATAAGTGCAAAATCTGTAAATCTTGTCAAACGAGCTCAGCATCAGTGAGTCAACTCTTTCTCACACGTGGGTGGTAGTGATGATACTAAGAGCTTGGGCTGCTAGAGCTCCAAAGTCTTGTCTTTTCTTTTACTTGATTCAGGATTTCCTGGGCAAGAGTTTAAGAACAGTTCTCCTCAAGCTGTTACTCTATTACGGTTGAAGTGCAAAAGTTGTGAATATTGTGGTCAAACTGAAACTTTGAAAATGCTTGTTGTCTCTCTTCTCATTGTTCCTTAATGGACAGGGTAATGAGACACAGCTCAGAATTTTTTTAAATGTTGTCATTTTACCTCTTCTTCCAACTATTTATATAACTAAATAACGGCAACAACAACAACAAAATTACAGGAAGCATGGAAACAGAGATGGAGAAGCTAGTTCTTGTTAGTCCCTGTGCTGTGCTTACTGTGGTTGTTAACAGCTAGCACAATTACTGAAATGGTAACCCTGTTACCAGTTGCTGATGTCTAGATAGCTGTTGTATAAAGAAAGTCACAGTACAAATTGTTTTAAAATAGTACATGGAAGGATTTAAATAGGGAAAGTAGATGCTGAGGTTGGTATAAGTGATTGAAGGATGTTTCTAAGTGCTAACAAATGTAAACTTGAATTTTGAGATGTAAAAGGCTTTTTTCTTCCCAGAAAGAAAATTATGGGTTTTACTTTGAACACAGAGCTAGTTGTCACCTAGTAATATTCTTGGGTATATTTTTCAGTTACTTTTGCAATTTGTGACGGGCTAAATTTGGAAACCGCCACAGAACCAGGCACTTGTGGAAAATCTCTTGAATTGTTGCCTGTACATCTCATACATCATAGAACTCTGTTAAAAACACAAAAATCCCAGACTGATCTAAAAGCTAATGTTTTAATTCTAATTACAACAAATATGACTCATTAGAAGTTATGAAAACTTCAAAAGTTACTTATTTTTCTTGTAGATTCAACATACTTTCTTACAAAGTACTCACCACACAAAACCAAGTGTATCCACTTGGCTTAAAATGTACCTATACCATTAGTCCTTATTCTTAACTCTTCTGAATTAAGTATATAACTTTAATTTTAAAAGAATTTTGTAATGATTGTTAAAAGGTGAGGCTTCAACTACAACACAAAATGCAATTTTATCTAGGATATCCTTGCTGTGTAGTGTCTTGTCATATGTTAATTAAAATAAAAGTAGGGCTGTGCTAAGCATCAATTTCCAGTAATCTAGCCTTGGTGAGGATTAAGACCATTAAATGTCAATTAGTGCACTGCGAAAACTGAAATCGTATGGGATAGGCTGAGAAAAGATTTCGTGAGCTGGTGCTGCTAAAACATAGAAAACTCTCTGAATTCACTGACTTTCTTGCTGCTTCCTTACTTACGACACTGCATGTCCCTCTAGAGCAAACAGGTAGTCTTTTTACCACTGTTAGACCTGACTCTGGGGGTATTGTGCATGACTGCTACAGTAAGCAAAAATAAAATCAAAAAAATATTACTCAAAATATTACTTGATAACAGCATTGCCAGGGTTGAAATCCATTCCACGCCCCGATTCAATATGCGTGTACAGTACACACTCAGTCCTGGGCAGCATTTGATACATGGGTGTCTTAATGCTAAATATCACACATGCATAAGACGATCTGCAATGCTGCTGTGTAACTGCCACAAGTGGCTGGAAGTTCCTGCATGTAACTAAAGCCCTCAATAATTGTCATTTAAAGTTGTCCTAAAATCCTAGAAAGTCAAAGGCAACACAGGGAAGAAGAGTACTGGAAGAACGAATTAAATTGTCCCTGCTCTTTTTTTGCACATGTAACTCTACATTGCTGCTGAATTTCAACGTGTGAAATATGGCACTCTCTAGTGATATTGCACACTACTAAACAACAGAGCAAAGACTAAAGATACATTATAGATTGGACTTGTGATACCATGAAAAGCCGGAGTTGAAGACTCATTAGTCGGAAGACTATTAATCAGGTATTCTTTATTACGTCACCAGGCACACAGGGGATCTCTCCTCCAAATGTGCGCGCCAAACAACCTGTCATTTTTGGTTATATACAGTCATAATATAATTATTCATTATATTTCTGAGAAATGCTTAGCACATTCATGACTTTTCTGTGAACTAGTTAGCAGACGTTAAAGTCTCTCACATATGTCTGTTAGTGTCCCCGAGTGGTCTTTGGGGGTCTTAAGATTAAAGCTTATACTCTTCATCACAGTGTCCACTGGTTGACCTGTGTTTCTGTGCAAACTCAGTTCTAAGATCACGTACACCGTGTCCTTCCAGGTTGATTTGTTTTGGTCTTGTTGCCCTCTTGGTGCCTCTTTGTTTCTGTAGTTTGGTGCATCTGCCCTCCCAAGGCCGAGCTGTCCAAATAACATTTTTTAGGAGTCTCTGTATCTTCGAGCTTTCCTGTCCCCCCCAAAACAGCAAGTTAAGTTTGTCTAAGTAGCCTTTTTATCTTAGAGCTTTCCTGTCTTCTCAAAACAACAAGGGTCTACTTTAGTTTAATTACAATCACTCTAGTAAGTGGAAATTTTACATTTATGGGTATCACTTGCATAAATATAAATATTTAAGAAATTACTGTAGAATGATCTGAAGTGAGAAAAACTGTATTTAATTAAATTGCATAGGGAAACTTCTAAGAAGTTATGAACTAAGAAGAGAGTTTAAAATACCTAATTTCCCTTAGCTAACTATAGGGACAATAAGAAGAAATGTATGTGCGGTATAAAGTGTATGTTGAGGAACAATGACTAATCAGTGTGGTTACTCTTCCCTAACCTAACAAATGCTATGGAATCTGCTTCTCAGAGGCTCTTACAGTCTTTGTCCTTGACTTGTGAACTCTATCACATGGCAATTTGTTCACGCACAAAACCCATGTTGCACTTCCACAGATGTCCTAGATTTGCTGTCTCTAAACTGAGCCTTACCAAGGCTCAGAATGGTGAATCTGCGTTTTCAGTCTCATATTGGTTGTGGTGATTCTTTATGCAGCTGCTGTGGCAGGTCATAATATTATAGTATGACCTGCAGTCACCCTTGCTGTATGTAAATCAGACCTGTTTGATGCCTACTATTAACTTTAGTGAGTAAACAACAGAGTTTATTAAGGAAGTTACTGTACATTGCACCCATAAATGAGTACTGTGCCTTCAAAGGTTCTTTTAGTCAAATTATTTTCAGGTCACTCATCAGATTCTTAGAAAACAGGCAGGTTAGCTAAATGCATTATTTAAATCATGTTAAGGAACAATAAATCCAAGTGCTCCCGGCGTAAGTATGATACAAAGACAGCATTTAGATGAGCTCTTATAGAAGAACTGTGTACACAAACCTAAAAAGATGCTAAATATTATACCCTGTGGCAATGTTCATGAAGGTGTTCAGAATGCAAGGGTCTGATCTGATTAGAATTCTGGACTTGCATGGCACAAACGGGATAATGATTTAGTAAATAAATGTCTCTGGGCTATATTAAAGAAGAATAGCTGTTATGACATTGCTGATTCCTCTTTCATCTGTGGTCAGAAAAAGAAATCTACTAGTAAAGAATTGAGAGATGGCTTGAATAAGCTCAACACTGGTGTTCTGACAATTCACAAAAGCTTTCTGGGGACTGCTGGCCAAACCTGACACTGGGAATTTGAAGAAGGTTCCAGGCAGCCCTGCCAATAAACACCCCAACCTTGTTTCAAGAATATAAATGAAGAAATGTCTTTTTAATTTTTTTTTTAAGTTCATGATTCAGGTAGTGTCTTATTAGTAGAATTGTACATCGAGAGTAATTTACCCAATTAAAGCTGAAATTTGTCAGATATCCTTGGGATCAATATTTGCATTATATGTGGAAGAATCAGTATTATTGGAAGAAGGAATATGACTTTTTTTCTGTAAACTTATAATATTTACAATTAGAAAAAGTTGTTTTGTGATTATTTGCAACTTTACATCATCTCAAGCTACACAGGTATTAAGAACAAAATGGTGTACCTCAGAGGTCGGTACTGGCGCCAGTGAAGTTTAATATCTTTGTTGGCGACATGGACAGTGGGACTGAGTGCACCTTCAGCAAGTTTGCTGATGACACCAAGCTGTGTGGTGTGGTTGACACGCTGGAGGGAAAGGATGCCGTTCAGAAGCACCTTGACAGGCTGGATAGGTGGGCCTGCGTGAACCGCATGAAGTTCAACAAGGCCAAGTGCAAGGTCTTGTACATGAGTCAGGGTAATCCCAAACACAAGTACAGGCTGGGCGGAGAGTGGCTCGAGAGCAGCCCTGAGGAGAAGGACCTGAGGGTACTGGTGGATGAGAAGCTCAACATGAGCCGGCAACGTGCGCTTGCAGCCCAGAGGGCCAACCATACCCTGGGCTGCATCAAGAGGAGCGTGGCCAGCAGGGCGAGGGAGGTGATTCTGCCCCTTTATTCTTCTCTCGTGAGACACCACCTGATGTACTGTTTCCAGCTCTGGAGCCCCCAACATAAAAGGGACATGGATGTGTTGGAGCAGGTCCAGAGGAGGGCCACGAAGGTGATCCGAGGGCTGGAGTACCTCTCCTACGAGGACAGGCTAAGAGAGCTGGGGCTGTTCAGCCTGGAGAAGAGAAGGCCCTGGGGTGACCTTAGAGCAGCCTCCCAGTACCTGGAGGGGACTTACAGGAAGCATAGAGAGGGACTTTTCACAAGGGTGTGTAGTGATAGGACAGGGGGAATGGCTGTAAAGTAAAAGAGGGAAGATTTAAATCAGATATTAGAAAGATATTCTTCACTGTGAGGGTGATGAAACACCGGAACATGTTGCCCAGAGAAGCTATGGATGTCCCCTCCCTGGAAGAGTTCAAGGTCAGATTGGATGGAGCTCTGAGCAACATGGTCTAGTGGAAGATGTTCCTGCTCATGACAGGGGGGTTGGAACCAGATGATCTTTAAGGTCCCTTCCAACCCTTACCATTCTATGATTCTACAATTCTATGATTCTATAACATCAGAAAGACTGTAGCAATTTTTGTAACGCTTCTGTCACTTGGTTTGACGAAGACAGAGTGAGAGATCCATGCAGAAGAAAGTTCTTCAAAAGTTTGTATAAATAATTTCATTCATAATAATTCTTGACTGAAAATGAATTAGGTACCCTTTTTCATATCTTTTTTTATTATTACTGGAAAAATATCCTAAAACCAGGGTATCTACGGGATACCAATAACCAAGCATCATTGCAAAATTCTGATACAACTAACAGTCTAAGATTTTTGGAGGGCACAGTTTGATGATTGGATATTGGGATGAAGGGATTGAGAGCAGACCTGCCGAGAAGGAGTTGGGGGTACTGGTGGATGAAAATCTGCACAGGAGCCACCAATGTGCGCTCGCAGTCCAGAAGGCCAACCATATCCTGGGCTGCACCAAAAGCAGTGTGGCCAGCAGGCCGAGGTAGGTGATTCTGCCCCTCTGCTGCACTCTGGTGAGACGCCACCTGGAGTCCTGCATGCAACTCTGGAGTCCCCAGCACAAGCAGAACATGGAGCTGTTGGAGTGGCTCAAGAGGAGAGTGATAAAGATGATCCAAAGCATGGAGTACCTCTCCTATGAGGACAGGCTGAGAGAGTTGGGGCTGTTCAGCCTGGAGAAGAGAAGGCTCTGGTGAGACCTCAGAGCAGCCTTCCAGTACCTGAAAGGGACTACAGGAAAGCTGGGGAAATATTTTTGACAGGGCTTGTTGCAGTAGGATAAGGAGTTAGGGCTTTCAACTAAGGAAGTGTAGATTTAGTCAGACAGAAGGCAGAAATTTTTTACCGTGAGGGTGTTGAAACACTGAAACAGATTGCCCAGAGAAGCTGTGGAAACCTCATCCCTGGAAACATGCAAGGCCAGGTTGGACGGCAGTCTGAGCAACCTCGTCTAACTGAAGATGTCCCTGCTCACTGAGAGGGGGTTGGGCTAGATGACATTTGAAGGTCCCTTCCAACCCAAAGCATTCTATGACTCCATGATATGTGACTTGTTTTCTACCAAGAAAATGTCATCTTGTCATCCTTTGTGAGGGTTAGTTACATCAGGTTTAATGGCAGGGCAATTTGGGTGAGGAATATTCCAAGGAGACAACATGTGCTGGGCCAATGCATGAACTGCTTAGAGTAAAAGCCTAGGAGTTAGGAAGCCTTGGCTCCCTGTAAACCCCCAAAATACTTACTCTTCATGTGTCTATATCTCCAGTAGATGTTTTTTTAAAAACTTGCTGAAATATTGAGGTGAAAAATGTAAAAGAATATTATGATCACAGATTCTGAATTAGTTGTGAAAACTACCACTTGGCTTATACTCACAGAATCACAGAATCACAGAATGGTAGGGGTTGGAAGGGACCTCTGTGGGTCATCTAGTCCAGCCCTCCTGCAAAGCAGGGTCACCTACAGTAGGCTGTAGAGGACCTTGTCCAGGTGGGTCTTGAATATCTCCAGAGAAGGAGACTCCACAACCTCCCTGGGCAGCCTGTTCCAGTGCTCCGTCACCCTCAGAGGGAAGAAGTTCTTCCTCATGTTCAGACGGAACTTCCTGTGCTTCAGTTTGTGCCCATTGCCCCTTGTCCTGTCACTGGGCACCACTGAAAAGAGCTTGGCCCCATCCTCCTGACACCCACCCTTCAGATATTTGTAAGTATGTATTAGGTCCCCTCGCAGCCTTCTCTTCTTCAGGCTGAACAAGCCCAGCTCCCTCAGCCTCTCCTCGTAGGAGAGATGCTCCAGTCCCCTCACCATCCTCGTAGCCCTCCGCTGGACTCTCTCCAGTAGCTCTTCATCTTTCTTGAACTGGGGAGCCCAGAACTGGACACAGTACTCCAGATGAGGCCTCACCAGGGCAGTGTACAGGCGAAGGAGAACCTCCCCCGACCAGCTGGCCACACTCCTTTTAATGCATGCCAGGATCCCATTAGCTTTCTTGGCAGCCAGGGCACACTGCTGGCTCATGGTTAACCTGTCGTCCACCAGGACGCCAGGTCCCTCTCTGCAGAGCTGCTCTCCAGCAGGTCCACCCCAAGCCTGTACTGATGCATGGGGTTGTTCCTCCCCAGGTGTAGGACCCTGCATTTGCCTTTGTTGAACCTCATCAGGTTGCTTAAGGCCCAACTTTCCAGCCTGTCCAGGTCACGCGGAATGGCAGCACAGCCTTCTGGTGTGTCTACCACTCCTCCCAGTTTGGTGTCATCAGCAAACTTGCTGAGGGTACATTCTAACCCTTCATCCAGGTCATTGATGAAGAAGTCAAACAAGACTGGGCCCAGTACTGACCCCTGGGGGACACCGCTAGTTACCAGCCTCCAACTAGACTCAGCGCCGCTGGCGACAACCCTCTGAGTTCTACCATTCAGCCGGTTCTCAATCCACTTCACCGACCACTCATCCGGCCCATACTTCCTGTAATCTTATGTATTAGAAATGTATTAATCTGAATGAAGAAATTATATCATTCTCGAGGCCCACTGCAGACACCTTTCCTACTTTCATCTCTTTTCCACAAACAGTACATGACAGGAACATAGATAAAGGTCACAGCAGGTGTGTTGTTACAACAGTGGTGTCGGGAGCATGTTTTGGTATGCTTCAGTGAATTTATTACCATTAGGAGATGAATCTTCAGGAATTCTTACTACCATTAGTAGTCTCAGGTGGGAGAAAGAATTGAAAAATCAAAATAAAAAATGCCTAGTCTCAGTCATGTAATTCCTCCAAAATATGGAAGGACTTGTTTTAGTACTTTGTTTGTAGTACAGATCATATATTCCATAAATAGGCCATTGTTTACCAAACATTCTGTAAAAGTAATTCACAACATTACAGAAATAGCGTTATAAAATAATTTTTTGTCTTATACTCATTTATCTGTGTTTAATCAAATGAATCATTTCAGTGAGGCTCTTTGGAGGAAAACTTCTGAAATACATACTTGCTCATCTGAGAATTTTTTCCCCATTTTTAGTACCAAATTTATTCTACTTTACATTGGACCAGCCTGCATCTATTCATAGGTATTTTTTTAGATTTTTCATACACATTTGTATATAAAACCATACATTTGTTTGTAATTCATGCAAGATAATATTTCAGGTAATACAGCAGTACATTGGAAGTGCTGCTGTTACACAGCTGTCAATGTGAAGTTTGATCTTGGAGGAAGCAAAGGGAATTGTCTTCTCCGTACTAGTCTCTCCTAGGGTTAAATGATTTATTTAGTATTCCCATAGGTATGACTGGTGCTTTATAGACTTTTATAAGACTGGTTCCCTGACCCAAGGACCTTATCTCTGCAGGAAGGGAATTTATGGCTTGCTTCCTTCATTCGTGCCTACTACATTGATTTACTGTTTGCAAAGTTGAACTTCAGGCATTTCTTTCATTTCCCTGTTTTACTACTTGCATAACTACTTTAATTTTTCCTCTTTGATGTGTAGATAAACATATTCATTTGTCTTCTATCCGTAAACAAAAATCATCTACAAATAAGCAATATATTTAATATTTTTTAAAATCTTACTTATGCTTGTTGTTGTTTGATTTGATTTTTAATCCAGCCTCAGGCACAGGACTTTAGTTAAAAGAAAATTAGAAACTTTGTTAGCCAGGATCAGAGTACCTGTGTACCAACAGCATTGCATTGCTTAAGTTTTGCAGCACACCCAATGATAAATGTAGATACACCTGAACACAGTGTTAACTCAGAGAAGAGTGCCCAATACTACTGTCTTCCCACACCGGGTGATGTCCATATCTGCTGGAGCTGATAGAAAGATGTATTTCCAGACATACTGGCAGCCTAGATAGTGATGTTTAGCTCTGCGGGTGTTAAAGAGGTATTAGACCTTCTGTGTTGTGCTAGAGCAAAGATCCTCCAGTCCAATACATTTCTCGAGGGACAGGGAGGAGCATAAGCTTAAGACTAGAAGAGTAAGATGAGCAACCTTTTTTTCTATCATGTTTTTGTGGTGTGCTGCAGTATAAGAACTTCTGCTTTTAGTAGTCCGTGATCAATTTCTAGGGTAGATAATCCTACAGAAAGTGGTGGGGTGGGAGAGGTACAGCCCTGCCTTTCCCCAACCAAGGGGGCAAGGTGTAGGGGTAGACAGGGGCAGATCCCAGGTGAGGACATTGGGCATGTCCAATTTTTTAGGAGTTACTTGGACAACACAGTTACTTGGGTCAACCTATTTAAGTTTCCAATCCAGTTTTCATTGCGTAAATCAGAGACTGGCCATTGTACAACAAGTTCATAGAACAATGGTATTCTATTGTGGCTATTGAACAGTGCACTCTACTCAGAGGTTTTTCGAATTTGTGTAAATATAGCTATTGTGAAGTACATGCATGTGCCTGAGTGTGCAGGGACAGATTTCTAGCTGTATGTGGTGGCTGATACCTGGAGGAATTACTGGGTAGATCCATGCAGCTCACTGGTATAACTGAAACCACATATGATGCTGGTTTTCAAAAAAACCCACAACTGTACATTTGAAGATATTGTATCCTGTATAAACACTCATATTTTTTGTAACTCTGCTACAGTATGTTGCTCAGAATCTCTTCATAGCACAAATAAATTGGACCAAACTACTTTTATTCTAGTGTTTCTTCTACTTGTTGTTTGAACTCATTTCATTCACTGCAAAACAAATTTTCACTTGGATCCATCTAGTCTGTATCACTAATAAGTCACAAGAGTTCTTTGACAAGTTTCTTCTTATCAGCCATCTGCTTTTCAATAGTATGCAATTAACTCTCTCTCATGACAGTCTGTTGTCATTCAGCCTCTCAGTGTGCTATCACAAAATGAAAAGCAAAACAAAGCTGAATTGCAGTGATGCTCATGATTGTTATCCCGTTGAAGAACTGTTTCTGCTTGTCGAAACATGACATACTGACTACCCAGTTTTCAAGAAAGCAAGCACCACTGTGAAGGCATATGTTGTTTTGTGCTTCTCAATAGTAGAATATGTGTAAGTGTGCCTCATTTGGACATTCATGACTGTAATTTACAGCTCCCCAAAAGAAGAACTGGTGAAAGAGTATGAAGAGGACTATTAAATTGAGGAACTCCTATATTGTGTCAAGTAGCAAGTGGAAGATTACTGTGTAGACTTGCCTTAACAGAAATGAACTCCTAGAGCTGAACCTAAAGCCTGTAGAATCATAGAATCATAGAAAGTTTTGGGTTGGAAGGGACCCCTAGAGGTCATCTAGTCCAACACCCCCGCAGCGAGCAGGGACACCACTAACTAGATCAGGTTGCTCAGAGCCCTGTCCAATCTGGTCATTCCACGGATGGGGCCTTCACTACCTCTGTGGGCAACCCGTTCCAGTGTTTCACCACCCTCATTGTAAAGAATTTCTTCCTTATATCTAGCCTAAACCTATCCTGTTTTAGTTTAAACCCATTACCCCTCGTCCTGTCACTGCTGTCCCCACCTTTCCTATAGGTTCCCTTTAAGTACTGAAAGGCTGCAATCAGGTCTCCCCACAGCCTTCTCTTCTCCAGGCTGAACAAGCCCAACTCTCTCAGCCTGTCCTCATAGGAGAGGTGCTCCCGCCCTCGGATCATTTTTGTAGCCCTCCTTTGGACCCGCTCCAACAGTTCCATGGCCTTCTTGTGCTGAGGGCTCCAGAGCTGAACTCAGTACTCCAGGTGAGTTCTCGCCAGGGCAGAGTAGAGGGGCAGAATCACCTCCCTCGACCTGCTGGCCACGCTGCTGTTGATGCAGCCCAGGACATCGTTGGCCCTCTGGGCTGCCAGCACACATTGCTGGCTCATGTCCCGCCTTTCGTCTATTAGTACCCCCAAGTCCCTCTCAACAGGGCTGCTCTCGATCCTTTCATCCCCCAGCCTGTATTGGTACCGGGGATTACACCGACCCAGGTGTAAGACCTTGCACTTGGCCTTGTTGAACCTCATGAGGTTCACACAGGCCCACCTCTCCAGCTTGCCCAGGTCCCTCTGGATGACATCCTGTCCTTCTGGTGTATCAACCATACCACTCAGCTTGGTGTCATCTGCAAACTTGCTGAGGGTACACTCGATGTCGCTGTCCATGTCATTGATAAATATATTGAACAGCACCGGTCCCAGTACGGACCCCTGAGGGACTCCACTCGTCACTCGTTTCCATCCGGACACTGAGCCATGGACCGCTACCCTTTGGCTGCGACCATCCAACCAATTCCTTATCCACCAAACAGTCCACCCATCAAATCCATGGCTCTCCAATTTAGAGAGAAGGATGTTGTGGGGGACCATGTCAAAGGCTTTACAAAAATCCAGATAGATGACATCCATTGGTTTTCCCTTGTCCATTCTAGTGGTTACATCATCATAGAGAGCCACTAGGTTGGTCAGGCAGGACTTGCCCTTGGTGAAGCCATGCTGGCTGTCTCGAATCACCTCCCTGCCCTCCATGTCCCTTAACATATCTTCTAGGAGGATCTGTTCTATGATCTTCCCAGGCACAGAGGTGAGGCTGACAGGTCAGTAGTTCCCAGGGTCTTCCTTTCTACCCTTTTTGAAAAGGGGCACAATGTTTCCCTTTTTCCAGTCACTGGGGACTTCCCCTGACTGCCATGACTTTTCAAATATCATGGAGAGTGGCTTGGCAACTACATCAGCAAATTCCCTCAGGACTCTGGGACGCATCTCATCAGGTCCCATGGACTTCTGTACGTTTAGGTTCCTCAGGAGGTCCCGAACCTGGTCTTCACTTACAGCTGGAGGGATTTTACCCTCCTGGTCTCCTTCATGCCATCCATTGACTCGGGAGGGGTGAGGAGAGAGGTTGCCAGTGAAGACTGAGGAAAAAAGTTGTTGAGTACCTCAGCTTTCTCCTCATCTGCTGTTACCAGTTTGCCGGTCTCGCTCATGAGCAGGGGTACGCTTTCTTTGACCATCTTTTTCCGGCTGACATACCTGTAGAAGCCCTTGTTATTTTTCGCATCCCTTGCCAAGTTCAGCTCCAGCTGTGCCTTGGCCTTCCTGACCCCATCCCTACAGAACCGGGCAGCTTCCCTATACTCTTCCCAGGAAGCCAGTCCCTGCTTCGACTGCCTGTGCAGTTCCCTCTTCTTCCTTAGTTTGACCAGCATCTCTTGTCTCAGCCATGGTGGTCTCTTCCCTTCTCTGCCCGACTTCTTACACTTGGGGATCGAGAGCTCTTGCGCTCTGTGGAATTCATCCTTAAAGACCTGCCAGCTCTGTTCTGTTCCCCTGTCCCTGAGGACCGTTTCCCAGGGAGTCCTTCTGACTATCTCCTTGAAGAGCTGGAAACTTGCCCTCCTAAAATTTAGGGTCCTGACTATGCTCTTCGTTATTCCCGTTTCCCTCAGTAGCATTAGTTCCACCAGCGCCCAGGCTGCCTCTGATCTTATCATCCCCAACAAGCTCACTCGCATTGGTGAGCACCAGGTCTAGTATCGCATCCCCTTGGGTAGGGGTGCTTATTACCTGGCTTAAGAAGTTGTCCTCAATGCATTCTAGGAACCTGCTGGATTGCCTATAGCTTGCCTTGTTGCTTTTCCAGCAGATGTCGGGGTGGTTGAAGTCCCCCAGTAGGACAAGAGCCTACAAGCGCAAAGCCTCCTGGAGTTGGAGGAAGAACGCTTCATCTGTCAGATCCTCTTGATATGGTGGCCTGTAGTAGACACCAACCACTATGTTCCCTTTGTTGCCTCTCTCTCTGATTCTTACCCATAAGTTTTTGACCTGCTCGTGGTTATTCTTCAGGGACAGCTCTTCACTCTGTAGTGTTTTCTTGATGTAAAGGGCAACGCCCCCACCCCTCCTTCCTCGCCTGTCCCTTCTGAACAGCCTGTAGACATCAAGAGCTACATTCCAGTCATGGGATTCATCCCACCAAGTTTCCGTGATGGCAATCAGGTCGTAGCTTTCCAGCAGCACAATTGCTTCCAACTCCTCCTGTTTGTTTCCCATGCTGCGTGCGTTTGTATAGGGGCATTTCATCTGAGCTGTCGGCCTCATTACCTTCATAGCAGAGCACTCCTTTTTTCCCTTGAGGTGTTTCATGGCTATTTTCTTGTTGGCACCTGATACCTCAGGTGCTTTCAGCTCCCTTCCGCAAGACTTCCACATTGCTGCAGTGTCCCTTGCGTGCTGCTGGGCAACAGGTTGAGGGCTCCTACTAGCCCCCCATCCCTCTAACCATTGTGTATCATCCCCTAGCCTGTCACTGGCAAGCCTGATAGGTTCCCCTTCCCCCTTCACCTCTAGTTTAAAGACCTGTCAATGAGCCCCGTGAGCTCCTGGGCAAAGATCCTCTTCTCACTTTGAGAAAGCTGGCTCCCATTTGATGCCAGCAAGCTTGGTGCTGTGTATGTCATCCCATGGTCAAAGAACCCAAAGTTGTGGCGGTGACACCAGTCGCAGAGCCATATGTTAATAGACTGAGTCTGCCTATGTTGCTCAATGTCTCTGCCCACCACTGGAAGGAGCGATGAAAAGATAACCTGTGCTCCAGATTCCTTTACTAATCGTCCTAGGGCTTTGAATTCTTTTTTAATTACCCCCGGGCTACTTACTGCAACTTCGTCTGCACCTATGTGGAAGAGCAGCAGAGGATAATGGTCTGAGGGTCGGACCAGTCTAGGAAGTTTCCTAGCAATGTCTGACCTGTGCTCCCGGGAGGCAACAGACTTCCCTGAGAGGAGGGTCTGCCCGGCATATCGGACCCTCTGTTCCCCTCAGCTGGAATTCTTCTTATACTATGACTCGTCTCTTCCTCCTTGTGGAGCTGGTAGTAATACGAGAGGGAGGTCCTTCTGATCTTTGTGCCTCCTCTGATGTGGATGTGTCAACCCCTGCACCATCCACCATCTTGTCCTCCACATCTAGAGCCTCATATCTATTATGCAGAGGCATCTGTGGTGGGCAAGGGAAGGGTTCGCCTCCTGCCCTGATTGCGGACGGACCTGCTTCCACTCGCTGTTTTCCTTTGCGTCCCTTCCTTCAGCCTGATGGGGGGAGGTTACTAGGGCCCTTTGGTCCCCGGCCTTTTTTACGGGTTATTCCTGGGTAGACTCCTGGGTTGTCAGGGCATGGCTCCACCAATCAATCTCCTGCTCGGCCTCCCTGATGCTCCGTAGCCTATCCACCTCTTCTCTTAGCTCTGCCACCAGGCAGAGTAGATAGTGCATCTGGTCACACCTTATGCAGTTATTCCCTTTGCTGTTGTCCGTTTCCAGCGCTAGCTGGTGGCACTCGCTGCAGCCAGAGACCTGGACAGCTGCGTGCTTTCCAGGGACCTCAGTCTGGGTTGCGGCTTCCTTTCTGACCAGCAGAGAAGAAGCAGCCTTCTGACAGTGGGGTGCCATGGGCTTCCTTCCTGCAGATGAGTTTCCTGAGCCTGCCTCGGGAGCTGGGGGAGAGCCTCTGCCTTCCCTGCACGCTCTGCCTGCGCGAACTGCCCTGCCAACTGCCGCGTCACACCCTTCTGATGCGCCACACCCTGTTTGGCCACCTTGTTCACTGCGCTCCCTAGGGTTTGCTCTTGTAGTCAGGAGGGTCACGCCTCTGTCACCACTGACTCTGCCCCCGCTGAGTCAGAGCTTCCCGCTCGTTAGGAGCTGACTCCTGCCTGCTCGGGGGGGGGGGGGGGGGGGGTGCTGGGGGCTGGGGTGCCTTCTCCCTCCCTGCATTTTTGACTTCGCGATTCTGCCGCTTTAGGAAAGGGTTCCCCGGCGCGGTTGTCCACTCCGGAGCCCTGCACCTCAGTGGCTTCACTGAAATGTAAATTCTGTGTGTCTTATTTTTTATGCAAATAAATGGTATGTAACGACAAACAATACTGTTGCAAAAAGCACCAGATACAAAAGTAAAGCTAATACCTGAGTGTTGTCTTCAGGCTTAGGTTCTGTCAGTCATTCTGCCCTTCTCCAATCCTCATCTCAGGACTGAATACACTGTTGTCTTGTGGGCTGAAAACAAGACTAACTGACCAGAAATTCTACTGTAGTTCTGATCTTCACTGAGCCCTCCGTCCTTAAGAATTTCTTGTGCAGGAAATGAAGACTTATTTAACTACTATAAAGCAAAGAGGGATTTTTTTCATAAATGTATTTTCAGAACTTTTATGGGATACTCCTGTCTTTCACAGACAGTTATCCTCCCACTGGTACACAGCAAAGTATATAACATTGCCACTGAATCACTTTTATCATCCAGTGATATAGCTGTAGCCCTGAATGAGAGAAAAGATTTAACAGTTCCTTACCCCATAATAAGAAAGTCTGTTTCTCTTCCTGAAATTTTCAACATGCTTCTGGAGAAGTGTTGAAATTATTTAACTTGAAGATGAATTTCTGTAGAAATTTTCAGTATGTAAATACATTTGTTGCAGCTATACCTTTGATTTTCATCATAAAAATAGTAATGAATGTTCTATTCCAACACTAGTTTGTTGAAGCTAAAGATACTAGGATTGGTAATATTATGTCATAACTAATCCTACAAAGATGTAGCTGATGCTCTACATCAAACCTGTTTTGGACCTGAATGTTGCCTGAGAAATGGAGCCTGGAGTACAAGGGAAAAGTGAACCGTTGTTTTTTAAAGAAAACCCCAAACAACCCTCTAAAGAGTCTGAACTAACTTTACTTCTGCATGGATTTTTATTCATGGAAAATATTTATGCTAGTACAGAGCTCAGATTTTTTAAATTTCATAGATCATTTACGGTTTGTATAAAGGAAATTTTAAATCTCTATTGTATTGTCCTACTTTTTTTAACACTTTAAAAATTTATTTCATCTTTTTAACATGTCAGTCACCTACCTTATTCTAACTTCTCTGCTGGCCAGTGTTTAGAGATGCACTCTGTCTGTACTGATTCATTCCATGTATAAGCATTACAGAGACTTCAGTTAAACATTCTGTTTTTTATAACAGCTTGAAATAAAGTTGCACTAGGAGTAACTTGCTCCTGCAGAGGCTCTGTTTTAGCTCCATGCTATAGAAGCCTGTTTCTGAAGAACTACACCCCACGGAAGGGACCCATGCTGATGCAGTTTGTGGAGGACTGCACGCCAAGGAAAGGACCCATGCTGGAGCATCTCGTGAAGAGCTGCAGCCCGTGGGAAGGACTCACGTTGGAGAAGTTTGTGGAGAACTGTCTCCTGTGGGAGGGACCTCACAGTGGAGCATGGGAAGGGTGTGAGGAGGAAGGAGCAGCAGAGACAACATATGGTGAACTGATCGCAACCCCCATTACCTGTCCCCCTGAGCTGCGCAGGGGAAGGAGGGAGAGAAATAGGAGTGAAGTTGAGCCCGGCAAGAATGGAGGGGTGGGGGGAAGGTGTTTTAAGATCTAGTTTTATTTCTCATTATGCAACTCTGATTTGATTGGTGATAAATAAAACTTGTTTTCTCCCCAAGTTCAGTCTGTTTTGTGACAGTAACTGGTGAGTGATCTCTCCCTGTCCTTGTCTCGACCCTGGAGCCTTTCATCACGTTTTCCCTCCCCTGTCCAGCTGAGGAGGGGGAGTGATAGAGCAGTTTTGGTGGGCACCTGGCATTTATCCCAGCCAAATCAAAACACAGAACAAGAGGAAAAGATAGCACCAAGAAATACTTTGGTATGTTAACAAAAGAGTGGTAGTAAATTTTAACTTCATATTCTTCAGAACTGTTTTCAGACTCACAAGTCATTATTGTAGATGGAGAAAAAATGCTTTTAAACCCCTGCAGGCTAGGGTTGATCCATTAAAGATTTGTTAAATAAAACATTATACAATGGTATTACATTACTTATATCAATATAAGATACAGCAAGGGGAAGACAATTCAGAGAAGAAAGTGTTCCCAAAATAAACTACCTAGACCAGTTATGGCATCAGGTTTTATAGCTGTACCATTATTAATAATGTCACTTACTCTGTTTTGTTAAAATCTGTACACTGACTAATATGGCATCATTACAATTCCAAGTCTGAAAGAACTTGAGCTGATTGAAAATTTTAAATTTACTGGAGTGCAATATCTTTTAATTAACCTCACTCAGCCCAAATCTATCAGCAAACATATATACAAGTTGATGTCACTTTAAAAAGTACTGTATTTTTTCTTCAAATTTGTTCTTGTGCAAAATCATCTTTTGTCTCACAGGAATGCTGTAAATGCTACTCTAGAAAGCAGAAGGTCTGCAGCTGCTCATGCTGGCATACAGTTAGCGTGGCTGCTTCCCCAGACGATGAAGATCTCCTTTGAGTTCTGTGTATTTGTCATCTTGTGGTGCCTGGTATATACAAAACTCTGGGTATTAATGCAACAAAAGTAACTCACTGTTTTATGAAATAACTACTTGTGGCAGTATTTTTATTTTTCTCTTCAATAGTTGTGCTTCCTTGAGTAAGAATGGATTATGTACTTTCATAAGTAGTAATAAATGAAACATATTTTAAACTTGTACCCAGAAATTTTAAAAACTAGGTTAGTCAGAAAACACTTCAAGAAGATGGACAGTCTGGAATAGTTTGGTTTAGACCATACGCTAACAGGTTTAAAATGAAGCATTTAAGACAATAATCTTAAAGTGGAGTACTCTGTCCAGTTTTGGGCTCCCCACTTCAGGAAAGATGAGGAGCTACTGGAGAGAGTCCAGCAGAGGGCTACGAGGATGGTGAGGGGACTGGAGCATCTCTCATATGAGGAGAGGCTGAGAAAGCTGGGCTTGTTCAGGCTGAAGAAGAGAAGGCTGCGAGGGGACCTTATAAATGCTTATAAATATCTCAAGGGTGGGTGTCAAGAGGATGGGGTCAGACTCTTTTCAGTGGTGCCCAGTGACAGGACAAGGGGCAATGGGCACAAACTGAGGCACAGGAAGTTCCGTCTGAACATGAGGAAGAACTTCTTCCCTCTGAGGGTGACGGAGCACTGGAACAGGCTGCCCAGGGAGGTTGTGGAGTCTCCTTCTCTGGAGATATTCAAGACTCGCCTGGACAAGGTCCTTTGCAGTAGGCGACCCTGCTTTGGCAGGGGAGTTGGACTAGATGACCCACAGAGGTCCCTTCCAACCCCGAACATTCTGTGATTCTGTGATTCTGTGGAGAGAAAGAATCAATATAAAGAATGTCAGCTCATCATGAAACGAGTGATTTATCAGTCCTTTAGCCTGTGTTATTCTAATAAGACTGTGTCATGTTAGTATACCCTTTTTGCTGTTAAAGTCTGTATGATTTGAATGATAGCGATTGAATATTTTCATTTCTGAATTTGACTATCTTACTGCCTACAGAGAAGTTTGTATTTTGATATGAGTTGTAATGCCAAAGTTAACTAAGCTTACACTATACTTTTGTAACGTGCAGTGAATTCTAGTGTGATGAACACAAGAAATTATCAATTTCAATGTATTTTGGAATAACTACAAAGAACATGGCAGAAAATCTGAAGGAAAGTTGATAAACATTTTCTCATTTATTGGACTTGATTGTCATTGCGTGCCTGTGTTTGTCATTAGAGAGAAACCAGAGAAACAGAAAGTGTGTGTTTGTTTCAGCCAGACAGGGATCCTCCATTATCTGCTCTTTTGTTAAAAGTAGAATTAGCCTAGGAAAGGTAGCGGTCAGATTCTGCACAGAGAGACATGTGCCAGTGCATTACGGCTTGAAGGGGTGTCTTGTTTCACAGCATATGATACCTATAAATAGATAGTGTCGTCTGTATTTTCCTTTTTTTCTATATTCCTTTTATTCTCAGGGACTGTCATCTTAAGAATGTTGTGTTTAATAACCTTGAAACCTGTGGAAGGATGATTCCTTGTTTCACCAGATTTGGAATTAGGCATAAGTCTTCTGACTAAATATATTTGTCAGTGAACTTTTTAAAGACATTTTGGAGAACAAAGAGAACCACACACATGGGTATAATTTGCTGTTCATTTTGTATTTTACAGATTTTCTGTGTTGCATTGTTTATAGACCCGGAATGTAATTTTAATTTAGTACTTCATCTTGCTCAGTATGATGCAAATATATATCCAATCTGGGAACAAGATATTGTTAGGAATTTTACCTCACCAGGGTTGACAGATAATTACTCATGTTGTTTAAGCACAGATAATTGTCAATCTCTAAGATAGTAAATCGTATTTGCAATGGAAGTTACAAAGTGAATGTCAGAGAAAGAAAAAAAATGAAGCAGTACAAATTACTAAAATGAAGAACACAATCTGAAAAAAAAAAGAAAACAGTTTTTGTTTATTACTTAAGAGTTATTGTAGGATACTGCTGGATGAAAAGAAAAATATTTAACTGATATATTAAATGCAGCAGTCACAAATGAAGACAGTTTTGAAGGAAATAGTTTTTCTATCTCTGTCTCAAAACAGCACGGGATGTGCTTTGGTCACCTTGAAAGAAAGAATAATGACACATGACACACAGGACAGTGAAGAAAGTTGCCCTGCCATGTATCAAGAGAGTGCAGTGAAGGCAGCTCAGAAAGTGAAATTATCCACGTATTTATGTAAGTGGTAATCCTACCTGTCCAGCAGGTTGGGTCACTGTGCCGAAGAGCTTCTGAGTACAATGCCTAGGAGCTTTATTGGGCTAGAACTTCAGTACTGCAACTGGGTAAGATGCTGCTGATCCCTATTCTCAGAAGTTCTATAGTGACATTGCACAGAATCTGGTAGATAAATATTTCTTATGTGCAGAAACATTGATTTCTAAGTAAAGCTTTTGACATACATAAAGAAAACATGACAGTATTACAGGAAGAATTTAGAACACCAGACTACAGACTTGTACTTTTCTCCTTTTTGTTTTTGTCTCAGTATTTTTAACTTCTAATGTGCAGAAACAAACTTAGTAATGACATGTCAAAACCTTGGAAAACAGAGTCTGGGAAAGATTTAAATACAAAGCATATATGTAGCCATAGTTGTTACCATATATGAAAATTTAAGAGATAATGACGTGGAAAATAAAGAATTCTGGAACAGGTAGTGCAGAAACTTCTTATGTTGCATAAACGTATCTATATTGTGGGATTTCAGGGGTTCTTTACATTGTGCTTTGTGATTTGAACAAAGCAGAAGTTGGATGCTGGTGTTCACACACTGTATTTCATAAACTGCTCCCACAGCTTGTGCTGCTGAGACGAGGCCTATGTAAGGTGGTGTTTTTTCAGCTTTTTTCTTGTGCTTAAGTTATGAATTCTGAGGCTTCCTAAAGAAAAGTTGGATTTTGGCTGTGGAATTTCCTCTAGGAATTCAACACGACCATGATCTGAGGCTGCTTCATGGAAATGCAGAACCCCTGAGTACCTCTTCGGCCTCTGGGCCATGTTTTCCCACAAGAAAGAATTTTATCCCTTTACAGTGAGATTCCTATGTTTTTCCCAGAATTAACTGGAAAGCTATTTTTCGTGTATTATTTCACTAAGAAGTTCTTCGAATTTAAGGTTATATTCAGAATTCTTATGCAGGGAGATGCTATGTGTAGTACCCTGAAGTCTCATCAGGTGCCTGTTGTACACCAAGAAAGATTGCTTTGGGTTATGTTTGTATAAACCTTCGACACAGCTTTTTCTGACTAACATATTTTGATGATTCCTCATTACCCAAAAGAAAATGTAACTGTGATAATACTCACTAATAAAGCTGCCTGTATTCTAGCATGTTTGTGTTAACCAAGTATGAATGGTGATTTCTTTTAGATTTTCCTCATAGCTCTGATACACCCTGACATTTAGCTCTCATGTTTAATTTTATTATATGTAATATTGTATCTTCTCTGTGTTTGGAAATTTATAATTCATAATCTGTTATTTAAATAACTGTGTAAAACTTAAAGGCGTGAGAGTAGAGAGCAGAACCTGTATTCTTGGCAATTGTGGAGTGAAAGTAAGCTACTAATAACATTAGGTTCAGACATGACTTCTAACCATCTTTTCCCTAAGGTTTGTACTTTGGGCAACAGAACCAACAGAACCTGCTACTTATGACAGGCTGAGCTACCAATACCTTCTTGAAGACTTGTACATTACATAAGATTTTAATAAATACAACAAAATTCTTCTGCTAGTGAAATGAATTGAAAATGTACAGGCATATATTGGTGATGTTTTGGGGGGATTTTTAAAAATATGCATCCGAATTCTTTATATAAAATATGTTATGGCTTTTTTACTAGCTATAAAAAGGTTTTAGGCTGTTGGCATTTAGCTCTGTGGAAAAATATGTACATATTCATGCTTGAAAGAATATCAATGCATATGTGCACAGCAAGATCAAATGACCAACATACAGACAGTCTTGATTATTACTGTCCATAGCTTTTTATTCCCAGATTTATTTTGACCTTTGAAAGTAGAATTTATATATTAAGGAATTTTAAATCTCAGTTCGAAAACTATTCTAAACGACTGTCCTCTATGTGCAGTTACATAATGCAAAAATGAAAGCCGTGGAAATGTGCAACTTGTAAAACATATATTAAAATCCTTCTTTAGAAAGATGATAAAAGTCCCAAGTGCATCTGCAGTATGCAGACAGCATGGCAAAACAAAAAGCTCAACAGCTAGGTCATAACCATGGTGGAGATGCCATCTGGAAAATGAACAAAAATATTGGAAAAAAGAGCTTATGAAACAATGTAATAGAAAGGAAGACTGGAGCAAACAAAAGAAAAGAAATAAACGAGGAGGATATTGAAAAAGAAGGAATAAGAAACAAGAAAAAGGAGGGTAGGGACCCAAAATATTTGCAAGATGTTGACTTTCTGGTGGAGGCAGATTCTAATAGCTGTGTTAACGGCTACCGGCATTTACGGTCAGCCATAGGACTGACACAAAATATCATGACCTCAAACATGTGTATCTAACTAGAAAAACCAAAAGATATGTCTATTCTGGACATGAACAGAGACCTTAATAAAAATTAAAAAAAGAGTTCATAGAAAGTCCATTCTTGGTGAAAAGGTAAAAATGAGAGGGTTTTCTTCAAGTCTTGATACAAGACTATGTTTTTCACGTCAGCTATGAAATGACTGTGTACTGTATAGATAGCTGCCATTTTGCCTTAGCTAGCAGGCAAGCAAATGTACTCCATTCAGGAATGGGTTTTGCATGATCTTTAAGGAGAAAACTCATCGAAATTGTCTGTTGAGTGTTCGTGTAGTGGAAGCATAGATTATTGTGGCTCTGTTTGAAATGATACAGCCTGTGGATGATGTAGGAGAGGCTTTGTATTACCTGCCTCTGTTACAGATTTTTTTTCCTTTTTCCTCAGAGTGTTTACTGTATTTTTTCAAAGCAAAATCTCAACCTATGCATTCTGATATAAAGTGCAAAAGCAAGAAGTATTTGAATGAGATGAATGAGGACTAAGTAATAGTACTTCATGCAGGTAAATATTATTCTGTTTTTTTTTTAATTTTAAAATCTAAAATCCAAATAGTGTAACACAGCCATGAACAATAATTCAAAGTACAATTTCCGTTCGCTTTGCCCTAACAAAGTTTCTTTAGTTTGTGGGGGTTTTTTGGGGGTTTTCTTTGACAAATATATGTGAATAAGAAATTATTGGTGTTCGGAAGAAATCCATTTCTGTATCCAGAAGTAATTTGTGATGTTGGTTTTTAGCTTTAAACCACAGATTACATAGTCACATCTGCTGATTCAAGCTTTCCTGGTTAATTACTGTGACAAAGTATAACTGGTTATTACATTAATTTTGATACTGCCTGAACTTAATTCAGAAAATTCACACTGACTTTGAGCTGTAGCAAAACCTTGCAGTGTAGCGTTATTAACCTAAATGTGGTGTCGTTCTGAGCAAGCTGGTGAGAGCAGCTCAGTAACTACTACTTCTTTCTGCAATAGCATATCTCAGTAGTGCTAATAATTCAAAGTCTTGCATGACATAAGGACTCTGTGGAAGGGAAAACTGCTCTTCGGCATACTCTCTACTAGCTTGCTTCTCTTTCTAAACTGTGCAAAACTCATGAACTTTTATTTAAATATCCGTATGTATTGAGAGTTTGAATTTCCTTTATGTTGTTTGCACTGTGCGGTTGACCACAATGAAGTGTGAGACTTGTCCTAGATTTTACAACTATAATCTCTTTCTTTTGCATCTTACTGATTTTAGCCCCTTTTGGAAATTTTTTATAACTCAGTGCTATTTTTATGCTTGTAACAATTTTAGTCCTACCTGCTTTGTATTCAAATGCCTGTGACCATTTTCCAGAACAATGTTCTTGAGGCTATGTCTGTACCTGTATCTGTTACTGCCATGGTAGATAAGAACAGCACCTGCTGATTTCTGACAAAACAGTTTGCTTTTCTTCAGCAGTGTTTAACAGATATATTCATCATGTTTTCTAGGCACGAAAAAGCAATGCACAACTGTTTGCTTGTAACCAAAAGATTTTACTCTTCCGTACTTTCAGCAGTGTCCATGTTCTACTATTCACATCTCTCTGTTTTCTTGGAAATAAAATGAGCTTTCAGCATTCAGATCTTCTTGCATTTTGCAGTGCTTGAAGCTTTCCAGATTTCGCAGGGGAAGTCCTCAAAAACCAAATTTCTCCTCTTCAGAAATGTTCAGAAAAGCTTTAGTTTGACATACATGATTCCAGAGATTTGAGTTAATTTACTGTTTCTAAAACTTAGGCATATGTAATTAAATTAATCTGCCTTTTTTTGCATTACTCAAGTCAAAGAATATTTATTTAATTTTTGCCAGTTTGCCATATTCCTTCCTAACTCTTTTTATAGTGTCCAGGATGTTGCCTTTATGTCTCTGCTAACGTTTTGAAAGTTTAAACTTCTAGAATTTGTTTACCATTTCATTCTCTCTGCCTCTCGGAGTCTTGTAAACAAAACATATGTATTTACAGGTTCAGGTTTTTTTAATTCAGCTTTGAGATATTAATGGGAACCACTTAAAAATATCAGGCTAAAATTAATGGGAATTAGTCACACTGTGAAATTTTAATTGTTCTGATACTTAATGCCAAAAAAAAAAGTCTCCAATGGAAAACTGATTCTGGTCTTGATTACTGATTACTTGGAAAAAAATTACATTCTTTTGCATTTTGAAAAAATCCTATAATTACTCTCTTATTAGGATAACCTACAAAAATTGAACTGAAAAAATACTCATAAACTCTTTCAAAGACCATCCCTGACAGTATTTAGTTACTTGAGAGTGCTCTAGCCAGCAGCAGCCACTTCCTAATTTATTAGTTTGCTCGGAGGCCTTTCTGTCTGCTAGAAAGCTGCTGCATGGCACAGACCATGGTTATTTTATTTTCTTACACAGTGCATCAGTCCTTTGCCATACTACTACTGCTTCAAAAATTTTAGATACCTAAGCTAGAACAATTCCTCCCTGTGGATTATGAAATAGAAGTTGAAAAATACAAGAGACTCCACTCTGTTCAGAAATACCTATTTATCACCTTTATTCCTCAAATCCTGTGATGCCTGACACTTTCATTTCATTAGTCACTCTATAAGAAGAATCAGAGCATAAACTGTCACGATTATTTCAGACGGAATTTACTGGAGGATGTGGTTTTAACATCAGATCTAGATGAGAAGAAATAGAAAGTTCTTCAGCATTAGTTAAATGAGTGGTAAAAGAGCCTTTATCTCTTCTGGCACAGAGGTCTGGCATTAAAGGCACATTCTTAAAATGGATAGTTAAAACAACACATCACTTAATGGCAATGTCATTTCTTCATCACAGACACACTATGAAAGGATTTCCGAATGTGAGTAGATTTTTATACCAGAGTTATTTACTTGATATTTCTACTCAGTACTACTCTGAAAACTGAACTCTCCCTATAACTGAATTTTTTAAAAGTTTCTTCTGCTTTTAGTCTGTCATGTTATTTTGACACCAAGTTATTTCTTTTCACACCATTATCAAAGATGTGTAAACCAACATAATAGTTCAGTATTGTGGGGACTTTTAACACCCATCCAGCCCACATTTCCTGAGCTTCCCTAGGGAAGACCGTGTCGAAAGCCTTGCTGAACTCTAGGTAGACAACATCCACGGCTCTCCCCTCATCTACCCAGCCAGTCATGCCATTGTAGAAAGCTATCAGATTGGTCAGGCATGATTTCCCCTTTGTGTATCCATGCTCACTACTCCTGATAACCTTCTTTTCCTACACTTGCTTGATGATGACCTCCAGGATAAGCTGCTCCATCATCTTTCCTGGGATGGAGGTGAGGCTGACCAGCCTGTAGTTTCCTGAGTCCTCCTTCTTGCCCTTTTTGAAGATTGGAGTGACACTGGCCTTTCTCCAGTCCTCGGGCTCCTCCCCTGTCCTCCAGGACCTCTCAAAGATGATGGAGAGTGGCTCAGCAACGACATCCGCCAGCTCCCTCAGCACTAGTGGGTGCATTCCATCGGGGCCCATGGATTTGTGGGCATTCAGATCGCTTAAGCGATCCCTCACACAGTCCTCCTCGACCAAGGGAAAGTCATCCTCTCTGTGGGCTTCTTCTCTTACCTCCGGGGCCTGGGATTCCTGAGGGCCTGCCTTGGCACTGAAGACTGAAGCAAAGAAGGCATTCAGTAACTCTGCCTTCTCTGCGTCCTCCGTCACCAGGACACCCGCCTCATTCAGCAGCGGCCCCACATTGTCCCTAGCCTTCCTTTTGCTGCTGATGTAGTTGAAGAAGCCCTTCTTGTTGTTTTTGACATCCCTTGCCAGCTTCAATTCCAGGTGGGCCTTGGCCTTCCTCGTCACATCCCTGCATGCTCTGACCACATTCCTGTATTCTTCCCAAGTGGCCTGTCCCTGACCCTTCTCCGCTAGAAGCTCCTTGTTCAACCATGCAGGTCTCCTGCCTCCTTTGCTAGATTTCTTTCTCAGGGGGGATGCATCGTTCCTGAGTGTGGAGAAAGTGACGTTTAAACAGCGACCAGCACTCTTGGACCCCCCTGCCTTTGAGAGCCCTGGTACACGGGATTCCTCCCAGTAGCTCCTTGAAGAGGCCAAAGTTAGCCCTCCTGAGGTCCAGGGTTTTGATCCTACTTATTGCTCTGCTTCCTCCACACAGAATCCTGAACTCCACCATTTCATGGTCACTGTAGCCGAGTCTACCTCCAGCCTTCACATCCTCAACCAGTCCCTCCTTGTTTGTTAATACGAGGTCCAGCAGAGCGCCTTTCCTTGTTGATTCCTCTACCACTAGCATCAGAAATTTATCATTGATGCTCTGTAGGAACCTCTTGGATTGCGAATGCCTAGCTGTATGGTCTTCCCAGCTGATGTCAGGGTGGTTGAAGTCCCCCATGAGAACCAGGGCCTGTGACTGTGAGGCTGCTTGCAGCTGCCCGTAGAAGGCCTCATCAACTTCCTCCTCCTGGTCAGGTGGCCTGTAGTACACACCCACCGTAATGTCACCCTTATAAGCCTGTCCCTTAATTCTAATCCACAAGCTTTCAACTCGTTCCTCATTTGCCCCCGGGCCAAGCTCAATGCATTCCAGTTGCTCCCTCACATATAGAGCAACTCCCCCACCTCTCCTTGTTGGCCTGTCTTTCCTAAAGAGTCTGTAGCCATCTATGACAGCATGCCAGTCATGCGAGTTGTCCCACCACGTTTCTGTGATGGCGACCAAGTCGTAGCCGTCCTGCTGTATAATGGCTTCCAGCTCCTCCTGTTTATTGCCCATGCTACGTGCGTTGGTGTAGACACACTTGAGCTGGGCTGTCAATCTCACCCCTGACCCTGGCACGCCAAGCCCGGGCTCATCCCTAGTGAGCTGGGTGATGTCCCCTTCCCCCTTCGAACCTAGTTTAAAGCCCTCTCAATGAGCCCTGCCAGCTCATGGCCAAGAATCCCTTTTCCCCTTTGAGACAGCTGCACTCCGTCTGTCTCCAGCAGGCCTGGTGCTGTGTTCACCTCCCTGTGATCAAAGAAGCCAAAATTTGGCCGATGGCACCAGTCCCTGAGCCATCTGTTAGTCAGGTGAGTTTTCCTGCCCCTTTCAGTGCTGTCCCCTGCCACTGATGGGATGGAGGAAAACACCACCTGTGCCCCTGATCCCTCAAAGTGTTGCCCCAGTGCCCTGAAGTCCCTTTTGATGGCCTTGGGACTTCTCTCTGTGATCTCGTCCCCACCAAGCTGCATTACCGAGAGGGGGTAATAACCAGAAGGTCACACCAGACCAGGGAGTTTCCGAGCAACATCCCTAACCTGAGCCCAGGGAGGCAGTAGACTTCCCTGTGGGATGGGTCCGGTCGGCAGATCGGGCCCTCTGTTCCCCTCAGAAGGGAATCACCTATGACAATGACCCTCCTTTTTTTCTTAGCCGAGGCAGTCGTAATACATGGGGCTGACTGACTCGTTCTAGGCAACCCCCTGGATGGAGCTTCACCTTCACCCACTTCCTCTGTGGCTGGTCCCTCACATTCCAGAGCCCCATATCTGTTGCTTAAGGGCAACTGGGCAGGCGAGGGAGGCCAGGAGGGGATTCGCTTGCCACCCCAAGCAGGGACCCGTTTCCATTTCCCCCCCATCTCTTAGGTCCCCTCTTTCTTCTCGGTGGCAAGAGGGTAGGGGGTTCTCTGCTTTTCATGGAGCCGCCTCCTGCTGCCTTGGCCTCAGGGAGGGCAGGGTGCGGCTCCACCAGTCAATCTCCCTCTCACACTCCCGGATGCTCCTCAACCTCTCCATTTCCTCCTTCAGCTCTGCCACCAGGCTGAGCAGATCATTCGCCTGCTCGCACCAAACACAGTAGTTGTCTCTGCTGTCCTCCGGTACGAGTGCCAGGCTCAGGCACTCCCTGCAGCCAGAGACCTGGACAGCTGTGTCCTTACGTGTGGCCTTTGCCTGGGTCCCCACACTCCTTCCAGCAACAGCATTCCCACGGGTAGTAACCATACTTAGACTATCTCCTGGATTGGCAATGCCCACTACTTCAGTAGCCAGGGGGGGGGGGCTGCACCCTGCCCGCGCGAAGCACCGCGCCGGCTCTGTTCGCCCGCGCTCCTGGTCGCCCGCGCTCCCTGGGGGCTGCTCTTATCCGTGAGGGGTTTGGCCGCTGTCACACTCGGGTCCGCTCCCGCTGAGTCAGAGCTGCCGCTCGTTGGCACCTCCCGCTTTCCCGCTCGGGGCGGGGGGGGGACACTGGGGTGTGCTCTCTCTCTCGGCGCTTTTGCCGCCTCGCAGCTGCGGTTTTGCCACTGGAGAAAGGGTCCCTCGGCGCGAGCCTCTGCTCCAGAACCCTTCACCTTCAGTAGCTTCGAATGATTCACCCTTTCCCTGAAGTGAAACACCTTCAATATTGAGAGGCTGACTAAGACTTCAAGGTGTTCTCCACAACATAAATGTGCTCTCCATGACATTTTCTGCAGGATAATTAAAATGTACCGCTACAAGTTGGTCACGCTTCAGCATATGTCATCCTCAGGCCTAGGACATGTGGATGAGGAACCTTTCAAAGTCCATGTCAAGACCTGTAAAATGGTTCTGATTCTGTGCTGCCTGGGAACAGTTTTATAAGGGCTTTTTGGAATCAGGCTATAAATGCTAATAGACCTTATGTGTTTTATGGGGTCCTCCTGCAGGTGTGAGAAGCCCAAACTTCTTGTAGCTTAATGTCTTTAAGATGAAGACTTCGTGTTCCAACATTATACACGTTTATAATGCAAGATTAGGCTCACAAGTGGAGTCAAGCACAGAACTTGAAATGCTTTAGCTTGATCCCTGGCCTGTGTGCCTAGGTAAAAACATAGACTCCAATAAACCTCCACTCCCAAGTGCTGTACAAAGATCTCAGATACCTGAGAGCTTAGGTACTGCAAAGCAGTGAATTGTCGAAGTCGCTTTGTCAGTGTAGCTCTAAGTTCTTTCGTTTGTATTTATATCTTTCCATCTTGTGAGCCAAAGGCATCTTTTATTCATTCTCATTAAAAATAGGATTTGAACTTTATTTACTCTGATCTTCCATTCTGATACAGCTACTTTTGGCAAATACATACTTTCAAAAAAAGCATTTTTTTCTCAATGTGATTTCCTTTGCACTAAAGGATTACATGCCATTTTATTGTCACTCTCATTATCTAGGCAGTTTATTTAGCACCAAAATTTATGTAGTGAACAGTGGGACACTGGACCTTACAAATCACTTGACACAGTCAGTTACAGTTTTCATGGAGAATTCTAGAGGAATTACATAAATGTAATAATGTGTCTCCAAGTGAGTAACAAAATATTAATGTTGTTTTTCAAATGTGCGACAACTGTAGAGGACTAAGTAGGCTAACAAATGATGATATTGAATCACTGTCAAGTTTACAAGAAATAGTGTATCTCAAAAATTTTTACGCTGGGGAAAAAATAGGACCTGATGATTGATTTTTGACACGTTATGGAGACATATTAAAGCAGTTATATTTTGTCAGAAATGACTTTTTTGACTCAAGTAATATTCAATATTACCTCTGTGCTCCTGTTGAATCAGGATGTGGAGAGGAGGAAATACTAGTGTATGTAGAAAGTGACTTAAAATGTACTGACATACCACTTAGGATACATAGTACAGATTTATCTCAGTTGCCATATTTTTAGTATGGTAATCAGCTATCAAAAGTTTAGAAAAGCTTGGTAGTTCTGTTTTTTGTAATAATACGGAGTGAGAGGCTACATGTCTGTTAACGATAGAAAGAGTGGAATTTAAGATCTCTACCAATCATTTATCTTTGTGGTTTTAGAGCAGACCTTATGAGCACTTATCCACTGGTAGACGTATGACTAGGTAGCCTGCAAATTGTATGGACAGAGATAAGTAAAAACACATTGTGTTCTAGTTGCAGGGTTGTATATTGCTAAGATTTAATCTCGGAAACAGTGAGAAGAGTTCTCATGGTGTATGTAATTGCATCAGATTTCTGGCATCGTGTACCAAACATAAAGTCAGGCTAATAAAAAAAGCTAAGGCATTTTAGTATTGTTGTTCTTCACCAGTAAATTCTCAGCCACCTCTGATCTACAGAATATTGTCTTCTTTTATCTGCTTGGTTGGAGCTAAGGGAGATACCTGCCCACTCAGTCTTCTTTTTAAGACTGCAATGCATGATAATTGTATTTATTTATAGGACATACATTTGTTTCTACCTAGAGAGCTGAACAGATACCTTGGATGCATGTGCCTGGGTTAGGGAGAAGAGCGTTCTAACAGATAAAAATTTCTTCCTCTGTAGTGTAACGTTTCGGCTCCAAACTGATCTTGGCAAAAGGGATTTCATTTTTCTTCTAGGACACGCAGAAGTTTGCAAAAATCCAAATTTAGACAGAAAACTGCTTCTTACAGCTATTTCTCCACTGTGTGATTTCAGGCATAATAACAGTGAATCGTAGGCTTCCTGTTAAGATCTTTATAATCCTGTTTCCAGTTGACAGAAGGCCAGGCCTTATCAACAGCTGATAAGAGATCAGCCTAATAATGTTCTCAGCTTTCTTTCAAAAATTGTGTGAGACGAAAAGGATTATTGGATACATGTTTGTTGGCATCCTCGTTGCCTCAGTCTGGCAGTGTATCTTTACTTGCATACTAATCACAGTGGGATGAGAAATACATGTAATGACATAAATCAAAATTTACATGTATGAGAAAACAACAGTTTCACAAATAAATACAAAGTACAAGCTGCAGTTACTGCCTGAATGTTTGGAAAGACAAATGGAAGAAGGGTCCTTCGAAGTACAGAATGCTGATAGGATTTGCTTTTCTTTTGTTTTTTTGAAGATGTGACTCTTCATGCATTTTTTGTGTCCTTGCTCCTCAGTCTTCACAACATGTATTTTTTTCCTAGCCACTTTATCAAAGGAGCCAGAGCCGTGTGAAGTCTCAAAGTTTGGGCCTGGGTGGCAGGCCTTTTGTATAGGATTAGGAAGTCTGGTTTTCATCTGTCAGCAGCCTCCTCTGTAACACTGCGCAACAGGTTCTGCCAGAACTAAGTCTGCTGAGGAGCAGTGGTTGCTCAGAGGCTAAAGTTGTCTGAACAGTACTGTAAACAAAAAAGCACTTCCCCGCTTTACTCCTGGGACTGATTAGGTATCAAAGAAACCTTGAAATCATGAGGACAACTTTGCATTGGTTTTAGCACATCTTGTCTTCCTGCATTATTGTTTCTATACTTTGAGACAAAGACCAGTTTAGTAAAAAACAGTTTATGAGTTTATGAAAACTAGAAGGAATGCTTGACTGGGTCATGGCTGAATCCTGTAAATATAGAGGGTCAAATAAAATAATGAGTGATGTGGTTAAAGTTCAGTCTTTGTCATTCATTGCTTGTGGTGCCTCAAAAAATAAAGCCTGTGGTCAGTAAAGTACAGAGACTTGTCTATGGTTTTAAACACAGGTGTAACTATTAACTTCAGGAAGAATGAGAGTTCATATGCATTAAGATTTTAGTTTTGATTCAGAGCGAACCTCTGAAAATAATTTTCTGATAGTCTTCGTATACTTTGGTGTAAAACTTATAGCAACCTTGAGTGGATGATCTAGGTCCTTTTCAGATGAAATGGATCCAGAAGACAGACTTTAAAGGTACACTTAGCACAAAATCCAGTCCTTCTACTGAAGTTTTGTAGAAAATATTGATGTTCTTTTTTATTTCAGTTTTAATTGGTATTGGCCTAATTTCTCTTCCTCTCTCAAGTTGATCTTTATGACATCGATTTCTTATTACTTGCTGTTATTTGAAGAATTGAATTTTCATCAGATAATCCATAAAAACAGTAGATTCCCGACCCAAACTTTGAAGAAACAGAGGTGAAAATTAGCCCAATGAGTTAAAGTTAAAAAAAAAAAAAAAAAGCTTTAATTCTGAACTAAACTAATTTGAGTAGCAGGCTACTTCTATTAAGTGATATGCTGCTTCTACTGAAATTTATACAAGTAATAGTTACGGATGAATAACATCTTCGCATCTCTCTTTTTGTCCATCAACTAAATTGCACCATTTTAATGTGTGTCTGTATAAAACAGTTACTACTTCTCTAGGTATGTCTGAGACAGAGAGGGTAAAAAAATTAATATAATTTTACACACTATCTGTCCACAGCAGGAAGTTATACTACTTCAGTGATTTTTTAACAAATTTATTTATATGTGTTAGAGATTGATTATAAAGATTGATTATAGAATAGAATAAAATCATAGAACTAGAACATAGATTCAGTTGTGTAAACACAGCTGTGTTAAGAAATCATACAATCGATGTGTTGCAATTGGGATAGAAATCAATTGTATGGATTGTATCAAACAGAATTCACAAAAGAAGATGAAGGACAGACAACAGCTCCAAGATGACCCTGAAACCAAGCAAGGCTTGAAACCAGTAAGGGAGAATTCTACGAAGACAGAAGAATAGAAAGAACTTAATAAATGATGTACTCAAAGGAATGGAACGGTTGCTTAGAAACTTATGAAGATTCTAGACTTGAGGTAATTGGTTTAATAAATGTATATAAACTGGTCTAGCGAGTTCAGCTTTGCCACTCACTGAGGTGATGGCCCAACTCCGAGTTGTGAATAAGGCAATACCTAGTGTAACCCACTCGTGTGAGGATGAAATCTTTAACAGTATGAAAACAAAAACTATGACAAGGTACACTTAACAGTACGTAGCCTGACAAAACACAGTAAACACATTTGTCCCTCCTTTATTTTTTCAGTTAACATTTATTACTTAACTATATAATTTAAATCAATTAAACTGGGTGTGTAATGATAAAACAACCACCTTTGGAAGGAATGGCTGGATTCTTCCAAATGAGGGAAAATAAGATCTCATTGAGTGTATGAGACAAGAGAACTAAAGAATGAGTCTGACCTTGTCCTGTCATTATAGAAATGGAACCTTAAACTGATTGGAAAAGGTGAAGATTTAAAAATACTTCAATAATCTACTGCTTTCCAGTGACCTTTCAGGCATGAACAAAAAGAAGTTTCCTTAGTTTCTTTACAATCACTAATCTCAATCTTTAATATTTTGTGTAACTCTCATGATGTAATACCTACAAGCAATGCTTGACCTTTTTCTACTCAAAATCTTCTTTAGACTGAACTGGCCCTGGTCCTTCAGTCTCTTCTTATAGGACCAATGCTCAGCCCTGACCACCTCACCTACCCTCTGCAGAGCTCACTTTGGTTTTTGATGTCTTTCTTCTACTGGTGGGCCCAAAACTGGATCACTAGATGTGGTCTGATGAGGACAGATTGAAGGGGGATAATCCTTTCCTGTTAGCCTTTGCTGCAAAGTCATGCCACTGGCTTGACACAGCTCCAGAAATCCTCATTGTTAGTACAGAACAGGTTTCATCTCATGAGCTAAAATAAGAAAATACATCTCAGTCTCAAAATCTTCAATGTACTGCTTGCAGAGAAGACTACTAAACTGGTATCAGTGATCTCACACTCAAGAAACTTGCTGTGGGTCATCTGTTAGTGGAGAACATTGGCATTTGATTCCTGACATTTGCACAGTTAAGTGCACGAGAGAGTGTAGGACCATATCTTTTAGAATATGTGTATCGATCTCTTACAGTTTTCTAGCAATGTTTCTACTCAAGATTAAAAATACTTGTCTCTTCTGTTTGTCTGACTTCATCCATCATCAGTAATGTTGTCTGGTTTTAAAAATCAGTGTACAGAATCTAAAAAATTATTGCCACATGCCTGTGAAAAATTTAGTACCTTAACTACTTGGCAGTGTGTTTTACAACTTCTGTTGTATCTTGAGATTTCTGAAAGACTTACTTATTTATGAGGTTGCCATGAGCAGGCTGCCTGCCTTATTCTTCAAGCTTGGCACAGTCTAGTTCAAATACAAGTAGCCTGGGAATTAAATATATTTTTATGTAAAAATTACTGGCTTCATAGGGATCCTTAACTCAGATATTTTCTATTTTCCATAAAGTAGGTACTATTAGTAGTGTAATAATTAGACACCTTGTGTTACTAAAATCTGCTCTGTAATGTATGTGCCATCTGTTCTTCTTAGTCTAAGAAAAACAGTCTGTAATTCAGCTCTGTAATTATGCCACCAATCATTTCAGTTAGTTCATTGTTGTCTTTTCGCAAAAGCACATCAAAATAAAAACACATAGTTAAGTTTATTTGAACAAGAAATGTTGATGATGATGTCACATGAAAAGTCCTACTTTTGTGGATATCTTTCCCATACGCTCTTCAAACACAATAATCTATATTTTCTAAGCAAGTTTGGAAGTATGCCTCAATGACTGTATCTTAGTGCCTCATTGTCTGGGATAGTGATCTCATAGCACAAGGAGAACAGGTTACTTGCATACTGTACTAATTACAGGTTCAATTAAGGAATCTACTTCAACTTCACTACTACATTAAAAACATGTCGGAAACTACACACAAAAAAAAGGAAGTGCAGCGAGGTATTTACCAAAAGAGCAAATTCATACCACTATCTATCATAAGACCTACATCAGTGGTTACAGTTAACCAGTCAATTCAATTTATAAACCTTCAAGTCTCTGAAAACTTATTTTTTTCCCCTTCCTACATATTTCTATTTGAAGGATATTCTGAAATTAAGCAATTTGAAGTGTTTTTCTTGCAGTTATCTGATTAATTTGTAGTTAGGGTGATACATGTCCTTGTTCTTTTGACAAGTTTCTTTAAACCGTTCTCCCACTTTCCTGGTGTTTATCTCTTTGCATTTATTGAAAGTTGTCAGTAAACTTGCCATAACTATCCCGTGCTTTTCTCTAGACCATGGTCCTCTATGTAATCTAAAAGATCTGTTGTTGTATGTAGTCACATATTATAGGACTGGTTCTTTCTCCTGTTTATTGTCCTAACATGAGTCATCCGGACTCATTATGATTTGAATTTTTCCTTATTAAATAAAATATCCAGGGTTAAAATTAAGGCAGATAAAACTTCAAAGGCAGATGGCCTGAATAATATACAGTATCTACCAGTTCACTGGTAAGTGACACAAAAGAAGGAAAAAAAAGCCTGTTTATCCAGGAGGTTGGTCTAGTACTTACTTTGCATTCCTTTCAACACGAAACACGGCAATAAAATTTTTTTAGCTGTTTTAACAGTGTAGCACAAGTAAAGAGAGACTTCAGTTAACTGAACCCTCTCAGAAAGTAGTAAGATTTTTTTTAAGGCAGGGAGCTTGTTTTTTCATGTATTTGACTGTGTTTGGGAACTTCTCCTCAGATTAAGACTAAATCCCATGATGGCAATTTAATTACTCTTTTAAAAATGCAGTCATGTGTTCTTTTGCTAGTCTTAAAACATATCCACTCCTACTTGCATAAAATTAATTGCATAGGATGGCATTTCCGTCACTTGCTTTTCATAGCAGCATTTAGATAGTTGGCATTTTGTTCTTGAATCTCAACTTTATGCAGCAGAATGAGGGTTAGTAGATAAATAAAGCTACTTTTATGATTTAAATTATGTCCTAACTCCAGCAATTGTTGCAATTATTAAAGGCAAGCAAATAATTTATTCAATCACTTTATTAATCATTCAATTCATGGAATATCTCTGAAGAGACGGTCTCAAATTTTGTTAAATATTCAGTTTTGTTTCAGTAATCTCTTAAAAAATATATTACACTGCTCATTTTATGAATATTCAAAATTAAAACTTCGTTGCCTGGTAGAATAAATCAGACGTATTGGATAAGATTTTTCTCTTTATTTTGCATAACACAGTAATTCTTGCTGGAATGTGCCTGCATAAATTTTGACTGACATTAATCCTTGCAGATAATCAGCTTGAAAGCTTTGCTTACAGAGTATGTTTTGGTCAGCAAAGTCTATGTTAATTCAAAGAGTGAAGTGGCAAAAGTACAGTTACAGTAGATTTGTATTAGGCTGGTCATGTATTCCTGGACGTCAGTGGCAGCTACACCTCTCAGTGATTTAGAAAGACTGGAAGTCAGACTCTTAAAAACATAAGTGGACATAGCTGAAAGTGGTTTTTTTTGTTAGCTGTAGGTCCATTGCTACAGTTCTTTGTATCAGCTGGGATTATGGAAGAGGTAGGGTAAAACAGCACGTAGACATAGTGTCACTGGTCACATCTTTACCTAGTTCAAGATGTCCCTGCTCATTGCAGAAGGGTTGGTCTAGATGACCTGTAAAGGTCCTTTCCAACCCAAACTATTCTATGATTCTGTGATTCTATGATCTTTCTCTCATGCTTACATGTGAACTTCCAGCTGATCTAGTCTAGGACCCTCAAGGCAGTGGTTCCTCCCAATCCTGGAGCTTGTTAACCCGTATTCAGTGTTGTGCTAACCATAGCTTTATCATCTCTGATTTGTAACTGACTGGTAGTTGAACAGTTAAAAGTACGAATATTCAGTATTCAGTTCTACCTACCCAGAAAATCTTGGTTGAGTAGAGCCAACATCCTGAGCACTTTTATCAGCCTTCTTCTTGTTTGTTTGTTTAAAAGAAATTGACTTAATTCTGTTTTGATTTCATGTAGCCATTTGGTACTTACAGTTGTTTATTTTCATGGAGCTGATCCTCATTTACATCAGTTGATCCCAGATGTGGTTCTCCATTACTTTTTTCTTTGCTACCTATTGATTTTGAACTAGTATTCTGGTTGAAGAAAAGTATTTTACTTTCACTAGGACACCTTTACATTAAATTAAAGATGTGCACTTGAGTGTACACATGTGTGTGCACGCACACACACACACATACACACAAAGATATTAGAAATATTTTGTCCTTATTTTTGTCCATGTAAAACATTTTAAACTTTTTTTATTCCATAGAAATAAATTGATCAAGCATCCCTTGCCTCTTCTTTCATAGGTAACTCTTACAGCATACTTTTGAATTACACCTCTTCCGTGGAATGATGTCATGTAACACCTCCTTTCAAGAGCTTCCATTATAATGGCAATAAAAGTTTTGGTAACATGCAAAGGAAGGTAACGTGTTTGAAAGATATTAGCAAAGAATACAGAAATAAAAATAATAAGTGAGACCTAAGGCTAACAAACTCCAACAAACTCAAAAAATTATAGCAGAGAAGGTAGCATCTAGCCTGTATCAGGCAATTCAGGAGCTATATGCAACTTAAAGATTGACACTTTACTGGAAGAAGATGATTCTAGTTGATAAAACAGTGCTGTGCCCAAAGAGTGTGTAGGAAATCAAAGTAAAACCTCTTAAAGAATTTTCTGTGAAGAAGAAGAGGTTGCTTTCTTCCTTTTCTAAATTTTAACTGAATCTTGTTTCAGTATTTAATAAGGAAGGTTAGAACCATGCCCTGTATTTAGATTATGGCACTAGAAAACATCTTCTCGTTTTTATTTGCTTTAATATTTGACATTTTGTCACAGAGAATATTTTTTTTTTAAAGAACTACTCTAAACAAAACCTTGATACTGGTCTCTAACATAATACTCAGTCACCTAATGAGTACAAAATAATGGGCAACAAATGCATGTGCTGCCAGCCTGAAGTTCTGTAGAAACCTGAAGACTGAGTGCTGTGCAGAGATTTACCTCTGGACTTTTTGTCTAACACTTGCCATTTTAAGAATAATGATGGCATAGAAGACTGATCTTTAATCATGGTTTTGCAGTTACTGAGGATTCATAAGAGCTTGTGCTTCTTGTGAAAGGGTGTAATTGGCCTTATATTTTTATTGAATTTGTTATTATCCCACTCAGCATTATCTAGCTTTAGTTGAGAAGAAGGGACAAATGCCTTTGGTCACAGTGGCATTTTTACATAGAATAGCTGATGAGTGCTCCATGCTTAAAGAAAACAGGTTGAATATAAACGAAGAATTGAACATATTGCTTTAACCTACTTCATTTTGGAGTGTCCCAAATTATTGATTTCAAATCAGCAATTCCATCATGCACATCACATGTACTCAAGACTTCATTAATTAGAGTCTGCAAAGTTAAATCAATCAATGCGTTAAGAGCAAAACTGCTTTGGCAAAGTAACAGGAAATCAGACTTCTTTTGTAGGTTATCTAAGAACCAGCTGATCTTTGTAGACAGTGTGTCTCAAGGACAGAGTTCTACATCAGTGAGATTCCCTGACATCTTTCAGACCCAAACAGCATATAAGTAAGGCTAAGCAATGTGATTTTACTATTTACCTGAAGTAAAATTCAGCAGGTAGAGAACTAAAATATATTTTATATTTCAGACTTTTTTTTCCCCCAAAAAATGGGCAGAGGAAGATAGAAAAGTAAACATATGGTATTTTATTGTAAATTCTTTTGTATTTTGCTGTCATACTATGGTTCCAGTCACGTTCCACACACTGTCAACAGCTTTCTGCCTTCTCTTATTTAGAAACAGGGGAACTAAGTGCATATTGTTGGCAGGACAAACAGGTGACATGGCTTACATTTGTTCTTGTGGTAGATGTTTTGTATCTCAGGGGCTTTGATTTTCCTGACGTGAACAGTGATATTTGCCCCAGGACAATTCTGCAGGACATCAGAGAATTAGCAGCAAAGCTAGTACAGATACATATAATTCAAATCTTTTCCTTAGCAATGACAAAATATAAGTACCTCATACAACCAGCGGTTATAGTAACCCTCAGTGATCTTAACAGAAATGCTGTCACATCTTGATTTTCCTTTTTATCCTGTTGTACTGAAAACTTGTGAAGTGCATATCCTAAATGAAAAAATCATGTCTATACTCTTTCACAGAAAAGGATTAATTCTATTTATCCATCATTATCTGCAGTTCAATAAAGAAAGGATTTGCAAGTGATGCTTCATGTTGGTACCATGTAATTAAGAGGAGGATGTATATTACAGGTCATATAAACATTATTATCAAAGCATCAATATTTATTTAAGCTCCAGTTTTGCATATGATTGAAGTTGTTGCCACCATGGTTGTGATTCTGACTTTTCTGCGTATCAGTAAGTAACAGATGTAACGAGGCAGTAAGCAAACACTTGTGTAAATCACATGTGAAAGAAGGTTTCTCTTTCTCTTTCTTGAGTATCTTCTTTCTGAATCTGTTTCTACAGGAGGTATAACTGTGCTACTCATTTGTCTGACCAGACAGAGATTCTCTCATTCTTACCTTTCCCCGCCTTCATTTCTATCTTATTCACCCTATCTGCCCTCTGACTGTATCTCTATCAGTGAATTTTTCAGCTTCCAGTTCTGCTATTGTCCTGCTGCATGCCATGACAGACTCACTTGTCTTACATTTTATTGCTGTATTTCTTCATCTTGCTCTGTGCTTCTGAAGCACCCTCCTTAGCTTGTACTGCAGTTTGACTTTGATCCTGGTTTCAAAATAGTCGATTAACTATTGTAATTTTCATCTTTCTTGATCACAGAATAGAAATGTCTTCTTCATTACTGTTATGAAGACATTATACCAACTTCACATGAGAAGTCTGTGAGATGGTTTAGACATGCTTATCTGTACCTTGTATTTCTTACATACCCCAAGAGACTCTTTAGCTCCTGTTGTCCCAGACTGCAGGAATAATTTGCCACAAAATGCTTCAGGGGGCATCTGCTCTTCAGTCTGACTGAATGCATTGTTTGAGAGAATGTGCATAGACAGGGAGCCCATTAACACCCTTGCCTACAGGGTAAGTTTCCAGATCTTAGCCTCTAAACTGGGATCATTGATATAGTTTGTAGTGTTCTTACATCTTGGCTAATATAGTCCAGTCAGGAGAGTGGATAACCCCACTCTGGTGTTAGCTGAGACTGTTGTAAGTGCTACTGTCTTCCTTGCTCACCATGCACTCAGTTGCAAAGGTAATTTATTCATTGTTGAAAAGAAGTCACAATTTCCTACTACATATGACAGCTCCTTATACTATTTTTTCCTGGTGAAAATTATACCACAAAAGGATAACATTTAGGAACGTTTACCACTTGCAGCATGGCTGCTTTTTCTGTGTGAATTTTCCAAGGAAATAAGTATTGGTTTTATGTGTGTACACTGAAGTGAGAAAGAAGCATGTTTTAATTACTCAAGTCTTTGGAAAGAAATTAATTCCTTACGAAACCCCATTCCCAATTCACTTAGCATAAGGCAAATGTGTTTTATTTTTTGACAGTTCTTTAGAATAATTTTAGAACCTCACTGCATTTTGACAGCAAGAATCAGCAACAAATAAAAAGGTCCACTATTTAAATTAAAACCTTACATTGGAAGGAAACTGGGAAGAGAGCCTTTAAATTTGGTCTCACTGATTGAGAAATCATTATAATAAGTTCATAATTTCAGATTAAGTGTGTAAACCCCACTGCAGTCAAAATCAAAATTCTCATTGTCATCAAAGCATGTAGAACAGGGATCATTGTAAAGTCTAGGATAAAATCAAAACTGACAGAGGAAGAAAAGGAGGGATGTCAGCTAATGCACATCCCTTTATATTCACTGTGTTAATCACAAGTATTGTACTCAGGAATATCATCAAAGACTGTTAAGGCTCATTCAGTGATTAAGAAAAGCAGATGTTAGCTTTGCCTGCCTAACCCTTATTAAGATCCAAGAGAGCAAGATAAGGTACAGTCTTTTAATCACATGATTATAGAAGTCATGTGCCCTGAAGCCCTGCTCCACCTTGTAGCTATGTTCCTACAGTCTTTCATATATATATGTATTATATATTTGTATGTAAGGTCTGGGTGTGTGTCAACTTGCAGTGCCTTGGTTTCCTTCTGAAGGAGCACACTGTCAGAGGACAAGTTGCAAAACAGTCCAACAGCTGTGAATGATGATGAGATTAAGACTTTACATCACACATTGGAGTGCATTGTACCAGAAAACAGGTGCATACATTTTTGGATCTTTTATGATAGCTGCGCTACAGACATGCAATGCATACTACTCAATTAATCAATGCTTTATCTTTCCCTTGTGGCTATAAGGACAGATGAAAGCATAGTGTTCTGACCTTAACTGAAGACATAATTATTAATTTTTCCATATACTTCTGTGCCACGTCATGAATAGTGTTTGTGTTATGAAGGAGGGATACAATCTATCCGTTGCAGATAAGGATTTTGGTAGCCAAATGGAAAACTGAAGCACAAACAAAAAAATGTTTGGAAGTTTTCTACTTGATTTGTGGCTGTTTTTGAAATACAAACACTTGTTTTATTTTAGTGCTTGTTTGGTTTTTTTTTTTCGGGAGAGAACTCAGCATTATAAAATCCTTTCAATTACAAAAGCACAAGTCCTGATGACTTCAGTAGCAAAGGTGAATTAATCAATTCTCCTCTAATTACATCACAAGAGAACAAATTAGATCACCAGAAGAAGAAAGACATGCATTTAGTGACCACCACATGTGCAAAGTGTTGTACAAATAACTTGTTTGTTGTGAAGCAAAAGGCTTGTGCTATTTGTGTAGAATCACACAAATTCTTGGCATGGCTTTCCATTAAACCCGGTCATTCAAGCATCATTTAGTTAGCTATGAAGCTTCCTTCTCCCTTTTGTGTTATGTTAATTTACTACAAACTTTCCAGTTTCTGCAAAAAACAAGAGATTTTACCGTATTTTCTTTTAATGTATTTTAATGTTGACTATTTTAAGCTAATACTATTACTAAGAACTCCATGATACATTTGCAGATGTAATCATAATGACTGCATTTGTCAGTGGGACAAGAACTTTTATTTGTTCCTCTAAGACAGGAAATTACAGTCATGTCTGATAGCCATGAAGTATTCCACTGTTCTCCTTTCACTTTAATAAAAATAACTTTTTACTTTACACACATAGTGTGCATAACTAAGGTGGTAATGGTTGAAGTCATTGAGAGTACACGAAAAACACATTCCCTGCTGTGAAGTTTAATGGCATCTTCTAGTCCAAAGCAAATGGTAAACAAACATTATATGGATTGTTCAGTTTAGTCAGCTGTTAGTAAGGAGAGAGAAAGAAAATTTCCCAGGAGCTCTGTAGCAAAAACATTTTTGTGTATACAGGCCAGGTAAATGGAAGCTGTGAAAGACTGAAACATACTCAGTTTTGCTGCGTGTACTGGATTTATGCAAGATAGTTAGCACCAGGTCTCATGAGAAGCTTGAGCAAGCCCAGCAGAGTAAGCTCACCTATTTTAGGAGGTCAGCTACCTCTAGGGAAGTGCAAACCGTGATATCATTTTACAGACTTGTCATCTGGGAAGTGTCAAGCAGATTTTTCATAAGAGCAGCAAAAGCATATCACTGACATTAAAAGAAACAGAACAACCCGCAACCTAGTCCTTGCAGAGGAATGGAGTACCTTGTGCATGAAACGAGGTGTAGAATATGGCTTTTTCTTTGTCACTGTATCTAGTTTCAGTTCTATATCTGTTCTATTGCTATTACACAAACAGACTCCCATTAGTTGTACATCATTAGAACTACATTATACTTTCCATGCTTCATTGTGCTTCTTTTAGGTAAAATGTGAAGAGCCTGGTTCAAACCTTGACCAAATTTACTGTTAGGGAGTCTTTGCAGCAGCTTCAGAGGTCACTTTGAATCAGTACTTTGCAAGTTTGAATGTATTCTGTTTAGTAGTAAAAATGGAAATTTTAGATTTCAACATATCCCCAAATTATTTGGCTTTAATTTTATTTTTCTCAGTATTTTCTGTTTTACTTATTTACTTATTTCTGTCTTACTTATTTTATTAAAGTAGTTACCAATTAGAAGAGTGCTGGAGGAAAAGCCTTAAAGACCATCATAATTTGGTGTTCACTATTTCTTTCAGAAAGTTGGTGGTTAAACTGTGCCACACTCTGCAAGCATCTTCAGTGTTTATTCTGGAATCTAATATGTGCAGACTATTTCTCTTTATATTGGTGGAATTCAGATTCTGAATGGTCACTTCCTTTGTGCTGAGCTATATTGTTTTGCAATCTTCATTGATTGCTAAAAACATAACCGAAACAAAATAAAAACTAGATGTGTAGTGGTTTGCCTCCTGGCAGCCAAGCTGAAAAGACAAAATGTATTTCTTAAAAATTTTTTTCAAGAAAAAAGTGTTTTCAAAACATAGTGGTCATTTATCTTGCTGTATGGTCTGTTCTAATCTACCTGAGTCTCAACATTTCACTGAAGCCAGAGTGGATAAGACAAAAACATTTTCAAAGCTGGCAGTACAGGACAAAAAGTTTTTAATCCAGAACTGCTGCCTTTTTTGATTCCTTAGCTGAGTGATGCTAAGAGAAAGAGCAGCTTTTGTTGGGAAACTTAGGTCAACCTCTGAATTTACAGGATTCCATTAATCATTTTGTACTTGCAATGCTGTATGAGAAATGTTTTGAAAGACATGGTGTTCTACCGAAGGCCCTATCTATTGACTTCAGACAAAGAGGTTGATACTTTCTTGAAGTCATTCATTTCGCTCTTTGTAAAAATGTGTCTTCCTTAACTGCCTGGGGGCCTCTAGCTAACGAAATACCTGCTTTGAACAAGACACTGACATGCAAGAACAGTTTTTGATTTCTGTTTAGATGTTTCTCATTACAACTCAGAATAGAATGCCTGAAAAGATTGCATTGCTATGATGGTCATTTGCATAGATATTCTGAGTCCTTATAGCAGATTATTAACCCAGAGAAACCTCTGAAAAGACAACACTCCAACAAACATCAGTGTAAAGACGCTCTGATGTCATTGTATTGCAGGTTCCCCATTTATGATAACAATACCACTTCTAGGTTAATTAGTTAGCTGTAGGAAAAGACCACAAAGAAATAAGTGAATTTTAGAAAATTTAATTTGCTTTTTTTTTCTCATCTGTGCTTTGAACAGACTCTTTAGAGCTCATGCAGACTTTTACTTAGTGAAACTGTGGGCACATCTATTAAGCTGTTCAGTTCTTTTATTTTTCTTTAAAGCTACTGTATAGTATGATTTTTTTTCAACCGTAAAATCATTAATGTTACTGCCATTAGATTTTGGAACAATTTAGTCAAATTTATTCATTCAAATTATTGTATTGACAACACATGTCAGCTCAGTGAAGGCTGCTCTTGCACTTGAATGTTCTTGTGGAAATAATTCATATTCACAAGATGTCTTCAGAGAGAATAAAATCCAACCACACGTTAACAAGAATCAAGGTTTTATTTCACTTCTACCATTTGTGCTGAAGGAAGACTGTACAGTTAATTCTGTCATATGAAAGCCCAACACTTAAAATTGTGTATTTATTTTTGAGTAAGGAAGCAGAGGTTGGTATTGGAGGGACATGTATGAATTACTGAAGAATTGTAAATTAATCTTCAGGGGTATTTATAGTAAGAGTCTGGCAACTTTTCCATTGTTTTGAAGTTCATCACACTAACTGTGCTGTCAAGGTAGGTCAAAGCTACTCTTTCATCAGGTACATTGCTATGCATTGAGTCCTTTATGTAATTATCTGTACTGTCTTCATGAGCAACAAGTGCTGTAACAAACAGGAAATAACTGTTTTAACAAATGCTAATTATTTTGCTCCATATGGAAGTAATTTGGTGAAATGAAATTGTGTGGGATCTACAGGAGATCAGACTTCAAAAAAGTGTGAATCTGTTAAATGTGTTTTGATTCGATTGTTAGCTTGCACAAAAGTACATCTCATGCAGGAGGACAGGAGTTCCAAGATATCCATACAAGCTAATATGTTAAAGATTGATATCACTTCTGTTTCTGAGTCTGGATACGGTGTCTATTTATAAATTTTGTTATCATTCTTATGTATACCAGTAACACGTTTTTGAAGTTAGATGCTGGTAGCAGTGTCACAGACTGGAAACACTACCTTGATGAAAACGCACTTCCTGCTTCATCACAAATTTCATGAGATGTGGTGTGTGTTTCCTTTGTGTTTATTAAAGTAATAAATGGTGAAGCAAATAATCCTGGAAACCGTTTCCAAATATGGGAAGGACATGGTGACTGGGGTAGTCAGTATGGATTTGCAATGGAGAAATCATGCTTAACCAGCAATAGCCTTTAAAAATCACGTGACCAGCTTTGTGGATGAGGGGAGGGCAGTGGATATGGTTTACATTGACTTTAGTAACACCGTGGGGACACTGTTCCCCAGACACTCCTCCTGGACAAACTAGCTGCTCATGGTTTGAACGGGTGTACTCTTCGGTGGTTAAAAAAATGGCTGAATGGCTGACCCCAGAGAGTGGTGGTGAATGTAGTTAAATCCAGCTGGTGGCCTGTCACAAATGGTGTTCCTCAAGTCTCAGTTTTGGGTCCAGTCTTATTTAACAACTTTATCAATGATCTGGATGAGGGGATTGAGTGCTCCCTCAGTAACTTTGTAGATGACACGAAGTTGGGCGGAAGTGTCAATCTGCTTGAGGGCAGGAAGGCTCTGCACAGGGATCTGGACATACTGGAGCTATAGGCCAAGGCTAGCTGTATGAGGTTCAACAAGGCCAAATGTCGGGTCCTGCACTTGGGTCACAACAACCCCATGCAATACTACAGGCTTGGGGAGGAGTGCTGAAAAGCTGACTGGTGGAAAAGGACCTTGGGGTGTTGGTCGACAGCCGGCTGAACATGAGACAGCAGTGTGCCCAGTTGGCCAAGAAGGCCAACGGCATCCTGGGTTCTATCAGGAAGTGTGTGGCCAGCAGGAGTAGGGAGGTGATCGTGCCCCTGTTCTCCGCACTGGTGAGGCCGCACCTCGAGTACTGTGTTCAGATTTGGGCCCCTCACGACAAGAAGGACATTGAGGTGCTGGAGCGTGTCCAGAGAAGGTCAATGAGGCTGGTGAGGGGTCTAGAGAACAAGTCTTACGAGAAGCGGCTGAGAGAGCTGGGGCTGTTTAATCTGGAGAAGAGGAGGCTGAGGGGGGAACCTTATTGCTCTCTACAACTACCTGAAAGGAGGTTGTAGTGAGGTGAGTGTTGGTCTCTTCTCCCAGGTAACTAGCGATAGAACGAGAGTCAATGGCCTCAAGTTGCATCAGGGGAGGTTCAGATTAGATATTAGGAGAAATATCTTTACTAAAAGAGTGGTCAGGCATTGGAACAGGCTGCCCAGCGAGGTGGTTGAGTCACCATCTCTGGAGGTGTTCAGAAAACCTGTACATGTGTGTCCTGGGTTTGGCCAGGACAGGGTTAATTTTCACAAGAAGTCAGGAGGGGACACAGCTGGACCCAAACTGGCCATACTGGCATGTGGGGGGAGGAGCGGTAGAGTGACTGCATGGCCCTTTTTTTCCGGCCATGGCCAAACTGCAACAATGTGGCACTTTGGGATATGGTTTAGCAGGCAAGGTGTTGTTGGGTTGATGGTTGGACTTGATGATCTTATAGGTCTTTTCTGACCTATGATTCTGTGATTCTACACAGTATCCCATAGCATCCTCACAAACATGCTAACAAAGTATAGGTTACGTAAGTGAACAATAAGGTGGCTTGAAAACTGGCTGAACAGCTAGGCCCGAGAGGGTTATGGTCAGAAGCCTAAAGTCCAGCTAGAGGCAAGGCACTAAAGTTTTACCTCTGGGTTGACATGGAGCCATTACTGTTTAACCTCGTTACTAATGACCTGGAGAGTATACACTGGGAGCCAAATAGCTACAAGGTGGCTTTGCAGAGAGGGACTCCGGGGTCCTGGTGGACATCAAGATGACTATGAGCCAGTGGTGTGCCCTTGTGGTAAGAAGACCAGCAGTCATCTGGGCTGAACTAGCAAGAGAACTGGCAGAATATCAAGGATGGGGATCCTTCCCCTCTACTCAGCACTGGCGAGGCCAAATTTGCAGCCCTGCCTTCGGTTCTGGGCTGTGAGTACAAGACAATCATAGACTGACTGGAGCAAGTCCATCTCAGAGACACAATGGTGGTTAAGGGACTTGGAACATCTTTCATATGAACAGAGGCTGAGAGAGCTGGAACTGTTCAGTCTGGAGAAGAAAAGGCTCAGGAGGATCTTATCCATGGGTATAAACACCTGATGGGAGGGAACAAGATGAAGGAGCCAGATCCTTCTCAGTGGAAACAAAAATTCTATTTTTCACTTACACAAAGCCAACAAGTCATCTACAGAGAGGGAAGGAGATATGTAAATTTTGAAAACATCAAAAGAAAGCAGAAGAAATATATTGCTCTACATTAAGAATTGCCATCTTAATGACAATTCTAGGCCTTGTAGAGGAGAACATAAGCGAAATGAAGCTCAAGATACAACAAAAAATGCGAGCTTGATACTTCTGCTTTCACAGCTCATGTACACTTAAAGTAAGTAAACAATTTATATTCTTTTGCATATTTTAAGTTCCCTATTGCAAGCATAGTTATTTAGATTTGCAGTTCTGCATAGGGTACTGATTCCCAAGCCATGGCCCAATAGCTCTTTAAAACACCTCTCAGGACAACCATATCAATAGCATTAGCAGATAGGGTTTGTTTTCAGTTAAAAGACGGATTGCAGAGTCATGGCAGACCACAGGTCATTTTGTGAAATGATAGGATTCATTGATCTGAAATGCCTGATTTAATTTAAATTAAAATTTTACTGAATATATAGTATGGAATATCTGTCTTATCTGACTTTATGGCAATTAACTGAGTACATAAAATATGAACTTCTTATTCTCCACTTCAGGTGTTAAGAACATTACTCTTTGTATAGTACATAATGAGATTTAGGATTACTTTGTAACCCTCTGTCCTGGGTTCAGCCAGGACAGGGTTAATTTTCACCAGAATCCAGGAAAGGGCACAGCCGTGGGGGCTGACCCCACCTGGCCAAACAGAGCCAGGTATTCCAAACCATGTGCCGCCATGCTGGGTTCTGGTGGGGGGAGGGCTGAGGGCAGGAACTCACTAGCGACTCAGGAGCGCACAGCAACGGTGCAGTCCGGGGGAGAGCGGCTGTGTTCTGCGGGCTCTGTTCTGCTGGTTTGTTTTGTGTATTCCCCTTATCTGTATCATTGTTGTTGCTGTCCCCTTTGTTTGCTGTTCTGTTAAATTGCCCTTATCCTGACCCACTGGTTTCTGCCTGTTTCTTTCCATTCTCGTCAGCACCCCGGCAGGGGGAGGGGCAGCCGTGTGATGCTTTTGTTGCCAGTTGCAGCCAAACTAGAACACCCTCCCAATGTAGTGCTTTTGTCTAATTAACGGTATAACAAAATGCAGCCTGCACGTTGGTGTAAAGTTTCCTTCTGCGGTGGTGCAACCTCCCGCCCACACCTGGTGATCTTGAAACCAGCCAGCATTGTATTCTTCCTTACCCTGAAAGAATGGCTAGCTAGTGTGACTAGGCATTTTTCATGTCCTTGAATGAGGGCAGTGATTGAGACGACTTGGCACTCTCCTTGTCTTTGTGCAAGAGCAGTGAGTTGGGTTGATCAGGAACCACACTGGAACCACTGATGGCTGGATTTGTACCTGCCTGCAGAACTGTACATTCTGGGTGGTATTGGAGTTGTATAGTTACTGTCTAAACATCAGGATTACATCATGTGGATCATGACCAGGATGGAAAAATACTGATGCCGACAGTCAATCATCTTGAGATCCTATAAGCAGCAGTATCAAGGAGGGCCCTTTGAGCTCTTCTGGTCCTCAGTGGGCAGCGTCCAATAACTCCCTCTGAGTGGGACACTTCTCAGAGTATCTCAGACTCAGTTGGCATCACTTGGGTTGATGTCCTTGTGACTCAACTTTCATCTGTTGGGAAATCATTTGATTTGAAGTGAGCATTTCACTGAACTTGAGGGGAATTTTTGTGTGAGTGTGTGTGTGTGAATTGATTTAACATAATCTTCTCTTACTGTGGTTGTAATAGCAAATTCTCCTTAATCACTCAGTGAATGTGAAGTTAACCAGTGATTAAGAACTGCTAACTTCCTGTGATTCTCTCTCTCTTTAAACTGTGAACACAAAAACATATTCTTTAGACATAAACAATTGTGCTCTAAGGTTGATTCTGGATCCAGCCACACCTAGGCTCCGCTCTGAGAAAGAGTTTAGAGAGCAAGGGAGTCCAGTCTGAACCTGGTTACTCAATGGGAGGGTCTCCATTACCCCTTACACTTTCTTACACTCTGTGTAAATCATTTTCCATACAAAGCCCCTTTTGATATAGTATTCCATTTGTTTCATAAGTGAGTGAACCTTGCCAACATACTTTGTAAGATCACATTTTCTAAATTTTCAGTAAAATCTTCTCTTGCAAAACCTTTGCGTGATCATTTAAGTGACCTAAATGCTCATTTGTTACACAATCCACATAAAAATGATTATATGTACCACCCCTACCAAAAAATCCCCCCAAACAAACAGCTGCCAATAAAAGAAAAACAATCTATGTATGACCTCATCAATATTCAGACGTTCCTTCAGACTGATTTGGGATGCATGTAAAATCTTAGGAGAAAGCAGGATTTGTTTCCTGCTTCTCACAAATTAATTCTGAAAAGAGTTTTCAGGGTTGACAAATTTAGGCTTTTTCCAAAAGATCTTAGAAAAAAACAGTGTATGGAACTGAAAACAAAAACCTGAATGGTCTAACTCTTCTTGGAATAATCGTATAGGATCATTCTGAAGTTTGATAATAGGAAATCAGTAAAATCACACTAGGAAAATATGACCCATAAGATAATAGAGTTTTGTAATACTGATAAAAAGATGTTATCTGAAAGTCTACCAGCACTTTGATCCACTGAGGAAAGTGTAAACCCATGGTATTAATTATGTTTAATTTTTGAGGAATAGAGCCTTACCATGCAAAAGGTGTGTAAGAGATTATTCTAGGAAATCATACTGTGCCTAAGCCCCACTGTTGGTGTCTTTTTCACTTTTTTAACTGTTAAAAAAAAAGAAGTGTTCTGACTAGTCTGAACAATTTCCATTTCATTAATGAATCTCAAAAGAAAGCAATTTAAAATCATGAGTGTTAGAAAAATGATACTCATTATATCATTGTTAAAAACATGGACCACGTAGCTTGTTATTCTAGATACCTGATATTGTCACTTTGCAGAGGCAGCCTTCATCTTTATTTAGCTATATTTTGTTATTTTAGTATAAGCATGCACATTTTCTATAAACTGAGCTTTTTGCTTTCAGATAGTATGAAAAAATAATGTACATCCTTTTTTTCTCTTGCATCCATCATGCTTGTACTTCCATAGTGTCTCTAAACGTAACATTTACATTGTTACAAACTCCAAGGAATTAAACATTCTCAATAACATATATAATGACAAATTACTTGACAGTTGCTGAAGTATTCCTTCCAGTAGAGAGTGCAAATGCTTAGTTTAAAATGGCCAGGAAGTTTTTATATTTAAATAATGCCACATGTAATAATACTGTTTTACCCAGACAGTGGTGGAAACAGGATGAATTGATTTGTAGGATGAAAATGTATTTTTTATAGAATACACATACATTCATACATCTGGTGTATAGTACCAGTTCTAACCTGTATCACTGGTGGGAAACACTGCAGTCTCCACTGAAGAATGCAGAGCTCTCACTCATTCAGACCTATCTTCTTTCCCTGTGCCTCTTAACCCTACACATTCAGTGTTCAAACACAACAGATTTGAGTCTAAAAAATTAGCTCTAAATTGGCAGATATTTTAAAATTGTGACCTTGAGTCATAACGACTCAATTACTTGTGATACTATGAATAAGATAAAAAATATTTTATGGCATAAGCTAATATGTATCTCCCAGAAAAAAATACTTCTTGACAGCTTTAATGCTCAGATATTTCATAGAATAGACTGTGTCACAGCTCTGCTCCCCAAACTGGGCTGAGTACATGCAGATTGGATCATAGTTTTACCCTTCTTGGGTCTCAACAAATTGGTGCCCACAGTAGGCTGTTAAGTTTGCACGTAAATGGAGTTCAGGCAAAAGGCCAAAGAAGTACCATGTTACAAATCTCACTTTGTAAGTCACATCACTGTGAAAAAATTCGGGAGCTATTCCACCTAAGACCACAGTCTCTACTTCCCATATGACTCTCAGGTGGACATCTGTCCCAGGTTCACGTGGGACAGAGCTAATTTTCCTCTCAGCCGTTGCTGTGTTTTGGATTTAGTATGAGAATAACGCTCATAACACTGAGGTTTTCAGCTGTTGCTATGAAATCAAGGACTTCTTCCAGTTCCTCATATTCAGCTAATGAGCAGGCGTGCAGTAGCTGAGACTGAGCAAAGCTGGACAGCTAGCGAAAGCTCACCAGCTGAATTATTCGACACTATGGACATCATGTCCAATTTATGAATGGGGGTGGGCTGGGAGGCAGGAATCATTCTTTCTTGTTTCTGTGGATTCAAATCCTCTCTTGTCTGGGTTTTTGAACTTTTTTTGGAATTTAGCAAAATTTGTGAGTTTGGTGTTCCACGATTGCTTCTGAAGGACTGGCTGTGAATCAGTCATAGAGAGGTGAGAAAAATTGTATTGTATGTAGTTTGTTTGGCATATTCTTTATAGTCATTATTATTATCATTAGTAGTAGTAGTATTTTCTTTGCTGCCTTATTAAACTGTCTTCATCTCAACCCACGAGTTTCCTATTTTCATAGAATCATAGAATAATAGGTTGGAAAAGACCTCTAAGATCTTCAAGTCCAACTGTCACCTCAACACTACTATGCCTGTTAAACCATATCCTGAAGTGCTGCATCTACACATTTTTTGAATACCTCCAGGGATGGTGACTCAACTGCTTTGTCCATTCATCATCCCCATCCTGCTAAGGGGGGAAGGGAAGGGGTGAGTGAGTGCCTGTTTACTGCTTAACTACTGGCTGCCAGGTTAAACTACAACACCATGCTCATTCTCCTCTTTCATTTACCAAAATCTGTCTGTGTTTTCTCCAGCCTGCTTCTGATCTCTAAACTCCAACTTCATGCATATTGTGAAGCATTACCCCAGTGGCTTTCATCTGGAGGCCTCAAATCTGTTACTTTTCTGTAGCCCTCTGGATTTGAGTGCACACGTTTCACTACTATCTAGTGGAGGTAGCTGAAGGTCCTCTGTAATATCCTTACAGGAACACTGCAAAGGTGCATCTCTATTGGTAAGAAGCCTCCTTTTCAACTTTGTTAGAACAAGAAAGAAGGAAGGGGTGGAAGCCAGTAGAAGCAAATTTGAGTATGTATTATTTAGTTTGGATGGATAAACTTTGATTATCACTGGGAGTAGATGTGTGATGCCCGACAATCCTGAATATTCATGCTGAGCAGAGGCAAGAGGCAATTTTCTCATGCATCTTGATAATTGATTACTCATTCCTGTAACAGATCCTGGCTAGCACACAAGAAAATCCTGCTTGGAAGTACCGTCTGATTATCAACTTTAGGTAGGAACAGATGATTCACAGTGTCTTGTGCCTATGAGACAGTGGGAAGCAGGAACTGAAATGTTCCCCAGTTATGGTGAATCAGACCATTTTGCACAGGACCAAACTGGTATTTTACCCCTGTGCCAAGAGATTCCTGGCACTCTGTAGAGTGCTAGTTAGTGTCAGCTTGCTGCTGTGCAGAGCCCTGTTCTGCAGTGTCTCACCAGTGGGTGCTCAGAACCAGAAGTCACTGGTTTTGTGCAGAGATAAAATAACTGCCCATGCATTAATAATGCATATAGCTGTTTTTTCCACCCGTTCATGGCAGTGAAAACCTTTGAACTGGTTATGGCTATAGCTATTGTGATGTTGTAAACTGTACAGACAAATACCATCTTCTTAAGCAGAATGACCGCAGATGACAGACAATATTTTGTAGGATTCACAAGCATTTGGATAGCCCATTTAAAATTCTATTGTATTAAAAGACTCGCAAGCAGATACAAATTGCTTCTGAACACAAACTGAATTATCATATATTTTCTTGAATTGGTTCATGAATCTTTTTTTTTGTTTAAGTATCACATTGGCTCTAGTTACTCTAACAAGATTAGATTTCAGACTTCTCTAGTGTTGTTTTATCTTTACCCTTGAAAAGTATGTTCAAAATTCTAGTGACTGGATTGGAATCTAACCCATAAATTTCTGCTTTGAAAATGAAGGACATTATAAAAGGAACATAAAGAAGAAAATATTTTAAAGATAACTTTCATCTTCTAACTCTTGCTATTGATGTACCACACTTTTAATGTAATCAAGTATTATAAATGGAACATAAAAAGCATGAAATCATGAGTGGAATTCTCGGGATGGAGTTGCATCTGAAAAGATTTCACAAGACACAAACTATGCTGTGAAAAATTTAAGTATTTCTAGTGCAGGGAGATGATAAGCTCATATTTATCATGCTGTCTAGGGTTTAGAGTGCTTGAAGCAGTTCTCAAAAAAAACCCTTTTCAAATTATAATGAAGCGCAGTTTACAATAACAATTATGTTTGATGCTGTAATCACTCTGCACTTCTTACTTGCCTTTGAAAGGAATGCGGAACAGGGATTACAGGGATTTACTTAGTCTGATATATTGAGAACAGTACAAGATTATACTTGGGAGAAACTGAATTAATTCCATGTTGGATAAGAAGATAAAATAGTGTAAACTTTTCTTATATATATGGTTTAACTCTGAAGGGGTCTTTACAAATTTGCAGTGAAGTTTTATTTATTTCCTCACAGCAATAATGGAAATCCAAACTAGCAGACACAAAATTTTCACTTTTCTAATAGGTGTCATTAGAGAACCAATAATGAACATGCATCCTCACAGACTGGAATTCCTTGCTCTTACTTAATCTTCCTTCTAAGTGCAGCTGTAATCAGAACTTTCTTATGTAAAGACACAGAAAACAATAGAAAGGAAATAGAAGTTGTGTGTTGTCTCCATTAATTGTAAAGATTATGGTTCATGTAAAATTTTATAGATGAGAGGCACTTCATTGTACAGGTGAGCTGCACCCGTGCTCTTCAATAAGCATACATTTCCTGTACTTGTTTTGGCCAACCATAACTAAATATAGGTGGATAATCCTATGATTCTAACTCAACTAATAGTTAATTGCTTATTTTATGCAACAGAAGTGTAGAATACAAAGTAAGTTTTCAATTTGGGCTATGGATGTGCTTTCAGTGGAAAAGGGGAGAGGGCAAGAAGAAGATGTGACGAACTTCACTTCGAGGTATAATGAGGAATTTCAAAGTGCAGTGTAAACACATGTGCTACTGTTTACATAGATAAAGCTGATGTTTTCATGGGGAATCGAGCTTCTACACACAAAGATTATTCAGAAATCTGTACTTCTAACTCTGCAAAAATAGTATTCACCAAAAGTGTTTGTATTCTACATTAAAGCTACAAACTAGACCTTTCCATAGTGTATGGGCAGGACAACAAAATCAACATATGCTGTAAGGAATACATAAATCTGTGAGGAATTGAAAATGAAACAGAAGAAAACACATAAGTAAAGACTCTAAGCCTTATCATTTTACTTTAGCAATTGAAGGCAGGTTCAGTTACATTCTGTGAGTTACTAAAACTAACAAAGGACAGTAATGGAGGATGCTCTCTAATCAGACTGAAGTAATAAATCAGGGTGGCTGTGACTTGTACATTAGTATATTTGTACCAAGAATTGTTTTTTTTTTCTTTTTGTAGACCTGAGTGTTTAAAATGCATGTTTTTAAGGTAAAAATATTGAATCCTAATCCGAGAAAATTTCCAATTTTTTTTTTTTTTAAAGAGTATATTTTTACAACGAACCTTTGTTTTAAAGCACATGGTGGCACTTTTGTATGTGAAAGGTTTTTTATCAATGACATGGACAGTGACATCGAGTCTACCCTCAGAAAGTTTGCAGATGACACCAAACTGAGTGGTACAGTTGATACAGCAGAAGGACGGGATGCCATCCAGAGGGACCTGGACAAGCTGAAGATGTGGGCCTGTGTGAACCTCTTGAGGTTCAACAAGGCCAAGTGCAAGGTCCTACACCTGGGTCAGGGTAATCCCCGGTACCAATACAGGCTGGGGGATGAAAGGATCGAGAGCAGCTCTGCCGGCATGAGCCAGCAATGTGCGCTGGCAGCCCAGAGGGCCAACCGTGTCCTGGGCTGCATCAAGAGAAGCATGGCCAGCAGGTCGAGAGAGGTGAATCTGCCCCTCTACTCTGCTCTGGTGAGACCTCACCTGGAATACTGCATTCAGCTCTGGAGCCCTCAGCACAAGAAGGCCATGGAACTGTTGGAGCGGGTCCAAAGGAGGGCTACAAAAATGATCCGAGGGCGGGAGCACCTCTCCTATGAGGACAGGCTGAGAGAGTTGGGCTTGTTCAGCCTGGAGAAGAGAAGGCTGTGGGGAGACCTGATTGCAGCCTTTCAGTACTTAAAGGGAACCTATAGGAAAGGTGGGGACAGCAGTGACAGGACGAGGGGTAATGGTTTTAAACTAAAACAGGGTAGGTTTAGGCAGGATATAAGGAAGAAATTCTTTACAATGAGGGTGGTGAAACACTGGAACGGGTTGCCCAGAGAGGTAGTGGAGTCCGCATCGCTGGAAACATTCAAGACCAGGTTGGACAGGGCTCTGAGCAACCTGATCTAGTTAGTGGTGTCCCTGCTCACTGAAGGGGTGTTGGACTAGATGACCTCTAGGGGTCCCTTCCAACCCAAAACTTTCTATGATTCTATGATCACTGACACTAACAGCACCAAAATTTCACTCTGAAACATTTTAATAATATATTCTCACTGTTGCTAAATTAACACAACACCATGTGTTTATATTTAGATTTCAAAACATGGCACAGTATATTGTAAAATGAAGTCTATACTGACAACTTTTGTGGACTTGAAAGAAAAGAAAGACATTACTTATTGTACAGTCACTGAAGTCCTCAGCAGTATTGAAATTTGTAAGCATATGTTATTCCAGTTTCAGAACACAGCTTTAAAATACAGCAGATGGCCCTCTTCTCTCCTCTTACATGCTTCCATATAGTCAAATATTTAAGACGTGTATTTCAGTGACATATTTTCCCAGCCAAAACATAGGAACAGTCACCCTTTTTCATGCTGAGGTCTAAATGTCAAATGGGTGAACACAAAGTGATAAAGTATTTAGTGATTGTTCATTAATCTCTGTGAAATAATTTAGCAGAGACTGCATTAGGGTACAGGTATATGAAGAAGTTATTGCATAGTGAGCTAAAGTATGACTTTATTAGATACAGACTATTGCATAACAAACACCTATTCACATACCATATTCAACTACAAATGCAGATGGCTCAGCCCCCTGTCATTAGAAAAGCCACAACTATTTGGCTCACATTTGCAGGAAATACATACAGCTGTTCATCATGAAGTAGTTAATTGGTGAAATTTTTTTTTCCATCCATACTCTGGACTCTATACAACACATTTTTTTTTTTCTGTCTTCAAAAAGAAAAATGACCACTTCCTTTCGGCCCTGTTCCTAGACCATTTAAAGGTACTTTTTCAAGAAAAATTATTTCTTCTCCCTGTGTGCTTCTGCTGTGGTGTGTTCTGCTACTTGACATTTACCTGTTCTTCAACCAATCAAAAAATCTGATTCTAATCTCAGCTTTGTTGAATATCTGTGAGTTTGGCTGTGAGAATCTCAGGTTTCTCAAATTACACCGATTTTCAGATTATATTTTTCCCTGTTTTTGCATGAGTGGGGGATAGCTGTAAATGTCTCTGAAAATTATGTTTCAAAAGCTAAACACCATAGAAATTCATACAATAATAATACCTTCTAGTTAGTCAGCATGAACTATCTGTAACTGAACACAGTACAGTTTGAATCTTAATATACTTCTTTCATTTACAAAATTTCATATTAGTAGTGAGAATTTAATTTATGTAATAAGTGCACAAATGGAATGAGAGTAACAGATATTCGTGTACCTGATTGTTCAAAGTCACTAGTGCTTGGTAAAATGTAAATTAATACTGAAATAATAGTTTCCAGTCATCATACGCTGACTAACTCAGACTGCAGTCAAGGAGTTAAACCTTGATTTTTTTATGTCCCTTGAAAGAGAAGAGCTGGTACATCTGAGGGTGAGAATTACAAATAGAGCTACTTGGAAAATTACTCTAATGTAACAAGATAGTCTGCTGGGGTCTTGGGGTTTGATTTCTTTCTCTTTAATAAAACAACTTTTTTAATAGCAGAAAGCCTAGTAAAACAGTATGCAACATTTGTATATTTAGAGCTATACACTTTCAGGCATGTTTTCATAACAAATGAAAATATACTTATTGTATTTTTATTTGAAAGTTAATTGCTTTTCTGAGGTCTTTATTTGACCATTTCAGTAATAACTTTCCATTCCTCTCCTTCTAAATTTATAATTCCTCCCACACTCTACAGTAGGTGGCTTTACTTAGAACCTCTCTGAGAAAAGCAGTGAATCAGTTTAATGCGAACTGAAAGGTCACTAAGCAAACGATGCAGCTGAGAGTTTAGTGGCAATGTGGAAAGGAGTGATACTGTAAGACATCTCATCATTTATTTATCTGTACAAATAGAAGGATGATCTTGTAATTTAGGACATCAGTTAAAAATGGAGGGAAGTAACTGCTAAGGATAAACCAAAAAATCTTTTTGGGTAGACGTAGAAATACTCCATGCGCAGAGGAAAGCTTCACTTTTTTGGCTGTGCAAGTGCATGTACAAACAAGAACTTGCTGTGTTTCTGAACCACGGTGTCACCTTGCATCACCTGTCAACCTAACTGCATTTGACTATAGCTCTCCATGTGGCAATAAAACAGTGTAATCACACTGAAGTATAGAGAGCTAATGATTTTTTTGTCTGGGACAGGAAACTGAAGTGAAGTAGGAGAGGGTTTAAAAAAGAAAGTAGGCAGGGTGGTGATGGGTTGATGATTGAACTTGATGGTCTAGAGGTCTTTTCTAACCTTAATGATTCTGTGATTCTACAGTTCTATGAAAGCCTCTCATAGCTCTTAGAAAAAGGGGTATGAGTAGCTTTGGCAGCAAAAATATAGCAGATTAATCTTGCATGGTCTTTTCATCTAACTAGACTTTTCATTCCTTTTCTGACGCTTCCTGTATATTCTCCACCGCATGCTTCTTATCAGGGGGCTTCCATTACTGTATATGTAGTGCAGTTACAGAAGAAACTTAGTGAAAGGAGTGATGTTGTGCAGAGGAGCAGTATGTCCGTTTGAACAGTTTTTTTCTAAGTGATTGTGAAAGTAAGGCTGAATGTTTGACAATAGATGATTTTTAGAATTCTTCCTCTCTTGTTCTGAAGAAGACTTGAAGAAGAAAAATAGCTTTCTTGAGGGGTTTTGGTTTGTTCTGGTTTTAATTTGGAGAGAAATAGGATGGTTGGTTTAGTCTTAATCACAGTTCAGAAGCTCTGGCTGCTGAAGTTATAAAATATTTATTCTTTTACACACACAGATTGTCCCACAATACAGAAAAGCCAAGTCTCTATAATGGTTAACTCCAGGCAGGCACCAAGGTCAGTACTTGGTAACAGGATAGTATACCTATATGTCTTCTCCCATGTCTTGAAAAAAGTAGTCTATGTTGGTATGATATCCTTGCTTCTAAAGATTTATTAAGAAAAGTTAAAGAAGGACTAACAGTTACCACTTAACTGTATCTTCTGAGGATTTGTAAGCTCAGTTACTGATTGGCAGGTCGCAGACTGGCTACGCTGAGTCACACATTACTGTCCTTGCCAGCCTGGTCCTTCATGATGACTCATGTTCTAAGGAGGATGTGGGTGGGATCACAGCATCACACTCACTGATGAGAAGTAGCTTTTCTGTTTATTTGTCAGTTTCCAAATGATTGAAAGTCACAGATCCACTTGATCTTGCAATGGAGCAAGCACTGTTCTATGTCCAGGGAGAGATTAAAGCAGTCTATCGTGGGGAGGGTAAAGGAAGACAGTAAAATATAACCAAATAAAAAAATGTTCTTTAGTCAAGGTGCAGAATCTTGCTTTTCAACCCCACTGCTCTATCAGACATAGAGTTGAGCACAGAAGAGAAGGAACAAGTGATATTCTAGCTGTGTCTGTTAGCTAAACTAATACAATGAGGGCAATGATTAGAGCTTAGTATAGGACATACCCCAGAGTAAGGAAAAAGCAGAGAATGAAAGTGACTTTACACTTGTGAGACTGCGTGTGGGATATGGATACACTTAGAGCACTCCAGTGCAAGAATGGCACTGACAAACTGAGCAGGGTCCAGCAGAGCACCGCCATGTAGGTCAGAGAGCTAGAGTACATGATGTGTGAAGAGAATTTGGAAGGTGCAGCTGGTTCTTGTGAGAATGGAAAAGCTAAGGGCAGGGGTGTGTCTTCTTGCTGTCTACAACTTCCTAACAAGCAGTTATAAAGAGCCAGACTCTTCTGAGAGGTGCATAGCTGAAGGACAAGAGTCAACCAATACAAATTCCAGTAAAGGAAAACCTAGTTAACATTTGGGGGGGGAGGGGCAGGTGGTGGAGTTGTAGACTCAGTGGTTAAGCATAGGAACACATTGCTGGCAGAGATGGTGGAATTTCTATTTCCATCTCAACAGGACAAGGTGGTAAGCAACCTGCTCTAACCTGGAAGCTAGTCCTGTTCTGAGGTGATGGTTGGACCAGATGATTTCAAAGATCACTTCCAGCCTGAACCACTCTCTGATTAGCCCACTGTAGATAAAATTATGACCCTCTTATAATACTGATATCCCCCATATGGTTATACTTCCAGAATCACATGCCAACAAAGTGATTTTAAGAAAAATAATTCTCAGAGAATAAAATACCTGAAGGACATTAGGAAATGTTTTTAAAATATTATTTATATGCATACGAAACATAAAATCACAAATTAGGACATTTGTGCATAATGATATGTTTTAGTAAAATACTTCCTGTTGTCATAAAGAAAAATGCAACATATTGGCTCAATAAAAGTAATAACTGATTAAACACTGCTCAGACTCTCAGGATCTCATCAGAAAAGATATTTTTTATGCTTTGTTAATCTGTGCACAGTATCAACCTCCATGCTTCACTGCATGTGTTATCATAGTTTTGAGCAGCAATGAAAACCTGCTTTCTTCTCTTACATTATTAATAACAATAACATTTTTATGATTGCATCTACAGATAGATTTGTAGCAGCAGCAGATAAGACATAAAGATGGAAAGACTGGAATTTGATTTGGTGCCATCTTCTATGCTTCTAGGAAGATTACATCTATGCTTGTGTCTGGTAGCAGTGAGGGTTGTGCCACTTTGTGGTCTTAGATTTGTGCAACGTATCTGTGTACATACCTGTATCTAAACAGTGATGACTATACATACTTGTATCCAACAGTTCTGCCATTCCAGATTGCCTGGTTATTATGAAGAGAATTCCACACTCGTAGAGAGGAAAGCACTAGAAGATTTTTAAGAAGTATGTCTTTTCCTCTGGGGGGAGGGTCCATGTACCAAATAGAAGTTGAATATAGTCAAGCAGCAGGTGGTCTAGTAGCATCTCGAATAAACTTCAAGCTTAGTAGAGTGCATGCCATAACAACCACAATTCATCCTTTTTGCAATGCCTCAGAGTCTGCTCAAAAAGATTTTCCAGCTCAGAACTCCTGTTTTCTAAAACTTTAATGGTGACTAGTCTCACTACAATCTCCAAACGAAGAAACAAAATACAAGCGCCTTTACTAAGTCCCAACCATCCCACCAGTTGAGATTAGGTTCCATTTAATTTCCATAGAAGGACTTAAAATTAACTTCTAAATCATCTTTTGTGGTTAACAAAAACCAGTCTTTAGTGAACTAAATCATCTAAAGTACCATATGCAGTTAAAGAGGTGCACACCTGTGAGAAGACAGAACCTCACCGAGGACAGAGGGACTCCAGGAAGACTTCAGCATTTTGGCCCCCTTAGGAAGGATGGAAAGGGGTTCTGAAGTGTTGACCTCTCTTAAATGATTGCCAAATACTTTTTACCGAGGGAGGGAAATTGAGACATTAGAGAGAAACTGTCATTAAAAATTATACACTGTGTTAAGCTTCCTGCAGTAGTAACAGCTATTATCCTGCTGTTTATTCGGTTTTGAAAAAATTTATTCAAAATCTCGATGTACTTAACAAACTGCATTCTGGGTTTTTTATTCAATATCTTTCACACAGTATAACAAAGGGTAAGTTTTTCTGGTACAGGGTTTTGACCTGGAAGGTTTTGACCTTCTGCCAAAAAAATAATGTTAAATACTCATTCACACTACTCTAATTCAGGGATTTCATGTAGAAAAAAAAATGTTTACATAGCCATCCTGACCAACATAAGGCTTCAAATTCCATGTTCAGACACCTGCAGAAGAAAGTTCTTTTAACAATACATAAGGCTTCAAATTCCATGTTCAGACACCTGCAGAAGAAAGTTCTTTTAACAATATCTTATGTATTTTAATGTCACTTAACTGAGTAAGGTGTATCTTTATTTTTACTCAGTGTTCTTGTAGAAGAATTGTTTTATTTCAGAAAAATAGGATGAAAGATTGACTTTTCATAGTATGATATTTACCACTGTCTATAGTTTAGTGACATGCAAGTACAGCCTGGATTCATGTCCTGGGTATGGCTGGGGTGGGGTTAATTTTCGCAAGAAGCCAAGTGGGCTGTCCTAAACTAGCCAACCAAATGAGATACTTGATACCACCTAGCATCACGCTCAGTATTTAAGTGGAGGAGATGGCCAGTGGAGGGTGATTTGCTACTCAGGACCGAGCTGAGCATCAGGTGGTGAGAAAGTTGCACTCTGTATTTTCTTTTTATCAGTATTCCTGTTGTTATTTTCTTCTCCCTTTTCAGTTCTGTTAAACCGTTCTTATGCCAGTCGACAAGTTTTTGCCTTTTCCTTCTGATTCTCCTCCCCATTCCACCGGGGGTAGGAGTGATAGAGTGGCTGTGTGGCCCTTTGTTTCCAGCAGTGGCTAAACCACAATTAATTTCCCAGAAAATGCCGGTTTTGTTTGCTTTGGAAGAGTGTCAAATGCATGTCAGTCATGATACTACATGATACTACACTAAGTTCTAGTAATTTTTGTCTGTTGATTTTTAAAACATGTTCTGTTCTCTGTATTGGGTTTCGTGCTGAACATTATTACTTTTTCATACTATAAATATGATATAATATTGTAATACAACATGCTGAAAGAATGGTCACTGTGGAAGGTCTGAGGCTTTTTGTACTCAAGAAGTACTTATTAACTGTGGTTAGTATTCCAGTCAACCAGGTCGATGTAGAAATTACTTTTTTAGGTTATGATTCCGTTTATAAAACTCTCCAAGTTCTCTTAATAATCATATGAACTGCAGAGAAGTGTCAGAATCTGATCCCTTTTTTTAGGATTGTTTTGGTTTCCCAGAGAACTGAAGATTATACAGTCACACTCTTTTGAGTGCCAGCTATTTCCCTCTCTCAGAACCACCCTAACAATATTTGAATATTTTTTCAGCAGATCAAGATGGAAAGATACATGTTCCAATTACATGATTATTGTGTAACTTGTGGAAGCCATCATACAGATTGGGAATGAAGGCCAAATATGTGCCTGGTGAGAGACACACTGAAACTTGAGTATTTTTTCAGCTAGTATTTGTTCTGTTTTGACCTACATGCTAATTATCAGGTGCAGTTACGAGAGTCACTGTCTTTCATTTAGGTAATAGATAATTTGCGGACAATGGGTGAAGCATGATGTACTACAACGAATCATTGGAGGATTTTTTCCAAAACTGTAGTAATAGCAGTGGTCAAGCTAGCTAGTTAAAAGTAGCTTTCTGCCATGAAGCATTTGTTCCGCAAATTGAGTTGCGGACAACTTCCTATGCTGCTCCTCTATCCAAGGTGGTGTGCTGTGTTGGCCAGCCTTCATACCTTGGAACCTGCTGCAACCACAGTTGGGTTATTCATTCATGTTTCGCAAAAGGATGTGCATAAATGCTTTAATAGGTTTGAAACATCCCTTATTTATCTGTCTAGACATGCATAATTTCCATGGAGACCTTTTTAAAGCCTTTATGTCTTGAATAAAGAACAGTTATGAATAGCTTGGATTCGCTTGTCAGTCAGTAACTCATCCCTTTAGCTGTGAAGCCTCTCGTGTGCTACATACTCTTAAGCCCAATCTGCTTTTAATAGTTTTTTAGTAAATATAAAGATCTTGTAGCATCTCATCCATGACAAGTACTTATGCCAATGAACAACAGACTCATGTATTAGTTTGTACAGCTTAAAGTTCGTATACCAGATGATTAAATTGGGCTCAGTGAAAAATATACAGAAATTGAGTTAGAGCATTTAGTAAATTATTTATTTTTCTTTATTCCTTTTTTTTTTTAATTTTTCTCGATTCCTTTTTTTTTATTTTTCTCTTGCTTTTATCTAACTTCTTTGGCAATTTTTCCTTCATGGGAAAACATTGGCTTTTGCTTTTGTTTTCTAAGAATAAAAGTATAGGAAATGCCCCCGAATTTGTGAATCCTTACTTATTATGAACCAACATATTGAAAGTTTCTTACTGTGCATGACTAGCTCCCTGGAAGGGATAAGTTTATTGTTAGGAATTCATGATTATTTCTGATAAGTAATATTTTAAGTTTGTTCCTATATCTCTGATACATTAATTCTTTTCGCTTGATATGGAAAGTCAGATGTTTTTATGGGAAGTGTTTTTAGATGCTTTGCCTTGGGTGGAAACAATCTGCACAAAGGAAGCAGCAGCTATTAACCACATTCCATTTCCCCCTCATTGTTTTTACATCAGCCTCCTGACCCTGTCGTTTTGTGACACTGTGCATCAATGATTCTTATTTCATTTTAAAATGCTAATTAGGACAAATAAGTTTTCCTGTCATTTATTTTGCAGGTAAATGTATTTTAATTAAGTAGAAAGAAAATGGTAATTGACAGGAATGAATGTACTGTGCTGGTTCTGAGGCAGTATGGCCTTTCAGGCAGGTGAATGAAGTAGACAAAAAAACACTGGCTTTCAGAAATTTGTATAAGTAGGTTTTGTCTATTAGATTTACTTGATGTCTGAAAGGAAAAAAATGCATACATTTTAGCTGTGATTTAGATATGAAAACAATCTAAACATACAAGGTTTTAGTATTAGGTGCCAAGGCTCCCATGAAAGTATCTAGTTCCATGACTTTTTAATAATTTTAACTTGAAATCAATGAAATATTTGAGAGAGTCACCTGATCTGGGTACTACAAATGGAAAGAAAAAAAATGCTTTGAAGGTCTACTGTAATGATTCAGCCAAAGGCTAGAAGGCTGATTTAAACTTGATTTGGTCTTGGTCATAGATTGGCATTGTATCACAGTCAATTTGTATTCTGACAAGGACAGTAGTCACAATTATTATCCATTAGTGCATAAGAAGTAATATAACATTTCTTTTATGTATTTAAATGCGCATATGTATCTGAAACTGTCTATGACTTATTTACATTCAAAAAATTTACTTGTTCACATAGAACAGCATAGCATAACATGGCGTAGCATAGCACAGCATAGAACAGAACAGCATAGAATAGAACATTTCAGTTGGAAGTGACCTACAACGATCATCTAGCCCAACTGCCTGACCAATCCAGGGCTGACCAAAAGTTAGTGCATGTTATTAAGGACATTGTCCACATGTCTTTTCGACACTGACAGGCTTGGGGGATCGACCACCTCTCTAGGAAGCCTGTTCCAGTGTTAGACCATGCTCTCGGTAAAGAAATGCTTCCTAATATCCTGCCTGACTCTTCTCTGGGGCAGCTTTCAGCCATTCCCACACGCCCTGTCACTGGATACCGAGGAGAAAGGGATCGGTACCTCCCTCTCCACCTCCTGTCCTTGGAAAGCTGCAGAGAGCAATGAGGTCGCCCCTCTGCCTCCTTTTCTCCTAACTAAACAAAACCAGGGTCCTCAGCTGCTCCTCACAGGACATGCCTTTCAGTCCTTTCACCAGCTTTGTTGTTTTCCTCTGGATGCATTCAAGAACCTTCATATACTTCTTAAATTGTGGGGTCCAGAACTGCAGACAGTGCTCAAGGTGAGGTCACACAAATGCTAGTATGACTTCTTACACTGAGGACGTATACTACAGCCGAAGTCAATGTGTAAGTAATGCGACTCAAGATTCATAAATTTCTTTTCCATCACAGCAAATAGCATTAATACATAAAGAAAAAAAGAAAAGAACAGAAAAATTTTGACAGTGCTTATTTCCCGTATGAATTTTATGTGCTTAAAAGAAATGCTGTCAATCATTGAGCTTTTTGCAAATTGATATTTTTTTGGAAAAAAAAAAGAAGTGCATACATTTTGCCTTCCCTGAGAAGCTGTAGGGTTTTTTTTTTTTTTTCAGAAAATCTTCTATTCACATTCTTTTTTTCTAACTTCTATTTGCATCACTTGTTTTCCTTTTTTTCTTTTGCATTTTTGAATAGAGACATTATTGCACTCATTAACTTCAGATCAAATTTTATCTGAATGGTACTAACATAATATAGTCACTGAGAAGAGTATTTGGTGTGAAATCTCCAAAGAGTAAGTGTACCCTATCATTCTATCTATATCTATCTGTTCCCTGAATGACATAAAACACAGTGGGTCCACATCATTTATTTGCAGTTATTGTTTTTTTAGGGTTTTGTGCAGAATAGAGATTACAGCTAGGTAGACCATGAAATATGAAAAGTTTTGAGATCTGTCTACCAAAGACAGCAGTGAAATTAAACATAAGTGAAGTGAGGGGACAGTCTGAGCATTCACAGAACAATGAAAAACCAACACAGTGAGCACGACAGCAAACTGTCTGGGAAGGAAAGTCCACCTCTTTTTTTGACTGCTTTTGGCATGATCAGTTTCTGTCTTCCAGGTTTCATCAAGTAGGAGGACAAGGTGTATGCAGAACCATATAACTACACAAGACAGTTGTTGCAAATACAGAAAAAGTTTCACTTCTACTTTTGCAAGATCTTCAGACTCTCAGCAGATGCTTCTTTTAAGTACTGGTGGCTGGTATTGTGTCAGTAAGTATCAGTGTCTTCATATAAAATATCTTACATTACTTGGAATTTCCTTTGGTAGTTTAATGTATTTAAAAGAACTTTCAGGCATGAAGTAAATATTCTGAAAACTTACTTGGAAAAGCAAACAGGTAAAAACATTGCTTTGCTGTCAAGATGAAAAGAAAACAGCTTTTTTATAATGGCCTTCTATGATCTAAAATTTGGTTCGCACTTACAAATTAAAATATTACAGCGCATCTCTTTAAAAGTCTCTTTTTAGCTCCTTCTGCTATTTTTTTACTATGAGGAACACAAGACTCCTTTAGTTACACCTAAACACAGCTGATGAATTTCAAATTGCAAAAATAACTAAATTAAAAAGAAAGTGAAGTTCTATGACTGGACAAAAAGTAAGGTCTGTAGTAGACTGGAGTACGAAAGTATCAGATTTTTAATATAATTATTTCTTATATTAGTATTCTGTCAAATCAAAGAAAGAATGAAAAGAATCACTAAGAGTACTGAAGGAACAATTCATAAGCATATTTTTCAAAGCTGCCACCCTTTTGTTTTTATCATTTTTGCCATATCTCTTGCTTTAGGGATTTCATGTTAATGAGACTGCTGTGCACTGTGAATTTTTTTTCTTCTTCTCCTAATAGTGACATTAAAAAGCATCAGGAATAATGGATTGCCAGGGCATTAGTAGCACTATATTTGCATTATGCTTGGGTGGATGATTAATGGCTGCATCGTATTAATTTAACATTTTATTTAATTTTTCTTGATCTATTCACAATTGACTTGTTACATCAGAAGTTCGTCATAACAGACTAACTGATCACTTTTCACCCTTACCAGAAGGCTTAGTGCTTGCAAAGTCTTCATGCTACTAGGAGGCTTAGCGCATATCACCAGGACAGGAAAAAAAAAAGGCCAACTATCTTCTCACAAAATACAGTGGAAATCATCCTAGAACAAGCTGTACATTCTTGGGTCATGAAAGAGACGTTTGCAGTTTCTCCACTTAGGGCCTGTTTGTTTGATGCCTTGTGTGGTCCTGTTGTGGTCACCTGTTTCAACAGCTGTTCTTCCAAGGAGCTTTTCTTATCAAATAGCTGTTGATGAGAGTATTTCAATCACGCTAATTGAAATACCTTTCCTCTAAAGTATAAGACTGTGAAATAGATACCAATAAGAAGGTAGGTAATATTCCAACTCAGACACTATATCTTGTCAAGCAATAAAAATTGTTTACATAAATCATAAGTAACATAACAGTATTGTTTATGTTCTAATATTAAGTACACAAATAGGGACTCATAGTTAAAGAATGTTCTTACTATTATTTAACTTCATCTTATACAGCTGGTATGTGTTTCTAAGGCCAGAATTACACCTGGTATTTTTGGAAACTGGGGACTGCTGCGGTGAAAGTTTTCTGAGAGGCTGAGAGAGTAGGAAACTACCAAGGCTTTAAACATACGCTTTTTTTCTTCTCAGCTACTAGATAATTTAACTGCTAACATTTAAAACTCAAGTATTAAATAAACATACAGGTCAAGCCTTAGATTTATGATATTTTCAGTCTTACAACATATTGTTGCTTCTTGTTGCCAGTGTGGGATTGTTCTTAGTCTCCAGGTCCTGTTTTTCAAAGCAAACAGGATATTCTGTTTCTCCTTCAAATCAAGTAGGTTTGTAATAATTTGGATGCAAGCCAAATAGGATAAGTTTCTTAAATATGTCTCTCCTACAGGCCTGTTTTTTGTTATTTTGAGACAAACTCAAGATCTCTGCATTTCCAGTATCAGCAGAAGGTCTTTGTGGATGAAGCATTCATCTTCAATGAACAAAGAATATGCTTCAGTTAGTCAACATAACAAGAACTAAGTATATTATGATGAGAGGAGAAGAGGATTTTGAAGACAGAGTTTTAGTTAACAAACCTGTTATCCAAACAAATAATTATTTACGTCCAGAACTGAACCAGCTCTTTCTGCTTAGAAAGGATTCAATACATGATCATAATCAAACTTTTGTCTCTGTTAGGGAGTACACCATTTAAAGTATTTCACAGTTTGTATTCCTTCTCAGACTCTCTGGCTTACATCATGCACGTATAACCATAAAGAAACTTACACTGACAAGGGACATAGCAGTTCTTTCACCTTGTATGGTAATCTCCATGCAATTGTGACGCACTGTTTTAAAAATATTCAAGACAACTACCATAAATGTGAAATCAGAGACACCGATTTATCCAGTTCCTTTCGAAGGAAACCATCTTACTTCAGCTTCATGCTACAGCAGAGCACGTGGTGTTTAAGGTAAACCATTCTGTACAAGACTGGCCATTTAGATCTGTACTGGTAAGACAACTACAAGCAGATGGATGACGAGTGTCTTGTGCATTTGTTTAATGTATACACACAGACCTGAAACTGCTGCATGTCCCAGGCTTTTTGGTCTCTTTCCTCTGTGGGTATTTCTGTGAGTGGTAGGGGGAAGAATTTAACCCTTTTAGGGTGGCATTTTGAAAGGTTGAGTAGAACAGTGACTCTGATCAGGCTGACCAAGATCTTGCTGTTTCTGCCTGCACGACAAGTGCTGCTCTATGGCCAGTCTGTCATGCACAATGTTGTTCCGCGCTGGGGCAACAAGCCCTGACACAGCCATATCACACTAAAATCACCAAGCGTGTGCTAGAGAAGTCCACTCAGCCTTTCTGAAGAGAAAGATGGGATGCTAGCATGAATCTCAGGATGGTTAGCATTTTAATTCAGAATCTGATACAGTTGGCCAACTGTTTGACCCAGAAAATAAAAAAGAATTGAAAAAACAAAACCACCAATTTGGAATGACACCTGTAGTGCCACCATCAGTGCAATGCATTCATGTGACATTTAAGGAGCTATTAAACAGATAGGTTGCATATGGATTGTTGCAATCAGTTTGAAAAGAAGCAACATAATAAGACGAATCCAGTGTGTAACTATAATCGTAAACTTTTGCAGAATGATTCATTAGCCACTTTTTGAAAAGTACGCAAAGCATGAAGAATCTTACATGGACTAAAGTAGTATGATACAAATAGATGTTTTGGAAAGCGTTTAGTACTTAAAGTAAATGCTCATATTTTTCACCTTTTTAATTCCTTTTTGTCTATTTAAAGTTAATTACTCACAATAATGAGAGCTGATAAAATCATTAGATCTAAGTTTTGTTTTAGCCAAAAATATCGTGGACCTGAGAACTGAGAAAATTGATACTTTTGTTGATTTCAGCTTCCTTTGTGCAAGTCCAGTTTTCAGTTAAAACAACTCAAGAACTTCTTGAAATTCAGTTGAACTGAAAATAAAACAGTCAGGAGAATAGCGTAAAAAAATATAATTGGAGATAGGAATACAAGATGCATTTTACTGGCTATCTCAAAGTGATACAGTGGCAAAATCTTCTCTTTTCTCAGTATTCAAGTTTTTTAAAACTGAGCATTCTCACCACACTTTGGAACCCAGATATGTTAAAGGCAAAAAAGTAATCTTAAGTTTCAACATCTCTCAGAGACTAATATGGTCAAAAAGTAACTCAAATTCATCTTTTCTGGTTTTAAGAAATTTAGGAATAAATATTTTTTGCAAGTTAATTGATAGAAGGTCTTTCCTGCAATACTTTCTGCTTTGCTTATCTGAATGTTTTCATCAATTTTAATGAAGAACCTGTCAATTATGGAAGCAGTTACAACAAAGTTATTGTGAAAATATTTCTTGTGCTGTTAAAGCTAGGCAGTAAAATTGATAGTGCATTATATAATAAATCAGAAGGTATTGTCAAAACTCTTGGTTACTCCATAATTTATAAGGACTGAATTCAATGAAACAAATTATGCTAAGATAAAAGCCTTTAAAAAAGTGAAGAAAATAGAAGGAATCTGTACTGATAAGTACTAAGTTTTACTAGTATTGTTTCTTTTTATTTTCTTCCCTTTTTTAAACCAAAAAAAGAGAAAGAATTTTTTTCTTTTCTTTCCTTTTGTTTGTCTAAATAAAATAAGCCAGCATGACAGAAAATTTCCTTTTAGGACAATTTGTCACCTCATCTCTGTAGAAAATTTCCTTATACTATACAACAATGCTTATTTATGTGTCACTAAGTCCATCTATCTATTTATTATTTCTCTATATTACATTGAGTTTTTTAGCCACAGGTCATATTGACGTGTCATCCTTACCTAACCAGAGTCTGCCGACACTTGTGCTTTTAGTGCTCTTTCACATCTGCCTGTCTGGGAGGCAGCAGGGCATGAATTGTACAAACTTTATCTTTTAGTACCTGGTGCAGACTTGGACATAGCTGGCTGTGTGCATCCTATATGATGGGAAGTCACATAAGCAGCACTGGCAGGATCTGCTGTTGAGTCCTAGGAACACACACACCTCAATAAAGTGGTGGGGTTGAGGATGATGGGAAAAGGAATGATGAAAGCTGAATGCTTGTTATTGGACTGGGTAAGAATAACAGCAAAATCAGTGTCTCCAAACCGCAAGTATGCAAAAAGGCACGTGTTTTGGAATTATGATTAGTGTGGGGAGAGACCACGGTGTCCGTTCACACTACATGATGTGTCACAACAGACACAGAGCAAGACCCCAGCTTGCCTGGGCAGGTGACAACGTCCAGATGCTGGACAGGCTGGCGGATGGTGGCATCAGCATCTTTGTCAGCCACGGGGGAGTCCTTGGTTAGCGGAAGAAGTGTGGGTTGGCAAAAAAGACAGCATCATCCTAGAGGCCCATGCAGGGACAGCTTGAGTCATTAGTCAGAGGACGCAGCATGTTGCTAATTACTGTGTTAAAAAGAGACACTGGTTCAGTGTTTATAAATACGAGGCCAGCTTTTCTTCCTGCTGACAACGTCAGCACTATATTTGTTGGCAGATTAATTAATGTAACAGATATCTGAACCAAATGTTCACAAATCCTAGCCACTTTAGAAGTTTCACCAAGAATTATTTTCAGTCTCTTGGCTGCTATATTGTTCTTCTTTCAAACTGTGTAAATCAGAGATAAATGTGTGAGAAGAAGCCCTAACTAGCTTTTAGCTTCTAAGTACCGCTAAAAAGGGGTTACCCACCTACGCTAAAGAAGTAATTTTTCTCACCCTACAAACAGAAGCGCTTTTTTGTTGTTACCTGATGCCAAGCATTTCTATTTCTAAGTATCAATAGCTTTTCAGCATATTCTGAAGTCTTACATCTTCCCTACCAAAATGGTAACTGAGAAAATGCAGTTTTTATTCTGCTCAGGTAAACACTTTAAATTTGAGTTTTTTTATTTGCCAGAAAATATAAATAGATATAAATTAAAATTACTGCTATTACAACTTGAGTTATATCCTACATCCTTGATCTGAGTGTTAGCTGGTCAGCTTCTGCTGCTTAAATGCAGAAGAGCACATATGATCTTTTTATCTGAACTAGGATAACAACTTTATTTTTCATCTTATCATTGAAGTGTTATCGTGGAGTGGGGGAAAACATATACTAGTATTAGGATTCCATAGTGAACAGCAAATTAATGTTGGTTTAAGTAAATTTGCAAGCTTTACCTTTAAGTATTTTTTCTCACTTAAAGGGACTGAAGAACCATTTGCTGAACATTAGGGGACAAGATACTTGCGTGATGTAAACTGGTGAGATCAATTTACTGAAATGCCAAGAAATGCCAGCTGATGAGCTTTCATGCTGAGTGCTAAAAAAGGAAAATAAGTGTACCTTTGATTAAGGAAGGCTGATAGAATAGGAAGAAAATGCCCCATTTAGAACAGAAATGTACTTATCAAAATATGAATAACATTTTTAATAAGAACTATTCTTCTCAAGCTTCCAGTACAAATATTCATCTTTTTTAAAATTAGGTATTCATAATGATGTTCATTTTCATTTGGTTTTCATCATCCATCAATACCACAGACTTTACTGGTGGAGTAGTAGCACATGGCAAAAGCTTATCTGCTGAAACTTAACTTTCTTTTTAAAAACACATAATTTGTGAGATTTGAGATAAATTTAAAGCTCTTCCAGACAGCTGAAATGTCTCAGATTTTATTGATGTGTTTTTCCTTAAAGAACCACGAATCTTGTAAGAAGATTTTGATTTCTCTCTAATGTGAAGTATAAGAATGCATTTTGATCCCTTTCAGTAACTGTGAGCCTTCTGGAAGAGTTTAAGTTTTGAAAACTAGCAATCAGTTATAGGAAGAGGGTTCATGTACATGGGCTTTACGTGTTTGTGTATGCTTAGTGGTTATGTGTTAAGAGTCACTCAGACCAGTGTGTTTTCTGCCTAAAACATACGAACTATCTTTTAAAAATATCTTTTTAAAGCCAGTATTTGGTTTATTCTCGATTAGTGGCGTTGCTTGCTCCCTTAACTCTTTCCAAATGCTACCTTCCCTGACACCTTAGTACATCACTGCATTAACTGCATAGGTGCTCTTGTGGAAGTGTTAATTATTCTAGTTAGTTCATAGTAGGGAATTTTTTTGTATGGGAAAAATAAAAAAATCTGCGACAGGAAAAAAGAAGCTTCAGAGTGGGCTGATCACATACTTCTTTTTTAAAATTTGAGCAGCAAAATCATATTTTTGTCTGAATTGAAGCATAGACATTGTAATGAAATTGTTAATAAAGTGAAAATGTTTACTTCTTTAAACCTACTTTCCTAGTTGTAATCTATTTATGCTAAAACTGCTTATGATATATGCAGAGAAAAAGGCATTTGCTGAGGATATTCTGCTAAAGTGGCAGAACATCTTCAACTTACAAAACCAGAATTCTGTTCACAGAAATTACAAGATCAATTAAAAATCACTTTATTTTTGCAGGACATCTTCTCAGAAAAGCTCCATAAGTCTTTGAATCTGTAAGAAGCACTTTTCAATAGAGTGTATAATCTTTACTCGCTGATTACTTCTGCACTGAGCCTTTAGGGAGTCATGCATTTACACTTTGTCCATGAACAGAAAATCAGGAAATGCCTAACATTGCATATATTCCATGTTACCTTGTATTTTTTAACTTAAATTATAAATAAGGTACAAAAGAGACAAGGGGGGGAACCCATATGTCTGGCATCTTGCTGTAAAGGAAGAGAGAGAAAAAATCAGTAATTAAAATTTTAATTAGTAATAGTCTAGATGCTAACATGCTTTGGGCAGTGGCCATAAAACTACACAAATAACAGTGTAGTAATATATGTGCTAGACTCGCGTAGACATTAGAAACACTAGAACTGGATTATGAAGACATATAAAATTAAAGATTCCCAAATTAAAAACATAAAACTGGTATACTATTATTGGGCTAATAAACCTGCTTAGGTAAGTATTTTCCATTTTCTTCTTTACCGTCTAATATAATGTGTTATCATTTTCCTGTTATGTGCTCAGGGTAGCAGTTCTTCTTTTATAAAAAGTACCAAAATGTCGACATTTTTCAACCCACATTAAATTTTGATCTATTTGTTTCTATTTTTTAAGTTATACAGGTAACATCCAAAGTTGCACAACAAGCACCGAGATATCAGAAATTTAGGAAGAACTCTAACACTCATTTAATAATAATGGGTTTTCTATAACTTTTTCTGGATGAAATAATAGTCATAAAAGAATGAGAAGAAGAACTATCATATAAAGTATTGTTTGACTACAAATAAACTTTTCCTGCCTACCAAACTTGTGGGATCAACCAGCAACCCTTCCAACAGCGCAGCTCCTGAGGAATCAAACAAATGCATTAAAACACAGGCTTTAACATCTCAGCAGTCTCAGGGGATGGAAACATAGCATCAGCAGCATGAATTCTTACATGTTTTTGACACTTCAGATGACAAGCAGTTAAAATATGGTACATTATTTATTATATCTTTAATAAACAGATCATATTGAAAATGGAAAATGTGAATCATCCTTGACACAGGTTTTATAATAAGGACTTTTTTCCTTTTTTTACAGTTGCACAATTTTAACTTTTCCTTTGCTCTGTCAGTGAATGTGACATTACATTTAAAGCTATTTTAAGGAGGCACTTGTATAATGTTAGTTGCTTTAGAAGGAATACTATCTCTTCCCACATTTTTTTGTGTGCAGTCCCCTAATATATGGAAGAGTGCCTCGGAGTATATGGTCAAGGAGAAGCAATAGCTTTCCTGCTCTTACTAGCAGAATATTGCTTTTTGTGTAAGTTAGTTCATCGTATATGTGGCCAAACATGCTGCAGGGCTGAGGGTCACAGAGATCAGTGCTTAATCTCTTATTTAAGGAAATTTATTTTCCAATTTAAGTTAAATATTAAAAAAAAAAAAGATTCTTAAATACTCTGTCTCCAACATTTATGCTGGGGAAGGGGAGAAGAGCTAGTTCAGCTTGAACAGGAAGCAGTACATTCCTCACTCTGTCTTAAATGGAACTCTAATTGATTTTGTTTTCTAAAATGTAATATTCATTTATCTCTTTTCCTTTCAGAGGCTGCAGTTTTGTGGTGTCCCTTTTACAGTGACAATGTTGTATAAAAGGAAGTAAAACTAGGGGACTCAGTTCAGCTCTTATTAACTGGAACATGGAAAAGATGTGATGCATGGTGTTGAGTGCCCCTATTAGGGTCTGGCTGTGACAGCTACTCACTGTGCGCTGTGGGATACAGAGACCTGGAACAGGGGCCAAGTCAGGAGACCTGAGATCACTACCAAAGTGAGCCAAGTCCAGAACCAGGAAAGTGTGAATGAAACATCAAGATGCTTTGGGTAATTGATCAGGTCCTGTGCAGAAGAAGGAATCTGGGAATCGTGTTTTATCATCCAGTAGTGGAGCTGATGAAGTGCATGATAACGGGCAAATGAAAATGAATACCACCTTGCATTATTTTAGGATGAAATTCCCTGCTAGATGCAAGACAATCACAATCAAATTGTGTTATTTAACTCCCAGTTTGCCTACTTAAGAAGTGATTATTGAGTCTCATGCTGATGCTGTATAATGGCAGGTCTTTAATTTCTGATAAAACCAAGTATGGCTACCTGCAGAATCATAACCTCTCCACAAAGACTGCAGAATTGGACCATATATGAAAATAGGACTTTCTTCTTTTCATACTGTCAATCAGTCAAACAAATAAACAGGAATAATCAGTTAAGAACTAGCTCCATGAAAAATAATTTCTTAGTAGGAGCCCTACAGTGAACGGCTCACTCTTCAACTAAAACTGTAAATGTAGATGAAAATGGGACCCACAACTAAATGCACATGGACATTAAACCTATGCTGGCCATAAAATGCAGAGGAGAAAAGCAGGCCCATGCTGCCCAAAGATGGCTTGGTAAAGGTGTGAATGCATTTCTCTCACTACACCTTTCTCCTACTGGTAGACTATCCCTGTATCCAAAATCTGGCCTTAGTTGTCTTCTGGATGCTCATTTATAATGAAACCAGGGGAAAAAAAAGTGTTTTGAGGGATACTCTATGGGGTCTGTAATGTAAATTAGATCTCTTCACAACTGAAATTTATCCTATTGCTGATTCATTATTAAATTCTGTGCCCTTACTTATCCACTATTTTCTCATTATTCTTGGTAAAGCAATAAATTACTTCAGGTCTTCTCTTGCCAGCTTCACATTCAATGCTGGGTCACTTTTACTGGCCCTTCTTTTGAGCAGATGTTGAATGGATCAACGATTTTAGCCCTTTTCTACCTTTATTAGCAAAGAAACAGTGATTTTACAGTAATAGAACTACCATTTACTATTCTGTATTGAGGACTAGCACAGGTCACAATCTGGTCTTTAATAAAAAGACCATATATTCATATTAAATCACCACTTGCAGAATAGCAGAAATCATTTTTCTGTATTTGTAAATACAATTACTGTTTAAATACCAGCCATTTACTGTCAAACACTCTTTCACTAATATCTAATAGAGATCATCATGGTTCAGAACAAAATTTTTCATTTAGTTTGGTTTTTACATAGGAAGGACACATTACTTATGCACATTCACTACAGCATGAAATGAAACATTTACATTTCTTTTGCAAATTTAATGTGCAGTGTAAGTTAAGCTATCATCTAAATCATCTCAAGTATCCTACAATCTGACTTAAGGACTCTGAATATTCAGCAGTATTTGTGAAATTTAGGCAAGGAATTAATCCATTAGGAGGCTAATTCTGCTAAACAACATGGTTCTGAGCACACTGATATTTTATTTTACCACTCATTTTTTCAAGCCCAGCTATTTTGTAGAGTTTTGAGGTGACGACAGACAACAGTATTCCAGAGAATACGGAGACCCTTGTGCCCAGTAGGACAACAGTCAAGTCAGAGCTCCTACAGAACAGGTAGAGTCTAGATTTAGTTTTCTCCATTGTGTCTTCGTGAGAACCTGTCAGTACCTAAAAGCCTAAACGAAGTGAACAGGTGAAATAGAATGTTGCCTCCAAATGTGTTTGCAATGTATTCAGCAGTATTCCTTTAGAACAGACATGTAAACAAAACTATCTGTAAGGGTCAGTAAAGCTAATTATTGGTGGCATAGAGGGTAAGAGGAGAGGCTCTACTTCTATGGAGATTTTCAAATGCAAAGAAGTTAATATTAACTTAAAATAAAATGGTTATCCTGGGTCAGAACAAGTATCCATGGAGTAAAGTGCAAGTCCAAACAGTAGCCTGAAGGAGTTGCAGTAACAGGTGACACTACAAGTAGCAACAGAACTAAACCGTGACCTTAGTAGTCAAAGGAAGAACTGTCTTCCTTTGGAAGTCATTTCTGACTTCACTTTCTGGCTAGAAACTGCTTCAGGAAAACCCTACCTTGGCAACTCTGTGTGCATTTGATACCATAGGTTTCTATTGAATGCGAAGAGAGGTTTGGGGCTTGTGTGCCAGTACTGATCAAAGTAGGACTGGATTCTGTTATAATTGTGTTACATAATTTTGGACCAGTTACAGTTCACAACTTTTCAGGAGTTTCTGAACAATCATAAATGAAGGCATATTCCTAAATAATTAGTTGTGTTATCGTGCTCGAAAGCAGAAGCTATAATGAAATGATATATGAAATCCTGACAATTTCTTCACTGGATATAAGGCGCTAACTACTGAAAGGGACTTCACTATGATATACATTCACAAACCTGGCAGCCAGGTCTTTGAAAGTATTGAGAATTATTTTTTTATCTTTTCACAAGGATAAATAAATGGGTATGTTGCTGGATAATAAGATGGTATAATGAGCGGCAAGTACCACTACTTGTTAGAACTTGCTGTATTTGCTAAAACTGAATGTTCAGCATCTTTTCTGAATGCCTGGACAGGATTTTTGACTTTGAGAGAAGTAAAAGGAAATATTTGAAATATATGCTAAAAGATCTAATGAACTCAGAGTGAAAACATACAGCTGAAGACTGAGAAAAAGATTTTAATCATTACCTTCAATTTCTGGTTGCCAAGGTATTCCGCACCAAAACTAACGAACCAACCAACCAAAAAAAAACCACCCCAAATGTGATCTTCTAAAGTTTATTGGCAATGTTCACTCTATTACTCACTGAATGAATGGAATAGAAAATCAAAGGAGGTTTTGAATAGAAAATTGTTTATACAGAGTAAAAATGAAAGGTGTAAGGGGTAAGGGAGACCCTCCTGTTGAGTAACCAGGTTCGGAATGGACCCCCTTGCTTTCTAATCTCCTTCTCAGAGAGGAGCCTAGGTGTGGCTGAATACTAATAACAGAGTAGGACAGTGAATAATAAAAACAAAACTAAAAACACCTTCCCCACACTCCCGATTCTTTCTATGCTCAAGTTCACTCCTCTACTTCCTCCCACCCAGATTGCTGCAGGGGTATGGCGAATGGGGATTACAATCAGTTCATAACACTTTGTTTCTCTTTTCCTTCCTCCTCACCCTGTTCCCCTGCTCCAGCGTGGGGTCTTTCCCACAGGATACATTTCTTCAGGGACTGCTCCAACAAAGGTACTTTCCATGGCGTGCAATCCTTCAGGCACAAACTGCTCCAGTGTGGGTACGCCATGGGCCACAGCTCCTGCCAGGACACTGCTTCTGCATGGGCTCTTCACAGGCTGCAGCTTCCTTCAGGGCATGTCCACCTGCTGTGGTGTGGGTTCTTCCATGGGCTGCAGGTGGATATCTGCTCCGCCGTGGACTTCCATAGGCTGCAGGGGGACAACCTCCTTCACCATAGTCTTCACCATGAGCTGCAGGGAAATCTCGTCTCTAGTGCTACTTCACTCCTGATTTTCTCTACCTCCTTCACCCAAGTGGTGCAGGGGGACGGGGAATGGGGGTTGTGGTTGGTTCACCACATTTTGTCTGTGTTGCTCCTTCTTCCTTGGGGGAAGATTCCTCCCACTCTTCCCCTGTTCCAGTAAGGGGTCCTTCCCACGGGAGGCAGTCCTCCTTGAACTTCTCCAATGTGAGTCCTTCCCACAGGCTGCAATTCTTCACAAACTGCTCCAACACTGGTCCCTCCTACCAGAAACAGGCTGCTCCACTGTGGGTCTGCCATGGAGTCACAAGTCCTGCCAGCAAACCTGCCCCAGCATGGACTTCTCTCTCTCCGCAGGGCCGCACGTCCTGCCAGGAGTCTGCTCCTTGCAGAGTCTCCATGGGGTCACAGCCTACTCTGGGCATCCACCTGCTCTGGTGTGGAGTCCTCCACGGGCTGCAGGTGGAGATCTGTGCCACCATGGACCGCCATGGGCTGCAGGGGCACAGCCTGCCTCACCATGGTCTTCACCACAGGCTGCAGGGGAAGCTCTGCTCCAGGGCCTGGAGCACCTCCTCCCCTTCCTTCTGCACTGACCTTGGTGTCTGCAGGGCTGTTTTGGTCTCATATTCTCGCTGTTGTCTCCCAGCTGCTGTTGCACAATGGTTGTCGATCCTTTCTTAAATATGTTATCACAGAGGCACTACCAGTGTAGCTGGTGGGCTTAGCTTTGGCCAGTGGTGGGTCCATCTTAAAGACAGTTGGAGCTGGATCTGTCTGACCTGGGGACAGCCCCTATGGTCCTTCAGAAAGCCATCCTTGCAGCTTGTCCCCTCCCTCCATTACCAAAACCTTGCAAGTAAACCCAATGCAACACTTTCAGTCTTTTTTTGTCTTTAGTTTCTAGGTGTTTTTTTCCATATTGTTTAAAAAAAACCAAACACACCAGTATTAGGATCTGTTGTTGTGAAACAGTTGTATTGGTGTTATGTCAGCCTGATGGTGGAAGGAGCTTTTCAAGGGGAAGGTTTTGTGGATCGCATTTTCCTTGCACTAAAAATCCATGAAACTGAAGGTGTTTTTTTTCTCAGGGGAGATTTCATCAGTTTAAGTCTTCAAATGGTTGTAAAGGCTAGTGATTCATTGCTTAAAATTTGATCTTTTATGTAAACAAGGCTTGATGTAGTAATTGCTTTGAAGTTTAGGTCTGAGGTTTCAAGCTGGCATCTGATTCTGAGAGCAGATAGAAGGTGTTGAGCACAGTTTGACGTGTGTGTAGGAAGCCTGTGCCAGGGAGCAGGCAGGCAGGCACACTTAATTGGAGCAGTTGAACCTAGATATGACTCATTCAGGAATCACTGTAATTGTTAAGGAGAAATAAAATAGAAAAAATAACTTTTCTAACAAAATGGAAAATAGATATTTGTAAATATTGAAGTGACTTAGCCAATTTTAATGAATAAAACATTTTAGCCACCTTAACTGTCTAAGACCTCAGATTACTATGTAATTTCAGCTAGGTTTTAATTAACGTAACTTTTATGTCTTTGATGCAGAAGATATGAAAGATCTCTTTTCACACCTACTAGCTGCATTGTATCCAAGAGCTTTTTCTTGTAGACTTTCTGACACCTTAATTTTAGTAATTACTTTCACTGAAAAAAATAGTTATAACTGAGCATCATCAGCAAATCATTAATGGCTATGATTATGATGAGTAACCATCTTTTCCAATGACTATTCGACTATATTCCAATGACTGAAAAAACCCAAAAGACTGCTGGTAGAAGTAAGCAGTTGATGTCTAGAGGAGGACAAAGTATAGCTGTCATCATGCCTGTAGGTTTAGCAGACCAAAATACTTGGAACCATTTTAACATTGAATTCTATTCCATGTTAAATTCTGTATGTGTGTATGTCAGCCACACATTGTGTATCACAGCTTCAGGGAGACCTGTGTGATGCTGCAAGAGGAAAGATCTCTCAACATCTCTTGAGCAGGGGGTATCCTGGAGACTGGCATAAATTCCAGTTGTTAAATGCTTGAGACAATGTCTTGAACTAATTTTTTTCATTACTAAAACAGGTTTGGTCTTGGTTTGCTTGGGTGTGGTGTTTGTGGGTTTTTGTTGTTTTTTCCAACCCCCCAAGATCGGTACCAAGAAAATAGGAAGACATTACAAATGCAACTTTTTCACTCCTAGTTTAATACTTCTAGTCATGTTAACTATGTATATATTTCTAAGATGTATTGTACATTTGTCTATCAGTTGTTCCTTCATTTTGCATTTCTTGGTAAATCCTTTGTGCACCATTGCAGTGTGCTGTAGAGCAGCTTTATGGTAACAATCTGATCCCAGCTCACTGACAGCATTTAGGTGGACAGTGATTTATGTTTTTTTTACAATTCCTTTTAAAATAGATAAAAATGAACCATTAACAGATTAAAATCAATCTGTAGTAAAAAGATAAATTCTTAACATTTCATAGTCAGAAGTCTTTCCTGAAGTATCAAGTTAATTTTTACAGTTTGGATAACTGAACATAAAAAAAAATGGCAGCAATATTTACTTTCTGGTTTCCGCGTAACACTGTAGTTTAAAACACTATACTGAACAAAATAGTCCATGCACCTGTAGGTGATTTTATCATTGTAGCTACAGTGGTAGTGAGTGGTTAGTCAAATAGATGCAGCCCTCTCATCTCCCATACAAACTACAAGACAACCACAATAAAATTATGATAAGGTTGTATGCTGTGGGGTTTTTTTTTTGGTTCTTTGGGGTTTTTTTTGGCTTGCTACTTGCTTTTACACAGGCTAAAAACATTTCTGATTTCCATAGGCTGAAAGTGTTTCTGGATTATTCAGTCAAAACTGTGCAAAGCAGTTGCACATATTTCATAATGAAAAACGTGTATTATACTTTTCAGATATTAAACTGGTTAACACCCTTGCAGTCTCTAGGAAGCTGCAAATATACTTTGAAAACAGAAGCTCTAGGTAAGTCTGAGAATGGCCACTCCTCTGTATAGTTACTGTCTCTGTCAGAAGTGCTGGTTGGTGTCTTCACATTAACAGGGCAGCTCTGAGATGACTTTCTGTAGTCAGTCACATACACACGTTATTTGAAACATGTTGAGCTAGAAAAGTTTATCATCTTCCTGAATGAAGTAATTCCTTCTTGTGAGATAATAAAGCAGACTATTTCTGCAGAATGGAATAATTCAACAGCAGCTCAATTCAGTATCTGGAAGTTGTGGGCAATTCTACAGTTTAGTGTAGCTAGGACAGGAACGGTGGTAAGGAGTGAGAGGGAAATCTGGATTGAAACGAAACATTAGGTTAAAATGCATTTAAGTTCTAGGAATTCAAGGGAAGAAAGCAATACGAAACCAATCATCCTGTTTAATACTGTGTGTCAGATGGTTTATTGTGGATGTAGTATAAGGATGCAAACACAGCAAGGGCTGTATCTGGAGATCATATGTTCCATTATGGCTTTCTTCCTAGTATTAGGTGGCATACCTAGAAGAATTAAATGATATTTCCTGGACCCAAAAGACCTCCTTCAGGGTTGAACTCTTCACTTTGAAAGCTAGATGAAGCTCACTGTATACTGCTATCTGTACACTGCCTGTTTGCATTTCTGTCTACTAGTTTCTTGTAGTCCATGATACAGTTAAGGCTGAGCTGAGGACATGGTGTCTTGTTCACGTCAACCACTGTGCCATAGCCTGGTTGAATAAATGCTAACTTGGACACTTTGAAATTTATGTCTCAATGGCATCTTGGAAGCTGGCTAATTCCACAAGTGCTATGTGTTTATTTGTATCAGATGGCACCTGAGTCTGGAGTGTGGTTGAATCTCTACTGAAATGGCCTTGCATCTATGCCTAGGCTTCTTATACAAGATTTACAAGTTGATAACTTCCAAAATGAGTATTTTCAGTATAGTACAGTCTGAATTCAGACAAATATTGTAAGTCTGATAGTATAGGCAGATATTTTTTCAGGCGTAACTACAATCTAAAACACAATCGTATTTCTGTCTCTCCATGTGTCTTGTCTCTCTCTGTCTCAGAGATCTAACTCACCCTGCTTGAGCAAGGGAGCAGGACTAGATGAAGACAAGAGGTCCTTGCCACCCTCAGCCATTCTCTGATTCTATGTTCACACTCAAGTGAATCACTTGTGCTCAAGCTCTTCTAATAGACTAGCACTTCTGAAAAGGTCTTCCCGTCCTAGTAAGCTCATCCTGTGTGTGAGACCCATCTTAATGGTGGACAGTCTAGTATGAAATATTAGAACAAGAAAAATCTAGATGACTTTAATTTGCAACATAAACAGAGATGTGTTTTACAGATTTTCGGTGAGCTGACAATGCTGTACTTCGTGAATGTAGATTTTTGCTGCATGTTCTAATTAACAGATATCTGTTTAGGTTCTTGGTGTTTTAGTGCCATAATTAGATGCTTAGTTAATATTTCAGGTTACATGAATGCAAACTTCTCAGAGCTTGAAAACTTTCTTCAAATAAGCACATCACTTGTTTCGAGAGTACTGTAGATTTATCAACAGATAAGAGGTTTCTTTCCCTGAGCAAGGAAGGCTTAACAGACTTTGAAGTGCATGTGCAGAACCTGGAGCAATTGCTGGCATATTTCATAACAACTAACCTCTATGCAGTTGTGATAGGTAGTCATTCTTTTGCCAGCAAGGCCTTGAGTATATAACTGGAAATGACTATTTGGTTTAATGACAGGCTTTAGCTGTGCCAAATGATAAAACAGGGCAAATGGTAAAGCAGAAGTGTAAAGATCTTTTTAATAACATCATCAGAAAGCATTACAAATGTGAAATCAATAAAATAAAAACCACTCAGCAATTACTTTGATATACCACTTAAGACATTTGCAAGGAATATTACAACATTAGCAATTATTAGATGCTTAATCATTGACAATAAGTACTTGGCAAATCAGTAAAAAGTACTTAATAATTTATTTCTGTTTAAGAAGTGTCAAATTTGCTATTTTGTTAGTTTCTAGGTCCCTGATACTGTATAAATGAATCTTAAAATTTATTAATGCCGTCTTCACACAAGTTAAATACCTCTTAGTTCGCAGTTCTTCGTGAGTCTTGTAAAAGCTGTGAAAGACAGCAACATAAAATGTAGCAAAAATAAACTATAACAATGAGTGAGATTTTGCGATGTGTTCAGCATCAGGCTCACTCTTAGTAAGATTTGTTTATAATTGATTTTAAGTAGATGTATGCTTAAACCATATCTCAGTGATCTAAGATAATTGGTAGTCCTAGCCTTCCCCTCGGATAATGACAGCAGAGATGATAACAGGAATTACTGACACAAAAGCACTCCTCAAATTTAAAACCAGAAGTAGCATAATATACAAAAATTTATTACGCTGAAATACAGCTAACCAAATGCTAACGAATATTCTCAGTTTGCTTCCAAACGATACAGATGTTTTGAGCAGTCCTACTTGGTCATATTAGTTTGCCCTTCTATTTTTCTTGCTATGCTAGCAGGGCTGGAATGTAATGTTAGTTCAGTAAAGCTGACAATTAAACAAATCTCTAAGATACCCACTTTATGGGGGATATATTTAGTAGGAAGAAATATGTCTTTTATCATACCACTGACCTATTTGGAAAAAAAAAATTGATAAGGTTTTAAGCCTGTAAGACAAGGATACAACTATTTAACATTTTGACTCTGCCTTTTTTTTTTTTTTTTATTTCCTGTGATGGCAGTGGTATTTGACACTACAAAGAAGTATTATAGAAGTCAAAGATAGACGAGATTCATTTGGGTCACAAAAGGTCCTCTATAGGGAGCAAGAGAAATTTTGAAAGCAACAGCCTCAGCAGTATGTCATGTTACCAGAGCTCAAGATGCAAGGTAATTTAAAAAGTAACATAATCTGATGTCATACTAATGAAGATGAAAAGGGGTGGAAAGAATAAGCCTACTTAACATCTAGCTTCCGTTGGGTTGAGCTGCAATAAATATTTGAATCTTCTGTATACCTAGCAGACACCACGTGCTTGGACTTTACAGGTGTAGGGTCAATATTACTAGTTTTGTAACATTTTTTATTTTCTTCTCCTTGCTTACATCCATATTCTTATATCAACAGCACAAATATTTGACTAAAGCTGATTCATACCCTTGGAAAATCAGAATTAGGTTTATATTTTTTTTGTTTCTCCAGGACACAGAATTCTAGAATTTCGAAAATGTGTGCAATGGTCTGTTTATTGAGGTGAATGCTTTAGACTGAACGAAGAGTGAAATATTTAAATTGCTACTGAACTAGGAAGGTTTTAATTGGTTTTCTGCTGAAACTATTAGCTGCTGAATATTTTGTGGAAATAGAATATGGATTGAACTGCCCCACATTCGTATTTAGTCAGTTAGATTTTACTAGTTTTACTAGAAGTGCCATAACTGAATATATATGCATGAATATATATGCATATATATCCTCCTGATACTAAAATAATGATTTGTGCTTTTTAGTAGGTACTTTCCATGTTTTTCCTTATAATGCAAAGAAGAAACAGCAAGAAAAGATACTTTTACCTGAGTAGTTATTAATTTTAGTAGAAATCTTTCAGCTATATCTACCATGTACTTCAATAAAAATTCAAACACATAGTAGCATGACAGTTCATCAAATTCTACTCAACCAGATAATCCCTTCACTTTACAAACACTGCAAATATAGCAAATCTTTTGATAAAGGTTATGTCAAATTACAGAAATTCAGTGTTCAAAACTTGTACAGCAAATTATAGTTTTGAAAACTGGTGTTGGTAATTGTCTGGCCTATACTCTAACTAATGATTGCACTCTTTTCTTCTTACATAAAATCACAGCAACAGCAGCAGCAGCTATGATGTCCAAAGCCTGGCCCTGCAAAGATCTGAAAAATTTACCTGTCCAATAATAGTATTTAGTATTTTGGTCATATTATAATAATAATGTCTTCTCCACACCTGTGTACAGTTAGTGATTGTAATCACTTTATGAAGTAACTGATTTTGTAACTATGTGTGCTCACCTTGAAGTCTGAATAGTAGCTATTCTTATGTTTAGGTTAGGTTATTAGTACAAACATTAGGGGGAGAAAAGAAAATAAGCCTCTAAAACATCTTGGTCTATCACTTTCTGCACCAAGAAATGTCAAAACTTCGGTACACATTAATTTTATTAGGACAGTGATTTTTCTCATTTACCTTAACTTTTCTGTATCTCGATTTAAATACGTAACCAATGATTTGTTTAGAAAGTTAATAAAAACGTCAGAGAAAAATTATCTGTTTTCAAGAGCTTAAGGGTACTGTAATGGTACAGAAAACTCCCAAGAACCCTGTTCTAAATCAATTTGTTTCAGAATTGCTAAGCCTTGGTGTGGTTATTTTTTTTATTTCTTTGATATTAATTTTGGCCTGTTATTGTATATGGGAAAGTGTGCTGTATTTTCTATGTTTTGTAGTGTATGTGCAAGTGAAGTTATGAGGAGTAGAAAAAAAACCAGTAAAATGCAGCCAGAAGGAGGGGTAGGTAAATGAATATCTGTTTTTTTATAATCTAGGTACAGCATGAGGGAGTACATCTTGAACTGCTATAAAATGACTAGCATCACTTCTTTTACAAAGTGATACATAGTTACATAACTTGAAAAACTAGAAGGCTGCTTCAGAAAAATGAGGAGATAATGGATTGTAACTTAGAATTAAAGACAAGCCTAAGACCCTGAGAGATCTGAACATCCCTCATCTCCTCTCAGTGTAGCTTTGCAGTTTTCGTTACTCAGGTAAATTGGAAACACAGTGAGTGCATATGGGAAGTCTTTATTGAAGTAATTTAAGCTGATACACTGCTCTGTACTGTTGGTTCTTTGCAAAGCCAGAAAAGTCTTTCCAGCTGGGATCCAAATTTTGCATATTAAAATTATTATCCTTTGATTGAAAAAGATTTGAGAAGAACCAAATTGTTGTCTTTTTTTCTACTATTATGAAATACTTTCTCCACTCCATTTCTTAAGATCACTGTGCATTACAGTACTAGTTCTCTACCAAGAATGATGAGAAAAACTGACAAATTCATATTCATTATCTTTCAAGATATTTCAAGATCTGTAGTAGTATTCTTGGTAATAATATGAAATGATAGGCATTAAAAATATTATTATAAAATATAAATATATATAAATATATAAAATATAAATATAAAAATAAATAAAATATATAAAATATAAATAAAATATATAGCATGATACATTATAATATATAAGATAAAATATAAATAAATAAAATATAAATATATATAAAAATATAAAAATATATAAAATATTATTGGAATGTTATGCGTGATGAGAGGCATTTATATTTATACACAGTTAGAGAATACATATCTTTGTTCTTCACATAACAGTGATAAACAAATGCAACAGGCTGACGAAAATGTCCGATAACAGCAAAATATACTGAAAAGAAAACATAAAAAACTTTACTCCAAAGTTCTTGCAGAAGGCAGATCATTAGGACTTACAGTCTGATATGAGTTAATCATCCCCTGATTAACACCATCTTTGGGTTCCAGTAATTTGTCAAGTAATATAAGAAGTGGTTGATAATATAGACTGTACAGAAGTTTAGCATAGAAATGATGGGAAGAGGACTAAGAAAATTATTGCTAGAGATGTGCAGCAAAGATGGCTAACCATACTGACATTTGATCTTGGTTGTTTATATCCATTTCTCTTTATTGTCTTTAATGTTACTGTTGTTGCTGTTGTTGCTTGTGTGGGATATTTTCTAGTAATAGTTGTCTTTTTTCTCTTCCCATCATTTCTGTGCTAAACTTCAGAAGAAAGAGATTGCGTTTTCATGCACATTAGTTAGACCAGCATGTCTGAATGCTCCTATGATGTAAATAAATGATCAGCAGGGTTTAAAAAATGAACAATGATATCTCGTGCACATAGTAGCTGAGGCAAAGTTAATAGCTGATGACTGTTGAAGTCAGCTCTTTTGGTTGATGTTGTCTTTCTGTTATGTGTTCTAAAAAATGTCTTTTCTGGATTTGGAGTAGAAAGAAATTGGCCTTTGAATTTATCAAAATAATCAGTGATTAATTTTAAAATATGAGGATCAGACTTTCTTAAGAGTATTGGGAATTTTACAGGCATTATGTAGCAGCACCCTGTACTTCCAAAATGATTAACACAACTGACAGTTCTAATTTTGAAATCATTTTAAATGTCAAAACACTGAGACCTGGAGTGCTTGATAAAAATAAGCTTATATAGTTTCTGATAATTGTATTTCACATTATTCCTTTAGCCAGTATATCAGTACTCTATCATAATGACAGACAGAATTCTGTTAAAATTTTGAAAAAGGTCTATTTTTGATGTGGCTAAAGGACTGGCTTGGTATAACCTCCTCTTACCTCAACCTCAAATGCAAGTTCAATAAATAGCTCTTTATGAATAATGAGTGTTTAGGTCAGTCCAGAGATAAATCTGAATTATAAGACTACCAACAGAAATTAGTTGACTCTGGCTTAAGCATGACAGCTTCAGAACATTTGAAACAAAGAATTGTTTAAGCCATAACAGCATAAATTATATCCATACAAATGACTTTGGATGGATGCCCCTTTTATGTCAAAGCTGAAATCAGTTCAACTGAGCCTTTTAAAATTGCTTAGGGACTATTCTGCACAGTGACAAAGGAACAACACTGGATATTAAATAGGTGGCTACTTAGGTGGCTGTCTCCAGCCTGTACACATTGTGCTTGTGTTATGCTAGAACAGGATGGAAGGAATAGGGAGAGGTCTACTGACTCTATTGACATTAGTAGCTGGAAGCAGTCCAGGTTCTATCTAGATGTTCAGTGCAACTTTGACTATTAAGAAGGCAAAATGGGTTTCATGATGGTCTTTCATCAGATTTTGCATTGAATGGTCCTGTCTTGTGAGAGAAAATGTGCTTGACTGACTGAAGAACAAACCCATTTGGGCTAAGAAAATCAACTTATCTAGGTACTCATCAGTGATTATAAAGGATGAGGACAATACAAATGATTCACAGAATCAGAGAATCATTAAGATTGGAAAAGACCTCTAACACCATGAAGTCCAACCATCAACGCAACACCAACATGCCTGCTAAACCATACCCCGAAGTGTTACACGTTTTTTTAACACTTCCAGGGATGGTGACTGCACCACCTCGCTGGGCAGCCTGTTCCAATGTCTGACCACTCCTTCAGCAATGAAATTTTTCCAAATATCCAATCTAAACCTCCCCTAATGCAACTTGAGGACATTGCCTCACGTCCTATCGCTGATTACCTGGGAGAAGAGACCAACACCTGCCTCATTAAAACCTCCTTTCAAGTAGTTGTAGAGAGCAATCAGGCCCCTCCTCTTCTCCAGACTAAACAGCCCCAGATCCCTCAGCCGCTCCTCGTAAGACTTGTTCTCTAGACCCCTCACCAGCCTCGTTGCTCTTCTCTGGACACGCTCCAGCACCTCAATGTCCTTCTTGTAGTGAGGGACCCAAAACTGAACACAGTACTCCAGGTATGGCTTCACCAGTGCTGAGTACAGGGGCACGATCACCTCCCTACTCCTGCTGGCCACACTATTCCTGATACAAGCCAGGATGCTGCTGGCCTTCTTGGCCACTTGGGCACACTGCTGACTCATGTTCAGCCGGCTGTCAGTCCACACCCCAACATCCTTTTCCGCCGGGCAGCTTTCTAGCCACTCCTCCCAAAGCCTGTAGCGTTGCACGGGGTTGTTGTGACCCAAGTGCAGGACCCGGCATTTGGCCTTATTGAAACTCACCCAATTGGCCTCAGCCCATCTATCCAGCCTGTCCAGATCCCTGTGCAGAGCCTTCCTGCCCTCAAGCAGATAGACACTCCTGCCCAGCTTAGTGTCACCTGCAAAGTTACTGAGGGAGCACCCAATCCCCTCATCTAGATCATTGATACAGATGTTAAACAAGACTGGACCCAAAACTGAGCCCTGGGGGACACCACTTGTGACCGGCTACCAGCTGGATATAACTCCTTTGATCACCACTCTCTGGGGTCAGCCATTCAGCCAGTTCTTTATCCAGTGAAGTGTACACCCATGCAAACCACGGGCAGCTAGTTTCTCCAGGAGGATAATGTGGGGAACAGTGTCAAAGGCCTTACTAAAGTCAAGATAGGTAACATCCACAGCCTTTCCCTCATCCACTAGGCGGGTCATCTGGTCATACAAGGAGATCAGGTTGGTCAAGCAGGACCTGCCTTTCATGAACAGATGCTTGCTGGGCCTGATCTTCTGGTTGTCCTTCACATGCCCAGTGAGTGCACTCAGGATGAACTGCTCCGTAATCTTCCCTGGTACCGAGGTCAGGATGACAGGCCTGTAGTTCTCAGGATCCTCCTTCTGGCCCTTCTTGTAGATGGACGTCACATTGGCAATCCTCCAGTCATCTGGGACCTATTCTGTTAGCTAGGACTGCTGACAGATGATGGAGAGTGGCTTGGCTGTCTCCTCCACCAGTTCTCTCATCGCTCTTGGGTGGATCCCATCTGGCCCTGTAGACTTACAAGTGTCCAGGTGGCTTAGCAGGTCATTAACTGCTTCCTCCTGGATTATGGGAGTTTTATTGTGCTCTCCATCCCTGTCTTCAAGCGCTGGGGGCTGACTAGCCTGGGAATCACCAGTCTGACTATTAAAGACTGAGGCAAAGAAGACATTAATTACCTCAGCCTTTTCCTCTTCCCTGTTGCATGTACTCCTCTTGAGTTGCCTGCCCTTTGTTCCAGAAGTGGTAGACCCTTCCTTTTTTCCTGAGTCCCAGCAAAAGTTTCCTGTTCAGACAGGAGAGTTGTCTTCCCAGCTGGTTCGTCTTGCAGCACATGGGGACAGCCTGCTTCCGTGCCTTTAAGTCTTGCTCCTTGAAGAGCGTCCAGCCTTTCTGGACCCCTTTGCCCCTCAGGACTCTCTCCCAGGAGACCCTCTCAACCAGTGTCCTGAACAGGCCAAAGTCTGCCCTCCAAAAGTCCATGGTGGTGGTTTTGCTGACCTCCCTCTTAACTTCACCAAGAATCATGAACTCTATCATTTCATGGTGACTAAACCAAGACAGTCTCTGACCACCACGTCTCCTACCAGTCCTTCACTGTTAGTAAATAGCAGGTCTAGTGAGGCACCTCTCCTGGTAGGCTCACTTACCAGCTGCATCAGGAACTTATCTTCCATACACTCCAGGAACCTCCTTGACTGTTTCCTTTCTGCTGTGTTGTATTTCCAGCAGACATCTTGTAAGTTAAAGTCCCCTACGAGAAAAAGGACTAGAGATTGTGAGATTTCTGTCAGCTGCTTGTAGAAAACTTCACCTATCTCTTCATCCTGTTTGGGTGGTCTATAACAGACCCCTAACAGGTTGTCTGCATCTGCCTTATTGCCTTTCCCACTCACCTTTACCTATAAACCCTCTACCTTATCATCTCATTGAGCTCTATACAGTCAAAACAGTCCCTAACATAGAGAGCCACTCCACCGCCTCTCCTTCCTCATCTATCCCTTCTGAAGAGTTTATAGCCATCCATTGCAGCACTCCAGTTGTGAGAGTCATCCCACCATGTTTCTGTGATGGCGACCAAGCCACAACTGTCCTCCTGCACAATGGCTTCCAGCTTCTCCTGTTTGCTGCCCATGCTCTGTGCATTGGGGTAGATGGGTAGCTGGGCTATTGATTTCACCCCCAACATTGGCATGCCACAGCTGGGCTCATGTCTAGTGAGCCTGGTTATATTCCCTTCCCCCTCTGAACCTAGTTTAAAGCCCTCCTGATGAGCCCCGCCAACTCATGTGCAAGAATACTTTTCCCCCTTTGAGACAGCTGGACTCCATCTGTCACGGGCATTCTGTAAACACATTTTTTGTTATCCCTTACAGTAGTGGACAGACTGAGTTCTATCTGGGCTTTTGCCTTTCTAATTTCCTCTCTGCAAGACCTAAAGAGATCCCTGTACTCCTCTTAAGTTGCCTGCCCTTTCTTTCATAAGTGGTAAACCCTCCTTTTTTGATTCCTTCTTATCCATATGTCACTTTGTTAATAGGGACATATGTTCATTGTGTTTATTTTTATAAATCTATGTAGGATGCTGCAGTACTCAAAATATATGTGCGCATTCTTATGAAAAAATAATACTTTTTAACCACATCAGCTTTTAAAATGTAAAAATTTCCCATTGTTTTCTATTTAGTTAACTCCCTCACTTTAGAACCATTCTTGGATATTGAGGCATGGGAAACTTTCCTTTTGTATGAGTCTCATTCTTTCTAAATGTCTTTTGCTGCTAAAAATTAATAGCATACTACCTCTGAGTTTATGGATTTATCACTCAATATATCTTTCCTTTTACATCCAAACAAAATGAATAAATGAAATAGGATGATTAAAAAAAAATCCCCAAGATGCTGTTCATATTTTATAAGACATTTAACCCAATGACATTATTTTTGTCAAATATCCTGCCCTTACATAGAACTAGTTAAAACAGAAGATGAATTCCATTTTTCAGGAGGAAGCAGGTAGCAAAGAACCTTGCAAAGTAAAAGCATGGAATTAAAATAACTACTCTGACTAGAGCACAGATTTAGCGTAAAACATCTTTCTCTTTCAGACCAAGATAGGCATCTGTCATGCTGAATAACAGCAGTGAATACAGAACAGCATTCATCTGTGTCACAAAAATAACATATCTTGCTGACTGTTAATGTGACCATTGCTGTGAAAAAGGTGTTAGCAAAAGCAAATACTTTTTTATTCTTACCACATCACAGAAGAAGGTCGTTTGGGCATATTTTTGTCTGTGGATGATATATATACGTATAGTTTTTTAAGCCAGAACGTATGTGTAGGCATAAAAAAGGGGTGGAAAAATCTTATAATAAATAAGATTGGATAACTTCAGGTTTTGTTGTTTGTTTTTTTTTTTACACAGGTTTTTAAATTGGAAAACTCAGATTATTTATTTAAATAAGCCCTACAGAAATAGTGTTATGTCCAGACAGAATATTTAGTCAGAATAAAACAGCAGACCATAAACTCGGCCACACAAACTTTTAGGTATGAAGTGTAAATTGAAGTCCTCCTTCTGAATAGTTTAAAAATTTAAAACTGGACTTTTCATAGGTAAGCCTATCACACAAAACAGCACAGTAGGGATAAGCCCAAAGCTGAAAAGCGTACTTTCAAAGCTAAGATGTAGGCTGCTGAAATGTTGAGTTGAATGCTCTGAAACAAATTTATTTGTTCGGAAAAAACAGGTATAACACCAGAAAATCCAGCCTACTCTGAGAATTAGACAACAGCAGGACCATTTTTAGGACTTCTGCTGAAACTAAAAGAAATGTTACTACCCAGTTGATCTGTACTCATAAAACCACGTAAAATAATTCTCCAATATTTTACAGCAAGTCAACAGACAGAATGATTTCTGTAAATGCCTGTGGATTCCAAATGTGGACTTTTCCACAGTTTAGGACTGAAGTATAATGGTTTAAAATAGTATTACAGGACATACTAGGTCTTCCCTGATCATTAGCGAGCGTTCTGCAGATTATCATTTGGGAGAGCGTGACACCTTGAAAAACTTGGACATTCAGTTCTACTAAACACATACAGGAATTGAATAGCCAAGAATGCAGTGATACAGTAAATTTCTAATTGCAAATTACTTCACTTTCCACACTTAGATGATTCCTCTACCAATGTTTGATTTTTAAGAAAGTAATTTCTGAAGGGCAAAACGGCACCTTCTGGAGGAAGACAGTTACAGTATCCATACATAATACTGGATATAACTCCACTTCACTTCAAGGAAAAAAAGTACTTGCCCATTTAAAATGTCTAGAGAATAAAATATGTAATACATTACTATATATCACTTATTCAAAATTGACCTAGGTGTGTGGGTCTTCTTCAGGTCCCTTGCGGCAGGAAATGTAATTTTGTTTTCAACTAAAATATTTGTAATAACTTCTGTGATATGAATATTCATTGAAAGAATATTTTTAAATGTTACTAATAAGTTTCTGTAACATGAGTAGAAAGTGTATCTATTCTCATGTGACCTAAGGAGAAAAATACAGCAAATTTCTAGCACTTTGATATGTCTAAGGACCACTTAAAGGCATTTAACGAAACTATATAAAAACAACCATTCCCATTTTGCAAACTGGTATGTTGCAGAGTAGAAAGAAGGAATAAATAGTCAGCAAGACCTAGGATAAAACTAACACCACCATACCTCCCCCCAAAAAAAAAACTCCATCAAGAGATTTCCCCTTCTGTGCACACATTCTAGTGAATTTTGATCTCTCCCAGTATCCATGAAATGTTTATATCTCTGTATTGATTTGAAAAGGTCTTGGACATTTAAGCTTCATCTACCATGTCCTATTCACAGTATCAGTGCTGTCCCACTTGTTCAGCTTGACATCTTAAGCATTTGTTGAAATAAAGACTTTAGAAATTTGTTTCATGAATGTTTTGTAACAGCATTTTCAAAATGAGATGATAGATGTTTAAATTCAAAATGATCTTTTGATGTCATGTTAATTGTAACTAGTACAGTTTAAAAAATAACTTTTTTTTGGTACAGTGAATGTATTTTAATTCAGAACTTTTTTCAAGACAATCCATATATGAAAAAGGAAGCTCATGAATATTTATTACTAATATTGTAGGATCTCAGCTATACTGTGCAGCTAATATAACAAATCTGTTGCTCCATAAACAATCTGTGCTACCTAAATGTTTCGAAGCTTGGCTGCTTTCCTTCAAACTTAGCTAACCTCAGAGACAAATCCACGGGAAGATAGTTTAGAAGCCTTTAGTGAAGACACACCTTCAGAGGTTACTATCCTGAAAATTCCTTGCAGATCTTGTTTTTTTTTAATGGACAGTAGATTTGATCATATGGCTGTATTCAGATTCAATATTTGCACATGCGTGAAAGATCTGCACATCTGCTTGTAGTCTACAGTCTACTAAACAGCAGACTACACAAGGTACTACAGTATTACATAAAGCCATACTTCTCTGGCTGAGGGAATGTTTTAACCAGGGAAAGGTTGTACACCTTCCCTAAGAAATATCGGCATATTTTACTCCCAGGAACCTTAACTCTAAAGTAGCTAGAAAAGTGTATATACTTAACAAGGAAAAATCAACTGTGATTACATGGCAATTTTGCTCTATAAGTCCCCGTAGATAATTATTTTACAGGGAACTATTTTGAATCTTAATAAATTATTTGTGGGTAATAAATTATTACACACAATTATTTTCTGCTACTTCATTATAATAATAAAAGGAGCTCTATACTAAATATAAGACAATGCTAGCAATTTGAGGGGAATCCTGTGAGTATTAAAAGCAATAAGTTTCTACAAGATAGAGTAGCCAAGGATGAACTTGAACAAGTAACTTGAGAACTCACTGCATGTAGGCCATGGAATGCAATCTAATCGCTGGTTTTGTTTTCTCTAGCCTGCAAATACCGCCTCAATATCAATTGTGCTGTAATTACCTTTTACTTTTTATTTTACTTAGTCTTTGCATTTTAAAATTTGATAGAGTCTTTGGGGATTGTTTTTCACTTATGGTCAAAATTTAGCATTCCACTAGCAAATCAATACAAAAGCAGAATGTGCTTGTTTTACTAGTCTTTATCACTAGATAAAAACTGAAAAATAGGTGGTCATGACTGTAAAAAATAATGAATGTTCATGCTGAAGAAAATCTAATGCTTTTAGTGGTATCTTTGTGAAAGATGCACAGTTCTATGTCCTGTAGGAGCTGTTGTTTGATGAATCATACCTCTGCATTGAACTATGCCATTTTCTCTGGGCTGTATGAAATGTGTAGCTTTGTTATGGTCTATTGCAATGTTAATCTTGTCCTGGGTCCGGCCAGGACAGGGTTAGTTTTCGCCAGAATCCAGGAAGGAGCACAGCCAGGCGGGCTGACCCCACCTGACCAAACAGAGCAGGGTATTCCATACCGTGTGCTGTCACGTTGGGTTCCGGTGGGGGGGGAGCAGGGCGGCGGGAACTCACTCTCCGTGGCGGGTGGTGAGAGCGGGTCTCTGTGTTCTGCTGTTTTGTTTTGTGTATTCTCCTTATCTGTATCGTTGTCGTTACTGTTCCCTTTGTTTGCTGTTCTGTTAAACTGCCCTTATCCCGACCGACCAGTGTCTGCCTGTTTCTTTCTGTTCTCCTCCGCACCCCGGCGGGGGCAGGGGCGGCCGCATGGTGCTTTTGTTGCCGGCCGCAGCCAAACTATAACAATTTGCTTCAAAAAGCATCTTTGGAAAGGCGCGCTAATTCATAATTAGGAACAGCTATCTGAAATACAAGTCTCTACATAATGCTGTCACAACTGAAGAAGAAAAGACTTGCATTAACAGAGCTGATATAAAATGTTTCAGTTTATATTTCAAATGAGATTTACTTTAGGAAGCAGACAAGTAATATCATGAATTTGGAAAACACAAAAACCCCTTGAGATGAGCATCTGTCATCACCAGTTAGAGTTAGATTGATGCAGAACAAATACTCTTAGTCCTTCTTTGAGAGGCTTTAATTTTCTGTCTACTTTATAAAACACTTGAGAAGCCAAGTGTTTTAATATATTTCCATATAAAGTTTAAAATTGACAGGGAATAGAACCGAAATAGTAAATGTTTATATTTCAAGAAGTTTTAAATACACAGGTTATCTTTAGTTTAACTAAGACAGTTTATTCTGCTATAATTACAGACTTTCAAAAATATTTTTCAGTTAGAATTAGGCAGCTGCAAGACTAAGCCTTCAGAAAAATAATTTGATACGCAATCACATTTTCACTGCTCCCTCAAGGCATCTGTTCTGAAGAAAGGAGAGGTTTCAGGTCTGTTTTTTGGGGGGTCTTGTCCTAATCTAGTGCTTGAAAAATAATTGTGAGGATTAGACTGCAAGTGAAAGACTTAAAACCTAAACTTCCAATTGTGATTTTTTTCAGCCAAGAGAATGTAAACAACGACTCCTCATTTTAAAATTATCTGTACTTTGTTTATATTGCTTTCAGACACTTTCACACAAAGCTACTGGTATAGCAAAAGGAAACCTGTAATTTTATATAGAAAGTGCGTAGAAAACTGACCATGAAAATACTGTAATGAGTAAACCAAAGATGAAACATATAAGTAAGTTCAATGACACTGAAAGAAACAAAAAATCCTCCTTCTCACCAGGCATTTTTAGATCATATTTAGGAAACTGAGGCTGCAGATTACTTTATTTTCTATTGTTAAGAAGGATAGCCTTTCAGAAGTGAAAGCCATGTTAAACTACATGATTGCAAGGGCAGTGTGGAAAAAGCTTAATGAAAAATTAAAAGGTCACATTACAGAACAATGTTTCAAGATCAAGTCCATGAGAGGACATCTTGCCTTTCCTCACATATCAACAACCGCACTTCAGTGTCTCTCTGCTGTTTGGTGTGTCACTGTTAGTAATGCTGAATGAATATACAAATGAAACACATGTAAGATACCAAAGAGCTTAATTATTGGCATATTAAAATATTGGTTAAAATACTCAATTCATATTTTATGTATAGAAAATACTAATTTTTTACTATAAAAGTGTAACTTTTTGACTTATAGCGTCCAAGGGACTGGAGAAAATTTAGTTTCTTTTACAGTGTTAATAGAATTATACATATTTTTTACTTGTTTATTCATGCAATAACAGAATAAAAGGTGATGCATCGAGTACTCCTTTTAGGGAAAACATAAGAGCTATCTATTTGTTACAAAAGTGAATGAATATGCAGAGACAAAAACACGATTTAGTGCAAGTCTGGTGAAGTTCAAGGGTGACAAAGTAAATAAGATGTTCGGTTCAATTTGAACAGGACTTAGGAGGCCTAAGAAAAATATGCCAAGATCAGGTGAGACAACACTCTAACAAACATTCTTTCAGTGAAAGAGTACCTATGTTGTGCCTCAGTTAAAGTTTCACCTTTGTTCTGCTATTTTTTCTGCAGCACTTTGCATCTGTATTACAAGCCAACCTCAAGGGCAGTATACTTTGGTCGAACACAAGCCTTAGATGTTTATTGCCTATTAATAACAAGACAATACTGATATAGTGCCTAAGAATACCAGTGATTAATTCAGTACAACAGATTCTGATGCTGTTGTACTCATGCAACTAATAACTTTTGTTGCAATCTTGATCTTGAAGACAGTTCTATTTAAGTTATCAGCTATGGACAGCTTCTATAGGTTGTTACACAAGTCTATATCCATAATTGATCATTGGTATTTACAGTCTTTAGTCTTTTGTATTTGTGCTTGAAGGGCTATGTGCCATAATACAGTGTTTGTTTATTCCATGTATCCTGATTCTAGTATCATCAATAGATCATGCTAGATAACAAGTTTCCTACCAGTGTGTATATATGTAAAATTTCTAAACTACTTATTTTTGATATTTAATGACAACAATATTAACGGTAGTTTTCAAACTTAAATTTGTTCTGTTCTGCCTTCCAGTTGACTTCATGTGCAAGAAGTGAAACATCATTACAGAGAGCCTTTAAAAATACCATCCTGCTTATTTATGAGTTTGCATGAATCCTAGCAAACTGACACTATCCACCTGTGTATCTGCTTAAATACGTATTTGAAGGAAAAACAGAAAAAAAACCATTTTCTTTCTATATTTGCCTATCAGATAGGAATGCAAAGCCAGAATTCAAGGGACAAGAGCTTACACTTACTGTTAACAATGGAAGGAATAAGGAGATATTGAAGTTTAGTCTATTCTTTAAGTGGCTTTTTGGGCACACCTCTGTTTTTCTTCTGTATCTGTAAAGGAGTTTTGTAGAAAGTGAACTCCCACATTGGTTAGATATCTAATCTTTAGATTGTCCATTTATTTTTTAAACTAGAAATGACAGTAAACCCAGACAGGTCGGTTCCCTTACCATTAGTGTGTTGTAAATATTTAATTATATCATGGAAAATCAAACAGCTTCAACACGTCACTGAAATTCTTCTCATAGTCATTGATAAGACACATTCCTGAGAGGCAGGAGTTCATTCAAGCATCCGAGGGCAAGGCAATATTTTTTAACCCATCTCCTACATGCCACTTAATCCTATTTGGCAGAAAGGCTGTTGGGCCCAGCACTTACTCACGTTGTGGCTTTCCAAAGCTCAAAGCAGCAGGCATTCAGAGAGAAAGCCTAGTAGCCTGTGAGCTTGAGATAGGCATGGGAAATATCTATTTTATGACTCTCATAGAACCTTGCACAAAAGAGAGACAATTAATTCTTTGGTGGTGTCAAGTCAAGCCATTTTGGGGGTTCTGCTGACCAAAACTTCGTTGGTGATTTGCAGTTTTGAGGATGCACACTGGGGTCATGGCATCTGACTGCTCATATAGGACCATAAAGCCTACAAGCATTCTATCTTATTCTAACATATTTTTTAAACGTGAAATACTTTTAAGTAGTTAGAACTACCATAATACAGGCTGCAGATTTCCATATGAATAATAGAAGTTTGTTCATAAGTTTAGCAAGGATTCTTCCCATTCCTGAGCTTAGAAAATCAGACAAGTGACTAATCTTGCTCACTGAGTCACATAAGTGTATCTTGTTCAGTATTAAAACAGCATCTGCCTGCCTGAGGAACAGGAATTAACTCTGGTATTGTATATACAATAAAATGTGTGAGAAAGAAAGTAGTACATAACTTATCCATACCTTTAACAGAGATGTGAAATTTCAGATGTAGAAAGAGATGCTAAAATCTGTGTTGTGGTTTGGCCCTGGCCAGCAACAAAGGGCCACACGGTCACTCTGTCCCCCCTCTCCCCACTGGGGTGGGGAGGATAATGGAAAGAAAAAGGCAAAAACTCGTGGGTTCGGATAAGGGCAGTTTAACAGAACAGCAAATGAAGCAAACAGTAACAACAACAATACTAATAAGAAGAATATGCAAAACCGTGAATGCACAGAGCTACTCTGACCATCTGATGCCCAGCACGCTCCCGAGCTGCGATTAACTTCCCTCTGGCCAGCCCTCCACTCAGAACTCAGCATGACGTCACGTGGTGTTACAGTCCGGCAAGACCCGAGCCATAGAGATCCGCTGTTATTCCCAGAGTGAGATTAAGACACAAATGAGGTCAAATGCCGCCAATCAAACAGGTTTATTGATCACTTGTTCAAACGAAGGCACGAGGAAACAGCGACAAGAAAGAGAGGAAAAGACAGGAAAGAAAGAAACCTAGCAAGCAGTCAGGATAGAGTTGCAGGAGATAGTCACCACCATGGATCCAGTGGCATCCTGTTGGTCCACAGTTTCTATGTACGTTGGTGGTGGGGTCCCCTCAAAGTTTGGTCGCACAGCCTTGTATCAAGTGTTTGGGGAGATTGCTCCGTAGGCAATGGCATGTACCCCACAGTCCTGTGCATGTGTTTTTTCTCAGTCCTGGCCCCGGCAGGTTGGGGAGGAAGTCGGTGTTCAGACACCTTTTCCATAATGACGTACCCGTTGTCTAGCTCCCTTCGAGGCTGGTTTCGGGTGGCTGTTTATTCCTTGTCTAGTGTGCATTTGGTTGGCCTGCCAGGGGTTCAAGCTGGGCTGCAAACAAGCTTTGGCTGGCCTGCCAGGAGGTCTTCCAGCAGGCTTTGCAAACAAGATTCGAGGCACTTGTCTTAAGATATGGTCTCAGACACATGGTATCGAATACCCTGTTTGTTTAGCCAGTTTGGGTCAATCCGCAGGGCTGTGTCCTCTCCTGGCTTCTGGTGAAAACTAATCCTGTGCTGGCCAAACCCAGGACAATCTGCTATTTACTTTTCCTCGAAGGATCTGTGATTTATCTTCCAGAAAGTGGAAAAATAAATTGTTTGCAAAATACTTAGCATGTTTGCCAGTCTTTGAGACCTGAAGAGCTGTCAAAGTTGCTAAAAGTATTTTTAGTCTCATGAAAGTACTGGCAACTTTCTTCATAGCTTAGTTTTTGTTCAAGAATGCTTTATATCTGAACAAGGTGAAACCTCTCATGGTGGCACCATACTTCAAATTTTATCCTCTGCTGTCAGTCATAAGCAGACAGTGATCTATTGGATACTGACAACTTTTCAATGCTAAAAATAACATGAGGGGTCAAGACATAATATTCCTATATGTCTGGGTTCACCACATGTTTACCTTCTGACTCAAAAATTCTGTAAGAAGAATTCTGCAAGGTAACTGTAAAGCACAGCTATCAGCTACACACAAAACAGAGTCTGGAAGATCCCGGTTTAATAACTTAAGAGGTTAAGAGCAAAGGAGATAATTGTGATTATTAGAGGATAATGGAAGTTAATAGCCTTTTTTGCAAGTCTGTTGGAGACTAAAAGTCCTAAATTAGGTCCTATTGATTCCTTGCCTTCATCAGGAGTTCACAGTAGCTGGTAGGATCAGTAGCAATTATGTCTAGGCTCAGTTCCTTCATCCATTCTTTCCCTGCAGTCTTAATTAATGAGAGAAAGTTGAATGGCGGTAAGATTATCAGTGTTCTTTTAAGCATTTGATTTACCTGCTTGTGGTGTGAAGAAATTTGAGATTGCAGGTTTAATGGGTACATTTCTTAGAGACCACATGACAACTAATCCTGCTATTATTCAAGATAACATACAATTAATTTAAATTTTTTTTATTATTATTTTGCTGAATGCTCTGCCCTGCAATAGGCATTTGGTCCTTTTAAAGAGCAAAAGTTGTTCTCTGCTTGAATTTTTTTAAGGTATATTTATGTTCTCATTCTACAGGTCTTGCTGAAGTTTCTGTCCAGGTCAGGCCTCTGATACTAACACAGCTGCTGAGGTCACATGCTTTCCAGGTCTGTTTCTAGCACGCCACGTTCTGTGCAGTAAGCCAAGTCACCTTTCCTCCAGCTGCTAGATACAGGCAGATGTTGGTACTGAATTAACACTTTCTGTTGTCAGTCAAATCTACCTGAAATGCAGTCAAAATAGCTTAATATTACAATATTCATCTGACAGTGTTTCTACTGTTTTCTCACATCTATGAACCTGAAGTACATTTTGGAAGATAAATACCCAAGCAAAGGGGTACCATATCCAATCACTGAAACTGCCAAAAGATGCCATAAAATAAATTCATTAAAATTACAGATTTTTCTCATCTACTAGTATAGTGATGCACCCTATAATCTATCTGTCATAGTACGTTAGATTCTATATCAATAATGGCTATAGAAGAGCTTTTTTTCTGCATCATCGTCAAAGGCAAAAACATATATACTTTTCATTCAACAGCTGGTAAACACCCTTCTGTAAGTTCAGAATTCCAGCACACCACTTGCTAGAAAAATCAATCAGGAAATTTCTGACCATTTTACAATTGAAGCTAATGTTAAATTAATCAAGTCTTTTTCTTCCATTGAGTTTGTCTCCGAGATAATTGTTCTTGTGGGCCTCCTGCCTAACAGCACGTTAACAGAAAGAACACAAGCTGACAGAAGTGCAGAATTTTCAAACCAAAGTAAAACAAGGCAAAAAGAATATATTTTTCTATCAGAAGACCCTATCTTTCTTCTAGAATAAGATAGAAAATATTTATGATGCTGGAATATATTTACTGCATAGGTGGTACTCACTGTGTAGGTATGAAAATCAGTGCAGCAACAAACTTTGCAGGCTCACTCAGATTCCAGCGAAGTCAGTGAGAACCTGGTCATTAATTTCTGCGATGTTTACATGTCAAATATGCTTAGTGTTTCATTGAAATTTGTATAACTACTCAAGTCTTGTGCTCTGTGCTTAGGTTTTTAGTCACCTCATTTCTATATTCATTCTTTACTGGAAAAGATTGTTCTTACACTTGGTTTTCCCTCCCACATGACTATTAGCCTTTTAGTGATCTCACAAGTTACACAAGATTAGCTAGGGAAAATACAGTTGCTGGCTGGAATAGTAATGTTCACTAGCTGCTACAATGAATGTGGAAAATAATTCCTCAGGTATTCAAAATATTTGCCCAGATATTCAAAATACTTAGATTCCACAACTGCCGTTTATTTTGAGAGGAGCTAGGGCACTAAATAGCATTACGGCACTGGGTTTCAGTCTTTGTAATTCAAATGAAAACTAAATTTGCAATTACTGATATTTTCAGCAGCTTTAAAATATCTGTGTATAAGGTCCAGTTATACCAGACAATTCAGTTTTAATCACAATAAAACACAAGTCCTTAATGATGATTTCAATCACATAGTATTTACTGGTGTTACCAAAAAAATAGTATAGGCAGGAATCTATCTGAAGTGTTGGCAGATATATTTTACTAATATATGACCCAAATTTAGTTGTATAAATTGGGTAGTGATCTTCAGTTGACATTTTTGTGTTGTTAAGTTTCCTAGAGATTAAATTTGTATGTGAGATTTTAAGAAAAATTCTGTGCAATAATCATACAACCAGAATGGATAAACTGCTGAGTTGCAGTTCTGACAGTGACAGAACTCAGATCTCCTGCTTTCCCATGTTGTTGGCAATTTCTTAACAATCAGTAAGCATTAAAAATAACTCATGAAAAAATTGCAGTGTATGAATTACAATGAGTTTGTTACTTTTTCTCAAACAAATTAACTCATGTTTAAGGTGACACATTAAGCATTAGATCCACAGACTTAAAATATGGATGTAGTGTGTACATCCATTGTTACCATTTCCTCTCCCTGGCATTCCCTGCTCCCTGACATTTTAACTTAGTTGGTAATTACTTTTTGGACACGAAAGTGCCTGTGAATATTCAGTTCTTTTTGTATCATAACTGCTCCCCAGGGTCCTTAAACCTAGTGACACAGCATCTGAGAAGGTCTCAGTTTGACAGGACAGCTTGCAACAAATTTAGTTCATGCCAGTGGAATGAGGTTGTCATAAATACTTATAGATATCTGTGGATTAAATATTGGCTGCTTATATAAGTAGTGGTAGTTATGCCTTTTTGTATCATACCATGGTGGATATGCAGAGAACAAACATGTTTCTCCAGCGAGAGCTTCTGCTTATTGCAACTGGGCAAGATGCCTGCAAATGCCCATGCAACTCTGTGAACACTATTAAGACAGTCCAGGTATTTAATAGTGTTGGTGAGAGGCAAGTTACATATGATGTGGACTTTACATATGACAAGATATAACTGGCATTGACATGAACTGTAAGCTAAAGAACTTTTCAGTCATAGTCTAGCCTAGAAAGATACATTTCACCTTCCAGGATGACCTTACAGGTTTTACCCTTTCTTATCAAGTACAAAGCATTAAAAGCGAGACATTGTTTTCAATTTGATGTAAAATTTGTAGGTACAAACTTGAGAAATGGAGATGCTGATGAAACATGAATACTACATAGTTCTTACGGTGCTACTATTTTAAATATATGTCTATATATATTTAGTGTCTGCTACAACTTCAGATATTCTTGAACGTAACTTGACCATCTCTTAAGTCTCGTATGAATCCTTTGTAGCTTTTTTCTATCATCTGTGTACTTTCAGAAGATACTGTACACTGTGAGAGTTTTCTGACTAGTTTTCCTATGATTAACAAGAAAAATAGATATGCCTGGCAAATTATTTTATACATGAAATGGTGTTTTCTAGTTCCTTACTTTATTTTTTTGACATTTAACAATAAACAAAATGGGAAGCATCTTGCTATGGACACAAAATGTTCTGGCAGAACATTTCTATGTTACTGACAATTTTAAATAAAACCTTTTCAAGGTAATCTTTTAAGCTCCATGGAACGAGGATATTAATAAAAGAGAGAAAAATTGCTCATCTATGCAATAATGCTCACTATCATCAGGACTTTTGCTTTTTGGAAGTGTAATAAGAGATTTTCAGTGTGAAAGTCAGTGGATAATTTTAAAAAATTTGATGCATGGGATCACTTGCAATCTGTACAGTATTTTGTGATTCACCCAGTGTTAGCTATCAGATACTTACATTGAAATTTTTATTTCTATTTCATTAGATGACCTACCTAACTGGGAATTAGATATACAGTTACTACACTGCTCTCAATTTGCCATATGTCAGATAATTATTTATTACAAAATTTATTAATATACTAATAAAAATCAATACTTCCTGACATTACTTATATGCAATTAATGAAAACTTCCACTTTTGCTATTGGGATTTGCTCCAGTCTAATTATAACTTAAATTAGCGTTTTACATTTCATTTATAAAGCTTGTATTATTGGCACTGCATAGAGAAGCATTGTAATGTAATTTTATATGGAACAGTATTTTATCATTTGGCAACCAACTCAGTGTCGTCCATAGCACAAAGTGGACTTGCATGCTTAGAGCAAGTGTGCCTGATCATAGAGTCCTAGAATCCTAGAATAGTAGGTTGGAAAAGATCTCTAAGATCATCAAGTCCAACCATCTGCCCAACAACACCATACCTACTGAACCATATCTTGAAACTCCATGTATACATCTTTTTTAAAGACCTCCAGGGATGGGGACTCAACCACCTTGCTGGGCAGCCTGTTCCAATGTCTGACCACTCCTTCAGCAATGAAATTTTTCCAAATATCCAATCTAAACCTCCCCTAATGCAACTTGAGGACATTGCCTCACGTCCTATCGCTGATTACCTGGGAGAAGAGACCAACACCTGCCTCATTAAAACCTCCTTTCAAGTAGTTGTAGAGAGCAATCAGGCCCCTCCTCAGCCTCCTCTTCTCCAGACTAAACAGCCCCAGATCCCTCAGCCGCTCCTCGTAAGACTTGTTCTCTAGACCCCTCACCAGCCTCGTTGCTCTTTGGACACGCTCCAGCACCTCAATGTCCTTCTTGTAGTGAGGGACCCAAAACTGAACACAGTACTCGAGGTGCGGCCTCACCAGTGCGGAGAACAGGTGCACGATCACCTCCCTACTCCTGCTGGCCACACTATTCCTGATACAAGCCAGGATGCTGCTGGCCTTCTTGGTCACCTGGGCACACTGCTGACTCATGTTCAGCCAGCTGATGACCAACACCCCAGGATCTTTTTCCACCAGTCAGCTTTCCAGTCACTCCTCCCCAAGCCTGTAGTATTGCATGGGGTTGTTGTGACCCAAGTGCAGGACCCGGCATTTGGCCTTGTTGAAACTTACACAGCTGGCCTTGGCCCATCTATCCAGCCTGTCCAGATCCTTGTGCAGAGTCTTCCTACCCTCAAGGAGATCAACACCTCTTCCCACCTTGTTCTCATCTGCAAAGTTACTGAGGGAGCACTCAATCCCCTCATCCAGATCATTGATACCGATGTTAAACAAGACTGGACCCAAAACTGAGCCCTGGGGGACGCCACTTGTGACCGGCTACCAGCTGGATTTAATTCCATTCACTACCATTCACTGCGCTCGGCCGTTCAGCCAGTTCTTTATCCAGTGAAGTGTACACCCATGCAAACCACGGGCAGCTAGTTTCTCCAGGAGGATAATGTGGGGAACAGTGTCAAAGGCCTTACTAAAGTCAAGGTAGGTAACATCCACAGCCTTTCCCTCATCCACTAGGCGGGTCATCTGGTCATACAAGGAGATCAGGTTGGTCAAGCAGGACCTGCCTTTCATGAACAGATGCTTGCTGGGCCTGATCTTCTGGTTGTCCTTCACATGCCCAGTGAGTGCACTCAGGATGAACTGCTCCATAATCTTCTCTGGTACCGAGGTCAGGATGACAGGTCTGTAGTTCTTGGGATCCTCCTTCTGGCCCTTCTTGTAGATGGACGTCACATTGGCAATCCTCCAGTCATCTGGGACCTCTTCTGTTAGCTAGGACTGCTGACAGATGATGGAGAGTGGCTTGGCCAGCTCCTCCACCAGTTCCTTCATCACTCTTGGGTGGATCCCATCTGGCCCTGTAGACTTACAAGTGTCCAGGTGGCTTAGCAGGTCATTAACTGCTTCCTCCTGGATTATGGGAGTTTTATTGTGCTCTCCATCCCTGTCTTCAAGCGCTGGGGGCTGACTAGCCTGGGAATCACCAGTCTGACTATTAAAGACTGAGGTAAAGAAGGCATTAAATACCTCAGCCTTTTCCTCATCCTTGGTGGCAATATGTCCCCACGCATCCAATAAGGGATGGAGACTCTCATTGGCCCTCTTATTGTTGCTGAAGTATTTGTAAAACCTTTTTTGTCATTCCTTACAACAGTGACCAGCCTGAGTTTTCCCTGGGCTTTTGCCTTTTGGATTTCCTCTCAGCATGATCTATTGAGACCCCTGTACTCCTCTTGAGTCACCTGCCCTTTCTTCCATAGGTGGCAGACTCTCCGTTTTTTTCCTGAGTCCCAGCAAGAGCTCCCTGTTCATCCAAGCCGGTCGTCTTCCCCACCGGTTCGTCTTGCGGCACAGGGGGACAGCCTGCTTCTGTGCCTTTAAGACTACCTCCTAGAAGAATGTCTAGCCTGCCTGGACACCTTTGCCCTTCAGCACTCTCTCCCAAGGGACCCTCTCAATCAGCATCCTGAACAGGCCAAAGTCTACCCTCTAAATATCCGTAGTGGTTGTTTTGCTGGCCCCCCTCTTAACTTCACCTCAAACCAACAACTGTATCATTTCATGGTTGCTAAGCCCAAGAGAGCCTCCAGCCACCACATCTTCCACCAGTCCTTCTCTGTTAGTAAACAGCAGGTCAAGCGAGGCACCTCCCCTGGCAGGCTCACTTACCAGTTGCATCAGGAAGTTATCTTCCACTCTGCTTGGAAATCGAAAGACCCACAGAGACCTCTTCACAGCTAGCAGTCTACATAATCGTTGATATGATGTACAAAAAACCTACCAACTGCTGTAAGAATTTAAAGAAAGAACATAGTGGAGAGTTAGTGTTATTTAGAAGATTTGTACTCTGGGTATTTATATCAGTGTTCCAATATAAGTATAGTGTGGTGTTGTTTAAGCAGAATGTACTGGTGCCATGCATCCCTTGACAGAAATAAAACACAGTGAGTTTTTGCACGCATCTGCATCTTGGACAGTTTGGCTATTAAAATAGAAGAGTTTTGCCATCTGGAAAAGTGGTAGAAATTTAATGTAAGCAGATGAATCTGTCAAAAGGAGCATATTTTCTTCTAATGAAAAAATGAGAAGCAGTGAGCAACTCAAAAAAATTGAGCCAGTTAATGGGAATTGACCCACAAGAATTCTGACCTATGGGATCAACATTTGTAAATGCTGAGCTACATTTCAAGGAAAAAAAGCATCAGTTATGCAAAATCAGGATCTTTACACCCTTTTATCATTGTTATTAAAACTGCATTAATAAAAGCCTCAAATGTTTCTATCATTCTACCTTCTTAACAATAACGTAATAAATAGTAGCCATTAGTAGCTAGGCGTTGCTGAAAGGTTAAACCATTTCAATTAGAAAACATACATATATATAAAAGAAGCTGTTTTATTTAGAAACAATGTTTAGAAAAGTGTTCTTTTTTCATGATAGCAAGGTGCGTAAACCATTTTTGTCTCTTGAGGAAAAACACTGAACTCTGTAAGTGGAGGGATATTCAAAGCCTCTGCTATTTAAACTTTCTTCAGGCAAACGTGAAAAAATTAGGTACTCTGAGGAACAGCAGCGAGTGAAACAGGTAGCCCTAACATTAGTAACAAATCATGAGGCTTCAATTCCACTTAAAAATAATTTTGGCAAAGTTTATAGGAGAAAGACTACCACCTCCCTGTCTTCTAAAGCAAGAGAAAATAGATGCCAAATTTCACAGTAGCTGGGGTCAAAGAACAAAACACAGAAATGTGCTAAATCTTGATGTGCCTGGATAATGTTATTGTAATCTTAACTATATCCGTATTTAATTTAGATATCTAACTGCATAGTGTGTAACACATACTTTATTTCCAGCATACTATGGTAAGTCCGTGTGGTGAAGGCAAGTGCTGGACAGAAATCTTTTTTAACGTAATTAGCACGTTGTTGGAATACGCAATAAAATTTATATGCACTAAGGCAGAAAATGAAGGTTACATGGAATCAACACAATGTTGACATAATATTTGACTCTTTTATAAGGAAAGGTTAGAAGACATTAAATGCAAATTGAAAAATAAATTTGCTCCTCCAGTTTGTAACAAGGAATCTAGCCTATTTAGATCCCATGCATCTGAGGAAATATAGCAAAAGATTACAATGGCAGGGTCAGTATTAAAACCAGAGAATTACTGGAAAAACAATAAAAGGCTATAAGTGATAGAAACATACAGAAAAAGACTAGCCAAATGTAAACAGATAAAACCAACAACAGAATTTATCCCTGAAAATATGGCTGGGGCAAATCAAGTGATGCAGTCAGTTCACATTTGATAAGTTATCACTATATGTAGCTAAAGGAGAAAAACAATGAAATTCCTTTATGAAGACAAACAACTTTAATGACAACAGAGCTCTAATGGGGCTTCTCTTCGAGCCAGCAGAAGATACTCTTCCTCATCACAATCACAGGTTTTTACACATTTTTTCTGACAGGTTTTCATGGTGAATCTTCGCAATATTTGTAAATTTTAGCACTCAAAGAAATATACATTAAATGTAAGCCGAAGATTATATGAACAACTTTAATGAAATAAAATTTAATTCAGAATTTATGTTTATGCACAGGAAATTTTATTATTTATTTGATCCTAGGCTTGGCCAGAGAACTACACCGAAGTGACTGTTGACTGGGTTAGACCTTGAATCAAGGCAAACTAAAAAAACCCAACTTCCAAATAGACATTTTTAATTGCTGTTTTCAATTCATCGCAAGTTTATAATGGGTCCAAAGTATGACAGATAAATGAAAGACTGCAGATTAGATGGAAGAACATATACAAAATAGATAGCTAAATGAGACTTATCTTTCCTTATTTTGGCTTTCTAATATCTGAATATATTTAAACATGTTGCTCTATATCTTAAATGTCCTTGTTGAAAAACATTTAGTGGGAGGGAAAATTAAGATGCAATCCTACACTATCAAACACATGAACGTAACGAAGCCTATGTTTTCAGTTTCCACTAACATACAAGGAAGAGCTGCTATTTAAAAAAATTTATCTGAAATACTTTTCATATCAGTTTAATCAGAAAAATGAACACTAAAAAACTTTGTAATAGGTATTTGGAAAAAATAAAGTTAACAATTGGAAAATAATCTTTTTCTGAATTTAATGTGAAAAAAATATTATTCTGGGTTTACAGGCAGATCCAACTGATTTATTGCTAAAGAGACAGAAAGGTCTTCCGATCAGGTTTCCTCTAAGACCTGTGCGTTCGCACTTATTCTTTGTTGTGAAAACATAGTAGTACCATTGAAATTCAAATCAAATTAAAAAAAAATCCAGAGTAATACCAGACTGATCACAAATAGTGAAACAAGTATTAAAATTTAAAATAAATCCAGATACAAAAGTGATACAAAACTAGAAAAGTTATAAAGTAACACTGACCGCAATTCAAAATTTGTGAGAGGTTTTTGGTTTGTTTCCACAATGCAGACCACACCCCCCGCACCCCCCCCCCATGGCATTTCCAAAGGTTAGAAATTGTCTGGGACTATGAGTTTTAAATCCAAAAGTAAAACCAGTATAAAATTTATGTATTTCTTTCTAACTTTGCTAATGTCCCCCCAAAAATGATAACATTAACCTAGTTCATGAAAACCAGAGATGAAACTATGTACAAAATAATTGACTCAAACAGGTCATGAAATAAGTTTCCTGCCTATGCGATTTTGTTTCTGAACTGAAGACAATGCTATATGAAGCAAACAATGTTTGTTTCTTAATCTAATGATCTGAACGTTCAACAGGAGCATATTTGGAGCACATGCACACTGTATGCTGAGCAAATCTACTTCCTGAGGTCCTGCATTTTAACCTGTACAGCTACAATGAACAGAGTAAAAAAAACAAAATTCCTACGTCGCCCTGGTAGAGCAGCACTGTGAAGGAGAACATAGAATTCCTGTTATTAATTATTTGAACATTGCAGATCAGGACGTAATACATGTTGTATTTGTACACATGATTCAGCCAGAAAAAACCCTTAAAGTAGAGAATCATCTGAGGAGAGATGATAGAAAAGACTCATTTGGGTCGCTAGTCTGTTAAGTACTAATCTTCTATAAAAAATAAGTACACAATAACAGGCGTAAAGTTTGTTACATCTGGCTTGGTACGTAAGGGGAAACAGATTAAGATTAAATTGCTGTGTCTTTGAAACTACAGAAAAGTAAAATGTCCACTGCAAACGCAGGAATGTCTTCTCCCACTCCCAACATTTAGATAACGCTCTTTCTAGATTTTTTCGGTTTTTTTAGGAGAGAACTTTTTTTTTTTTTTCTTTTTTTTAAAGAGAGGTGGAATCGTTTCCGTGTTGTGGTGGGTTGGCCTTGGCTTACAGTCAAGCATCCACACAGCCACTCACTCGCTCCCCCACATCCCCTTCTTCTGTTCATTTGTGTTCCATAAAAATAAAAAAGTAAATTTCCTAAAATACAACATTTCATTCACAACAAAGGGCTCAGATGTGTTCTGTGGCAGGTCCTTTGCAGAGCCACTAGCATCCAACTCAGGGCAGCATCTAGCCACCTCCCACAAAGGCTGTGATTGCAGTGTCCCCCAGCAAAATCTTGCTATTTGCACCCAAAATTCATCTTCCTTTCTATCTTTTATTGTAATGAAAACATTTTTTCTAGTAAAATCAGATGTAATGTTTCAAAGCAAATTAGATTTTTTTTTCTATTTTTTCAATAGAAGAAAAAAACAAATTTTAATCTCAAAAATATTTTTCACAGGAAAAAGGGGCATTGACCTACCTGCTGTCTTCATTATTCTAATGATTTTTTACTAAACCAATAGAAAAAGGTGAGTTGTCCCCAAATAACAATAGGTTTCTATTCATATGAACAGATTCAATTAGCAATCAGTTGAAGAAAAGATAACTGAGCAATTTCCATTATATTATATGGAGTTTCAAAATAGGATTATTTATTTTACTCTTTTGAGATGTACACATGACATTTTTTCTAATTTCTATTTAAATAAATCAGTAAATAATCTATTTTATATAACATATAATATGTAGTAAGTAATGTAAATATACAGAAAAGAATGTAACCAACTAACATAAACAGTAGAATATTTCAGTGAATGTTTCTGTTTAAATTTTAATACTGTTTAAAAATTACAATTACATTAATCTTTAAATGATCTTCCCTGTACGCAGAAAAATTATGCATAACTGATGTTAAAGCAGCAAAAGTAAAAAAGTTAATGGTTGTTAATTTCATCTTTCAGCTTATAATGTGCTTTTTGTAGAGACCAGTAAGCAGTCACAAGCAACACTAGCACACTAATCTGCCTCTGTCAAGTTTGAAAGTATTTGTGGTAACTTCACTCCGGAATGTATCTTTTTTCTCAGTCTTCCTCTATGGGAAAAGGAAAATAACCCTTCTACAAATTGTGTGGTAAATTGTGTAAAACATGTAGAGGCAAAAGATACATAATTTCTTTTTTCTTGTAAGAAAGTGTGTGTAGAAAAGTAAAGTATGCAAAATGATGTTTAAAATAATGAAGAATTAGCACAGAGTTTTCACAGAAAATAGCTGCAGATTTAGGGTTTGTCTTTTTCCCCACTCCTCCAAATGTCAAAAATACTGTTATCAGCTTTTAGTAAGCTAACAATCTTCCATAATAGGCCAAAGGAAAAAATACCAAACAAAATCTCTAAGCTTAAATTGAAAAAATAAAATGCTGCTTATTGAAACATGATCTGTGAGATCACAGCCTAAAGCAGTGAATAAAAGCAGAGTAAATAATAGAAGATTTTGTTTCATCTCTTAGAAATGTCAATGTCACTGTTCAAGAAAATGGATTTCAGCATCCATGCTGGCAAAGCTACCTCCTATTTTGTTCTGGAAAGAACACATTAACTCCATTTTTATCGGTGCCTTATGAAATGGGGGATCACAGATCTTACTTGTCTTTTGTGATTTATCTCAGTTTCAGTAATAATACAAAATGAAGCAAAGGGACACAATTACATTGCAGATCATAAAACAAGAGACTGAAACAAGAGACTGAAGCAAGATGTCAGACAGCTGTTAACTTAAATACTTGAAATTATTTCAAGGAAACTTCAGAATTTTTAATTAGCACTGACCAGGAAATTTCATGAATTAAGAACATGGGGGAAAAAAATATTTATTTATTTATGTATTTATATATTTATCAAGAAACAGAGTTCCTAATCTTGAAACATGAATTTGTATCCCACAGCCTCTTTATAAATAATAGATAACTTTAAAATAAATCTCATGTTAGAATAATTGCGAAGATACTTTTTTCTTTTTTTTTTATTTTAACAACACTGCTGCTTTTCTTGTAAGAAAGTTAACACATGGATCATAGGAGTTTTTGTCACAGCTGTGAAGACACATAGGATAGCTAAGCAAATCAGTTTTAGAAATGTATATTTGAAGCTTAATCTTGAGCTTCTTAAGCTGTTGAATTTTAGAAAAGGTATTTTTCAGGGAAAGTACAAAACCAAAACACAATCCTGCTTTCCTTTGGAGACCATTCAGTTTAGCTTGTTCTCTGTCTAGTTATTCTGTACTGGTATATGGTGACTTCTTGGTAGCCTATTAAAACCAGCAATAGCAAAAATGCTGGAGTGGAAGGAGTCTCCATGGAAACTGCAGTTAAAATTGGGTAGTAAAATATGCTAGTATAAAACTGCATCTCTCCATTGCTCCTAGTAAAAATAAATAAATAAATAAATAGCCCAAAGTGTATAAAATACTATGCAACAGTATTCTGTGCCCATACAGGTCTCTACCACAACCTGTACTACATAAAACCTCATGCTGAGATAATAATCTTAGACAAAATAACACCACCTGAGGTCTTCTCCGCACTAGCTCCCCTTCTGTTAAGCATATAATTGCTACTACCACACCACAGTCTGGCAACAGAAAGGGAATGAAAAAGGAAAATTAAAATCTTTCTCAAAACCAATCAATTATTATATTACAACTCATCAATCAAGTTTCTTTTCTATACTGTGTTGTGTGAATACTGAGGCAAGAGTACGAGTAGGCAAAAGAAAACACGAAAAGAATTAAAAGGAAAAAGCTACATTGAAATAAATTTTATTGAAACAATCAATTAGCAAATAATGCTATTCCTGCAGTCATTTACTGGCAGTCTTGGAAGACAATTGGAATGACAGATTGCTCCTTGGAATAATGAAGTACTATAATCAGCTCAGTTCCACTCACTGACACTTCTAGAACAATCCTCCTCAAAACCATAATGCAAGCTAAGAGTGGTTTGGATGCAGTTCCCTCTGTCTTTATGATTTCCAGAATTTGCTGCTTGGGAAGAATAGAGACGGCTATGTCTTTTGTATCTTTTTTCCTACATTACAAGATGCAACCCTGTAAAGTCTCTAAGGCACCTCACACAGTTTGAAAGACAGCAATTATCAGAGAAGAGTAGCTCCTAGTTCTCAACTGTTCAAGAACAAGACAACTCAGATACACTTCTGAGATGAAAACAAAAATCACAGCACTTAATAAACAGACAGGTTTCCCTGAATATGAAAAGCCGTATTTTCATTCTCAAAAGAAATGAGTTTCTGACAACATGCTTAGTCAGACTGTGCCACATATTTTACTTTTATATCCAGAAAGTCTTCCTTTCCTCTGTTTTTTTATTCTATAAAAATGGAAGTATAAAATCAGCAAAGTACTGCATTTCATTCACAGCAATGCTTGCTATTCGGTCAATGATTCACCAGCCAGCCTGCAGATTTACAAATAATGCTATAAAGAGTTTAAGTTTTCAATTTTATAACTTTGACACTCCTGCCTTTTCACTTAGCTCATAATTATATATGTACCTATGCACACATTAAAATGCATACAGAGAAAAAAATAATTAAAAAATACAGATTATAATAGTAAGCTTGTTATATAAATGCTGCTTCCTCATGAGGCAAATAAATACATTTTAGTCCTCACCAATGACACATGACTAGAACAGAAGGAACATCTAACTAGTGCCAAACAATCTGATATTTCAGATCTGTATATGGAAGTTAGTTAAATCCAGTATATCTTCTTACTTATCTTTCAAATAGTATCCCCCAATACAGGTATTCTTCATGTGAAAGACAATGTATATACAAAGGTAAAGGAATTTTTGTGACAACATAATCTGAATAAGAAAACATCACCAAAAAGTAGTGACTTGAAATACACACACCTCACAGAACTAACTTGGTAGCCTTTTGAACATGTCCAAGCCTTTTAAATGGACCTAACATTGACCAAAACTAATTTCCAAAATCTAGGACTCTAAAAAAGCCTTTGCATAGAAAGATATTAAATCAGGGTCTAATATTGTCATATTCAAAGCCACCTAGCCAAAACAACATACCTGTATACAATTAGCTCTATTCTCTGGAAAACTTCTTTGACGGACCTCATTTTAGAAGTTTCTGTTCCTTGCTGTCACTTTCTTTCTTCTTGTGTTTTGAAATGAGACTAATTAATACTTTCTGTATTCTTGGTAAAGTTTTAATGTCATGGCTGTGTATAGTATGTTTCCTTAATAATTAATCTATAGCAAACACTAGAGATCTACGACTTTAGGAATTCAAAAATCATTAAAAATCAATTACAGTTGTCAACTCATTGAAAAAAAATCTTAACCTCTATTTTTAAGAAGTTTTAAGCCCGTGTATGTGAGTTAATATAAGTAGAGGTTCATAAATATTTAATATTAATGGCAAAAGAGTGAAAAAAGTGGTGACATGGAAACAATGGCTACATATGAAATGCAAGTCAGTGTATTTTTAAATGTATAGATTTAGTTTACTGGACTAGATTATACACCATTTTACTTTTAAGTACTTACATACTTTTACAACATGCAGAAGTATTAGTATTCATCTAAATCTTACAATTTAAAACTACTGAATCTCATTTGTGTATTAAATACTCATGGGAGTGAAGAAAAAAAGGATATTTTTCCTCGTACTCCCAGTGAACTTCACTTGCAGGATCTGCTAACAAAAATACGATTAATCTGAAGCAGAGGTTTGCACTTTGTGCCCTGGGTTTCCCTTACGGTCAAGATATACAGTGGCTCAAGATTCATTTACAAATTAATTTATATAAAGATGCTGGAAGTCACCAGATACTGACTGAAGGACTCAAAAGTAGAACAGAAATTAATTACTAAATCTTTAGAAAATTTTCTCCATCCAAAAGTTAGCTCTAAAACATCTTGTTCATTATTCTGATAATATAATGTTTTCTCTCTTTAGTTATAAATAAAGTATTACTTCTCATTTCCTATTACAGTTTAAAGATACTCTGCCACTCAAAAAGCTGAAAGCAGAACAGATTGCAAATGTTAGTACAGCTACTTAGATTTAAAGAGGGATGGAGGAGTGCGTACAACACTGCATTGAAACAAGTCTTTTTCCTAGCTTGAGACAGGACAGGAATGTGTTCCAAACTACTTGCTTTTTCACACTTACTACTATTAATAGTGGCGTGCTACAATTTCTGACCCACTGTCCCTCATTACACTCATCTTCAGCTCCAAAGCCAAACAGGAATCATCTCTTCCCAATTTGAACTCTACATGACATTAGTACTTCTGTCTTGACTACCAGTCTGGCAGTGATGCTTACCTAGCATCACTAGGCAGTGATGTTTATTACACCTCTCTGCTCTGCTGCTACCCATATGACCTTTTTGTGTATGTGTAAGACAATCAGTCAACTGATGATGATTATCCTTAGGAACAGTACACATTTGCTTACAGGGCTGACCTGCCTGCTGACTATAGCAGCCACATCTTCGTAAGACGCATCCATCCACTCAGTCTGCAGGAGATGTGGGAAGGGAATAGCAGATTGCTTTGATCAGTGTATTGCCTTTATGTAGCAAGCTTTTAGTATTCAGGGGGCAAGGGGGCAGGAAGGTGGCCTCTCTGAGTAGAGATTAGGGACTGCCCCTGCATTGGACAAACCCAGTTCCAGCCAGATCCAAAATGGACCCTATGCTGGCCGTCAGTGATGCTGGTAGTACTGCTGTTACAACATATGTAAGAAAGGGTAAAAAATGTGCAGCAGCTGTGAGAGAGAGAAGTGAGAAAAAAATGTGAGAGAAACAGCCCTATAGACACCAAGGTCGTGATGAAGGAGGGGGAGGAGGTACTCCAGGTGTAGAGCAGAGATTGCCCTGCAGCCCCTGGAGAAGACCATGGTGAAGCAGGTTGTCACCCTGCAGCCTGTGAAGGATCACAATAGAGCAGATACACACACTGCAGCCCATGCAGAAAACTCAGATGTCAACATATTCCGTGAGATAATAACTCATAAAGCTGTCTTTCTGAAATGAACCCTACAGTAATGAAGACTTGCAGGCAGTATTGCATTAATTGAGATGGCTTGTGGATTCTGTGCTGGCATTTCCATCTATTGTCTTGCTGAAAGAAAGCATTGCTGTATATTTCTACAAGACCTAACTCAAGACTTAAAGGTTTTAAATACGGGTCTAAATTTAAACTTCTTGTCTCACAAGGCAGAGAGATCTGCTTGATCTGACAGTTCCTAAAACATCAGATACAAGGAGGAAAGAACCTTTGTTTTGGTTTCGGCTGCCGCCGGCAACAAAAGCGCCACGCGGCCGCCCCTCCCCCCGCCGGCGTGCGGAGGAGAATGGAAAGAAAGAGGCAGAAACTGGTGGGTCGGGATAAGGGCAGTTTAACAGAACAGCAAACAGAGGGAAAACAGGAACAACAACGATACAAATAAGGAGAAAACACAACCACGAACCGTACAACAGCCGCTCTCCCGAAACCGGACCGGCGCTGCGCCCGCCCCAAGCCGCGAGTGCGTTCCCGCCGCACCGCTCCCCCCCCATCGGAACCCAGCGTGACATCACATGGTATGGAATACCGGGCTCTGTTTGGCCAGGTGGGGTCAGCCCCCACCCCCCGGCTGTGCCCCTTCCTGGATTCCAGTGAAAATTAACCCTGTTCTGGCCAAACCCAGGACATTATCCACCCCTTATTCCATACCATCTACGTCATGCCCAGGTCCCCCATTGTCCAGTTGATCACCACCACTTCTCCTGTCTCCAGATATCATTCCTTTAGTCTATGGATCATCACTCTAAAGTGTCCATTGAGTTCATTTAATCCATGACTTCAGGCTCCATCTGTCGTTATGGTCTTCCGTGGCAGGGGAGGTGATGTGTGGTGATGGGCGGTCACTTGCTGCATCCGGAGCTCACGGCTGATGTATCTGGTGCGGCCCGTGCCCACAGTCTGCAGGAGATGTTGATCTTGATGAAGTTGCTGGATGCTAGTTGTTGAAAACCAGGTCCAGTTCCATCATCGCTGTGCTCTGCTAGGTTTTCATTGAAAAAGTCCATCCTTCTTTAATCTGGACGATTCTTACTATGCTACTACTGGTACAACATATAACAATTATAACAGTGATAACAGACAGTGACAGGGTTATTTAACAACTAACTTTATACAATTTATTTATGGACTATTCTCGCCCAAAATTAAATCCCCATGAGGTACACATCGGACTTCCCCATCCTTCCGCATTACCCACCAGGTACACCCAGGTCCTTGAGCAAAAACAATCCCCCGGACGGGCTTGCCTTTGCCCGAGGCAGGACTAACCCAAACTGTCTTCCCTAACATGTTCCGCATGTGCACTACAGGGACTTTATCCCCTTCTACTGGGCGCTGAGGTTTTGACTGGGCAGGACCAGCCCGGTTGGTGGACCCTCTGGTGTTAACCAACCAGGTGGCCTTTGCTAAATGGGTATCCCAATTTTTGAAAGTCCCACCCCCCATTGCCCTCAAAGTGGTTTTTAGCAGCCCATTGTAACGTTCGATCTTTCCAGAGGCTGGTGCATGGTAGGGGATGTGATACACCCACTCAATACCGTGTTCTTTGGCCCAGGTGTCTATGAGGCTGTTGCGAAAGTGAGTCCCGTTGTCCGACTCGATTCTTTCGGGGGTGCCATGTCGCCACAGGACTTGTTTTTCCAGGCCCAGGATGGTATTCCGGGCGGTGGCATGGGGTACAGGGTAGGTTTCCAGCCATCCGGTGGTGGCCTCCACCATTGTGAGTACATAGCGCTTGCCTTGGCGGGTTTGTGGCAGTGTGATGTAGTCAATCTGCCAAGCCTCCCCATATTTATATTTTAGCCATCGTCCTCCATACCACTGAGGCTTTACCCGCTTAGCTTGCTTGATTGCAGCGCATGTCTCACATTCATGGATAACCTGTGCAATAGTGTCCATGGTCAAGTCCACCCCTCGGTCACGAGCCCATCTGTATGTCACGTCTCTTCCTTGGTGGCCCGAGGTGTCATGGGCCCACCGAGCTATAAAGAGTTCACCCTTATGTTGCCAGTCCAGATCCACCTGAGCCACTTCAATCTTAGCAGCCTGATCTACCTGGTGGTTGTTTTGATGTTCTTCAGTGGCCCGACTCTTAGGGACGTGGGCGTCCACGTGACGGACTTTTACAGCCAACTGCTCTAGCCGGGCAGCAATATCTTGCCACAATGGGGCAGCCCAGATAGGTTTGCCTCTGCGCTGCCAGTTGTTCTTCTTCCATTGCTGCAGCCACCCCCACAAGGCATTGGCCACCATCCAAGAGTCGGTGTAAAGATAGAGCACTGGCCACTTCTCTCGACTGGCAATGTCTAAAGCCAGCTGGATGGCTTTCACCTCTGCAAACTGGCTGGACTCACCTTCTCCCTCGGCAGTTTCCGCGACTTGTCGTGTAGGGCTCCATACAGCAGCCTTCCACCTCCTCTGCTTCCCCACAATGCGACAGGACCCATCCGTGAACAGGGCATACTGTTTCTTATCTTCTGGCAGCTGGTTATACAGTGGGGCCTCTTCAGCACGTGTCACCTCCTCCTCTGGCGATGCTCCAAAATCTTTGCCTTCTGGCCAGTCCATGATGACCTCCAGAATTCCTGGGCGACTGGGGTTTCCCATTCGGGCACGCTGGGTGATCAGAGCGACCCACTTACTCCACGTAGCATCGGTGGCATGATGCGTAGAGGGGACCCTCTCTTTGAACATCCAGCCCAGGACCGGCAATCGTGGAGCTAGGAGGAGCTGTGCTTCAGTGCCGACCACTTCTGAAGCAGCTCGAACGCCTTCATATGCTGCCAGAATCTCTTTTTCAGTGGGAGTATAGCGGGCCTCGGATCCTTTGTATCCCCGGCTCCAGAACCCCAGGGGTCGACCTCGAGTCTCCCCTGGTGCTTTCTGCCAGAGACTCCAGGTTGGGCCATTCTCCCCGGCTGCGGTGTAGAGCACGTTTTTAACATCTTGCCCTGACCGGACTGGACCAAGGGCTACGGCATGAACTATCTCCCGTTTAATCTGTTCAAATGCCTGTCGTTGCTCAGGGCCCCATTCAAAATCATTCTTCTTCCGGGTCACGTGGTACAGAGGACTCACAATTTGGCTGTAATTTGGGATGTGCATCCTCCAAAAACCCACAACACCCAGGAAGGCCTGTGCTTCCTTTTTGCTGGTTGGTGGAGACATAGCTGCTATTTTGTTGATGACATCCATTGGGATTTGACGGCGCCCATCCTGCCATTTTATTCCCAAAAACTGGATCTCTTGCGCAGGTCCCTTGACTTTACTTCGCTTAATGGCGAAACCGGCTTTCAGAAGGATCTGAACTATTTTCTCCCCTTTCTCGAAAACCTCCTCCGCTGTGTCGCCCCATATAATGATGTCATCGATGTACTGCAGATGTTCTGGGGCTTCACCCTTTTCCAGTGCAGTCTGGATTAGTCCATGGCAAATGGTGGGACTGTGTTTCCACCCCTGGGGCAGTCGATTCCAGGTGTACTGGATGCCCCTCCAGGTGAAAGCAAACTGTGGCCTGCACTCTGCTGCCAAAGGGATGGAGAAGAATGCATTAGCGATGTCAATTGTAGCGTACCACTTGGCTGCCTTTGACTCCAGCTGATATTGAAGTTCTAGCATGTCTGGCACGGCAGCACTCAGTGGTGGTGTGACTTCATTCAGGCCACGGTAGTCTATTGTCAGTCTCCACTCTCCAGTAGATTTTCTCACTGGCCATATGGGACTATTAAAGGGTGAGCGAGTTTTGGTGATCACTCCTTGACTCTCCAGCTGGCGGATCAGCTGATGAATGGGGAGAAGGGAGTCTCGGTTGGTACGATACTGTCGCCGGTGCACCGTTGTGGTTGCGAATGGCACCTGTTGTTCTTCAACCCTCAGCAACCCCACAACGGAAGGATCCTCCGAGAGACCAGGCAAAATGGACAGCTGTTTAATTTCTTCTGTCTCCACAGCAGCTATGCCAAAAGCCCACCGATACCCCTTTGGGTCCTTGAAATAGCCTCTCCTAAGATAGTCTATGCCAAGGATGCACGGAGCCTCGGGGCCAGTTACAATGGGGTGCTTCTGCCACTCCTGCCCAGTGAGGCTCACTTCAGCCTCCAGTACACTCAGCTCTTGGGACCCCCCTGTCACTCCCGAAATGCAAATGGACTCTGACCCTTTGAACTCTGATGGCATTAAAGTACACTGTGCACCAGTGTCCACTAGAGCTTTATACTCTTGTGGATCTGACGTGCCAGGCCACCGAATCCACACCGTCCAATAGACACGGTTGTCCCTTTCCTCCACCTGGCTGGAGGCAGGGCCCCTCTAATCCTCGTCAGAGAAATTGCTGCTCACCTGCTGTAAAAATGACTTGGAGGTCCCCTCCAGAGGATCAGAATCAAGGTCAAACTTTCTACCTGGTCTGGAGAGCTGGCTTTTGGAAACTGGAGCGGCACTTTTCCTAACAGAATCCCCTTTTGTGATTGTTTTACCTCGCAACTCACGTACTCGGGCCTCTAGACTTGAGGTGGGTTTTCCATCCCACTTCCTCATGTCCTCTCCGTGGTCACGCAGGTAAAACCACAGGGTGCCCCGGGGTGTATAGCCTCTGTATTCCCTCTCCTGAGCAGAGAAACGCCTGCCCCTAATAGCTGAGATGCGGGCCCGCACAGGTGGGGAGTAGGACATATCCTCTTTGAATTGCTGGAACTGTCGGGACAGTTTATTCACAGCTGAGACAAGGGAGGAAGAGAGACTTTCCTCATATTGGCGGAGTCTGACAGCAACCTCATCCACTGTTGGTGCGTCTTTACCTTTCCAGTTTACAACTGCCAGTGAGTTGGCATGCGAGGAGGGTGCGCTCCGCACAAACTTCCTCCACATGGATTGTGAGCACTGGAGTTCATCTGGGTCTGTGGGTACCTGCTCATCGTCTGTGTCACAGTAAACCAGCTCCCGCACAGCTAATTCCCTCAAGTACTGAATACCCCTTTCCATATTGGTCCACTTGCCAGGATAGCATACAAAATCGTCACTGAAGGGGTACCTCTCCCTCACCCCTGAGAGAAGTCTCCTCCAGAGGCTGAGGACTTGTTCCTTTTTCCCAATGGCCTTGTCAATGCCCCCATCCCTGGCCAGGGATCCCAGCTGCTTGGCTTCCTTGCCCTCTAATTCCAAGCTGCTGGCCCCATTATCCCAGCACCGCAGCAGCCAGGTGGCAATGTGCTCGCCTGGGTGGCGGCTGAAGTCTTTCCTCATGTCTCGCAGCTCGCCCAGGGACAGGGACCGGGTGATGATCTCTGTCTCTATCTCCCGCGATGACCCTGGCTCATCATCATCCCTCCCGGAGCGATCTGCTCTCTTTGCGTCTTTCTTTAGTTTTACAGGGGCGACTGCTACCTGCACAGATTGGTCATTGGGCTCAGTCACTGTGCCTGTGGCTGGAGCTGGGGCTGGAGCAGCTGCTGTGCCCGCTGGGGAAACCGAGGCAGACCCTGCAGCTGTGGCAGCGGTGGTGCTGGTCGGGGGGGCTGTGACTGCCTGCTGGGCTGGAGGGGCTGCAGGGCCGGCTGGGGGGGCAGCGCCAGTCACAGTGCCTGCCGCTTCGTTTCCCCCCTTTTCCCCTTTAGGGCACTGAACAGTGTTAAACAGGGCAGCTCGGTAGGCGTGGGCCAGACCCCAGCACGTTGCTGTGATCTGTGTCTCTCTGGAGTTCCCAGGGTGGCAGCACACTTTTTGCAGATATTTTACTAGTTTTTCCGGATTCTGTACTTGCTCAGGGGTGAGTTTAAAAAACATCGGGGGTGTCCACTGCCCTAGGTACTTGCCCATGCTGTCCCACACACCCAGCCACTCACAGCTATCCGGCCCCGGGGCAGGTCTCTGCACGATGTTCTTAACGACTTGCTTAACCCTAAACAAAACCTGCAACCCATTCAGGAGGCATAACAAAAGGAGAGTGCTGCCCTGAGCATCCCACGGGTACTCGAAATTCTCAAAAGCAGTTAGGACCAGCCTGAGGGAGAGAGGGGGGGCGAAAGAGTGGGGGAAGGTATCCCCTTCGGCTTTCCCCACAGACTGGGTTTGATTATTAACAAAATCTAAGACATAGGATCCGAGGTACGGAAATGACCGCAGAGCCGCATGCAAATACAAGCCTAATTTCATGCACAGTGATGCTATCATGTCATAAGTCGACATCGTACAGTACAGCAAAATTATCATCCTGATCTTTTTCCCAGCGATGATGAACAGCACGGCATTGAATACATACTGCAAATAAGGATTCAAAAACCACAGCCATCTGATCAAAGCCAGAAACATTTTTACCGGCGACTATTTAACACAGAAAAACGCGTATAACAAAATTTAACAAAACGTAAGAAGGCAGTTTTAACACCCGCTGCTCAGCCCTGCCGTTATCCGTGCCCCACGTCTGGGCGCCAATTAAAATGTTTTGGTTTCGGCTGCCGCCGGCAACAAAAGCGCCACGCGGCCGCCCCTCCCCCCGCCGGCGTGCGGAGGAGAATGGAAAGAAAGAGGCAGAAACTGGTGGGTCGGGATAAGGGCAGTTTAACAGAACAGCAAACAGAGGGAAAACAGGAACAACAACGATACAAATAAGGAGAAAACACAACCACGAACCGTACAACAGCCGCTCTCCCGAAACCGGACCGGCGCTGCGCCCGCCCCAAGCCGCGAGTGCGTTCCCGCCGCACCGCTCCCCCCCCATCGGAACCCAGCGTGACGTCACATGGTATGGAATACCGGGCTCTGTTTGGCCAGGTGGGGTCAGCCCCCACCCCCCGGCTGTGCCCCTTCCTGGATTCCAGTGAAAATTAACCCTGTTCTGGCCAAACCCAGGACAACCTTTTTCCAGTAAAACTGCTAAACCTGCAACCAACAAGAAAGTGTATTTTGACAGATGGCCACAGAAATCAAAGGAATGACTTTTATGGTGGTACTCTTCACACATCATTCCCATGTAACACAAAACAATATTTCTTACTGCTTTTAAACTATTCATGTTAAAAATGCTCTGACAAAACTTATGCTTGTTAAACTCTAGACTGCGCAGAAGATATATACTTCAGCAGCCTTCGAGGGAAGTATAGTCAACTGTACTAAATCTTTGTCTTGTTGCCTGCTGGCTTATATTGCAGGGTCTTTGTGCAAGTCTCTTCAGTGCATGGGTCTGCTATAGTAACTGTCTCAGTAACTTGTGTGTTTAGTATCACCATGCAAATATTCACAGGAAGTTTATAATTATGCTAGTGGTTAAATTTTGACTATTGAAACAGAAGTCTTTTGCATTCCCAGTTCCATATCACTCTCCTTGTATAATTAGCGACTTTACTGGGAGGCTTATCTCTAGAATTACTGGGAGGTGTATCTCACTATGATCTTTCAATCAGAACTTCAGCACTGTAAGTCATTGTTTTGTTTTGATTTTTTAAACAAAATTCAACTTTTTGAAAAACCTTAAAATATGTTTTAAAAGAAAAATCAGGAAAACTTACGTTCTATTCTGAAATGTCACAATTCCCCCCCCCCTTTATCACTTCTTATGAAACAGAAGTTATACCTTTTGATTATTTGTATTTTCACTCTTATGTTAGTAAACAATATAAACTGCCAACGTGTTAATTTGCTGTCTAGAAAGAATATTTATAGTCAGCGGGAATTTCCAGTGAATGCTTATAATTACACTGTAATTACTCTCTGCAACATATACAGCCCCCACTGACTCATAATTTTTTTAGTGGAAAAATACCCCTTAAACTACTATAGTTAGAATGAGGGTAAACACATTTTTCCTTCAATTTCCACCGTTTACTGGTCTTGTGGATTACTGGTCTACTGTATTGCTTACAGCATGTTATATATTAACTTTCAGAGCGTTTTGAGGGGCTAAAAGCAATTTCAGAGCACAAGGTGATGTGCTGCCAGGAAGCTCCATGTAGGAATAACAAGCTTAAACATTTGAAGGCAGTCCGCATGTTGCTTAAGTCTCTCAAGAACCACTGCTGGCAACCTATACTATAACAATTAACATCTGCTTCAAAATCTCACCAAAACAGAATGATTTGTCACCCTATATTATCTTGTATATGCTGAATAAAGCCAACAATTTGTCATGTCCCTTGCTTCTCTTGTACATTTTGAAAGCCAAAACCAATAAAAGTGCCATATGGCCCACACACCAAGTTAATAAAAATATTTCAGCAATCCTTTCTGAAGAAAAAGCGTTGTGGATGCAATTTATTTTAGTTCTGAAGTTGTGAAGTTCTAAACCAAAGAAACTTGAAATCGAAAACATGAAGTTACCAGCCTTATTTCCTACACTTTGAAAATTTGTTTTATATGGATCAGTTTCTAATACTCTCCAAAACCTATTTTGGTTTTTTCCTGTAGTGATTCTTGCAACGTTTAATGCAGAACCCATGCTGTAATTTCCCTCCCTGTGAGGAAGTTCATAGTCTTGTTTCCTTTTTTTTTTAAGGAGATTGTCTCAGCCTGCCAAGTGGACGCTGACAGCCTGACATCTCAGAAGCAAGGTAGAGGTTGAGCCTTCACTGTGCCCTCACTATGTTGATACCAAAACATCAGCATATGTCTCTTCACAGCGTCTGTGGTGTGGTGGTATTTCCTGATTTCAACTGCTACCTGAGACTGTAACTATTTAATTTTTTTAAAGAAATTTTCAAGAGTATAACAGAAAAACAGGAAGCAGATTCATACAGTAAGAGTAGCCTCTTTGATTTGGCTGCTCACAAACCTTACAGTGCATTGCACAGTAGTTCTTTCAGTGCCATTACTGGTATCACTGTTCCTATATTTTTACAGTTTTGTAATTTATCTTAATTCTTCAGGTGCAAGTGCATATAAGGAGTCTGCTTGTGATGCATCTTTGCAGACTCCATGTAGAAGAGTATATTGCAGTAAGGCTCTGCCCAATGCTTTGATCATTAAATTTTTTTCATGTTTAAGCACAAACATGTTTAATTCACCTTGAGGGGTACCACAGAAATTCCCTAACATAAGAAAAAATACAGTTCATCTAAAAAGCATGAACATGCCATTTAGCTGAATAGAAGACCAATTTAGGTAAGGACTTGCAGATTTTGAAGACAGGAATTTGTTGACTTCCAAATTCTGAAGAAAACAGAAAAAAAATGTAGTGGAAATATGTTGTTTGCAAAGATTTTTTTCAGCCTCTTGTGACACATGAATATACATCAAAGAATTAAAATATTTAAGAATATAGAAAAAGGACTAGGGGACAACTCTCCCTAGCTTTTCCCTGCATTGTAACTTTGCTGAAGCTGACATCACTCATGAAGTCCTCCTGATGGAAATCCATTCACTGAAATTTATTCACCAGGGTAAGCTGAAAAGTTTTGAAAAATATGAATCATGTTTGCTGTGCATAACGGTTAATCGGCAAACTCGGTACTTGTATTAAATCACACTGTCTTGGAGATTCCTACGTCTCATTATTTTGGCAACTAATCTCAGGATTCCCTATTGACAATGTTTATTTCTATAACATCCTTTAAGAATCTTAACTCAGAATTGATATGTTCTTCAGTTTCATCAGAAATTGTTATTTTAAGAAATCAGACAGTGCAACATCAACATCTGATACTATGTTTTTGCCATGTCTGTCGAGCAATGCAGGATAATGAAAAAAAGGGTTTAAGTAAGTGCTGTGCTTGTTTAGTGACATAACATTTGAAATTTCTAAGAACATGAAAGGGTGAAATGTACTTTATAAATACAAGAAAGACAATGCAGCACTAGAGTAGGTTTTCGAAAAAGAAAATTTTTCTAGATTAATCTAGAAAGTGCCATAAATTACCTACTCAAACAATGGCAATAACCTTGTTTCAAGTTGGAGGTAGGACAAGGTGACCTCCAGAAGCCCCTTCCAAGCAATACTTTTACGGATCTATGGAAGAAGCATCAGGGTTTTACTGAGAAATATTTATTGGTTGCAAGCCTTAGTAGAAGATAATGCATTGGGAAAGCATAGAGATGACATAAAAAATATGCTAATATTGAAATACACTGAAAATAGAACATATTAGGCTGATTTATTTTAAAACTCAGTAATTGCAGGCGATTTGTCATGTAAGCAAGCAAGTGGAGAATAAGCCTAATGTATTTCAAATGTGGCACAATATCTAAAGCTCATCATAGGACATTCATAAAGATTGTTTCCACTTAAACATAGTAGAAGCTCAAGGAGTATTACAATATAGTCTCATATATGAATAATTAGTTGCATTGACTCATGTCCTCCAACAAATTTGAATACTTTTTTGTATGCAAAAATAGTAACTGTGGTCTTTACATACAGATACATTCTGCAAATAGAAGTTTGTATTAAAAATTAAATTCATATTCAACAAGATAATGTTGAAAGTCCTCTAAACTGAAATAAATTCAATGATTTTGTCATGTAAATTCAAAATGCACAAATCTGGCACCCTAGAAGTCAATGACAAAATTTTCCATCAATATTTCAGTAGGGTCAGGATGACCTTCAATAATAACCTCATACTATAGTGTTTTAATTTGGCCTGGATAAATGCCAGGTGCCCACCAAAACCGCTCTATCACTCCCCCTCCTCTACTGGACAGGGGAGAGGAGACAAGATGAAAGGCTCGTTGGTCAAGATAAGGACAGGGAGAGACCACTCATCAGCTACCATCACAGACAAAACAGACTGAACTTGGGGAGAAAAGAAAGTTTAATTTATCGTCAATGAAACCAGATTAGGATAAAGAGAAATAAAACCAGATTTTCAAACACCTTACCCCCACCCTTCCCTTCTTCCCAGGCTCAGCTTCACTCCCGATTTCTCTGCCTCCTCCCCCCAGAGCGGCACAGAGGGACAGGGAATGGGGCGTGTGGTCAGTTCATCACACGTTGCCTCTGCTGCTCCTTCGTCCTCAGGGGGAGGACACCTCACACTCTTCCCCTGCTCCACTGTGAGGTCCCTTTCACAGGAGACAGTTCTTCCCAAATTTTCCAACGTGAGTCCTTCCCGTGGGTGCAGTTCTTCACAAACTGCCCCAGTGTGGGTCCCTTGCATGGGGCACAGTCCTTCAGGAACAGGCTGCTCCAGTGTGGGTCCCCCACAGGGTCATAAGTCCTGCCAGCAAACCTGCTCCAGCATGGGCTTCTCCCTCTCCATAGGTCCACAGTTCCTGGCAGGAGTCTGCTCCAGGACAGGCTTCCCACAGGGTCACAGCCTCCTTGAGGCATACATCTGCTCCATCGTGGGGTCTTCCATGGGCTGCAGCTGGGTATCTGCCCCACTGTGTTCCTCCATGGGCTGCAGGGGAAGAGCCTGCCTCACCACGGTCTTCATCACAGACTGCAGGGGAAAAAACTCCTCACCAGCATGTTGACTACCTCCTCCCCCTCCTTCTGCACTGACCTTGGTGTCTGCAGAGTTGTTTCTCTCACACAGTCTCACTCCTCTCTCTCAACTGCTGCCTGTATTTTTTTTCCCCTTCTTGAATATGTTATTCCAGAGGCACTACCACCATCACTGATTGGCTTGGCCTTGGCCAGCAGCAGGTCAGTATTAGAGCCAGCTGGCATTGGCTTTACCAGACATGGGGGGAAGCTTCTTGCAGCTTCTCACAGAATCCACCCCTATAGACCTCTCTGCTACCAAAGCCTTGCCACACAAGCCCATAACATATAAGGATCAAATGATATACGGTTCTCTTCTAAACTTCGAGTAAATACAAGAACAGCACAGGCATCTTAAAGAACATCCTGAAGTGATTATACTAAACACTTAAAATCATACTGGTTTTGGCTGGGATAGAGTTAAATCTGTTCATGGTAGCTCATATGGTTCTGTGCTTTGGATTTCTGCTGAAAATGGTGCTAATGTTTTTAAAACAAGGATGTTTTAGTTATTGCAAAGCCATGCTTACACAGCATCAAGAGCTTTTCTGCTTGTCACACTCCCCCACCAGTAAATTGACTGGCGGTGTACAAGAAGCTGGGAGGGACACACCTGGGACAGCTGATCTCAACTGAGCAGTGTTATGTACCATACCATGTAGCACTATGCTCAACAATAAGAGCCGGGGAAGGAAGAGGAAAGGGGTATGTCGGAAGTTATGATATTTGTCTTCCCAAGTTACTATTATATATGATGGAGCCCTGCTTTCCTGGAGATGGCTGAACACCTGCCTGTTGACGGGAAGCAGTGAATGAATTTGTTATTTTGCTTTTCTTGCATGCAAAGCTTCTACTTTCCCTATTAAACTTTCTTTATCTCCTCCCATGTGTTTTCTCACTTTTACCTTTTGAATTGTCTCACCCATCCTGCTGGGAGGAATGAGTGAGAGGCTGTGTGGGGCCCAGCTGCCACAAGAAGCCTGATCTGGAAAGACATTTTAGAAAAACAGACATCATGACCTAAACCTCCAGTAAATATCAGAAGTCAGATGGGCGAAAGCAGCCCATTCTGCTTCTCTGAACTTCTCGTCTCTGCCGAATTTTATGTTTATATAGCAGTGGGTGACATTAAGAAGGTATAATTTCTGATCTGCTGCAATATTTTGAACATGTATACTTCCACTTTAAGGACACCTGTGAAGCTTTTTGGCTTTAGTGAGCCTATCAAATTCTAGAAAGTTCAAAATTAGGACAACTGAAAATTTTCAAAGTTTGCATGTTCACCATGGTTAGTCTTTTTTCTCTTTTTAACTTATCTTTTCAATTCTAATGTGGACCTGGTTATAAGAATGATAAACTGTTATAGCTAAAGTGACTGAGCAGTGAAGTCTACCATGGCCCCTTGGAAGAGAGTGGATGCAGGATGAAGACACAGAAGTGCTATGAAGTCACTTTAATTCTCAGCTCTGGTCGCATGTGCAAGCATATCTGTTTGTCAGATTCTGAACCTTCATATTGATAATATAGAAAGAATCTATATAAAATCATAAGATCTACTGCACTAGGGAAGATGACAACAGTTCAAAAAGCAGAAAAGACCCAGCAGAGTAGCCAAAAGATAGAAAATATATGTTAAGTCTTTATCTAATTTCATGCAAAGTCATGTATGTATTCAGCCAAATTATCATCTCCTGTAAGTAAACCCTACATTTGTTATTTTCACTCCTGCTTTATTTGTATTATTAGATGCTAACACTTGAAACAAAAATTTTGTTATCATATTACAATGTTATTCCAAAAGAAACACTGTTCTGAGTCTTACTGAGTCTTTGAATACAGTATTTAATGTTTCAATTTTAAGTCAGTCATCCTGGAAAATATAGGGGTGTAAAATACCATTATTATTTTTTTTGACAAACAGAATGCCAGATATTAAGATAAGGACAAAAATCAATTTTGAATGTTCCTGCCAGCTTATGTGCGCATGTCATGCTAGTCTTTAATTACATGCTGTTTCTGCTGAAGGACCCCTGCCTTACTTTAGGAAACTTTCAAACAACTGCCTTATGTTGGCAGATTTTAAAAAGCATAACATTGCTTCAGATCTTCAAATTCTTTGGCACTTTATAATCTGAATTCTCTGGCCATTCATAGAATTCTGTAAAATTCATCCACTGATAGATTTTATATAAATTTCTGATTACAATCCCCTTTAGACTACAACAGTAAATAGTCATACAGAAAACAGCTTTGTGGATACTGATGACTACAGCAATATCAGGTCTGCACTAGTTTCTGAGAATATTAGCTCACCAGCATAACAGACAGTTGTTGTGGTTTAACCCAGCAGCTGGCAACTAAGCACTAAACAGCCATTCGCTCACCCCTCCCCTTTCCCCCTAGTGGAACAGGAATGAGAAATGGACAAAAGGTAGAACTTGTGGGTTGAGATAGGCAGTTTAATAGAACAACAAGCAGGACCCAGGGAACTACAGGCTGGTCAGCCTCACCTCCAACCTGGGAAAGATGATGGAGCAGCTTATCCTGGAGGTCATCATCAAGCAAGTGTAGGAAAAGAAGGTTATCAGGAGTAGTCAACATGGATTCACAAAGGGAAAATCATGCCTGACCAATCTAATAGCTTTCTACGATGGCATGACTGGCTGGGTAGATGAGGAGAGAGCCGTGGACGTTGTCTACCTAGAGTTCAGCAAGGCTTTTGACACGGTCTCCCATAATATCCTCCTAGGGAAGCTCAGGAAGTGTGGGCTGGATGAGTGTTCGGTGAGATGGATTGAGAACTGGCTGAATGGCAGAACTCAGAGGGTTCTCATCAGAGGCACTGAGTCTAGTTGGAAGCTGGTAACTAGTGGTGTCCCTCAAGGGTCAGTACTGGGCCCAGTCTTGTTTAACATCTTCACCAATGACCTGAATAAAGACTTAGAATGTACGGTCAGCAATTCTGCTGATGACACAAAACTGAGAGGAGTGGTAGATACACCAGAAGGCTGTGCTGCCATTCAGTGTGACCTGGACAGGCTGGAAAGTTGGGCCGAAAGGAACCTGATGAGGTTCAACACGAGCAAATGAAGGGTCCTACACCTGGGGAGGAAGAACGCCATGCACCAGTACAGGCTTGGGGTGGACCTACTGGAGAACAGTTCTGTGGAGAGGGGCCTGGGAGTGCTGGTGGACAACAGGTAAACCACGAGCCAGCAGTGTGCCCTGGTTGCCAAGAAAGCCAATGGGATCCTGGGATGCATTAGGAGGAGTGTGGCCAGTAGGTCGAGAGAGGTTCTCCTTCGCCTCTACACTGCCCTAGTGAGGCCCCATCGGGAGTACTGTGTCCAGTTCTGGGCTCCCCACTTCAAGAAAGATGAGGAGCTAGAGTCCAGCGGAGCGCTACAAGGATGATGAGGGGACTGGAGCATCTCTCCTATGAGGAGAGGCTGAGGGAGCTGGGCTTGTTCAGCCTGAAGAAGAGAAGGCTGCAAGGGGGACCTAATAAATGCTTATAAATATCTGAAGGGTGGGTGTCAGGAGGATGGGGCCAGACTCTTTTCAGTGGTTCCTAGCGACAGGACAAGGGGCAATGGGCACAACCTGAAGCATAGGAAGTTCCATCTGAACATGAGGAAGAATTTCTTCACTCTGAGGGTGACGGAGTAACCTATTAAAGAGCCTGTTTAAAGAGAAGTCAAGTATTCCATGTGCTTTAGTCACAGCAATGGTGTCATTTGGCTTGAAACAATGCATTTTACCTTTTTAATCTGTAACTCCTTTAACTCTCACTATGGACTAAATAAAAGTATATAATTGGTCAATGATATATCCTTCAATGTGTTAGTATGACTACTAAAATCTATATGGCTTAGTATCTGCATTAAAACTAAAGTAATATTGAAAACAAACAGCCAGGTTTAGTAGAGTTATAAATGCAGTGTGATGGTACATACGAGATTTCATGTTACCCTAGCATTCATGCAGGACCACATGACTTAATAAGCACATGTAGACTTTCCTTTCTTCAAATCTGCATATTTGAAATTTACAACTAACTTTAAAATTATGTTTCCAGTCATGCAAAATGTGAAGTAACAACATCCAAGTGTTTAAAAAAACATTCTTCAACACTACATACACTATTCAGTATTTTTTAAATGCTGAAAATCTACTTTAGAATACACTTTCTAATAATCCCGTTTTCCTACGCTTTTTATTTCAATTCTTACGAAGTAAGAACAAAACCGCTCACTTTTTTTCCATTAATATATGTATGAATCACAAACTGCTTTAGAAGTACATGACAAAAAGTTTATGTATTTTGAGTCTTTACTCTCTAATGAGTAAAATCCAAGTGTGAATATTTACAGAGTTTTTCACTAGCTACAGATACAATTATGCTAAGATATAGCACAAGTACTGACATCATAAAAAACAGGTATCAGTTGTGTTCTACTTTAAATTGACAGATTCCATAAAGCTTCATTAAACTGAGGTGCCTTTCTGTGAAATCAGAAACAAGCTCTGTATTCCAAGTAAAGGGATCAAAATTTGGTCATGACAGAAAAATTTGTCAAATGCAGCTTCTGCAAACTGGAGATCTAAGGTACCATAATGGACCCTTGATCCCATGACATACACTCTGTAAAACATGTGAACTGATTCATGTAGAAAAATATTGTGTTTAATAATCTTTACTGTTAAAAAGAACCCCTTTAGTTTAAAATTATTTCAGTTTTGTTATGTGAAATCTTTTCTCTTCCACCACTAAACTAGCAAGATTTATATATTTAGTATTCCAAAATTTTTAAGAGTACTTTTTTTGACTACCTTTGGGACTCAACAATTTACAGATCAGTGCATCATCATCTGTTCCAGATTTTAGATTAACAATTCTGTTTATCCATGTTAACAGTGCTTCCAAACACAATAAATAACTCCCATGGCCTATCCAAATAATTGCATATTTAATAATTCTTCTGCCAAAACAATTTTAGTGCACATTAGTAATTATTTGTCAGACTGAAGGGAGATGTGAGGAAATACATGTTTCTGTAAGCAAAAATAGGGATTTTTGGTTTTCTTTCTCACTCTTTTGTTTGCTTATGTGTAATCAGAAAACAAAACCAGACAGCTAGTTAATGGTTATATTTACTCTCTTTTGCAAAGTATGTAGTGGTAGTTTTGGCATTAGAATCATAGAATCATAGGTTGAAAGACCTCTAAGATCATCAGGTCCAACCATCAACCCAACAACACCATGCCTACCGAACCATAATCCGAAATGCCATGTCTACATGTTTTTTCTTACACCTCCAGGGATGGGGACTCCACCACATCCCTGGGCAGCCTATTCCAATGTCTGATCACTCCTTCAGTAGAGAAATTTTTCCTAATATCCAATATGAGCCTCCCCTGACGCAACTTGAGTCCATTGCCTCTCGTCCTATTGCTAGTTACGTGGGAGAAGAGACCAACACCTGCCTCACTACCACCTCCTTCCAGGTAGTTGTAGAGAACAATAAGGTCCCCCCTCCGCCTGTTCTTCTTCACAGTAAACAGCCCCAGTTCCCTCAGCCACTCCTCATAAGACTTGTTCTCCAGGCCCCTCATGAGCATCTTTGCCCTTCTCTGGACACACTCCAGCCCCTCAATGTCCTTCTTGTAGTGAGAGGCCCAAAAATCTAATTCTTATGCCTCTTACGATATAAATTAAGTCAGAGGCAATCAGCCGTCTTATTCCCACTTTTCAATTTTCCACCAACAGCAACACTCTGCTCTTCTAAAACCACAACTTGACAGAGCTTTAATTTATCCTACTCTTGCAGGCACCGGCCCGACTGCCTGAGCCAGGCCCATTTTAAATCCCAGGGTTTTTCCCTAATCAGATTATAATTCTAAGGCTGTTACTTTTTCTTGCAGCCAGTCTTTGGGGCACCAACATCTCCAAAAAATCATATGAAAAGGACCATAGCTGCTGGGACAGGAGGTACATGAGAAGACACAGGAGAAGGCCTGTGGAGAGGGGACATAGTTGAGGCCAGGGCTGGAGAAGCACCCTTGGAAGGTGATGTTCCATACAGGAGGGAGAAAGTACCTCTTCAAGGGCTGAACCCCAGGAAAGAACCAGCCCTGGTTAGGGCCATGCCAAGAAATGGACTGTGGCCTGTGGAGGACCCATACTGGAGCATGGACACCCCATGGGCCACACTCAAAGTGAAACAGAAAAAACAAGCAAGAAGGAAGGAGCGATGGAAGACAAGAGCAAGAAGCAAGGAATGGCAGGACGGAGCCACTACATGCTGACCCTGACCTCCTCCTTTCCCTCACTGCAGGCCCGAGACTAGCATGTGCTGAAAGCAAGGGGAGTGGAGACAGGGAAGGGGTGGAGACGTGTCGCACTGAAGTTAAGTCTAGAGAAGGTGCAGAAAATGTGTTTTCCTAAGACATTTTGGGGGCACGGGTTAGTTGGGGTTTTTAAACTGTCCAAAACAACATTTTAAAAAATCTTAAGACATCTTCCAACCTCAGTGAACAGAGAAGTTCTGTCATTCTTACTAAGTGGAAGCTGAAGACTGTGTTTAGCTGTTTAGCCTATATTAATGTGCTCATATCTCAGAATGTATTTCAAGTTTCCTGGCTGTCCATGTTTGGTGGATGAAAATGACTGTGCAGAACTTCTGCAGGTACAGTTCATGTCCTTCATCTGTCTCCTTACAGCAGCCTCTTCCTTCCTCCATGTTAAGTAGCCTCTTCCTCAGGAGGAAAAACAAACAAGATTTACTTCTTACATTTACACACACTAGCTTGTGTAGTGCCTTCTAGACCCCTGGTTCAGCCTGGAAAATCTCCTTCATGTGAAAGGTGACAGGACGTCTTCATCAGAATCGAAAACTTAGTAAATTCATATTATAAAGGACTTTCCAACCACAAAGAGCTTTATACAGACTCAGCATTATTGGATTCCAACTGAGACTAGTGGTCACCAGCTACTAATTATAGTTAATCATGATTGCTATGTATACACTTTATAAACTAAAATATTAGACTTGCCAGAAATACAATATAAATAGTGTTGAAAAAGTTTGAAAATTCTGAGGCTGGTGATCAACGGCTTTTACTCAGGCTGACAGACTGTCATAAGTGGGGTCCCCCAGGGATCGATACTGGGCCTTACACTCTTCAGCATCTTCATCAATGATCTACCCAATGGTTTGAAAACACACCCACCCACCAACTTTGCTGGTGACACTAAAGTGGGTGTCACCATTTTGACACGTCAGGAGGGAGAGCCATCTTACAGAGAGAGATGGACACGCTGGAAGACAGGGCTAGCAAGAACAGTATGAGGTTTAACAAAGACAAGTGCAAAGTCCTGCATCTGGGATGACATACCAAAGAGCCCAGGACAGGCTGGGTGCTGCTCAGCTGGGAACAACCTTGCTGAAAGTGTCCTGGATGTCCTGGTGGACAACAAGATGAACATGATTCAGCAGTGCACTGCTGCAGCAACAAAGGCAAATCAGATCCTGGGCTCCATCCGCAGAAGTGTTACTAGCAGTGATAGAGACATGATCATCCCACTCCACTCAGTGCTTGTCAGATTGCATCTGAAATACTGTATCCAGTTCTAGGCCCCATGGTTCAAAGAAGATACAGACAGGCTGGAAAGGGTTCAAAGGAGTGCCACAAAGATGATCAAAGGGCTGGAGAACGTGCCTCATGAGGAAGGAGTGAAGCAGTCAAGTCTCTTGTCCCTGGAGAAGAGAAGGCTCAGAAGGACCTCATCCTAGTATTCCAGTACTTAAAGGGCCACTACAAGAATGGAGCTGTTCTCTCAATAAGGAGCCACATAGGGCGGACAGGAAGCAATGGGTGCAAGTTACATTGGAACAGGTTTCATCTTGATACGAGAAAGACTTTCTTTTACTGTGAGAACAATCAATCACTGAACCTCCCCAAGGATGTGGTAGAGCCCTCATCACTGGAGGTTTTCAAGATGTGATTGGACAGGATGTTAAATAATCTCATCTAGGCTCTGTTTCCCACAAAATGTTGGATCAGATGTCCTTTTGAGGTCCCTTCCAACCTGTGCTCCTCTGTGATTCTATGAAAACTCCTAAAAAGATGTCAAGAACTGATGAGCTGTACCAACAAATTAGATGCTCCTGGTCTTTCAATCTGTAGTTGTCAGTCTTCCTGAAAGATAAAACCAAGCAATTTCCAAACTAACTTTGGTACAGTGTGGCGAAGGGTAGTGCAAAGCACCTGGAGACCCACATTTTCTTTGATAGGGAGCTTTTTACATGTCACTATAATGCTGACTTAGGAAAATACAACTTCCATTTTACTATTTTAGATTTTATTATTTACGACCCAATCTTTTCAGTACCATGTAATCTGCTAGCTTGCGGATGACTACCTCTTTGTTAGCTGCTGTCTCTTTTGCCAGTACACTGCAAGTCTGAGAACAGCAACACAGCAAACAGCACTTCAATTCTGTATCTCTTAAGGATGCGTCCAACAATATGAAGATCTAGAATACGCAGATTTGCAAAGTTTTTGGCTGTCTTACCTTATCAGAATGGACACAGAGTGGCTAAAGGACCAATATGGCCTCTAGTCTTTAATGTTTTGTATTCATAGTCACTGAAAAGCTATTTAAGAATATTTCAATTAATGCTGCAAATTAAACCATGAACACTTAACTGAAGTACACAAAAAAGTATGATAATTGGATAGCATTTCTTCCTCTGAGTTTTAGGAATCAAAGCATTTGACGCAGAAAACCTGTTGTTAAAATGTCTTTTCAAGATAATCAAAGTTGACTTAGGAACCCGTAGAATTTCAGTGCTTATTTTCCATCAGAAGTACTGTATAGTCTTTCCTTGAGCTTGAGCAGCTTGGTTTGAGTATTTTTGTTTGTTACATTCAGATGGCATTGTCAGACTATTGCAGACCATATGATTTATTTCCATTAGTGGTATTTTGCTAGGCACAAAACCTAGTAGCTGTTGATATTTGAAGCAAAATGTGCAATTTAGCATAACGAGATCATAGCAAATATGAAATTAAGAAATATGAAATTAAGACCATTTCTGTATAGTATTTGAAAGGAATAACTCCTAAGCTTTCTGAATAGGCGCTACAGAGAAAGATTTTAGCTAAATAAAAGTACTAAACATTGGACAAAAATGAGGTTCCAGAAGGATAGGAATAAAATTGTGAATCTATTTGAGAAACAAAAGACCAAAGGAAAAGAAACTAACAAGAAGAAAAAGAAAAGGGGAGAGAGAAACAGCTAGCAGAGCACTTAATCAAACAATGGCCAGCAGAGCCAGAAGCACCTTGTAAATAATAATAATAATAGATCTTTGAAACATTGATAGGTATTTAAAAATCAGTCTGGAAGAAAGGGGCACTAAATAGGTGAAAGCTGTTCTAAGCAGTATAACCAAGGCTAAATTTCACAGTTCAACTAAATATGGAGTTTGGTTGTATTTTCAGGTTATCCAGCAGTCTTAACAAATGAAGGGTAACACAACAGAATGAAGGGATTATGAACAAACACTATTGCTATCAGACACTCAATAACGACCAAAACAAAATCTTAAGTTGCAGGAAACTGAATAGGACTGGAGAGAAAAAAAATCAAAGATACTACAGAATTTGTCATGGTCACCTGAAACAAGTGCAAACAGAAACAGTTGTCTGACAGTCTTATTCAAAGGACATCACTTTAGGCAGCATCCCATGTTCACGAAGGAGGAGAAAAACAGCTACTTAAGAAATTTTAACAGAGCCCAATATTGTAATGGGAAAAATAATTTAAAAATAGCCTACAGTTTTCTCATGGCTAGATACAAAGGCTGGTGTTGTATATGGGAAACACAGATCCAGGTCTTTATTTGTAAAGGAAGCAGAAGCAGATGGTGATTCTCATCCAGTCTCCCTGAAGTCAACTTAACAAGGACCCTTACAAAGGATACCGCTGTCACCATCAGAAATTACTGACTATCATATTTGATAGATTTCACTCCCCTTGGGAGTGTTGCCCTATTGCAAAACATCTCAATAAATTATTTTCCTTCTTTTTTTTTTAAAAAAAAGCTATCTTTCCCCTCATAAAAGTGAGTATCTATGCATACAGGGACAAATGAGATTAATAGCGAAGACTTGTTTTACATGTCTCAGTTTAGATGAGTAGGGATTGGGCGGGGCGAAATCAGTTGGCAGGTATTAGACAGCCATAGAAAAGTGAAGTAGATGACTATTGCTTTTTGTGGAAGGTTGAGCAATATAAGAAATGTACAGTCTTAATGACAGAGAAAGTAAGGTCAGGATGACAGGACAGAAGAAGGCAGCAGTCTCTAGTCGCATTCTTACAAAAGGAGCTCATTACAAAAACATACTGAATCCTGTGAAGAGGAATGGTGGATACTGGTTTGTACAAGAGATGTTATTGCATGCTTCCTTAACATAAATGCAAGAAAAGCGTATAATTTTTTTAAAAATGGTTTCCACCCTAACTTCAAATTACCAGTACAAATTTTCCAATGGAGGTATGTATTCTCACACATTTTGTCTTTTGCTGTCATTCCCAAATAATTTTCTAAGGCTGTTTATAAATACAATAATAGTCTGTAACCTGATGTCTGTAGACTCACAGAAGCCTGCTGTGTACTTCAAGTTCTAGCTTTTCTTTGCAAAAGCTGTGTGAAAAAAACAACTGGATATCCCTTTTGAATATTAATTTTTGCTGATGTGAGTTATGGATGTTAGTGAAACGAAACATCATCTTCTTCGCTCCAGGTATTTTTTGCCTTGATTTCCACCCCTTCTGACTTTCCATTGCAAGTTTTTACAGAATTGTTACATGAATTATTTTCTAAGTTATGTTTGTAATACCTTTTGCCAATACCATCAAAAAGAGATACTCCCCAAGGTTCCTCTGAAATATTTTTTACATCAGTTTGAATTTCAAGTAGCTTTGATGACAGAATTGGAATTTTTTGTTATTGCTTACAGTATAAATCAAAATTTGAGAAGTTTGTAGCTATGTAGGTTTGTATACCCATAGTTAGCTTTGTGCCAGAATAATTACACCGGAAAAAGAAAATGAAGTTGATAGTTAGAGTTAAAAGCAAACCAACTTGTTAGTGTATTAAAGTTTACTGTAAAAAACACACCGCACTGATTCCATACCTCAAGTTAGAAAAACCTGGAGAAAAAGGTGCATGTTTCTGTAGACATGTAGTATGGTAATCTCCTTGGACAGGGATTATTATAATGTTTGCCACATTTTGGTACTGTGTTGTTCCTGAACTCTCATTTGGTATTGCCCATCCTTGCATGGTAAAGTGCTGGGAGTAACAATGCTGCTGTTTTACACCGTCAAATGTTCACCCCAGCTCCCTGGAGTCATTTGCCAGGTGACGAACAATTTGAGTCCCTGTCATACTGAAATGTGTTCAGGCTTGTGACATGTCTTGTTACTGACTTCTTAATGTACTAAGTCTCACACTGTTTATATTGCTGAAATGTAAACTGGAAACCATGTAGGGGCAAGAACAACTTCTGTTAGTATGCTGTTTAGTAGAGAAATTATGGCTATGGCGGGGACTCCAAGTAGTACCACATAAAATGAAAAGAATCCATGTATACTACGAGCAAAAAAAGTGCTAATCTGAGGAATAAGTTTAATTAGGGATTTATGAAGTTTGATGGATCATTCCTTTCTGCAGGTGATGCCTTCAAAACAGATAGTGTTTCTAGCTGTATGATTCTGCATGTAAAGCTGTGGGATATGTACACAGAAAACATGAAAAAGCACTAGAAGAAGTACAAGTGGTGAAACCAAGAGATGATACTTTCTTTCACCATAATCTCACTGATCATATCAACAAAAATAGCTATAAAATATATTTCTTTCATTGCTAAGTGTGCTAGCAAATGTTTAACCAGATATACAAGGGGAAATTTGGCTGCTGTAGGGTAGGCAAGTTGAACAAAAATAACAGTTCTTCCTTCTTTAAATTTCCAAGCTACCCTTTGTTTACCAGACAACTGAGATGACTTTTCATTCCTGTGTAGTTCATGAAATCTTTCGGTCCTCGGATCTGTGGTAAGGTTGTAATGAAGTTTCAGTGTTAAGAGTTCATGTCGCAGTTGAAGAAACATTGAAAATTCATGAGCTATAAAAAAGAACCTTTAAATCAAAGTAAGCATCCTTAGAACATGTGAGGTATCATATTGGTGGTGTTTATAGTCAACAATATCAAGCAGAAAAGTCTAAACAAGGAAAATAATACAAAATAACTAAAAAGGAAATCAACTGGTGACAATGCTTAGGCGCTCTGTACAAGTACTGCTGGTTATTTTTAATGACAACGACATGACCCATCCAACAGTCTACTCAGTAGTACTGAATAAACTCTTCATTTGTTAGAGAAGGGGAAGTTGAGCCTCTGAAGACTGATCCTGCTGCTTGTGATTTGGTGTTGGATACATACATATGTATTCTTGTGTTATTTATATTTCTCCATTTTCCTTAGCAATTGAATAACAATACTAATAAAACAATGACAATATTAAAGAAAGCTACTAAGCAAAATAGTAATAAAATATATCCTTTTTGTTCAGAGTGCATGTTGCAGTTGTTATAGGCTCTGTAACTTAATTACTCTAATGTTTTTTGACTGTCCCTTAGGGATCAACCTCCTAGTCTTTGTTATTTTGCCTGTAGATAATATCGCTGTCACGTTAAGTAGAGCGCATCAGCAATAAAAATTAAAAAGGGAAACTGCAGTATTTGTGCTAAGGATGGATATAGTAAATTCGTCCTTCACCTTCCTCCCACCTCAGATTTCAAATTCCCTCTTTCTCTTGCTCCATTCCACAAAGACCTTCCTCCTGCTTGCAATCTTTGACTCCTGGCAAACTCACTTTCCCCTCAACTGCCACCTGACAGAGCACAAACTTTGAGAAGGCAGCTTTTTCTCTCAACGATAACTCTTTCACCATGCCTAGGAAGTACAGCAAAAGTGAAGCAATCTCTGCTGTTCAATAGCATAAATTTGTAACAAGCAGGAGGTAAATTAACCATACAAAATTGGACCTGTTTTTCACTCATGCAGTATATTTTATCATGCAGTATATTTTATCATCAAGTATCCAAAAAAATAATCACAAAAAAAAAAGTAATTGTAATGGAATATAGATTTTAAGAAAGGCATTAAATTGTCATATTAAAAAAATGTATTTCTGCACAGGTTACTGCCTTAGAAAAAATTTATAATCTTTATTTTGAAAAACTGATTCTTTTCACAGACATAGAAACTTAACTGGATATTAGAGTAGGATGATGACACTTTCTATTAATGCACTTTATTGACTGCTCTGAGGAAGAACGGGACATAGCTCAAATAATTGTTCATTGAATGAATGTGTACTTACAGCCCAGAAGGCCAGCCATATCCTGGACTGCATCAAAAGAAACATAGTCAAGCAGGTCGAGGGGATTCTGCCACTCTACTCCGTTCTGGTGAGACCCCACTGGGAGTCACAGCATCACACAGAACCACAGAATGGTAGGGGTTGGAAGGGACCTCTGTGGGTCATCTAGTCCAACCCCGCTGCCAAAGCAGGGTCTCCTACAGCAGGCTGCACAGGACCTTGTCCAGGCAGGTCTTGAATATCTTCAGAGAAGGAGATTCCATAACCTCCCTCGACAGCCTGTTCCAGTGCTCCGTCACCCTCAGAGTCCTGCATCCAGGTCTGGAGCCCTCAGCACAGGAAAGACATGGACCTGTTGGAGTGGGTCCAGAGGAGGGCCACAAAAATGATCTGAAGGTTGGAGCACCTCAGCTATGGGGAAAGCTGAGAGAGCTGGGCTTGTTCATCTTGGATACGAGAAGGCTTTGGGGACACTTTATCGCGGCCTTCCGGTACCTGAAGGGGGCCTACAAGAAAGCTGGAGAGGGACTGTTTACAAGGGCATGTAGTGACAGCACCGGGGGTAATGGCTTTACAATGAAAGAGGGTAGGTTTAGACTAGACATAAGGAAGAAATTCTTTACTCTGAGGGTTGTGAGGCACTGGAACACATTGCCTAGAGGAGCTGTGGAGGCCCCCTCTCTGTAAGTGTTCAAGGCCAGGTTGGATGAGGCTTTGAGCAGCCTGGTGTAGTAGAAGGTGTCCCTGCCCACAGCAGTGGGCTTGGAACTAGATGATCTTTAAGGTCTGTTCAAACCCAAACCATTCTATGAGTTTATGAAAATCAAATATAAACATTAATAGCTACTATAGAGAGATGCATTGGGATGGTCGCTGTTAGTATGGACTAAACCTATGCCTAATAACTTGCAGTTAAAAATCTAGTTTGGGGTTGCTATGGCTGATATATAGTGCTTGAAAAATTTCCTAGGATTCTGAACAACAAATAAAACTCATCTGTTTTTGTGTTACAGCAACGACTTTTTTGCAGATGCATGTAATTTGCAAGAGGTGATTTAATTGTGATTCTGAAGAAATTCTAGAAAAATACAACCCAAAGATTTGTGCAGAGCACAGAGTAACAGTCATACTGTAAGAAAGTCTAGTTTTCAAAGTGGGTTCAGAGAAAACATTTGTAACTTCGTTTGTATCCAAACCTCTACTATTCTCTTAAAAATGAATAGTGTCAGAAACATTCCAAAATTTCATCCTACTTTTCTCTCACTGAAGGCACTAGTTCCATGAACAAGCAAATACTAGTACATTTTTGCCAACGTGTAACAAACCCAGGTAGGCTTGTTTATGAATAAGCATTATATTTAATATGAAAAACTTGTTTTAAAAAAAATCAGAATTGCAATACTAATACTATCCAAACTTGCAGTCATTTAACTGATTAATGGAACATTGCTACAAACAGAACCATAACGTTTATTTGTTGAAGTCCCAGTCTGAATACATCTGCACTGTAGTCTTCAGTAAGTACCAAAACATGAAGTGGACACTGCAGAATATTCACCTAGAAAGAAATTTTAATTTCAAATATTTGCACAGAAAAATTGATTCTATAAGTCATTGAAACAGGAAAAAAACTAACAATATTATCCTTATATCAACTTTAAGGTGATTTTCGTAAGATTAACAAAGAAGTATGTCAACTAGTGCAGTGAACAGTTTCAACTTGTTTATAAGGTGCTTTTGCGCAATACAAAAATAAATTTCAAATCCAAAATAGCAAGTATTTATGCAGAAGCAACTTGTTTCATGAACAGTTCACAAGCAGCAAAGAAATCTCCATTTTGGGAACCAATAATCTGCGCTAAATAGGTCAGGCAGATCTGGTCACAAATCCCAGCAGCTGTTCCCTAGTGCTTGAATGAAAAACAGAACATTCTCAATCTGAACCTAAGAGATGACTGACTTCAGAACTGTAGCAATCAAGCTAGACTTTCACATATGTGCAATACTTATCAGTACCATTTAAAAAATTAAATGTCTAAGTCAATCTACCCTTGAATGTCTGCTGTTATTTGTAGGGCTCAGGTATCAAGGTACCAGTAGTTAATTATAGACTCCTTTAGCTGAAGCCAAAACCAGGTTCTCTTTCTGCATTTTAAAGTTGTATATGTGTGGGAAGGGGAAAGTTTTCTACACATTTTTGAACTGCTATCACACAGAATCATAGCATGGTAGGGATTGGGAGTGACCTCTGTGAATCATCTAGTCCAACCCCCCTGCCAAAGCAGGGTCTCCTACAGCAGGCTGCAAAGGACCTCATCCAGTCACGTTTTGAATATCTCTAGAGAAGGAGAATCCACAACTTCTCTGGGCAACCTGTTCCAGTACTCCATCACTCCATCTGTACCAATGAAAAAAAAAAATTATCAAAGTGTTTGACAACATAGTGGCATCTTATGCATTCACTGGGAGACAAAATTATTCCCATCTTTCATCTAAAACATTACTCAATGATGGTGTTTAAAAAAAAGAGCTTGCAGCAAGTGCTAAGTGGAAGTGAAATCTTATTCCTTTCACTTTATTATGCTGAGCAAGAGATAGTGCAGGAAGAAACCTCAAGGGGAGATTACAGTAACAAGAGAAACAATGAATGCTAAGCTGTTTTATCATTAGCATGAAAACATTTACACAACCAAATCCTGGTCAAGTCTGTTTTTGAGGCTGGAACTAATTTTTTTAGAAAACAAACTTAATAGATCACCTATCTTGAACTTAGACTCTTTCCTTTTGTTTTATTGATGAATTTGTGGCTTCATATTACAAGTCATGAAAAGACTCTAAGGCATTTAAACAGACAAGTGTGTCATGAAGGTCTGGAGATACATTGCCCATTTTTTATAAGAAGACAGAGGGCAACAATTCAGTAGAATGTCTGAGCAGAGAAAATTCAAGCATCAGCAGCATAATTAAAAGAACTCAGGAAAAGAAATATGCAACTCAATCTAATTAGAAGCATAAAGCACAATTTTTATTTTTTAAAATTCTAAACTGCCAGGTGCAATAGAAAAAAATAGTTCTTGAAATATGTCAGTGTTCAATGGATATTTAAAATTTTATTTATTTATTTTTAAATAGGGTTATGATCCAGCATTATGAGAGAATGGGGTCAATACTTTATTTACCAGAGAAGAGGTTATTAATAAAGTTAACAACATAGCTCTGCTCTCTGCCCTCCAGTCTACCTGTTTAAATAAGTCTTCAACTCAGAAAATTAGACTACACTGCAGGAGTGCAAACATGGCGTCTTTGTTTAGGAAGGGAACCATTATAATTGACTCTACGCCAGTTAATCCGACATCTCCTATGAAGCCTGGGCAAAGAGGCAGATGAAAGAAGAATAAGAGAAAGTTGTTACTGGTTTCAGCTGAGGGCTTCATGGCCAAAAATTCTTCAGACTTTAATGTACAAAGGCAGAAAACAAGTTTGCCATACAAATGTGATACCGTCCATTGGGATATGAAATACAACTAAGGCAAGATATTCTAATTAATATACTTAACATTTTTCAATACATCACTGTAAAAGCTAGCTTTAAGGAGATCACTAGTGTGAGAACTGTTTGTGAATTAGTAAGGAGATTTCAGTATTTGAACTGGGGAAGAGAGCTCTCCTGATTGCAGGGTGAAACAACTCTTCTCATATAATCTGAAGAGAAGACCAGTGTGTGAGCATAACTCAGACATAACAAAACTAGTGTTCGCCAACAGTGCTTCAGACCATGAGAAAATAGCAATTTAGTTCTGCAAGGGAAATTTGCCCTGTGTTCCTTACAGCTGTGATATACTGGTTTTCTATGATTGAAATTCCTATGTTAAATTTGGTTGTTACTCTTTCTAATACAATTTCTCTGCTGCAGCAATGACCTATGTCAAATGTTTCAAAAGAAGATGAGTGTAAACTTACTGACTGCCATTAGAAATAACCAGCCTGCAGAGAAAGTTAATTTCTACATGTTGCCAGGGAGAAGTGGCTACATTTCCAGACACACAGCATATACAAAAAGATAAGACAGAAAAGCAGGCAAACGTATATCTAATTTCAGAATATATGTTCCCTAGCTGAACATTCACATTGCCTAACTGAGGGCTCAGCTCAGTTTAAGCCAACACATATGCAAATTACACACCCTCTTCTTTGACCTCTCCCTGTGCATTCCAGCATCGTTGTGTTTGCCAGCAATGGTATTCATGCACCAAAAAAATAAGATGGGTTTGAGGACCAATCTATCTGAAAGGTTCTTTTTTCAGCTTAGTCTATGATGAAATCAATTTCCTATCAAGGTCATCCAGCAGCAGCCAGAGCTCCTTTCAGTGACAACACACAATTATGTTGGTATAAAGCAACTGTGAAACCTCAGAGGCCTAATCCCTTTTTATAACCAACAAAAAGTAACACCAATTAAGAGCTGACCTCTCCCTATCAACTATGATATAAAACAATAGCCTCGGCTCCTAAAATGCATGTTCTCTCATAGACTACACGAATGAGTCTCATTCTCCATATAAACATCTCTCCCTTTCTTTTTTGGACTCTGAGTGCTTGGCTTTAAAAAAGATAAGCACTGGTGACACCACTATTTCATTTAAAAGTACATTTCCACTTATTAAAGAAAAAAACTTTCAAATTTATCTGGATAGCAACCTATTTTTGAATTATAAGAATGAATCAACAGGACTACAAAGTTTGCAGGTGCTCATTTCCCTATAAAAAATTGGAGGGTTTAAAATTCTTTGTTCAACAATGAAATAGCAATGTGGTATGAGGATGACTTTAAAAAAGGCCTGTTTCTTCTCTTCAACTCACTAATTCTCTCAGAAGAGCTGGCATAAGTTTTCCCAGTTTATCTTGTCTTTAGAAGACTAAGTTGTCTTTCCTGTGACAAAACCTATAACCATTTGTTATGCTGTTTCAAAGATTTTTCAGATTATTTTATCAGTCTTTCTTACTTTATATATCAAGATATTTCTCCCATCGTTTCTCTTCCTTCACTCTTTGCCTAACAGGCCTACAATCTTCTGGTAAGACTGGGCCTTCAAGGCCTCATTGTAGAGGACATTCTGGTACTTTTATAGCTTTTCCAAACCTTTTAGCAGTTGTGCCAAAATACTTTCATATAAACCGTGGTTTGGCATTACTCTGACTTATAAAAACCAGGAAAGACAAATACAATAGCATCCTTACAATTAAATTTTTTAATCTATTTATGAGACACTTTGAAACAGGAATTTTATTCAATAAAGCAATTTGACCTTGAAGTAGCTCAATCCTAATGAAGGAATCCCATTGCCAGATGTCATTAATTTCACTTGGCACCTTCTGAAGACCAAAAAGCACCTTAAGTGCCTGAAAGGCATAGTTACACATTATGACCAGCTTGTAGATCAGTTCTTTTTGTACACAACCAGCTCCCAAGTTGCTCAGCTCCACAGCATTTATTTTGCTCTTCAACGGTTAATAGAAGTTAGGCTCAATTAATTAATTTTGCAGATGTTGCCCTTGTGCAAAAGAGAAACATTTAAGAGACAGAGGACAGATTAAAACAGCTTCCAGTCAAGGGCACCTGTGTCATAACAGCTCATGTTACTTCCCTGTCATTTTCCACCTGATCAAGGGCGGGTACTAGCTCAGTATTGTATAAATCTCTACTGACCTTGTAATATTACCTCCCTTTTCTCTTTCAGAGGTTATGAATGCCTGTCATAGGACTCCTTTGAGATACATTAACAGTTTTCTACTAGCTAAATCCTTTCCTCTTTCCCAGACTAATCTGCAGAACAAGTGTAATGGCGCAGACCCCCCTCACACCTGGCAATCCCAGAACCAGTCAATGCTGTATTCTTGCTTGCACTGCAGGAATAGTTAGCTGGCGTGCATTGAATCAGGGTGACTTGGCACTTTCCTTGTCGTTGTGCAAGAGCAGTGAGTTGGGTCAACCAGGCAGCCCCTGACTGCACCTGAAACTCATAATACCTGGAGTCACACCTGTCTGATAAATGTCAGAACTGCACATTCTGTATAGTACTCAAATTGTATAGTTGCTGTCTAAACATCGGGATTGCATCATGTGGATCATGACCGGGATGGAAATTACTGATGCCTAAAGTCAATCATCTTGAGATCCTATAAGCAACGGTACCAGGGAAGGCCCTTTGAGCTCTTCTGGTCCACAGAGGGCTGCATCCAGTCTCTCTTTAAACAGTGAACACACCCTCAATTGCTGCTAAGCATATCCTTTACGTGTGAACCGTGGTCAGTTCTAGATTCAGCCACACCTAGGCTCCTCTCTGAGAAGAAGATTAGCAAACAAGGGGGTCCATTCCGAACCTGGTTATTCAACAGGAGGGTCTCCCTTACCCCTTACACCTTTCACTATTACTCTGTATAAACAAGTTTCTATTCAAAACCTCCTTTGATTTTGTATTCCATTCATTTAATAAGTAATAGAGTGAACCTTGCTGATAAAATTTATAAGATCACATTTTCTAAATTTTCAGTAAAATCTTTTCTTTCAAAACCTGGGAATGATCATCACTCATTGGCAACAACAGGTCTAAGTAATACACAAACATGTGCACATCAAATAATTCATTTCAAGCCAGCATGAAAGACTTCCACAAAAAGAAACAAGAAATGGTTAGATGTGCAAACAGCATTTTTTGCTCACTGCAGTGTTACCGCAAGGACGAAACTACTGTTAGCCAATACCCTGATTTCAGAGAGTAACTTAATCAGTCAGCCTTTACTTTAACACTCTTATTAAATACTGAAATAAATCTTCTTCATCTTCAAGTGCCAAAATTCATGAAGCAAGACAAAGCATGCCCCTTAGGCAGGAACAAATTTTTTTTTTTTTTTCTTACTAAGGTTGAAAACTAGAGCAGAAAACAGAGGCTAAAGTTGATAAATATGCAACTACCTGTATTTGCAGCCCTAATGATACTTTCTCCTTCTTGTCAGGACTAAAGTAAAATGTAAAAAACGAGTTTTCTTTGAAAGATAATACATAAAACACAGGTACATTGGTTTTTAAATTATTCATAAAGTAAATAAATCCTGACACAACCACACACCATATCATAAGTTCAGCTTTCACACCAAGCAAGTTCCAAGTCCATTCAAAAGTCAGTTCCTCAAAACTGTGGCATGCTAGAGTATTAAAATTCAGAGAGCAGTAAAAAAGAACTGAAATCTTCATTGTCTTCTAGAATATGTTTTATCAGAGACTACAAGCACCAACTGGACTAGACTCTTTGTGAAGTACCTTGTAGGTAACTTAAATAGAGAAAACTATTATTCACATGACAAAATAACTGTGGTGTTTTCCATTTTCAGCAATATGCCTTGGATCACTGCTGTTTCGCTCAAGCACACACAGAGTGAGAAACTGATCTAGCTATGCCTATTAGGATATAATCTGGCAAGACTGTCCTTCCAAGGAGAACACAAACAAGCTATTTCACCCAAATAAGAGGGACAATTAAATGAAAGATCAAGCAATGACTCTTGTTATAAACCAAAGCCCTATTAAACTGCTGGACATAAGTATGTGAGAGTTCTGAACCAGGAGATAAATAGACCAGGGAGTCAAAGAGAAGAGACTGGGAGTCACCGAGTTGTTTTGTCTTTTCGTTACTCTGCAGTCCCTCTATATCCTCTATAAGACATGATGGGCAAAACACCAAATCATACTCTTGAATGTTAGCCACATATATCATAGAAGCAGAACAATAATCAGCTATTTCTTGAAGCAGCAAGAAGAAATACAAGCTACAAGCAGTACTAACACAGTAGAATCAAAATTCCTAAAAAAAACACCTCCAACCACACTTCAACTTTCATTGAAGCAAGCAAGTGGTACATTTGCTCCAAAGACAACATTCTTCATATACTTCATACCTCTTGAGTTATAATTTGTCTGGTAACTACACTGTTCAATGTCTTCTTTAGATACATTTCGACATCATCTTTCAGACAGTCTTTTGATCACAATGATTCACCCAGTTTAACACACTACAGAGCTGGAAGAGTATCATCAAGTCTTAGCTGATCACTAATTATGTTATCCAGAACTTTAAGAAGACGTGTAGAAAGTGAATAGTTTCTGATTTAATGCTGAAGATCACACATAAGCTGTCTTCTGAAGCAGTAGGAGAAAAAACTGAGAGCACCTAAATAAAGGGAAAGAAAAAGATCAGTGTTTCTTTCAGAAAATAAGTTCTCGGACGCACACGTGTCCCCTTGTACAGTGTACTGTCCTTTAGAGTTGCACATTACTCATTAATTTGTTCTGTGAAAATAACTGGCATAATGCATGTAACAAAACTCTATGTCAAGGTCAGATTTCTAACTCCATTGCTGTTTTCAGTTAAATAACATTTTATTCCACCGAAAGTCCTACTGCAGAAAATAAGATTACCCACTTAGTGCAGCAAATGGGAGTCAAGACACAGGAATCTCTCACTTATTAGTTCTGTGAAGTCTACGTTCTTCTAATTTATACAGAATTTATTTAGTAAATCTATGTATAAAATCAAAAGTTCAGCAGAAAACGTGTATTCCTTTTGAATTTATCTGTAATGGTTTAGTCCCAACCATAAATAAAGACCACGAGGTCACTCTCACTTGTCCTTACACCCCTTGTGTAAGAGGAGAATCAGAAGAAAAAGGCAAAAACTTGTGGATTGGGATAAAAACAGTTTAACAGACTGCAAGGGGAGAAGAAAATAACCACAGGAATACTGATAAAAAGAATATACAGAGTGCAACTTTCTCACCGTCCAATACCCAGCTTGCTCCCTAGTGTCAAAATCACCCTCCACCAGCCAGCTCCACCACTTACATACTGAGCCTGATGTCACATGGTATTGAATACCCAATTTGGTTGGTTAGTTTGGGTCCACCCACTCAGTCTGTTGTGAAAATTAGCTATATCCCAGCCAAACCCAAGACATTATCATAAATATTGCAGTTTAACTTCTGTATTTGGACATACCAGACTCACTCGGTGTAGTGCAAGGTGTCCCTGCCCACAGCAAGGGGGTTGGAACTAGATGATCTATAAGATCTCTTCCAACCCAAACCATTCTATGATATGATTTTCTATATAGAAGTATATAGACAGTCTCTATTGTGTTTCTCTACAGAGTAGAGAAAAAAATATATCAAAAAAACATCCTATTAAGAAAAGACTTACAGATTTGAACTTATTCCTAAAAGAACATGAAATTCAGCATAAAAATTTACAGGCTTTGCTAAATGTATTTTCTTATTACCGTAATTTGTACAGCATTTATATTTTGAAGCACTTCTGCGGACAACAGAAGATCATGCCATCGTTACTCAGGACTTTTCCCTACTGAGAGTCACATAGTCAAAAGCAAGAGCATGAGTAAACAAGAGTTATTCAGCATGCAATTAAAAGAAAGTGAAAGTAAGAATTTTCAGATTTATGTGAAAACCGCAATACAGCTATGGCAAACTGGAAAACATGCACAACATATACACTGAGCAGCTCTTCTATAAACATAATCTTTCAGGACATAAGTACTCAGATATTAGATCATCTAAAATAATTGCCATTATTAACAAACTTCTGCTTTCTCAAACAAGCATTAATTTGCATAAAAGCCTTGAGGCACATAGAAATTTTCCTAGTGTTTTCTCCCAAAAGACATCGGTTTACATTTGCATTTCAAATGTTACTTCATTTTGGAGGAATATAAAAAATTTTTTGAAGAAAGTGCCAAATATATGTACAGCCTTTATTTTTCCTTACAAAGTATTGGTTTTTAGCATCCCTTGTAGTAAGGAGTTAGACCGACTTGTTTTCAAACCACAGCTCCATCATTGAAGCAACAGCAATAAATAAATAATGTTCACTTCTCGCTGAGAAACACAAGATATTTAAATTAAAAAAAAAAATCCTAATTCTTTTCTACATATGTATAAATAACAGTAGCAGTTCCAAATAATTTATAATAAAACCACTTGCAAAGTAGATAAAGTAAGCATGGTGTTGTTGAATCTCAGCAAACGCATCAGGATTTTGACATATTTTAAATATCACCATGATAGAATAAAAAAGTACTTTAGGGACATAATACTTTTTTTCAAACACAATTTTAGAAATTCCATCACTACGGATGGTGATAATTTAATACAGAACCACTGACAGAGTACATATGGCATGAAAAATATTTGCAGTATCTCTATGAAAGAAAGATATATGCATAATTAAGATGAAAGTACTGTCTTTGTTGTTAGGTAATATAACAATATTGCTCAATGTACTAAATATTTTATTTAGAACTCTTTGAAACCAGACACACTATAAACAAAAATTTTTTATTATTCTATTAGATTTCCAAGTTTAATCTGCTCCCTTCTCTTTTATATTTTTCTCTCTTCCTGTTGCCATTGAAAGCAGTGTCATTTAAGAGTCATCTCCATTCATTTTGCTGCCCATGAAAACTGATTTTGGAAGTTTAACAATTATTTATTCATGGACAGTAAGTTCACAGTTTTGTGATAAATGGTTTGTAATCCTAATAGTTACCATTATTCTGGTGACTATAAAAACAAACTGGGAGCTGTCAATGGAGTTACAGAATCACAGAATCACAGAATCACAGAATAGTAGGGGTTGGAAGAGACCTCTGTGGGTCATCTAGTCCAACCCTCCTGCCAAAGCAGGGTCACCTACAGCAGGCTGCAAAGGATCTTGTCCAGGCGGGTCTTGAATATCTCCAGAGAAGGAGACTCCACAACCTCCCTGGGCAGCCTGTTCCAGTGCTCCGTCACCCTCAGAGGGAAGAAGTTCTTCCTCATGTTCAGATGGAACTTCCTGTGCTTCAGTTTGTGCCCATTGCCCCTTGTCCTGTCACTGGGCACTACTGAAAAGAGCTTGGCCCCATCCTCCTGACACCCACCCTTCAGATATTTGTAGGCATTTATAAGGTCCCCTCGCAGACTTCTCTTCTTCAGGCTGAACAAGCCCAGTTCCCTCAACCTCTCCTCGTAGGGGAGATGTTCCAGTCTCCTCATCATCCTCATAACCCTCCGCTGGACTCTCTCCAGTAGCTCTTCATCTTTCTTGAACTGGGGAGCCCAGAACTGGACACAGTACTCCAGATGAGGCCTCACCAGGGCACTGTAGAGGGGAAGGAGAACCTCCCTCGTCCTGCTGGCCACACTCTTCTTGACGCACCCCAGGATCCCATTGGCTTTCTTGGCAGCCAGGGCACACTGCTGGCTCATGGTTAACCTGTCGTCCACCAGGACACCCAGGTCCCTCTCCACAGAGCTGCTCTCCAGCAGGTCCAACCCAAGCCTGTACTAATGCATGAGGTTGTTCCTCCCCAGGTGCAGGACCCTGCATTTGCCTTTATTGAACCTCATCAGGTTCCTCTCTGCCCAGCTTTCCAGCCTATCCAGGTCACACTGAATGGCTGCACAGCCTTCTGGTGTATCTACCACACCTCCCAGTTTGGTGTCGTCAGCAAACTTGCCGAGGGTACATTCTAACTCTTCATCCAGGTCGTTGATGAAGAAGTTAAACAAGACTGGGCCCAGTACTGATCCCTGGGGGACACCACTTGTTACCAGCTTCCAACTAGACTCAGCGCCGCTGATGACAACCCTCTGAGTTCTGCCATTCAGCCAGTTCTCTATCCACTTCACCGACCACTCATCCAGGCCACACTTCCTCAGCTTCCCTAGGAGGATATCGTGGGAGACTGTGTCGAAAGCCTTGCTGAAGTCAAGGTAGACAACATCCACGGCTCTCCCTTCGTCTACCCAGCCAGTCATGCCATCGTAGAAAGCTATTAGATTGGTCAGGCATGATTTCCCTTTGGTGAATCCATGCTGACTACTCCTGATAACCTTCTTTTCTTCCACTTGCTTCATGATGGCCTCCAGGATAAGCTGCTCCATCACCTTTCCTGGCATGGAGGTGAGGCTTACTGGCCTGTAGTTCCCTGGGTCATCCTTCTTGCCCTTTTTGAAGATTGGAGTGACACTGGCCTTTCTCCAGTGCTCGGGCACCTCTCCTGTCCTCCAGGACCTCTCAAAGATGATGGAGAGTGGCTCAGCAATGACATCCGCCAGGTCCCTCTGCATTCGTGGGTGCATTCCATCGGGGCCCATGGATTTGTGGACATCCAGATCACTCAAGCGATCCCTCACACAGTCCTCCTCGACCAAGGGAAAGTCGTCCTCTTTGTAGGCTTCTTCTCTTGCCTCCGGGGCCTGGGATTCCTGAGGGCCAGTCTTAGCACTGAAGACTGAAGCAAAGAAGGCATTCAGTAGCTCTGCCTTCTCCGCATCCTCCGTCACCAGGACACCCGCCTCATTCAGCAGCGGCCCCATGTTGTCCCTAGCCTTCCTTTTGCTGCTGATGTAGCTGAAGAAGCCCTTCTTGTTGTTTTTGACATCCCTTGCCAGCTTCAATTCCAGGTGAGCCTTTGCCTTCCTCGTCGCATCCCTGCATGCTCTCACCACGTTTCTCTACTCTTCCCAAGTGGCCTGTCCCTCTTTCCACATTCCATGGACCTTTCTCTTCTGCCTGATGAAGATATGAGTTAACATATCTTTGAACAGTTTTTTTTAACAGGTTTTTTTTTTAAGTGAAGGCCTTTCTTTTTGGTACAATACATTAGATATCTATGCAACATATTATTCACATCTTTTAAAGAAGAGTCACATTCTTGTTTTCTCTGCATTCCATCACAACTGGAAAAACAGCTTTTAGTTTGCATATTTTGATGTGTGTCGGTGTAATGACTGCTGAGAGAACAGAGCTTGTGATAGGTAAGGTGAAATTTGTCAAGAAATTTAAAACTGGTGTAAATACTATGTCACTCTGCCGTTACCAGTGCCGACACTTCTTTTAACTATATTTTTAGATAGATATCCTCCTTTTCCATTGTAAACACGTACAACCTAGCAGAAACCAAGATGCAAAATACTTAAAAAACCTCAGTAAATATACAGGAAATTGATGCAAACCAGTGTAAACGCAGAAATTAGGTTACACCTGAAAATCAAAAACAATCTCAAAGTGAATAGCCTTTTCTGCAATTATTGCCACGGAAGAATCACTTCAGTACTTGAAAATTCACCTTGTCTCAGACACCTTTCCGTGCACCACATAACCGCAGGCTGTCAAGAGTAAGAGTGGAGAATATTTGTATCTCTTTAGTGACTCCAAAGAATACAGAATGAACAATTTCTCAATTTAGGCATACTGGATGCACACTTAGAATTGTGTAATATACTACAAGAAATTGTGTGAAAATTCTTCTATTCCACACATGGATCACAAGAATATTTCTTAAAATAATCATGGAAGTAACCATGAAAACTAACATGGAATGCCAGAAAGCAAAGTCAGATACCTCAAATGAATTACTTTGATTACAAGAAACAGACACATATAATTGTACATCAAATCGTAAAATATTTTACAGACAATGTCCTGTTCCATTACAAGAAAGTGAAAGAAATTGCAAATATAACATAGAGCTCAAAGAATATTTTTTTAAATTATTTTTCAGTTGCTGGACATGCGGGCTTAGAAAATTGTTGAAACTCTGCATATGTCAGCACTCACAGTGTCTCCAAACCCAGAGTCCTGCCTGTAGTGGCTTATATATTTTCTGTTTTCTGTACTGATTTAGATAGCACAGCTCTGATTTTCTGATTACAGAGGTATGAAAGGCAGAGAGCAGTCAGTCAAAAAGCTCATTCTTTTAGAAGCCCATGGGTAGAGGTTTTTGAGGATTATTTACTCAAAAATATTTTCTTGTAAAGAGTTTAGGTAAGTAATGTGCAATTTCTTTTAAAATAATCTGCAATAGTGAAAGTGTCCCAATGGCATCATGGGTTCAGCCTAGCGGGACTCATAGAAACGGGTAGAAAAAAGAGCAAATTATCAGATCCTTCCTTATGAAAGTCAAGTCTGCATGTTGTTTTTGTATTATTCAGTAGTCTATTATGATTTGTCAGAATATTGCTTTCATTCCAACTTTATCCATTTTTTTGGCCAATTTTAATGATACTATTTCCTTGATATTCTTATCCCCTTTATGGAACCTACAGCTGGAATTTCTTCTCTAGCAAACTTCTTGACTAATCAAAGTTGGAGTAAAAGTTGATGGGAGGAGGTATTCCTTGGAAACACAAATATTTCTTACATCTGCAGCTGAAACAATAAATGTTGGGCAAACTGGCTGCTCCATCTTCATTAAGTTAACCAGTCAGACACTTAACAGAAAAGTTTTTGAACCCTTAAGAGCAAGAAGAATGTCAGCAGAAAAGCATAATCACAGCTTCACGCTCTACCAATGAACCAAACACATCGTCATGTCACACATGGACACTCCTGAACTCTTTCAAACACTCAGAGAGGATGTGGAATTATTAGTAAAATTAAGGTTTTACATCTGAAAATTAAGGTTTATATGAAAAACCTAGCAGTGTTCACCCATAGAGGAAAAGCATGAAATCAAAAGGAGCTCTGAGGATGGGACACAGCTGCAGCAGGCATGTGAGAAATCCACTCACACAGCAACTCCCTGCAATGTACCATAGAGGACGGAACGGAGGGGAGACTCTGTGGCCCTGCTCCGTGATGATAAAGTGGGAAGAAATGGTCCTCTAGAACTGATAAGCAGCTCATCTGGCCCCCTGAGCCAACAGGTTTTCGAAACCTTGCCAGAGTGCTATCCTGTCGTCAACTTTGCTCATTCTAATATCATTTTATTACCAAAACACACCTCCATTCCAAAGGCTACCCGCCTCCGAGGTGCAACCACCCCTCTTCGAGTCTGCGCTCTCGATTTTTCATAAAATATACCTTTAAACATGAAGCGAGAGAATTTTACAGCAATCATGATAAAAGGTATGTATGACTACAGTCACTCAAACTCCACCTTAAAGGTAGAAAGGATATAAAAATAACCAGCGAAATCGGGGATTTTCAGAGAAGAAGATCTTCGGAGGAAAAGAAGATAACATCATGAGCAAGTCAAGGGAAACTCCACCTCAGACTGCCTCCGACAGCCGGGATTGGCCGACGGGCTGAGCCTTGCTTCTCCCCCCTTGGGACACCTTGGGTGAGACTTCAACTAAACGCTTTTCTTGGGAATAGTTACTCCCTAATGTTTATAGCCAGGCTGTATTATTTATAACCTTTTCACACGTTTTATATTTGCACGTGCTTTCTTGCAGACAGTCACTAGCACCGGCAATTCAAAAAACTTCTACACGTGTTGCACAAATGACACTGCACTGTTTAAGTAGCCAGTTGTCACAGTTTCTCACTGAACGCGACCAAACACAGCCATGCCAGTTCATGAGCACGACTGGACTGAAGGTGCAGACTGCTATTAGTGTATCCAGAATCGTGGTAGTTTAATATACATATTAAACGCGACTGGACTGGTAGCGGTAAATTGTACATCACTCAGAATTTAAACCTAGCCGCACCTAGCCTCTCACTCCGGTGAAGAGCGTTAGAAAGCAAGGGGTTTTATTTTCAGCCAAATTAATGCGACAGAGGAACACAAAACTTACAGAGTAAGGAAAAAGAAAGAGCATTTTATTCTCAAGATGACTGTGTTAATCATCATGAAAATTGGCAAAGTATTGCAGTCACCAGACTCTGAGAAAAAAAGATTAACTCTCTCACTGAAAGTAACATAGGTTAATACTAACTGGAAAGGGAACGGAACCCAGGACACACGACAGCGTATTTCCCTATATAATAATACTTGTCACCAGACAAGTAATTTGTTCTGCCTCCAAACATCATTCTCCATTATTATACAGATTTGCTTTCAAAGCAAATTGGAAATTGACGTACAACAAATCTTCAGCTTTGAGAACAAAGGGTTTCACGATAATTTTTCCAGCCTATCATTCAAGTTAAAAAAGATTACAGAAAACTTCAACTTTTTAAGACAGATGAATGTGCAGTGGCTTGCAAAACACCTCTCAGTAAAGTATCTGACTTCTCACAAGATTAGATCATGATTTTATTAAAAATGTGGAACACATGAGGTTATTGTCTTTTGCAACTTCAGAGAAGAAAATTCAAGTGCAGGTCATTTATCCCACAGCAAGAGTTGTGGATTATTTCATCAGTCCAGAGAATATTTCTCTCTTTCATTTCAGTGACAGGGAAAATAAGAGTTACTCAAAAGACCCCAAGAAGTAGCTAATAGAGTTTTGCCTTAGGGACAGAGAGAGAGAAAGTGATCTGTAACGAAACCAACTTTGTTAGTTTACTGAAAGGTCAGGTACTGATGAATTAGGGTTTCTTATTAAATACTTTTTTTTCACCTACTATGAATATTCAAGGAAAACAACCCCCTGCTGCTGTGTTCCAAATCCATGAACCATTAGCAAGCCATGTGTTTACCATGTATTTTCCTTGTTGGCTAGGGTCAATACAGTAAGTGACAGCCTGTCAGTTCATGCTGAAGCTTATTTTCTAAGTTACATAGAAAAGTTGTTGTTGCGTAGAAGCCTATTTTAAGCATATACTCTACTTCTCAGGTTGTAATTTGGGGCTGAGAAAACACTTCTCAAAGCACCTCGTCATCTTGATAACAGCAGAACAACTGAAGCACTGAAGTTGGAAGCATACCAATACCAGAGACATTACATGTCAAAACTATTGTTACCTCTTCACCTTCTCCCAAGTAACTAGCGATAGGACAAGAGGCAATGGCCTCAAGTTGCATCAGGGGAGGTTTAGATTAGATATTGGGAAAAATTTCTTTACTGAAAGAGTGGTCAGGCATTGGAATAGACTGCCCAGGGAGGTGGTTGAGTCACGACCCCTGGAGGTGTTCAAAAAATGTGTAGATGTGGCGCTTCAGGACAATATTTAGTAGGCTTGGTGGTGTTGAGGTGATGGCTGGACTTGATGATCTTAGAGGTCTTTTCCAACCTATGATTCTATGATATAAAGATCCATTTTTTAATTTTGCTGACTACGTTAGTTTTGTTTCTTTCTTTGTTTGGTTCCTCTTTTATCACAGTACAGAGGATGGCATATTTTCAAGGTAGAATAGACTTTTCTTGGCAAGGCAAAACAAATACCACATTCTGTCAACACTTCCCAAACTTTTCGCATTTCCATTCCACTGCCTACATGTTCATTATCTTTTTTCCTTCCCACCACAGCACAAGGACAAAAGAAGTTTCAATTCATTCATTTCCTTCAACTTGAAACCTTAATGAGTGAGGAAACAGTTTTCCTCCTCCACCACTGTACTTTACACTCTTACCTGTTTTGAGAGTTTCACTACTTTTCCAATGAGATGTTGTGTGTAGAAACCCCCGACACACTGCACAGTGACTATAGTTCTGATCCTGTGTGTTAGAAATTGCTTAAAAATGAAGTAAGAATGCAGATTCACAGAATACTGTCACAATTCAACATATGTAATTTCACAGGGAATAAAAATATCCTAACACAATGGTTGAAGGAGGAGACTTTATATTTAATCTGAACATTACAGTTCTTGCCCAGACTCAATTAAACCAACACAAACATTAATTCTCCTATTCCTTGCTTGCTAGTTTTGGTATTAAGATAATTCTGTATCCTGACATTTTTTTAAACCCAGATCCTCAGATAAGATGCTAGGAAAGGCTAATTTTGAATCAGTGTCTTGTGACTCAAAGGGTTCTCCTTCCCCTCTACTCTGCCCTAGGGAGGCCCCATCTGGAGTACTACATCCAGCTCTGGGCTCCCCAGTTCGAAAAAGATGAAGAGCTACTGGAGAGAGTCCAGCGGAGGGCTACGAGGATAATGAGTGGACTGGAGCATCTCTCCTACAAGGAAAGGCTGAGGGAGCTGGGCTTGTTTAGCCTGAAGCAGTGAAGGCTGAGAGGGGACTTCATAAATGCTTATAAATATCTTAAGGGTGGGTGTCAGGAGGATGGGGCTAGATGCTTTTCAGTGGTTCCCAGAGACAGGACAAGGGGCAATGGGCACAAACTGAAGGATAGGAAGTTCCATCTGAACATGAGGAAGAACTTCTTTACTTTGAGGGTGACAGAGCACTGGAACAGGTTGCCCAGGGAGGTTGTGGATTCTCCTTCTCTCAACATATTCAAGACCCGCCTGGACAACCTGCTGTGCAGCCTGCTGTAGGTGACCTTGCTTAGGCATGGGCATTGGACTAGATGATCCACAGAGGTCCCTTCCAGCTCCTAACATTCTGTGATTCTGTGTTCTATACGGTGAAGTAGACTTTGCAAACTCTCCCTGTGAAAGGTAAACTGAGCTGTGAGGGGGACCACCTGGCTTTAGGATGAGCACACAAACCCAAGCATATGCAATGGATGCATAAAGCACTGTCTATACACACCTGCTGCATCCAGAAATCCAATGTGTGAAAACAAATTCATCAATAAACGTACTTGTATGCACAAATCATCCATGATTTTTCAGATTGCCTTACACAGTTTGTCCAGGATAAAAATTATTAATGGAAAAAAAGACATTAGAAACCATTACAAACATCTCAACAAGTATGGCAACGAAAAAGTGTGGAATCATTCTGTAACAAAAAAACCTCTCAGATTTTCAAAGCCATCTTTGATAATTGAAGTAGAACAAGAAAGGACTGCCTAATACAATGAAACCCTGAGCAATTCATGAAAAGTCTTTTCAAGAGCTTGAGATAACAGTTAAGACTATGTACATGAAAACATGCACAATGTCTAAGTTTACACTGACATTTTAATTTGGGCATTACGTAATCTGAAGAACTGTGCAATCTTCACATCATTATCTCTACAGTTAGTGATTGGTGTTTAGTCAAGGGCCTTTGTAGCAACCAAAGACCCAAAACAAATAACAGAATGTTTGTTACTGTATCAATACAATGCAGAATTATTGTAAGTGATGGAGATGTCTAGCAAATAACTGTGTTTCTATCTGCATATCAAGCACTGCATTTTAAAATAAGAAAGTGATGAGATGATTGTTTCTTCTCTCTACTTTTGTTTTCACCCCCAATAATCAGCGTGAAACCTTCCTTACTTCCCATATTGGAAAAATGCTATTTTGACCAGTTTTCTGGTGTCAAAATCTAAAACTTGACTTATTAGAGAAAGCCTGTAAATATCTCAGTACAGACACATACATTTACTCTGTCTTGTTATCTAAAGATACCTAATTGTTATCTGAAAATATCTAATTGTTATCTAAAGTTATCTAATTTTTTTTTTTGCTTCGCATACCTTTAACAAGTGGCCACCACCTTGTTCCATATTGTACAGGAGCAAACCCATTAAATAAAACACTGCTTTGTAACAAAACAGGGTTAAAGAGTAGAACCAGATCTGTAATATTCACAAACATATGCCAAGAAAAGCCATAACAGTTAAGAGGAGAATATGAATTCAATTAACAATATTGTTCATAGAAAGTACTGCATGTGTTGGCTCTATTACTCCTAAAGCAAAAAAAGAAAACAAAAAAACCCTCTATTTTTGTAGTTCAGTTGCCAAAAGACAAAAATCAGGTAATAACTAACTGGAGGTACTCCAGCTAAAAGCCACATGAAAGAGAAGCACTTCAATTAGCTAAGAAACTGGAAATATGAGAGATGAGAGTAATCTGATATTGTGCGACTACTCAAGGTCTATTATTTAAGCATTAATTCTAATGTTTGTTCACACCCCTAGAAGGAAGCATATATTAAAATATTTAGGGTTTCTTTCTCCTTTAATTGAGCATATAGATTGTGTTGGGGGAACAGCTGAAAAATTCTAAAAGTTCATTTGAAAATTACTTTAATAGAACACACTAAACTATGCTTAGAACTGCTAGCAATGAAATTACCAAAGGTAGATACAACTAATACACACTATAGCTGAGGAAATTTCTTCCTCATTACCCATGCTATAGCTACTGTCAGGACAAACACTTTTTCTCTCTACTCAACCCTAGCTTAATCATCTTTGTATATGATGGTTTTAATACCGACACTGCCCTTTCATTTTTCAGCCATTTCATGAGAAGCTGTGTAGTATCAGATCTGGATGCCTAATCACAAAAGTAAATAATTAACCATTTTCCAACTAACTCTGTAAAACCATGAGAAAATACTATCTACTGCAGTTAGAATCCTTTACCTTCTCCGATTTCACGTTGTAGCCAATGCCCTACACATACAACTAGATGTCACTTTTTTGTAGCATAAAAATCAACATCCTTTATTTTTCCATCTTGATAGTAGTGAGGAGTTACAAAGCTGGCAGGAGAGAAAAAGATATATTAGCTTTCTAAACTATATGATTTTAAAGAAGTTCAAGTGAAGATCAAGAAAATAATTTTAATTTACATTATTTAGTTTTAATTTAGATAAACTTTATCCCTATTCATTAGCTTTGCATTTCTGTTTTGATTTCTAAAAGGTCGATGGTTCTGCAGGACTGCAACACGACCATGAATAGAAGTGATGACATTAACTTCAATACTTGGGTAGCAACACATTTCATATATTTTTCCCTGATTTTCCAGTTTTATTCACAGCCATGTCTATTGGCAGACAAATCTTACTTCCCTTTAATGAAAAAGGACTGTAAATAGTAGTTAGTATTTAAAACAACTACAGTATTCCAGTGAAGATCAAGAGAATGACATGGAAGCCATCAGAGCACAGGAAATCATTATCTTATTAAGCAGTAATTCTTAGCAAGTTCAGAAGATTTTGAAATAACTTTTCACCTTTTTGTAAGTGATCTCTGGGTGATAAAAAGACTGTTCTGAAAAAAGTGGGAAGATATTGACTGAAGAAAGGCTTCTCTTGCCAGCAGAGTCTTGCATCCCAAAAAGAAAGAAATTACCCTTTTCCTTTCAAAAATGCTGTACTGATCTTGCAAGCAGAAGTAACTACCAAAATGCTCAGTCTTGTCTGAGTAGCGTTTTGTCTAAATTGTTTATAAAGCTTAATAAAGCATCATAAAGATGCACCAGCTCATCCAAAAGAGAATTTGGGAAACACTGTTTCAAGGAGAAAAAAAATAGCAATCGCAAGCCCACTGTCAATAAAAACAAACCAATAATGTTTTGCTGCCAACCCCACTGCAATTTGTGGCTACGTGTATATTGCTTTTAAAATACACAATGAAAGATCAGAATCATATCAGCATATTCAACATATAATTAACAATTACCAAACTACAAGAACAGAACTATGCAGAATGTGTAGAACTGTAATCCCTGTATATACTTATCATCATCACTGGTCTCAATCGTTAGTAAGCCTATGATCTCTACTGAAAAGGAGACTAAATAAGGGCATATTTACAAAACACACCACACAATCACTCTTGTTGCACATAAAGCCACCTCACAGATTCCCCTGAAAGAGTCAGTAATGATGGTTCATGACAACTAGTGACATTAGGTGTCATAGAAAAGCAGTAAAATACTGACTAAAGAGTCTCCTGGAAACCCTGACTTCCCTGTAAAAGCTTGTTTGTCACTACGAACCATGTAATCCAAGATCTTTATATATGGACTACTTATTATTTAAGAAGCAAAAATTTCTTTAACTGTAAAAATACTTTCTTTGTTTTAGCTTTCTGGACTAACTTAGCATCCATTGGATACTACACCAAACCACATGCACTGCAAAATTTTAAAGGCAGAAGACAACAAATCACAGTATTCAATTTAGAGTATCAATTCTTCTGGAAAGCACAAATTTTAAAGTGTATTTATTCCTGTATTGTTACATATCTGAAGCGCTTGTCACTAGAATTATATAGCACTCACTTTGTTAAGGAATATCACTCTTAAACAGCTCCTTAAAAAAAAGCCCTTTACTGGTTTCTATCTGCTTAAATCTTATGTCAGATTTGTAGGTTCCCTCCCCTTTAATTAAAGATTGTTTCTTCTGGCACTAAACAATGGTTTCCCAACTTAACCTGTTGGCCACCTGTGATACCAAGGCTGATAGTAACTCAGTCTCTACAAAGACAGCGAGCAAAGCCACCTAACCCCAAAGCTGTTCTCTACCAAGGGCTTTCAAACACATAGGTGATATCATGAGCTACAACTCATGATGACTATCAGTCTGTAATGCCCAAGTGAATTAATTGATAGCATGAACCTTTATTTCTTCTTTTGAATGGGTACAAAGTACCCTAGCAACCACAGTAACATAACACCAATCAACTGGGTAACATAATGCACAAGTTAGTGATAGCAGTTTCTAAATCTTGGATAAAGTATCAAGAAGACATTTCCTCCTTCTCTCATTCCACAGCTGCCTACACAATTAGAGTTTTCATTATAACAGGTATTTTTCTTTCTGCATTCATCCTCCAGTTACACAACAGTGATATTAAAACACACATGCAAAGTGTAGCTACTTATTTGCAATGTAAGGCAAAGAATACGCAACAATTACAGAATTCTGATAATACAAGCTATCTAGTATCATTCAAAACCAAGGCCTTAATATTTACTTTATAGATACTCTAAGAGTTTACATGTCACTCTGGATCATGAGAAGTAACACTCAAACTGAAGTAACACACCCATCTAAGCAAGAGTAGGGAATCCCCATCTTCCACAACTGTTCACAGGCATTCTTGCTAGTGAGAATGTTAGCGCTAAAGTATGAGCAGAAATTCAGAAGTTTCTCTTTTCAGAAACAGTTCCATAGTGCAGGATTTTAGAAGATTAAGTGGCTCTTACCACATGTCTGCAGATGTTTAAGTGCAATATTCCTACCACTGACCTCTTACAGAAGAAAAGTTGGGGTAGAGTAATTTTGAAAAGTATGCTGTTAGCAAACTAATACAACAAAACTTACAGAAGTAATTCCTAAGCATTTATATCCTTTATCACTTATAATCTCACCTCTTTTCATTGATACAAACCTATTTCTTCTATCCTTTGATATTTCTCAGATATGAATGAGTTCAGACAAAACATATAAGGGCCACGTACAAAAAAAGAATGGAGATAGACAAAGCCTTTTAATACATTATCTTTTAGAAACACCTACATTACTGAAAATGGAAAGTTTTACTTGTTAATAACTAAGGACAAAATAGGAGGAACTGCACATAAGATCTACTTCTCACCATTATGACATTGATTTCAATAAAATATATTCATTGGCTATAAAAAAATTAAAACTGATAAATCAACAGCAGAAACTTTTTTTTTTCCAAATCTGCTTCCTTTCACTCCTCCAATTTTTCCTTTTTCATTGCTTACCCATACTGTATTCTGTGGTTTTGCCTATGTGCTTGCTGCAGCAGGTGAGAGTTAATGTGTGGTTTTAAGAACAAGTGGTTAGTTAACACCACAGTCTTCTACTTTCAATACATTCTCCTTCTCCAGCAGCACACCTACTAGCAATTATTTTGACAGGATTGTTTTCTAGATGTGTTCAAGTCTCTGTAAATTTTCTTTATTACTGACATACATTAACTGAGCTTTTAAACAGGAATATCATGTGAAATGTAGCAGAAGAGCAACCAACCAAAAGTTCACAGTTAAATAAGAAACATGAATCCATTTCCTCACAGGTCGCTAATGTATTTCAAGCCATCCACCCTCTTTGCCAGTTTATTGGAGGACCTAGCAATAATCTAGTCCTAGAATCTTGCTCCAACTTCATTCTTTCTGCGCCTGTATAAAAACCTGTTTTAAACAACTCCAACTTGAGATTAGACTGTGCATGTTACACAGCTACTTTACACTGTATTGCAAGGTAGTTGCTCAATAGACCAATCTTTTATTGCCTTATCCAAACCTGGCTTTGTTACTATTTTTCCAAAACTGCTAACTTTTAATTACATTTCACGTAATTGACAGAAAATGTGACTTATAATTAAAGAGCTCAATTAATGCAACTTTTACTAGCTTAGGCATCTTTGAAGTCAGTAAAGGTATTTAAACATTAGTAACAGGATACATAATGCATGTTAGCCCTTCTTCCAGTACTTTCAGACATAAGTCAAGACCAGTCAGACACAATTCCACATGAACTGTCTTTTAGCTTCAGACCCAAGTGAGAAATTCTTCCTTTCCATTTAGCACCTTATTGCAACAGATCAACTCTATGTGATTTAAATGTAGGTATACCTGCAAATGGATCAAAGCTCCAACAAAGAAAACTAACTAGAGTGTAAATCTCCCCAAGATCCTTTTAGGGCATATCTGGAATATCTGGAATATCTGGACTGGTGCAGATGAAGATGCAAAAACTTTCAAAGAAAACAAGTTATTCCTGCCCCCTCAGCTGGAACCATCAAGTTCACAGAGAGTTGTAATATCAAATTTAACTAACTCTCCTATCAAAGCAGAGGGAAGTGAAGTGCAAAATCTAAGGTAAGAACACAGAACACCACAGTAACTGTGTACAAATGTCGAAGACCATTGCCTATTTAAAGGTAGTTACTTCAATCCCTACCTATTCATTTTGTCACAATTACTGTGAGGCTAAACTACTCTTTTAAATTCACCTTTTGTCCTGTGCTTTTTCTAGTCACAAGAAGTCAAGATGTCCTAATTTAAAACACATGTACTGCCTCAGAGGTTTTCAGAAAACTATTGTCACTTGGTGCTTCACTGCTACACAAAGTTTAAAAGAATAAAAATTTCTTTAGAAAAAAGGATATAGTCCGTACCATATTCTGTACTATCACTGCATTCAAATATTTGCAAACTGGGCTGTCCTACAATTTTTTTTTTTATATTTAAGCTTAGACAAGCAAGGGAATAAAATTTCTTATGATTTCTCCTAATTTAAAGATCTCTAGTCCAAGGTGTTTATTTTTTTACCTGGTTCTTAAGATTAGATTAATTCCACTGTTACAGTACAAAATACCTTAGTTGATCTTATCTGTTTGTTTGTAATAATTATTAGTAATTTATTTATTTTAAAATAATATTTGTTTTCTGTTCATTTTTAGAAAACTTAACAGATACTTCAATGATCTGCTATTTACACAATTGACTCAGGAAAAAAATGAAATAAATGTCTCTGTTCTGGAAGACAAGTTTGATTCACATGCATGCTGACATGTAGCTTGAACTTCATATACCATGCTTCCATTCTGAGGAAGGGGAGGGAGAGTTTAGAGCTCAGACACATTCCATCTGCAGTCCAGTACAATGCCTGGACAGCTTCCATCCTGTCCCCGGCGTGGACTTATTTCTCTCTGCCCCTGTGAACAAGTTCTCTCCACCTTCCTTCTACCATCACTGTGCTCATCTGACCCTGCAGAAAAGTTAGATAATGAGCTAAACTAGAAGAAACCTAATGCCATCAAAACCAGGGACTCATTCAATGCCAGTTTATCTTCTTGAAGCTTCTTAGTTGAGCACCACCAGCTACATAAAGAAAACATTAGGAAAATACAGCTCCGTTCACTGGCAGACAGCCCTTCCTTCAGCTGGCATATGAACTTGTACCCTGAGCAAGACTATTGCTCAGGAGCTTGCAACACATGTGGAATCAAGAAGCTTTGCACTTTACAAGTCTCCTTCCCAAGCCAAAGCCTGTGCCTGCCTCACTGAAGTACAAGCAGGTCCTGAAAATATCCAGACATCCATATTCTAGATTAGGAGGAAGCCAGTTCTGTTACAATTCATCCTTTCTTTAATAAGTAGGATTAATATTTTGAAATGTGTTTTCAAGTTAAAAAATGAAAACACAGATCAGAGAGAAATTTGCTTATTCAAAATGTTTAGGTCAATTTGTAAGCAAACCTGTTATTCACAAAGACATTACAGGTTCACCTTATTTCTTGTGCTTAATGCATTCATCCTTCACAGGGAGGGTGCTATTTCAGAGTGTGAACTACACTAAAAAGACAGAAAAGAAAAACGGTGTAATCACTGCTTCTCTCCCCCTCTCCCCACTGCATAGTAACACGAGATGGCAGGTCTTTGATTAAAGCATGTTACTTCAGTCCCGTTGTATTAGTTGAGTTGCCCTGTTGCGTTTAGAGACTATAATGAGTCTACTTCTGAAAGAAATGGTGTCTTAAAGAAATCAAAAGGATGATTATTTATAATGAGCTTATTTATAAATTAAATTACAGTTTTAAATTTCTCATCTTAAGTATCTCAAACAAATATGGTAAAAAATATTGAAAATAAGGCAAAAATAGTTTCTCCATTTTTTCTGCTTTTAGTAAAAATAAGCATAGTAAAAAAAAATATTCTTTTTCTGAGAATCAGTGTAAGGTCAAACATTAAAATTTTTGTTTTAAGGCTGCCCAAGAAAATCTGTTACTTGTAATAATAGGATTAAAGGTAGTGCATTCATAGTGCTCCGATATTAGCATCCAATAATTAATTGCACAGCTTTATCACACAAATTCTAACAGATTTAAAACAATCTGTGACAATTTTTACCCTACATGACTGAGGACTTCATGTCAGAATGAAGTTGAATAAGGTTCAAAATAATGTTTAGCTCTGCTTTCTGCAGAAAAATAGTTCTGTCAAGGGACAAAAATCACAAAACCCCAATGCACACACATACAAAAGCAAAGGAGAAATCCACATCATTGCCAGTTATGTCTCCCATCAGTTTAAAGTCACTGGTGATTGTGAAAATGACAGTAAATATCACAGTGAATGGCAGTAGTAAGGAAATTATGAGAGGTAAAGCAGTCAGTTAAGGGAAGCTTTCTCCCAAAAGTGCTAATTTTACAGTTTCTTTTTTATGTGAACTAGCATCCAAATACACATATTTTTCTTCCTTTGTGTTTTGCATTGCATAAAAGAAGAGTAAAAAAAAACAGAAGAGAAATGCAGGAGTGAAGGACAAGTACAGACTTCTGCCATGAAATTTGAAGTGTAACACAGCACAAAGCAAGTGGCAAGAACGATTTTATACGAAGATTTGATGTTCCTCTGGAGTCTGTTTAACTTTTCCCCCATTAATCCCTCTCAACAGTATGCTAATGAAGCCAGGGTCACTGGCTTTGTGAAGTATCATTTAAACTGTTTTAAGAAGCTCAACATAGAAAATACATAACATTTTTTACCATCCCATCTATATCTTTACAGCATTTATTATATTTCTTACGTATTGCCTAAATTGGATATTATAACTCTGTCAAAACAAAGACAGCATTTTTTTTAAATGATGTCAAATGTACTTTGGACAGCATAGCATAAACTATACACAGAAAAAAGCGGTTGATAGAAACTGATACAAATAATAAAGTTGTATCTGCCAGCAGAAAAATTTAACTCCATCTCATTCTGTCATAATCACCGGGGGGGGGGGAGAAAAAGCAATTATACAATAAATTACTCAAAATATTTAGGATCAGAGAGACATACAGCAAGAACATACAGAAGAAGCAGCTAGGTAGTTCAGGCACTTAACTGGTAGTAAGGGAATTCTGAATTATCTGCTACCAACTCTATTTCTAAGCTTGTTTGTTCCTGAAATTAGTGTAATGAGAATTTAAATTAGGACATCAACAATCCTGAGAGCAGTTACCAGTGCAAATAAACTCTCCATCCCACCCAAATGTCTTTATTACCAGGGTAGAAACCACAAGAGTTTTAAATTGCTGCTAATGTCTGTGCAGTGGCACAATACAGAGCACTAAGTTTTAAAGTCATGCAATCTGAACTTATAGTTTAAAGGTAAGCACACTTCTCAACTTTAGGGGAATGCTAAGCCAACAGCATGGCTTTAACCATGGGGGCTACCCAAGCTGATAACTTAGATCTACCACTAGCTCCTTCCATATCCATATTTAAAATGAGACACCTAGGCCCTGCTGATTCTCAGGAACAGACTTGGAGAGGAGATCTGTGCTCAGAATTGCACAGTGATGGAAGTGTCTTCCAGGAATGCTTGGACAGGGCCCAGGGCCCAGAGGTTAGTAGATTTATGGTGAAATTCTACTCATGAGTTTACCAGTCAATCTTCAGTCAATCTTTAAGGATGTATTCCAGAGAGCGCAAGAACTCTCGATCCCCAAGTGTAAGAAGTCGGGCAGAGAAGGGAAGTGACCACCATGGCTGAGACAAGAGATGCTGGTCAAACTAAGGAAGAAGAGGGAACTGCACAGGCAGTGGAAGCAGGGACTGGCTTCCTGGGAAGAGTATAGGGAAGCTGCCCGGTTCTGTAGGGATGGGGTCAGGAAGGCCAAGGCACAGCTGGAGCTGAACTTGGCAAGGGATGCGAAAAATAACAAGAAGGGCTTCTACAGGTATAGCAGCCGGAAAAAGACGGTCAAAGAAAGCGTACCCCTGCTCATGAGTGAGACCGGCAAACTGGTAACAGCAGATGAGGAGAAAGCTGAAGTACTCAACAAATTTTTTTCCTCAGTCTTCACTGGCAACCTCTCTCCTCACCCCTCCCGAGTCGATGGATGGCATGAAAGAGACCAGGAGGGTAAAATCCCTCCAGCTGTAAGTGAAGACCAGGTTCGGGACCTTCTGAGGAACCTAAACGTACAGAAGTCCATGGGACCTGATGAGATGCATCCCAGAGTCCTGAGGGAATTTGCTGATGTAGTTGCCAAGCCACTCTCCATGATATTTGAAAAGTCATGGCAGTCAGGGGAAGTCCCCAGAGACTGGAAAAAGGGAAACATTGTGCCCCTTTTCAAAAAGGGTAGAAAGGAAGACCCTGGGAACTACTGACCTGTCAGCCTCACCTCTGTGCCTGGGAAGATCATAGAACAGATCCTCCTAGAAGATATGTTAAGGCACATGGAGGGCAGGGAGGTGATTCAAGACAGCCAGCATGGCTTCACCAAGGGCAAGTCCTGCCTGACCAACCTAGTGGCTTTCTATGATGATGTAACCACTAGAATGGACAAGGGAAAACTAATGGATGTCATCTATCTGGATTTTTGTAAAGCCTTTGACATGGTCCCCGACAACATCCTTCTCTCTAAATTGGAGAGCCATGGATTTGATGGGTGGACCGTTCGGTGGATAAGGAATTGGTTGGATGGTCACAGCCAAAGGGTAGTGGTCAATGGCTCAGTGTCCGGATGGAGACGAGTGACGAGTGGAGTCCCTCAGGGGTCAGTACTGGGACCGGTGCTGTTCAATGTATTTATCAATGACATGGACAGTGACATCGAGTGTACCCTCAGCAAGTTTTCAGATGATACAAGCTGAGTGGTATGGTTGATACATCAGAAGGACGGGATGCCATCCAGAGGGACCTGGACAAGCTGGAGAGGTGGGCTTGTGCGAACCTCATGAGGTTCAACAAGGCCAAGTGCAAGGTCCTACACCTGGGTCGGGGTAATCCCCGGTACCAATACAGGCCGGGGGATGAAAGGATCGAGAGCAGCTCTGCCGGCATGAGCCAGCAATGTGCGCTGGCAGCCCAGAGGGCCAACCGTGTCCTGGGCTGCATCAAGAGAAGTGTGGCCAGCGGGTCGAGAGAGGTGATTCTGCCCCTCTACTCTGCTCTGGTGAGACCTCACCTGGAGTACTGCGTTCAGCTCTGGAGCTCTCAGCACAAGAAGGACATGGAACTGTTGGAGCGGGTCCAAAGGAGGGCTACAAAAATGATCCGAGGGCGGGACCACCTCTCCTATGAGGACAGGCTGAGAGAGTTGGGCTTGTTCAGCCTGAAGAAGAGAAGGCTGCGCAGAGACCTGATCACAGTCTTTCAGTACTTAAAGGGAGCCTATAGGAAAGATGGGAACAATCTGTTTAGTAGAGACAACAGTGACTGAACGAGGGGTAATGGTTTTAAACTAAAACAGGATAGGTTTAGGCTAGATATAAGGAAGAAATTCTTTACAATGAGGGTGGTGAAACACTGTAACAGGTTGCCCAGAGAGGTAGTGGAGTCCCCATCGCTGGAAACATTCAAGACCAGGTTGGACAGGTCTCTGAGCAACCTGATCTAGTTAGTGGTGTCCCTGCTTGCTGCGGGGGTGTTGGACTAGATGACCTCTAGGGCTCCCTTCCGACCCAAAACTTTCTATGATTCTATGATTCTATGAAGCTCTCTCCTCAGTTCATTCCAGGCTTGGGTAGGGGAATATATTATGTCTTTGGAACAAAAGATGTAAACACTGGGATTTGTACTCCTCAGTTTGAAAGTTTTCAAGTTCAAAGTCTAGGCCATGTTGCTTAGAATTTTTTTTTTTTCTGAGAAAAAACTGTTTAGAAACTATCCCTGTGTATAAAAAATTCTTTTCTCTGTGGCTGTACATTACCTGCTTTGACAGAGCCAGCTTGTTCAGTGTTCTTTTCCTGAGAGGTGTTAATCTTTTTACATTTCAATGTAAGCCTGCTTCTTCCACTGCTGTTGCTAATTGCTGTCCCTGTCTTTCACTGAGAATGGGTGTTCAAGTGTTCTCCAAAGCTCCTTAGAACTAAAGCCCCTATCGTCCAAAGACAAAAAAAATTGCATTTCCATTACAGACAAGACAGATGTTAATATGCTATGCTAATAGCCTCTCCTACTGTATTTCAGAGTATACCAGCATGTTCCTAAGTAACATCACAAGATAATGTTAACATCTACAGAATGCCTCATTAGAGCCTGACATAGCAGATCTCTTCTTGTCCCTATGAGGTTTTAAGAAAGTTATCCAAAAAGAAGCATTGAAACACAGCAGCTTGTACACTCAGTGGCTGTCCACACTTGAAAGAGAATAGTCCATTTACACATTTAACTCCAAATAAAGGAAGAAAACAGGCCAAGCTTCTCATCTTCCCTGACCCCTACCCAATAACCCTCCATTAAACTTTCTTGCTGTTTCTTATTTCTTACATGAGTACATTTTCACAATCCTTGCTGAACACTGGCCTACTCCTCTGAAACACCACAAGCTGCTACTGCCCATAGGCATCTGGCCACAGGCAGCTAACTGATTCTAGCTGTCCACTGACCTCATGGAAAGTGAGTAGTTAGGATGCTAGGTACCCCTTACAGGCAACAGATATGTGGGTACTTTCTGTCTTATTGTGGGGAGCCTTTCTTCTTTTGCTGTTTTCTCAGTGCTTACAGTGATGCAGGCATATAAAAATACTTCAGTTGTATATAAAAAAGTCATATAAAAATCATATAAAAAGTCTTCAGTTGTACGTGCATCTTAATATCTTGGTGCTACATAATTATTGCTAGACTTGAAAGCTTCTTCACCTAAATATTAGTGAAGCACAACATCCTGTAGCTGTTAAAACAGACGTCACAGAAAACTAACCTACTATTAATGGCTTTATAACATTGTTAGGGCACAACCCTCAGCATGAAAGAAGAGAAAACAGGAAAGAAAGAACCTGAGAGAAAAGATTTCAATAGGAAGACGAGGAGAGTAATAATGGCAACAATAACCAGACTTTACTGTACTAGAAGTTTGGAAAGAGTGAAGGAGACCATAGAGATGGAAGAGAAAGGTCTATGGAATGTGGAAAGAGGGACAGGCCAATTGGGAGGAATACAGGAACGTTGTCAGAGCATGCAGGAATGCGACGAGGAAGGCCAAGGCTCACCTGGAATTGAAGCTGGCAAGGGATGTCAAGCACAACAAGAAGGGCTTCTTCAACTACATCAGCAGCAAACGAAAGACTAAGGAAAATGTGGGGCCACTGCTGAATGAGGCGGGTGTCCTGGTGACGGAGGATGCGGAGAAGGCAGAGCTACTGAATGCCTTCTTTGCTTCAGTTTTTAGTGCTAAGGCCAGCCCTCAGGAATCCCAGGCCCTGGAGGTAAGAGAGGAAGCCTGCAGAAAGGATGACCTTCCCTTGGTTGAGGAGCATTGTGTGAGAGGTCATTTAAGCAATCTGGACACCCACACATGCATGGACCTCAACGGAATATACCCTTGAGTGCAGAGGGAGCTGACAGATGTCATTACTGCACCTCTCTCCATCATCTTTGAAAGGTCCTGGAGGACAGGAGAGGTGCCCGAGGACTAGAGAAAAGCCAGTGTCACTCCAGTCTCCAAAAAGGGCAAGAAGGAGGATCCAGGGAACTACAGGCCAGTAAGCCTCACCTCCATCCCGGGAAAGATGATGGAGAAGCTCAATGTGGAGGACATTATTAAGCAAGTGGAGGAAAAGAAGATTATCAGGAGTAGTCAGCATAGATTCACCAAGGGGAAATCATGCTTAACCAATTTGATAGCTTTCTATGATGGCATGACTGGCTGGGTAGATGAGGGGAGAGCAGTGGATGTTGTCTACCTCGCCTTCAGCAAGGCTTTTGACACTGTCTCCCATACCATCTTCATAGACAAGCTCGGGAAGTGTGGGCTAGATGAGTAGACAGTGAGGTGGATTGAGAACTGGCTGAATGGCAGAACTCAGAGGGTTGTCATCAGCAGCACTGAGTCTAGTTGGAGGCCTGTAACTAGTGGTGTCCCTCAGGTGTCCATACTGGGCCCAGGGTTGTTCAACTTCTTCTTCAATGACCTTCAATAAGAAATTGACTTATTCATCAATGACTTATTCATCAATGACCTATCAAAGAGATAGAGTGTACCCTCAGCATGTTTGCTGATAACACAAGCTAAGAGGAGTGATGGATACACCTGAAGGCTGTGCTGCCATCCAATGAGACCCAGACAGACTGGAGACCTGGGCGGAGGGGAACCTGATGAAGTTCAACAAGGGCAAGTGCAGGGTCCTGCACCTGGGGAGGAACAACCTCATGCACCAGTACAGGCTAGGGGCGGACCTGCTGGAGAGGAGCTCTGCAGAGAGGGACCCGGGTGTGCTGGTGGATGACAAGTAAACCATGAGCCAGGAGTGTGCCCTGGTTGCCAAGAAGGCCAGTGGGATCCTGGGTTGCATTAAGAAGAGTGTGACCAGCCGGTCAAGGGAGTTTCTCCTTCCCCTCTACACTGCCCTAGGCAGGCCCCACCTGGAGTACTGTGTCCAGTTCTGGGCTCCCCTCTTCAAAAAAGTTGAGGAGCTACTGGAGAGAGTCCAGCGGAGGGCTATGAGGAGGATGAGGGGAGGATGATTCCAAATTTTTCTACATGCTGTGTGTATGCTGTAAGACATATAAAACTAAGGATTTTTTCCAACTGCTTCTATTATCCCGTCACCCTAGTCTTAAAAGTGTTGGTCTACATGGTAAAACAACTGCTTTTATTCAGCCTCACCACTGTCTTTTCGTAGCCTTTATGATAATAAAACTACAAGATGCATCTCAGTTGCTAATCATAAGAATAGAACAAACCACAGTAATTATGCAATTTTTTTCAAAAAAGGTACCTGGGTTTATGTGTTTTCTTCTTCTGTTCTTTTGATTTTCAGACCAGTTACTAGTGGTGCTAAACATCCATTGACTCTGTCTTCTTTACAGCACAAATGTTGGTGACACCATCTTCTATTGGAAGCTAATTAGTTCTGTTTCAAAGTTACTTTCATCAGTGTCAGGGCATCCACGGAGTGACAGGGGACTTTAGACTGAGCCTGGCATATAAAAAAGTAGTGGACAAGAACATTTTATCCATGTTGTTCCTAGAGGACAAGAGCATCTCTGTAAAATTTCTGAAAGAGTTTCACATTATCTGAATACTGAATAAATAATTTGAAAAGGTCCATATTCAGGAAAGGTACGCTGTATTTCAAGTAGATTAGTTTGGAATTCAGTCAGGTAAGTGAGGAAATCTTGTAATTTTCATCTTCTTGTGTATCTTTTTATGCAATTTGTAGCTAGTGTTTCAAATCATAGACATGATGCATGATTGAATCATACTATGTGTGAAACAAAAATGGAAAAAAGAGCACAGATTTAGCATTCAGACTTCTGTCTCCTTGAGAATTCACTAATGATAATTTTGTCCTTTCCCTTTTTCAGGCTGAACATGTTTCTGTTGCTGAAGGGACAGTTATCAGTTAATGCAATTAATCTAGTGAAACTCCAAACTCACTTACAAATGTTTTTGGTGGAAAGAACAGACACATGACTTCATTCTCATTGCCTTTTCTTGCAGTGAACTGTGATGTCCCCTTTGATTTTATTTCCAGTCTCAGTATTCAAACCTTAAAGGTCTTCCAAGTTTGTCCATCAGATTTTCTTTACTATTCACTCTTTCTTTCATCCGATAAATACATAAGCCTCTATTTTGTCTCAGGAAAATAAATAAAGATGGATATCACCTATATTTTTTTTAAGTCCTTATCCTTGCAGAAGCAGACAATAGTGGTTTTCAGGAAGGGAGTTTTGGTAAACAAGGATGAAAAATGAAACAAGATCATGTGCCAAATAAGTTAACGTAATTGCTTGCTTCCTATGATAGGATAAGAATTTCAAATAGTACATTTGATGACACAAAAGGAAGTGCAAGAGACTGTTTGGCCTGTAGTCCAGCTGGAACTCAACCATCCTGATGGGATTCAATAAAGTCAAGCTGGGGTGTTTTATGCATATATAGTCAGTAGGTGGAAAACTTAATTTCCAAGGTCCTGAAATTAGTAAAGATTTTAATATTTTCTTAACCTTTTTCTAATGTAGCTTTTGGAACTATCCTGCCAAGATTGAATGATGATATAATAATGTGTTGGTTTATCCGGAGGGTGATTCACAAACCTTGCCATTGCAAGTAGCAGGGAATGGCAGAAAAATTCCTGCTGATTTGAAGAATTCTTCTGCATACAGTTTGTATTGGTGCACATGGCATTTTCAGAGATTTTCAGATTTGTATGTACAGCTTTTAGCAATTCCTGAAGCTTGGGATGCAGCAGAAATTTCAGTGTGTAAGACCCCCCCTTATTATTGGCTGCTGGCCAGGTAAGTGCAGCATTATTTGTTAGCTTCCTGGCTGCTTCCACTGTAGTAAATCCACTGGCTGTGAAGACTGAGAGGTTGTCTAAATTGTGGTTTCTGGAAATGACTCAAAGACCTATTCTCTTATGAACAGCAGAATCTATCCAATAAGAAGTGATATGCTGGTCTGAAGGAGAGAAGTTTTCTCCAGTATTTCGAGCTCAAATGAGGAATTAATTCTGTATCACACCATTGACAATGTTTTATGGAGCAGCCAGAACGAGTAAGTTTGTTCCATCATTATCACTGGCAGTATAAGACTAAGCAGTAGATTATCAAATATGCTAAGCTTACAAGGAGAACTGGAAATTCTCCTTTGATAGCCTTGGTTTCAAGACAAATCAGAAAGGAATAGGTTGTACCTGGCTGTTCTAATACTCGTTAGACATTTGCTGTTGGCCAGCATTGAAGCAGGATACTGACTAGCTGGATACTGTCCATCTTCTCTGAAGTCATGGTTTGGTTGGCTGCAATATAGATTTCACTCTACTGTATGCACCAGGGCATTTTTAGAAACAGGGAATCAGAGTAATGATCTTTTATAAAAATGACAGAATGTAAACCAAGAGTAATAGAAAGAAGCTCTTTGAGTCACTTTAGTAGGAATTTCAATGAAATTTATATTCATTCCTTTATATTAGCAGTGGGACCTGACATACCGGTACTTTGGTTGGAGCCTAGTTTATATCTAATTTCTGTTTCCCAGAGTTGTACACGTCATTTTTCCTACTACATTTTTTAACATGTTTTCCCTCTTCCTCCTGCAGGAAGAATTCCGCAAAGCCTTTGATCAACAAATTGGACATTAGACTCACAAGAGAGCTGAGGAGAGACTGGAGGAACTGAATATGGTCGCTCAAGCGGAACAGAATGCGAGGGCATGATTTGGTGTCACCTGATGTCGCTAGTGCTTTCCTTCTGCCAGTCAGGGCCAGCTGCTTGACTTCCTCATTATCCTAGTGAGGCCTCATCTGGAGTACTCTGTCCAGTTCTGGGCTCCCCAGTTCAAGAAAGATGAAGAGCTACTGGAGAGAGTCCAGTGGAGGGGTACAAGGATGGTGAGGGGACTGGAACATCTGTCCTACGAGGAGAGGCTGAGGGAGCTGGGCTTGTTTAGCCTGAAGAAGAGAGGCTGCGGGGGGACCTTATAAATGCTTACAAATATCTGAAGGGTGGGTGTCAGGAGGATGAGGCCAAGCTCTTTTCAGTGGTGCCCAGTGACAGGACAAGGGGCAATAGGCACAAACTGAAGCACAGGAAGTTCCGTCTGAATATGAGGAAGAATTTCTTCACTCTGAGGGTGATGGAGCACTGGAACAGGCTGCCCAGGGAGGTTGTGGAGTCTCCTTCTCTGGAGATATTCAAGACCCGCCTGGACAAGGTCCTCTACAGCCTACTGTAGGTGACCCTTCTTCGGCTGGGGGGTTGGACTAGATGACCCACAGAGGTCCCTTCCAACCCCTACCATTCTGGGATTCTGTGATTCTGTGATATGTAGGGAAGATGTGTTTTTAAATATTGTTTTTGAGCTGAAATAAAATATAGAAAGTAACTCGTGTCAATCCTGCACACCTCACTTAATTCTCAGTTTTACTTTTGTGATGCTGCTTAGGCAGTTGGCAGGTTTCTTTGCCAGAGAGGAATATATTTCCAAAACATTTTGGAAATTCAGCAACTGACAACAGTCAGTTCACAAAAAGGAAGCTGAAATATAACATGAAGTTATAAAGCATGCATAAGGGTAGAGCTATTCAAGATCAATGACAACAATGATCATTTACCAGAAAAGTAGGTCTGGTATTAGTCAGAGGAAATCAGAAGATATGATTCAGAGGTGTGTCGTGTATATGTGACTGGGCTGTAAATGCCCGACCTAATGGCCACACACCATCAGCCAGCTAGCCAAAATTGATTTTTAAATGGAGAGCAAATGGTAATAGACTACTGCTCCAAAAACTGTGAACAAAAACTGACTTGCACTATTAACACTGGGAAGTGAACTGGGAGACCTCTAGTTTTGGAGAAAGCAGGCAGGTACCTCCATTACATGGACCCAGCTTTCACCGCGGTTTTGAGTCATACTTAACCCCATGTAAAAAAGATTGGAGAGAGGGCCTGAGTTTACATTAGCATGACACTTTGATCCTAGAAATAAAACGTGATGAAAGGCCACATACCTACGTGTCTTCAATTGAAAATGTATGTAGTCTGTCATCCTATTGCACATCAGTGCCCTTCTCATTAATCCACTGTGCTTGTAGTCAAGACTCTCTATATAAAATACATATGAACACATTCATTAGGCAGTTGTCATTCTCACAGGAAATAAAAGCTCGAAACAGGCTAGCAGTAGGCTTCTTGAGATAAATTCCATTTATGAAGAGAGTGGTATTGCAGTTTCACTGAAGACTTTCTCTGAACTAACTTCAGTCCTTCTCATGTTATCAGGGTTTAATTGATACGCTTTCTCTTCTGTAATAAAAGCTGTCTGTCATTGTCTATCATCTGTATTGATGCAGTTTGTGTGTTTTATGGTTAGTTTCATTTATCAGTTCTCTCTCCTCTCTAGAAAATTCACCCAGAAACTAGCCATTCCAATCTATTAATTCCTTGGTGTTGTGATGTGATAATCCTCTCTGAGTGTTAAAATGCTTCAGAGGATGTTAGGATAGCTGCTCAGCAGTTCATTTGTTATTATATTTTATTCACAATTAATTGTGAAGTGTGTCTTCCTTGCTAAATATTGAAAGTTAAATGTGCATCTTATTTCTGGTTATCTATTTTTTGTCTTAAAATCATGACAATTATAGGATATTAACTGGACTTTTGATGATATTTGGTAACACTGAATCAGCTTTCAGTATTATCTTCAGGCATTGAAACATGTACATTGTGGTTTAACCCCAGCTGGCAACTAAGTGCCATGCAGCCGCTCGTCTGCTCTGCCCCTCCACCCCACCCCTCAGTGAGACAGGGAGGAGAATGGAAAACAACCTAAAATTCATAGGTTGAGACAAAGACAGTTCAACAGGACAACAAAAGAAGAGAGAATAACAATAACAATAATATTAAAAGAATATACAAAATGAGTGATGCAGAACACAACAGCTCATCAAGACCAATGCCCGACTTGTTCCCAAGCAGTGACTGCAGCCCCTGGCCAACTCCCTCCAGCTTACATGCCACGCATGACATCATATAGTGTGGAATACACCTTTGGCCAACTTGGGTCAGCTGTCCTGGCTATGCTGCCTCCCAGCTTCTTGTGCACTGCCTCACTGGGAGAGCATGGGAAGCTGAAAAGTCCTTGACTTCAGTAAGCACTATTTAGAAACAACTGAAAACACTGGTATGCTGTCAACATTATTCCCATACTATATCCACAACACAGCAGTATACCAGCTACCAGGCAGAAAATTAACTCTATCCCAGCCAAAACCAAGACAGTTTATCTAAAAAAAAAACCCCTGGGACAACTAAGTTTTCAGAAGACATTGTTTCCCTCAAGTAACTTCAAGTTAATTTTATAGTCACCTGTACTTCAGTACTTTATCTGTTTGATGAATGTTATTTTCTTTCTTTTTCCAACAAAATGAATTACTTTTTCTGACTTCAACCAAAGTTCAAACAAATGCTCAAAAACATCTAAAATAACATCTTGAGAGATTAAGTTAAAAAATAAAATGGCTTCTTCCTATTCTTTGCTAAAACAGGCAAGAATTCTTACCCTTAGAAAATCCTGTTGTCTTTGTTGAGTTCTGGCCTGGGAGATGTTTTCCGGCTTGTCGCTTACTAGGAAGTACCAAAAGAGCTTCCTCATTAAAAACATACAGTGAAAAAAATTATTAATTTTCATTTCATTAAAAAAAAAATTAAAAAGTCTAAATTTATGTTAAGAGCAAAACCAGATTAGGAACTAGAGAAAATATGACCAAGGTACATATATTAAATATATATCAGAATTATTGAAGTGAATGATGTGAGGAGTTTTTGCATCCACACCTGATACTTGTTAAGTTTAGAACAAGAGCATACAGTATAAAACCAGCAGAAGAGTGCTCAGCTATGGATTATAATAGTAGTAGTAACAGACTAAAAGTCTTTTGAAGAAAGATAAAGGATAAAGGATTGTTATATTCATATTGTCATCACATAGATAGCATCCTGAATAATAGTGCAATCTTGATACTTACAAAGAAGGGAAAACCTTTCCACCTGACCAGTCACAGGTCATCACTTTTCAGGTATATCATTTTAAGATTTGTTACAGCACTACATTTTTCAGTTTTACAGATTAAAAATTATATGTGAAAATTAAATATTTATTGTATAAATTAAGATATCAAACTGTGACAAATATTTCTTGTGCCTATGTGAATCCTAATTTTGGGTTATTACATTGGTTATTAAACATTGCCTTTAAGAAATAAAGTTGAAAATGACTTAAAATATTATTTTCAAGCACGATAAAATCAACGATGAGACTAAAGAAATAATTTATCCCTTTGCATCGTGTACTTAGAGTCCTTTCTTTCTGAGGTCTCCAACATAGAGCAAATGTCACAAACCCAGATCAGAACTGAGGGCAAAGGTGTAAGGCGAGATGAATGTCCCTGTAAATTTCCCTCTGGCACACAGAGAGATGTTTTTTAAGAGAGACTGGGAAGTTGTCATTTACTCCATTTAGCTTGCTCCATTTTGATGGCACAGGGTGCTGTTCTGTTGTTCTGTGGCCAGATGAAAATGGAGGAGACAACACATAAACTTCAAGAAGGGCAGAAACTAGATGTAATTTTCCCTCATTTTACAGAATATTTTAGCAGACTGACTTCATTGATCCTGTTTTTAACGGATTAAGAAGTATCAATACACTATTTGGGTAAGATGTCTGAATAGTAGGATATGCCTTGTATTTTGAATGACTTTTTGTGAGCAAAACCATTGAACCTTTTAAATATATACGTCACAAAGTATATCAAGCTGTACATAAACTTCTCAGGAAAGCTAATGTACTAGATCTTTTTTAGTGCTTCACTGCATCATGAAACAATCATGTAAGAATATCTCTTGTGCATTACCTAGCTTCTTATAGAGATATGTTACACAAACCTTCAATGTTCATACATACAAGAAAGAATAGCCACTGTTCATATAAATAATTTAGAATTTATTCTTTCTAGGTTGTATTTCTGTAATATTTAGATGCCACAGAAACCTCCGTATTGGCTTTACTTATGACTGAAGAAGGCAGCTGTGTGTAACTATGCATCAGATGGTCCTGAGCCTCTCCGATCCTTTGTCCCAAAACCTCTCCACTCTCCAGAGCAGTCTCTCCTTCCCCCACACGTTTATTGACCCTTTTTCTTCCTATTAAGTGTTGGGGGAAAAAAAAAATCTCTATTAGCTCTTCCTAGCCTTTTAATTCTGTATCGTTATGGGTCTTTTTTCAACTGAAAATATTTACCAAACTTCTCTTCATTTTGCACATTTTCACAGTAGCCTTCTCATTTTAGTTTTCAGAATTTGGACCAAGTTGCGCGGAAAAAAGAAATAAAAATAATAAAAAAGAAAATAACTTTCTAACTTTAATTTTGAAACAAATATCTGACTAATCAGAAGGAAAGTTATTCTTTCAAGTGTTCTTTGATTAAAGATTGTTTTGTTTCATTGTGGCTTTTTAAATTGGTGTTAGGCAGGAGATTTCTAGAAGAATATGTGATCCTTTCTTTTCAGTATGGAATAATATGTATCAGACAAATCAAGTAACTTTCAACATGTACCCTGGACTATGATCATTATCTGTTTCTCCACTGCATGGCAAGTAGCCCAAGACTGATGTTTGCTTCCTTTCCTATTCAGATCCCATTAAAAAGAAAATCACTACTAAACTTGAACATAAGATCCTATGGATTTTGCAGTGCCTGCTAACAGTAAGTTTTAATTCAGGCCCAACATACCTACTCTTTGTAGTGACTTAATAAACTAAACAGAAACTCATAAAAGGAGACTTCTGATGAAACTCTGTTGCAACTGCAAGTAAATCCATTCACATTTTGTTGAAATATTATTCAGGTTCACAGCAGTCCTTGGCAGAAAGGATAAATCCTCTACTGTTCTAGTTTGCTCAAATAGTGCAGGGAAGAGTGCCATGGAAAAGGTTATTAATAAGTAGCTTTGTTCTGTAACTGTGCAGGAGCTAATTCTGTTACAGCAATTGCATGTGCATCAATAAGAATTTAATCACCTGTTTTTAAGACCATTTTGGTTGACTGTTAGGAAATATTGCCCTCATTTTCCTTTATCTTCCCTTGCAATAATGCTGGATTTGGTTAAAGCAGGGCTTGTTAATAATACCCCACTGTGGTATGGTACGTATCATATGTCTGGTAAATCGTGTTTCTATTCTGAAACATTAATAATATCAAAGATTTCTTAGTACTTAATGATAAAGAAAAAAAGAAAAAAAAAAATAGAATTAGTAGTTCAAAACAGATTGCAATTTCCCCACATTGATGTGAAGAATAACAATGCAATAATGAAGGTATCATTAAAAATCCATTTCCTGCTTCCTTATCAGCTCAGGAGACAGGTACTTGCTGTCATGACTTTATGAACTGGCAAGAGTTAAGGTAGCAACTTTCAAGGCTCCCTGCAAGAACCATGGGAGCCTGCAGCAAAAGCCAACTGTCCCAGCCTTTCAAGACCTTGAAACCTTGCAAGTAAGCTCATGGTGTACGCTTCCATAAGGCAGGGGACACAAACTTTCCTAACTTTTTTCCAGCATCTCCGAGAATTCTGATCTGACCAACAGGTTTCAAGGTTGTGAAGCTTCCAGCCAATCTCCCCTCCTAACCAACTCATCTGCCTCACAGTTCTTTTTTCTTTTCAGAACATGCTTTGATTATTTCTTATAAAACTTCTAAATGAAACTTAGATTTTTTTTTATTTATTTTTTTTTCTTTTGAAGCAATTTTTCTCTAATGGAGTTTCCTGAAGAATGGAGACTAAGATTTTTGTAAAATTTATTCTTTCATATTTTGGCAGGAAAATTGCTTTATTCTTAGAGCATAAGCTATAGACACCTTTGGTTTTATTGCTTTTGTGAAATAAGTAGACGATTGTATCCATCATATTATGCTAGTCTTAATCTTATAAACCTTTGATATGACTATATAAATTGTACTGTTGCAGAATTAACGGTATCTGTTTTTAGAAAGACGGGCTAACCTTATCCTCATTTGAAAACAAACTGTTTCATTGTTCAGCTCTGTACTTGCTTATACACACCCTGTACATATATGTGCGTTACGTGTTTTATGTTTTGTATATGTATACAGAGTTTATAATAAAGTTCTCTAAAAATCTATATGCATAAATAATTATAGTCTACATTGTTTCTTACTGTTGCCATCCGTGTAAAACACTGCAGGCAGCAGTGCACTGCATAGCATAGAACTTCAACATAGCTGTCCAACTGAAGGTTTATTTTTTAAGTATTTTAATAGAATAAGCAAAACTTGCGCTTCCTGAGTGACTTCTATGTCAGACATGTAAAATATCTAGCAGACACAGATACAAGTTTTATCATGGAAATGGTTTAAGGTGACTTATTTTAAAGTTACTAATTTTAAGAAGGAGTTTTTATTACTCCTAGTTCTGGAACTGTGCCTTTAATTTAAGGTATGCTTCTGTGTTTCTTAAATGTCAGAGCAAACACTTTATATATTAAAATCAAGAAGCACCTTGCCATGTTTCCTTGTTCTTGTACTGGAATGAGATTACAGAACATAACTGGGAAGATATTTCTGTTCCTTTCCAGAATCTGATCTCATTGGTTTAGTCAGCTTTAGCTTTTTGCTCAGTTATGACTGTGTCAAACATGGTATACATTGTGGAAATAAACTCCTGTTAAGCTGATTCCATTAGTCCATCTCACAGCTTTGAAAAAGAAAGGTATTTCTTCATGTATAGTATTTTTGTCCCCAAATATGTCTGTTGGGTCTTCAGAGTGCTAGAAAGAAAGCAGCAAGTCTCCTACAATTACCAGCTTTGCATCTTTCAGCCAGCTCAGATGGTTTCTAATTTTCTGGGGCTAAGAATGCTGCTTTTAGCAATTTTTTTATCCAAGTCACCTTACATGCTGCAGACAGAGTAAAGCAGATCTTCCTTTTTTTTCAGATCGTTAGAAAACATTCACATGTATTGGTCTAACAGTGAACAAAACAGGCGCTGTGATGTTTCTTTTTAAGAATTGGTAGTGTTTGTCTGGAACAAGAACAAGATATGTTCTTATTCTCTTAATGAGGAAACTTAGAAAGACACAGTTTTCATCACAGACAGATCAAAATGTAAGCTTCAGAGCAGGGATGAGGTGGAGCAGATATGCCAATGCTCATTCATAGCTGCAGGCAAACAGCCCATTGGCTACTGTAGGAATAATGAAACAGCAGTACTTGAACAAAGTATCTGACAATAACAGCTACTGCCAGGCCAAAGGTCATTTTGCTGCAGTTTTAAATGTTTTAGAAGGCAAGACAAAAAAAGCTATTTGAGCTCAGCCTTGAACTTTCCTTTTTTCCATCTGTTTTTAAATTTGGTGAAGTAGCTGTAGAAATAATTTTCTTTAAAAAGTTTATCAGTGCTGTTTATACAGATGAGGATGGTAGATACTGCGTATTCAGTACAATAATTTCAACTGTACTCTTCAGATTTTTTACATACCATGATATCATGATTAAGTTGCTTGAGTTTTTCTCATTTCCTCCGAGAAAGTCATAGTATGGAAATTTGGGTGCCGATAAATTATTCCTAAGAGCTGCCAGCAACACGGGATGAAGTAACTATTTGAGAGTCCTGAACTTTGGTGGCAGAATTTCTTTTCCTACAATGTGTTTCTTTAGTGAATGTTCTGGCATATGTCTGAGGTAATTATGAAAAGACGAGTCATGATGGGAACCGTAAAACTTACCCTTTTCTTCCTTCTTCTTATCACATGCATTTCTAGTACTTCCATCTTCCAAAGACTTTTTTTCTTTGGGTGGTATAAAAGGGCATTTGTACATGCATTGTCATAAAGAAGAGATAGGATTTGTAAAATTTCTCCAAACTACTTTCGTTTTCCTGCTTATTTGTACACACATTTTCAAATTATAAAGTGTCACAAAAAATGTCAACAAGATTCAGTAGTAGGGTATTTAGTTGATATTTCTCCTTTCCTTATTTATTCAGTGAATAAGCAACTTCAGGGTAAATCTTCTGTTTATCCTCCAGGGGTTTGATCTCCTCATTTATACTTTATTATTAGTACTTTTATGCTGAAATCTTACCAGTTTTGTAGTGGAGACAGAATTTATGCAAGTTTCCCTAATTGTTGCCTAAAGTGCTTCCAAAGGGATATAGAAAGGTCTATGGAGCCCTTACTAAAAGATAGAAATGAAATTATAAATTTTGTAGTGCAGTATCTTTATAATTTTAAATCTTAATCTCAATTTTTGGGGGAAGAGCAAAGTTCATTGTAGTATGCTTAGGAGGTTAAACACAGAAAAGTCTCGTGGTGCGTCACAGTAGCAAAGATTTGATTCTACTCTTTTAATGCTTAAGATTACACTCTCCTTCTCTACTCCGAAAATCTGCAAGATAATAAGCCATAGTCTTACATCATGGATAACAAAAAAGTACCCATTTGGATAGCAAATACAGTTATGCACACTTTGAGGAAAATCTCACTAATCACATATCTTATATTCACTGGCAATGTAAATGTTTCCTTGGGAGACAAAAGGGTTTTTCTATGTGTCATTGTGTGGATCTGGCATGGAACTTACTTCAAATTTTTTAATATTTTTTAAGGCACCTGTACCACCAGCTCCAATGCAATGATTTTAATGGTATTCTATGTCTTATAGTGAAACAGACAGAACTAAATTATTTGTTGTAATTCATTTTACAACAAAATTCAGTAAACAAATAGTTTGATCCTCAAAACTATTTCTCATACTGAATTTATTTGCAGTTTTTTCAGCAATAAATACTTGATGAAAGAACTTGGTATGTATTCTTATGTTACTTGATTGGATAACATTTGTTTAGTATGTATTTGGGATTTTTATATTCCATTGAGTAGTTGTACTTATAACTTCATTTTAAACAGCTTTGTAAGAAGTAAAGGCATATGTTCACTTTGTGTATCTGCAGGTGTCTATCTCCATGTCTCTTTGATTCCTACAAATTATTTTCAAACCCATTCTTCAGTTTCAGCCGTGGTTTATTGAGCTGTAAAATCAAAAACAGTGTGTTCCATCAATTTCCATGAAAACCAACAACGGGGTAGAAGCATGAAATTAAACTACACACTTTAGCTTTTCATTAACTAGCAGAAAATCTAGAGAACTGTACAAAACTAAGTTTAAGTACTCTTAACCAGAAATCATTGTTAGTTGTATAAAACAACTGATCCAACAGGGAGCAAAAGTAGTAGTTACTGGAATTATGAAACTTCTGCAACTTCTGTTGTGGAAATCGCATAGCATTGTTTCTTTATAATAACTCAGAGAACTCTCTAGCATACAGAATTTCAAGACTGAAAATCTAAGATTCAGAAAATCCTTTGAAGAGTATTTTAAGCAAGTGAGCTGACAAAAAAACCAAAAAAGATTAAAAATACCCACAACTCTTTCATAAAACCACTACAAAACTTTTAATTGCATAGTTCTTTCATTTTAAGAGAACACCATCGGCAATCATCTACCACAGGTGTTATGAAACTACAGGCAAGTGAATCCAAGTGACTCTCAGATTTTTAAAATTCTTTTTTTCAAAAAAAAGATGTTTTCCTATTTGTAAGATAATTGTGAGATGGCAAAATTTGCTTTAAAATTTACAGGCATTTATTTAATCACAGTTGACATGCTGTTAAAGGTTATATCCTCCTGTTGGAGGCACAGAAAAGGGCCATGATCTTCATAACTTCACTAATAGAAAAAATAAGGTGGACTTCTGTGCTGATTGGAGAAAGTGATGAAAGCTTGGGATCTTTTGCACATGAGAATACATTTATAAAAAATATTGAAGTAGTAGACAGGAAAATGATTTTTCCTTCTGTAATGTGATTTTTCCTTCTGTAATGATTTTTCCTTCAGTTATGTGATGGGATATATTTACAAAGTGACAAAAAGAGTCTGGGACACATAAAGTTCATAGTGGAAAGATATGAGAAAAACAAGTGAAAAAATATTATTGTAGATGATTTCATCACTCAGATTTAGTCAAGGTGCACATCTGGTAAAGGAGATTAAATGTAAAAAATACAGTCTGATATATTATTAGAATGTCTTATCATTAGAAAAAATGCAAGAAAACTGAAGTCCTTGAACTAATACTCGCTAGTCAGAAGGAAATATTTCTGATAGAACTTGAGGGCAAATAATCAGCATTTTTATCAGCCTTGGGAAACAAGATAAAAACAAAGCTGAAAATACCATTAAAAATGTAGAATCTGTAGCCCCATCTATTGGCAGATCTGAAATGTTTCTTACTAGTATGCAATAAACAGACAGCTAAGATAAAGAAATTATGAAAGAAATCTGATATTTGGGCCCTGGTGAATGACAAACCACGCTGGTACTATTCATTTCTTACTGCCTCATTGGAGGGTTCATTGGGAGTTGTGATTCTGCAAGAGGAGAGAAGAAACAAGTGGTGCTGATATTGAAACCACACTAATCATTCTTGCACAGAGCAGAAGAAAGCTAGACCACACAGTCATAACAGCTTTTCCATACCTATCCTTCTAGTAGGGAAGATAGAAGAAAGGAAGAGAATGAGGAACCAACAGAGAAGTTCTAGTGATTTGGAAAGTAATTGAAGCTAATATGGAGTGTAGAGCCGAGTGGCAATAATCATACACTTGCAGTCTTCTCTGTTTCACCTAGGTAGAAGAAATTTGTCTGTTCTAGCAGGATAAGGGTGGGATACTGATTTAAAAAAAATTAGAATTTAAAACCGGTCACTATAAGTCATAAAATGCTGGAAAACAAGATAAGGATGGAATAAGATTCTGCTTATGTGGTATTCTCTATTTTTTCTGTGCACTGCTTTTGACAGTATGCATGATCCTGGGCTTCCTATTAAGCATCTTTGAAATCACGTGACCTTTTGAGGTCTGATCAACACCTTATAGAATCAACCCTGGTATGCCAAAATTTCTTGGGAGGTGTCGACATTCCAGCACAGATTGTTTTTTAATTTTGCTGATTATGTTAGTTTGGTTTCTTTCTTTGTTTAGTTTCTCCTTTAGTGATGTTGAGAAAGTAGCCTACAGCTTGTGACCTGCTGCCACTCCTGCTTCTTCTTATTTAAGACAATGGATTTGATATATAAATATGATGGAAAACAAGACAAAACAAAAAAACCCAAAAACCAAAACCCCCTAAAAGAAAGGCTGTGTCTTTTCAAGGAATGCTAGCTGAGAGGTGAGACACTTGTTTGCAAGTGTCTTGTTCAGTTAATATTTAAGTACTATATGCAAAGTGGAATAGTATCCAGAATAGAAAACAAAATAGACCTAGTAATTCATCCTAAAATACCATCTAGTCTGATGATTGCAGCCTCTTTTTTTGAGTTGGCACAGCTGTGGGATAAATATGAGTCTCTTGTACAGCAAGCAGCTGTCTTGATCCATAGGCAAAGTCTCCTTGAATATTTTTCTGACTAAAACTTGTTTTCCTGGTTTTGCCTTTGTTAAAATATTCTAACTAGAAATAAGGTATTTAATCAGAATAATTGAAAATTTCACTTGCACCAAGGAGGAATTCTTAAAACAATTTTTTTCTGCTAAAGAAATGGAGACTGATTCATGAGAGTTCAGACTTAAAGAAACTTCTCCCCACCCCCAAATTTTCAGTTCAGCCCTGATTATTTTCATAGGTCCTTCAAAGAAGCTGTCTCAAAATCACCTCAGTCATTAAACACTGTCTACGTAGGATGGTCTAGACGAAAAGGAGTCTGAATGAGGATATTAACCAGACTATGGGGAAAGAACAATGCAGTGGGTCCACAAAACTGATGAGTCCTCTAGTCAAAAAAAGGCATTTGTAGAATGAGATGCAAACAGCAGATACTTTCAATTCTCATACCTGCCTGTTATATTGCCATCACAAATGGTAACACCACCCTACATCCTTTCACCTTGCGGCTGCTAAAAAGTACTGTGCTCAAACATTTAGTTTGACCTTTCCTCTCCTCCTTAGTTGAAGCTGGGCTGCATAAAAATAAAATTAAAAAAAGGCTTGATTAGATTCCCAACTTGTTCATGTATTGTAATGATGTTTACAATTATTATAATAAACTTTCTTCTTTTGAGAAAATCCAACATATTAATATAGGAAAATTGAACTGACTAGGACAACGAGGGGAGGAAAAAATGAGATAGACCCAAAAAGAAAGTGTACAGTAAAATATCATGCCCTGCAGGCAAAATCTATTCAGAATCATAATTTTGTTAGCAAAAAATGAGAAGAAGAAAGTCTAATGGCAATAATAAGAGACTGAATGTGTGATTTTGCTTACTCACAATCAAGAGAAAAATGTCAGAAGATGCATAAAGTTGGCAACTGAACACTCATATACACAATGATTCCTATTTCCAAGATTCATCATATAGAACATGATTATCACACAAGTTCTCAAGAGAGTAACAAGAGAAGACAGATACAAAGAATAATCACGTGCACACAATGATTCCAGTGGGTAAAGAACTACATCATGAATAGAAGCATTGGACTTCAGCAAAAAACACTTTGAACATAGTATACATGCACTGACATATTTTATTCACTGACAAAACCTGACAGAATAAGCCTTATTCCTTAACATATTCAAAGAAATGTGATTTTAAACATGATTTACAATGATATAATTTGCAGAACAACCATTTCTCCCCAAGTCTTTAGTAATTTTCTGGAGACAGACTAACGACCAAGCGTAAAATGGTAAATGGATGATTACCTGAATAAGTAGCAAGTCAGATATCAGTAACTCCAATCACTGTCACAATACCATGAGATCTTTCATTTTGTTGGACTTAGAAGTCTTGTTGTCCTTAGTTTACCTGTATTGAAAAAATGGTGTTGGTGTGGGGTTAGAAGAGTGGAGGTTGTTCTGGCATAGAAAAAGTGGTAGTTTTCTTCACACAAGCAAGATATTATGAAAACATGGCTCAGAGGGAAAAAAAATACCATGCACAGCCTTTGTGTAGTTAGCTTCTGCTAGCTGAAAAAAGCTTTTTGTCTCAGATATTCAGTGGACCTAAAAATATAGAAAGATATATTAGAAAAATAAAAGAATAACCAATCAAGACCACTTACACCTAAGAAGTTCTCCTATTGTATATATATATAGATCTCAAACATTCTTCTCAAGAATCTAAAGAACAAAGCTTTTTCTTTCTTTTTTTATTTAACTTGATAAAATGAAGTTCACTTAAAGGGCTGATTAACGTGAGCTAAGTGTATGTGCTGGTTAGAAAAAGAAAGAAAAGGGCAAATAGATTCCCAAGCAACTTGAGATCCAAAGGACTCCTGATCCTCCCAGTTTACCCAGTACTGCGTTTTTCTTTGTCATAAATATTTTAGCCATGCTTCTTTAACATTCTTCAGTGCAAATGGAAAAAGCTGTAGATGGGGAAGAACGCATCTCTCTAGGATGGTCTTTCAGGTAAACATTCATATGAATTTTCATTTGTTATATGAAATGGTGGAGTACTTTCTGACACAGATACTAGATCTTGTCTTAGGTGTTTATAAAGAAGGATTCCAGGACAGAACATAGAATCTGGGGTCTGTTTTCAGGAGACAAAACATAAGTTAAGGAAACAGAGGTAAAAATATTTATGAGGAAAGGGATGTGTGTGAAGTTATTGGCACTCGCTGATGCTAACAGCTTCTAGCTCAAAGTAAAAAGTTTTCTTAACCCGTTTATGCATACCTTTCTCTGCTCTCCTTAAAGTAATATTAACTGAAGGATTGTCAATGCACTAATGAATTTAGGAGTGTGCCACAGTCATGGTATTTGATGTCTGTAGCAAACAAATCACCTTTGTTACCATCTGTCATTACCACTATTGATTTTCCTTAGCTATTTCTACAATTTAATTTAGTTTTATTTTGTTCTGGTTTTTTTTAGTCTATATATTTTCTTGCAGTCTGTGTGGCTGTGGCCCTAGCAGAGTTCTCAGTGAGAACTATTACTTCTATGTGAAGTGTTTTCAACCTCAAAATAAATATTCCCATTTCTGAGGTTTTGTGTTTGTGGGATTTTTGGTTTTTTTTTTTTTATTTCCTTTGAAATTCCATCTATGTTTTCTGTCTGGGTATACTGAAGACGATTAAAATTTTCTCTGCAAGTACTGCATTGTGTTTTTGGATATCTCATTCATCTTTGCACCAGAATCCCATTTCTGTGTAGTAAGAGAGGTATTATATTCAATGTGATATTTCAGTCGTTATTTGTTGGATTCATTTGTCTGTCTGATTCATTTGTCTGTCTGTCTATCTGTAAACCTCATGAGCAGTACGGATGTCTACAGATGAGCAAATTCCTCTAGGCTGTCTATAATCTCCCCCTGTCATTAATATCAACTGAAGAGACCATTTAAGGCAATAGTCATCTAACCATAAGGCAGAAGTCTAAAATCATGTGAACTATTGCTTAAAATGGCTGTTTATCTCTATTTACCATAGAGAGATTTTAAGGTCAACGGTTAGAATTACTTTAGGTACTTGAAGTTGGGCATTTTTTCATAATCAGTCTTTAATTTTTATTTTTGCAAAATAGTAAATCTGTCCAAACTATGGACTTGGTTTTGGCTTGTGTTTTCTTCCATGACAATGAAATGTTTTATACAACTTCTTTAAAACAATCACTTCAGCAGATTTCCCTAAAGGGTATTAATTTTCAGAAGTTTCAAACCTGTTACAACACCATCAGTTGTTTGGGGTTTTTTTTGCTTGTTTGGTGTTTTTGTGTTTGGGTTCTTTTAGAAGTTAAAAATAACATCTCCCAAAAGCCATAAAGTTCTTGTACAAGGGTAGAAAGTCTTCCTTCTTGTATTACAAAATGTTTCAAATTTATGTATTTTGTCTGCAGCGTAACCTCTCTTCTTCAGTAATCTAGAACGCAGGAATAATATCTTCACCTGCTGGCCTAGAATTCTTCAGGACAGTGACTTCCTGAAAAGAAGCATGAGAAAGACAAAAAGAGGCATCTTTTGCCTGAGCAGTCCGGCCAGCCTGCTCCTTCCAATGTCTTGTCCAGGATGAGGAGGTTGAAGGGGCCTTCTCCGGGCAGCTGAAAGTAGCCTCACAGTCCTGGTTCCTGTGGGGGACTTCAACCACCCTGACATCAGCTGGGAAGATCACACAGCCAGGCACATGCAGTCCAGGAGGTTCCTAGAAAGCACTGATGATAACTTTCTGATGCAAGTGGTGGAGAAGCCAATGAGGGGAGGCATGCTGCTGGACCTTGCACTAACAAACAAGGAGGGACTGACTGAGGAAGTGAAGGTTGGGGGCAGCCTCAGCTGCAGTGACCATGAGATGGTGAAATTCAGGATCCTGCATGGAGGAAGCCGGGCAATAAGTAGGACCAAAACCTTGGAATTGAGGAGAGCTAACTTTGGCATCTTCAAGTACTTACTCGGAGGAAACCTGTGGGTTAGGGCTCTCGAAGGCAGGGAGGTCCAAGAGAGATGGTCGCTATTTAAGCATCACTTTCTCCATGCTGAAGATCAGTGCATTGCCCTGAACAAGAAATCTAGCAAAGGAGGCAGTAGACCCTCATGGGTGAGAAAGGAGCTTCTAGCGGAACTCAGATGGAAGAGAAAGGTCTACCCAATGTGGAAAGAAGCACAGGCCACTTGGGAGGAGTGCAAGAATGTTGTCAGAGCATGCAGGGAAGCAATGAGGAAGGCTAAGGCCTATCTGGAATTGAAGCTTGCAAGGGATGTCAAGTACAACAAGAAGGGCTTCTTCAAGTACATCATCAGCAAACAGAAGACTAGGGAAAATGTGGGGCCACTGCTGAATGAGGTGGGTGCCCTGGTGACGGAGGATGCAGAGAAGGCGGAGTTACTTTTTTTTTTTTTTTTGGAATAGTAGGGGTTGGAAGGGACCTCTGTGGGTCATCTAATCCAGCCCTCCTGACGGAGGCCTTGGAACAGGCTGCCGAGAGAGGCTGTGGATTCTCCTTCTCTGGAGATATTCAAAACCCACCTGGACAAGGTGCTGTGCAGCCTGTGTTAGGTGACCCTGCTTTGGCAGGGGCTTTGGACTAAATGATCTGCAGAGGTCCCTTCCAATCCCTGTCTTTCTGTGATTCTCTGATTCTGTGATTCTTTTTAATTTAAAGATAGATATATCTCACTGCTTGAGACAAAATAAACATCTACGTGTAATCTAATCTCGTGTGTAGTGTAAATTGTAAACCTCAGCTGTGAAGTACTCTTTCAGTAATTCTGAATCTCTAGATCCAATACACTCATGTCTTTCAAAGTGCTTTCTGTTTCATTTTCCATTTAGAGAATCTTTCTGTATTAATATCACTAAATGCATCCACTTAGCGATTTTTAACTTCTTTTCCTTGTAATTTTAGACAGAGAACTATTTACAGATTAGTCTGTATTGGTGTTTGAAGCACTGTGAAGGTATATGAGTCTTCTTTAGAAAAGCTACACTTTATATTATATACATTTCCCTTTTAGGCTGGGTTATTAGAGCTAGAGAGTCATTTACCATGCCATGCACTGAAGTTTGGAAACCAGCCTTAGAAGGTAATACATAAAAAAACTAATGTTACTGACTTTTCTAACTCTTTTCGCAAGCAGTAAAAAATAATCAAATTTAAGTGTTCTCCATTTTATGTAATACTCCAGTCAATTTATTTGCACTTGCAAAAGTCCCACAGTATTTGTTCCGATGAGAAATGAGTAGAGATTCAAAACATGAGAGCAAACACAACTATCCAAAACTTGCTAATTTTGTCACTTCTTAATTAGCTGAGAAATCCTCTAGAACAATATTTATTACCGTTATTATCAATGGAACTAAGATGTATAACCTCAGTAAATAACAATGCAAGATATAACCTGCTCAGTAAGTGAAGCTTCTTTTTAGGAATCTGTTTCTTGAAGATTAAGATCTGCTAAATTTTATTTTAGATATTCATCACTTTAACACTTAAGACATCTGGATTTTTTAACTGAAACTGTGGAGGATGTAGTTACATTAAACCAGGATATTTTCTTTTCTTTATTCTTTTTCATTACTCATTCTTTCTTCAGTTTTAAGTTCCCCTCTCTCCTTGATTAAAACTGTATGAAAGTCTGGTGAAAAAGAATTATCTGGACACCTTATGTCCCTAAAAAGTTACAGCCAGTGAGTAATAGTTTACATTGACACAGAAAAAGAGTGCAAAGAAAAGGCAGGCATCCTACAAACTCTTCGACATGTGGAATATGGAAATAACACATGTACGAGATCAAAAGAATTTCAAAATTGCATGCTATTTTGTGTTCCATCTCTTAAGAAGAAGTCTTCAGAAGATTTCAGAATGTGTATGCTTTGTTCCCCCAAAATGTGCATTTTTATGAATCGTCTGAATGCAACAAAATATAAACCTAAATAATATGATTGTATTATGAGGCAAAATTCTTTTTGAGCACTTTGAATTACTTCTTGCTAATTTTTCACAGTGTATTTTTTTGTTTATTTGAGAATAAATTAAATAATCACTCTACTCCCTGGAAATTCTGATGAAGCCTTTTACTATTAATCATGCTTGGCTATGACCAGGAATAAAATGTTTATGCATGTCTGGAGAGATCATCCAGTATTTCATGGTGTACTGTTTATTTATGTTGTTCTACAAAATTTTCAAACCATTTTACCCAGTAATTTCTGGATCCATTAATTCATTATACTCTCAAATTGCATTGTTTCATGGCTGGTAAGTGCTTTTTATTAGTTATTGCTTGCATATGTCTAAATTGCATACTTATTCCCTGCCAGGGACATAGTAGTTTGTAGCATTAAAGTGCTGAAGTGAGAGGAGAACTCCCAAGGGAAAAGTATCATCACTGAATTAAATCGGTTCACAGAAAGAATGACTTCACCCTCTTTTTTTTTGGGAAACTAAGATTGATATTATATCTCTAGGTTGTCATTTCAAAAGATGTAGTTGCAAAGCTAATGAGCTAGGGTCACAGAGACAAATTAGATTGAGGGAGGCTTTCTATTCTTCTTTCAGAGTTTACGTATGTGTGTCGCGTTAATTTGGCAGAAAATAAAACCCCTTGTGTTCTAACTCTCTTCACCGGAGTAAGAGGCTAGGTGCGGCTAGGTTTAAATTCTGAGTGATGTACAATTTGCCACTACCAGTCCAGTCTCATTTAATATGTATATTAAACTACCATGATTCTGGATACACTAACACCAGTCTGCACTTTCAGTCCAGTTGTGCTCATGAACTAGCACGGCTGTGTTTGGTCGCGTTCAGTGAGAAACTGTGACAACTGGCTACTTAAACAGTGCAGTGTCATTTGTGCAACACGTGTAGAGGTTTTTTAAATTGCCGGTGATAGTAACTGTCCGCAAGAAAGCACGTGCAAATATAAAACGCATGAAAAGATTATAAGTAATACAGCCTGGCTATAAACATCAGGGATTAACTATTCCTGAGAAAAGCGCTTAGTTTAAGTCTCACCCAAGGCGTCCCAAGGCAGGGAGAAGCAAGGCTCAGCCCGTCGGCCAATCCCGGCTGTCGGAGGCAGTCTGAGGTGGAGTTTCCCTTGACTTGTTCACGGTGATATCTTCTTTTCCTCCGAAAATCCCCTATTTCCCTGGCTATTTTTATACTCTTTCTACATTTAAGGTGGAGTTTGAGTGACTGTAGTTATACATACCTTTTATCATGATTGGTGTATAATTCTCTCGCTTCACGTTTCAAGGTATAATTTGCAAAAAATTGAGGGTGCAGACTCAAAGAGGGGTGGTCGCACCTCAGAGGCGGGTAGCCTTTGGAATGGAGTTGTGTTTTGGTATTAAAATGATATTAAAATGAAAAAAGTTCATGAGAGGATAGCACTTTGACAAGGTTTCTAAAACCTGTTGGCTCAGGGGGCCAGATGAGCTGCCTATCAGTTCTAGAGGACCATTTCTTCCTGCTTTATCATCACGGAGCAGGGCCACAGATTCTCCCCTCCGTTCCATCCTCTATGGTACATTGCAGGGAGTTGCTGTGTTAGTGGATTCCTCACATGCCTGCTGCAGCTGTGTCCCATCCTCAGAGCTCCTTTTGATTTCATGCTTTTCCTCAATGGGTGATCACTGCTACATTTTTCATATAAACCTTAATTTTACTAATAATTCCACAATGTGATGTAAATTACTTATTTTATTATAATGAGAAAACATACGTCATGCAAACATGGCATTACAGTGGTGACAGTTCCTGAATGGAATTCTAGTTACAACTTTGGGCTGGGTCCCAAACCCCTTCTTTGTACAGTCAGGTATCCGAGATATTCATCCTTTCCAAGCAAATAGAATTCGGAGTCTCACCAAACCTTAGCTAACATGCTGAGCTGGCTGTGTAGCTCTCAGCCTCAGTAATACATGAATTGTTTTTCTAGGAAGCAGTTGCACGGAAAATCCACCACTGCCCATGCCACTAAGGTACAAGGATTGCAAAGAAATCCACTTGCAAATACATGAAAATAAAATGCCTATATATATGCTTATCAAAGAAGTCCTAAAACACTGCTTCAAAAGAAATACAGCATACATCACAATTTCATCCTATCCAAAGCTATAACATGCCAAACATTTTTATTTTAGTCATACAATAATGACAGATTCTACTATTTGCATTTGTAAACACATAAGTTGATTCTAAATTTGGAGTGAATGTAAAAAAAAAAACTTGAATAAACAATCCAAGACAGTATCTCTTCTACTTCAGCTTAACACCACCCCCACAATCATGATAAACAGTTGGTGGGCAGATACACTGCATAGCCACCATTTTTTGTGGATTTTCTGAATACAAAAATAGGTGCTTGACAAGGTGACTGACACCAAGAAAAAAGAATATTTTTAATTGATTCTTAGTATACTTTAGCCTTTTGTAATTTTTCCTCCCATATTTCACAAATATCTCTGGAATTGCTTCACATTCCAATAAAGAAGAAATCCCTGCAAGGGTGGCCAGGTACTCCTCTGTTCAACATCCCAGGTCAGTACAACAGAAGAAATCACAGTTTCTGTTTACCCAGTGAAGAATGGCTAATAGATGTTTTCCTGAGCTTTTTGAGCTCCAGACACAAATGAATACTGGAATCTTAAAACAACATGTTTTGAAATAAATCTCATTCATTGCCTACCAGAGTTAAAATAGAATTGTTTCACACAGTTTGTAGAAGCACATTTCCAGAAAAGAGTAAAACTTAGGTCTAGGAAAAGTAACATAAAAAGATATTTTCTTTCATATGTACATTTTTACATGTTCTTCTATGTCCAATTTTTATTTTAAATGGCATGACTTCAACTGATGCACTGTTTATACACACAGAATTGTCCCCAGCTATCATTCTTGTATCTGCCATGGCTTAGTTTGTATAGTCAGAGTGAACATATGCCAATACATTTATAACAACTAACATTACTGAGAACAAAAGAAGAAACAGTCATAACTGAAATCCACATTATTGGATTATTCATCATGGTTATATCTACTTTGTGAAGAAGTGCTGTGAAAAAAAAAGTGCTATCTCAGGCTATGAAAGCAGCATAACCACCTTGCCCAGATTTACGTGTCTGCTTCTCCATGTCCCACTGTACTTTTCTGCAGGTACATTTTTGTGGTTTTACCCCAGCCAGCAGCTAAGCACCACACAGCCACTCACTTGCTCCCCCCCAGTGGAGTGAGACAGAGCATCAGAAGAGTAAAAGTGAGAAAAGTCATGGATTGAGATAAAGACATTTTAATAAGTAAAGCAAAAAACCACGTGGACAAAAAAAGCAAAATAAGGAATTCATTCACTACTTCCATTCAGCAGACAGGTTCTCACACATCTCAAGGAAAGCAGGACTCCGTCACACAGAACGGTAACTTGGGAAGACAAACACCATCATTCTGAACACCCTTCTCCTTCTTTTCTCAGCTTTTTATTGCTCAGCATGACATCATATGGTATAAAATACCCCTTTGGTCAGTTTGGGTCAGCTGTCCCAGCTGTGTTCCTTTTCAACTTCTTGTGCACCACGGGATGAGAAGAAGAAAAGGCCTTGGCTCTGTGTAGGCACTACTCAGCAATAAGAAAAAGATGCCAGAAGGGCAGGATGCCATCCAGAGGGACCTGGACAAACTTGAGAAATGGGCCTGTGTGAACCTCCTGAGGTTCAACAAGGCCAAGTATAAGGTTCTGCACATGGGTCGGGGCAACCCCCAGTATCAGTGCAGGCTGGGGGATGAAGGGATTGAGAGTAGTCCTGCCAAGAAGGACTTGGGGGTGCTGACGGATGAAAAGCTGGACAGGAGCCACCAATGTGCACTTGCAGCCCAGAAGGCCAACTGTATCGTGGGCTGCATCACAAACAGCGTGGCCAGCTGGTCAAGGGAGGGAATTCTGCTCCTCTACTCTGCTCTGGTGAGACCCCATCTGCAGTCCTATGTCCAGCTCTGGAGCGCTCAGCACGGGAAAGACGTGGACCTATTGGAGCAAGTCCAGAGGAAGGCCACAAAAATGATCAGAGGGCTGGAACACCTTTCCTGTGTGGAAGGTCTGAGAGAGTTGACATTGTACAGCCTCAAGAAGAGAAGGCTCCAGAGAGACCTTACTGCAGCCTTTAAGTACTTAAAGATAGCCTGTAGGAAAGATAGGGGCAATCTCTTTAGCAAGGCCTGTTGTGACAGGATAAGGGGCAATGGTTTTAAACTCAGGGGGGCTAGATTTAAGCTGGATATAGGGAAGAAATTTTTTACAATGAGGATGGTGAGACACTGGAACAGGTTGCCCAGTGAGGCAGTGGAAGCCCCATCCCTGGAAACATTCAAGGACAGGTTGGACAGGGCTCTGAGCAACCTAGTCTGGTTGAAGATGTCCCTGCTCACTGCAGGGGGGTTGGGCTAGATGACCCCTATAGGTCCCTTCCAACCCAAAGCATTCTATGATTCTATGATTCTTAATGTGAGGAGACACACACCATTTGTTTTGTGAGTGTAGATTGCCACATTCTCTAGATGTTTTTTTCTGATTGCATAGTGACTACTGGCGTTTAGTTATCTTATTAGCATGGCTGAAGAAAAGAAACAATCAACAAAACAGTTTGCAATTAATATTACCCATATTTACTTCTTGGCATTAATATCTACACTTAAAAGGAATAAAAGCACTGTAACTACAATTATCATTTCCCCAAAGTGCATGCTTTTCACATATTTTCATAATGGAGGAAAAGAAAAGGCTTCAGGTGGATCTTGGGCGGTGAGTTTAAAGTCTTGTCAAATCAAAATACTATTTCAGAGAGAGAGATAGGAGTTATCATTTGCTTTTTAGCGTTTTTCAATACTAGCGAGTCAATAGTAGCACTAGTAACAATTGTAGTCATAATAGTAGAACCAAGTCAGAAGTACCTTGTAATACAGATTGGAAAAGGGTGTCACTCTTATTCTTACTATAGTCCACTGTGGCAAGAACGGCAATGAGCAAAATCACACAAGTCTGCTCTTTCCCGACTTTTGAAATTAAGATTATCCCACAAAAGAAAGAAAAACAGCAACAAACAAAATCCACAAAAAAACCCCAAACCCAAAACAAACCCTAAAAAAATAAACAACCCCTCCCCATGCCCTCAAACAAACAAACCCCTAAACCCCAACCAAATTAAAAAAACCCAATCTGTATTATTTTAATGTATTAAATTATTCAGGAGTATTTGTTTATTCTAGACAAATGCAGCAAGTGCGTGCTGAAGTAGTTTGTAACTGTGAATTTTCACAGGAGGAAGAAAGTAGATCAGCTGAGGATGATTTGGGATAGGTTGTAGCAGAAAGGCTCCTGAAAGTCAGTAGTGTTACAGGACTGCAACGAGTACTTCAGCTCTTTCAGTTCTTACTTTATTACTAAAGTTTTAAATCTAATGCCTGATGAAATCAACTGTTAATCAAATTGTTAAGATAAATGTTATTTCCAGTAACTCCTGATATAGACTTAGCAGATCCTTCATCTTACTATATTGCTTCGGAATTTCAATTACTGCTGTATCGTTGTTGTAACAGAGGCCACACATCATAAAATCCTAATTTTCATTGTGATTTGTCTTTCACAATCCAATCATTGCCCAGGTCAAATAATAATAATAACAATAACAACAACATAGAACTAAGAGGTAAAAAATGAGAAGGTTTCTTGACAAGACAAATTTGACACAGTTATAGAAAACTTCCCTCCATGTCAACTATTAAGTTGAAATACAGCCTAATGCTCTGTTAATGTATTCTAGACAGCACACTTGCCCTGTTAAGGTAAACAGATTTCTCTTAATATAGAGGCAGTAATACAAACAGAAAAAAATAGAAAACCATAAAATACACTGCTGACCTTGTTCTGTCAAAAAATTAATGAAACAATAAATGAATGTAATAAAATACTACATTTGCTTCCAATCAATTATGGAATAATTGTGAAATTCATGATGCTTGTGTCGACACCTGCACCTGTTTATTCTGATAAACACTAATTAGCTATAGAAGTCTCCTATTTAATAAGCAGAATTACCTACTTTTGTGCAAGCATTGTCATCTTTTTCTATTTATTTCTTCTTTTATACAGTACATGAGATATGAATAATAGTTACATTACCCACTGTCGAAGCAGGCAGTATTTTCATGAGGAGAATGTCCTATATTTGATGCATATTCATTTCCTTCCTGCAATATGCATTATTGGTAACTTGCATAGCAAATCTCATTCTAAGCTTCCAACTGTTGAAGGTTTTCCTTTTCAGATTTTCCTTTGCTCTTCTGCACAAATGCAAACGCCTAAGTGACAATGCAAAACATGATTTTACAGCTGGAGCAAAGGATCAATCCTTCTGCTATTTATTCAGTAGCACAGCTGAAATGAAAAATAAGAGACAGTGGCTTTAAGCCTACTAGTAAAAATTGTTTTATTTGAAATAATATAGTGGGTTAACAAACCATATACCTGATGTTTTCATTGCTTGAGACTGAGTTGATTTTGCTCTTGAGAATAACTCTCTGAAAAAAACTCTGGATCATTATTTTCAGTTAGGTAAAAAAACCAAAATCATCAGACAGTTAACGAGAGGGCTGATGAAAAACTACCCTTTTTATTTGTACCGTGGATTTTAGGCAACATAGTCTGAGGCTTCTTATAAACACTTCTCTTTTGGGAAAAAAACAAACACAAAACCAACGGAAACTCTCTGAAAATTCTAGATCAAATCTTGCCATTATTACCCATGATAAGTCATATTTAATTTTGTAAAGATTCTCATTTGAACCTAATGTCAGAGATAAGTTACTACCCGAGGTGATCCAGAAATTTTCTAGAGATTTACTTACTTCCTCACCTCATACTGCTCTTTATGTCTTTAGTGTCTCACAACCCTCAGAGTAAACAATTTCTTCCTTATATCTCATTGAAATCTACCCTCTTTAAAGCCGTTACCCCTGGTCCTATCATTACACACCCTTGTAAAAAGTCCCTCTCCAGATTTCTTGTAGGTCCCCTTCAGGTGCTGAAAGACTGCCAAAGCCATCTCTTCCCCAGGCTGAACAGCTCTAACTCTCTCAGCCTTTCCTCACAGCAAAGGTGTTGCAGCCCTCAGATCTTTTTGTGGCTTTCTCTGGGCCTGCTCCAATACGTCCATGTCTTTCCTGTGCTGAGGGCTCCAGAGTTGTGTGCAGGACTGCAGGTGGGGTCTCATCAGAGCAGAGTAGAGGAGCAGAATCCCCTCCCTTGACCAGCTGGCCACGCTTCTTTTGATGCAGCTGGCCTTTTGGGCTGTGAGCACACATTGCCGGGTGATGTCAAGATTCTCATCAATCAGCACTGACAAGTCCCTCTTGGCAGGGCTGCTCTCAATCCATTGTTTGCCTAGCCTGTATTTGTGCTTGGGATTGCCTTAATCCATGTGCAGGACCTTGCACTTGGCCTTGCTGAACTTCATGAGGTTCACACAGGCCCACCTCTCCAGCCTGTCCAGGTCTCTCTGGATTCCATCCCTTCTGTCCAGCATCTGGACCACACACCTTCTGTCCAGCATCTGGACCAGCTTGGTGTCGTCAGCACACTTGCTGAGGGTGCACTCAATCTCACCATCCATGTTGCGAACAAAGATGTTACACAGCACCAGTCCCAAAATCGACATGATTTATGGCTTGAAATGTTTTGCAATTACTTCATAATAACAACTGACAAAATGATATCCTTATTTTTCTGGTCCTTCCTTTTGCTATTTTTCAATAGAAGAGATGTAAGGTGTTTTGCAATATTTCACAAGCAGCACACTCTGGTTTGAAGGTGGTGATTCTGAGACTGTACTTTACACTGATTATAGTAATACTATTGTCCTTTGCATGTATGGTAAAGAATTACGATGGAGTGTATGTTGTGATCCTCCTGTGGACTGACTGACAAGTTCATGGCCTCCAGGTGCTTGATTCCAGCTTTAGTTGCCTGTCATTGTCTTAGTTAAGTGTGTCCAAAGTTATTTTTCTAAATAGTAGTCTGATGACAATGGCATATTTAAAGCAGATTATGGTGAGATTAACAGAAGTTATTGAATCAGACTACATATAAGGGAAAGGAAGACGATTTCATCGCACAAAGATCCCAGTCTCTTAGCATAATGGCATGTTTCAAAAGACTCACGAGCTTGCCATTGATTGCAATCTGTATCTATCAACTACTCTAATCATCATCATTTCTCATTATAAGCTTGCAAGGTTGTCAAATAGAATTAATCAAGTGTGTCTCTTTTAAGAGTCATTTTCTTATAAGTTCAGGCTGACAACTAGACAGGCAAAACATCTGAAGTTACAGGAAGAACCTAAGACATTCTTGTGGTGGTTGTTTTTCAGAACACATAAAGATAAAGAACAATAAAAATGTATTTAATTTCAGGGCATTTGTCATACAATGACCTTTATTATTGACTTCAGTTGTTTATAATAATATACAACTATAATCTCCGTATTACTTTGCAGGGATATTTTCTTCTGTGGTCCTCTGACTTCACCAGAATGATGGAATCACCTTTACAATGTAGAATTCTGACCAACGATAACTACATTGCACCCACAAAAATATTGGAAAAAAATCTTGAAGGAAAAGAAAGAGAAATTAAATGTTATGAAAATTCTTTGTCTTAAATGCTAGTTTCAGATATTTTGCATTCTTTAAGCAGTCAACTTCCTGAAAATCATCCTGAGAGTGTTGTAAAGCATAACTGCAATTTTATAGAAGGCAGCTAGGAAAAAGAAGATATCTGAGGTTGGAAAACTAGCAGAACTGGAAAAATACCAGAATGCTTTCTGACTAGCAAAACTGCAAACTTTTGTGAAGTTGTTAAAATAGAAAAAAGACCCACCATAGTTAAAAAATATCTAACAAAACCTTGGCTGCTTAAAAATTATCAAAGGAAAGCATCTTCAAGCATTTCTCACATCAAATTCATTCCTGTCCAGTGTTTACTCATAAAAGAAAGAATTTATAGGCCACAGGGGTTAACTTCTCCTGATCAGCCATATTGTAAAAAATCTTTAAGGATTTTTGCTATTTAAATGAAAAACACTAAAAACATGCCAACTGAGAAAAAATGCCCATGAATCCATATACTGACTCCTACATTCATTTTAAGATTTGGATACCATTAAATGGGTAACAATATTCTGAAAAGAATTCTTCGATCATTTTACAGTAATTTATTTTGAAGCTCTGCTGTACAAAGTGGCTGAGTCATTGCTTTTGTCACTCCACAGACTAGAAAATGATCATAGTCTTCTTAACACCACTATAAAGTTCAGTTTATCATGTAGCAAGCTGTCAATGCAATTAAATCTTGATACACTCAAACAGAAGAGACTACTAAGTAGAACTATTAAAGATAGGTCTAGTTTCAAAAAAATCCAAAATTTTAAAAAGCTCTAATTAGCAAACAATGACAAAAGGATAACTTTTCATATAGTGTCATTGAACATTGAAGATTTTCTGTTAGTTCATATGTGAACATGAACGATGTCATTGTTTGGCTGTTTGTTCACAGTTCATAGTCAGATCTAATAATAGACCACTTGGGCTACAGGAGTTTTTACATAATAATGTAAGTCTGTCTCATTGTAATAGGTAAAAAGTGAGAAACGACAGAACTTAAAAAATCCCTCTATCACCTAAGTATCTCCTAAATTTTTATTTGCTGATTAAGAAAGAAATAATCTGGAGTGATCAGTGAAATAGAAAATCAGGTTCTTACTTTTTCAACTTATTAATAGATGTTTGTCTACAATGCTTTCCAAACAAATAAATGTTGTTCTGAAAAACTATTTCCAGTTTCCTCCAGAACACCAAGAATGCTGAAGATCCTGAAAATTAACTGAACTTAAAGGTGTTTCTAAATGAAGAGTAGAGTCATGCTGTGCGCAAAGTCGTTTCCAGAGGCCTTAAAACCTTCAACTAAAAACATTAGAAACACAAGACTGAAGTGTGCCATTTTGGACAGCAACTTCCAAGTATTGTTCAGAGGTAGGAGAACATGCTATTGTTAATTAAGGGAAGTAAAAAGAGCACCAGGATGTGATCTCCATCATTAAAGAGAACATTCACAACTAAAGCAGGTGTTACAGAAACGAAGTTAATCATGGTTATGAGATTAATTACAAGGGTATACAAATATTTCAGAGAAATATCTGAAATATCAGATGAAGATTTACAAAGTTAAACTGAAAAAAAAATTCAAGCCCAAAAACATTTCAAGAAATAAATCAAATACTGTAAAGCAGGGAACACAGGTTCTGGAAATGACAAGGTATTTATATAAACTGTCCATTAGCCCAAATTGTGCACCACTTGTCTTTACTGTGCCAGTTAAGGTAAAAGGCAATTACATCTCACACTCTCCCAAAGGCTTTCCCATACCGCTGAATGGATGTTCAGGTACCTGGAATACCCCAAAGCTCTCCAGGCTTGGAGAGCTAGGAAAGATTGAATTTACACTGCAGAAGAATTTATGACTTCTCTGAGGATCCAAAGCAGTCCTTCGAGGAAAGAGTGAAGCCATCACGTCTGTTCTCCCTGGTGAAGAGATGGCTCAGGGGGACCTCATCCCAATATTCCAGTACTTCAAGGGCAGATCTTTCCATAAGGAGCCACATGGAGAAGACAAGGGGAAATGGGTACAAGTTGCAGTGAGAGAGGTTTCATCCTAACAGAAGAAAGACCTTTTTTTACAGTGAGAACAGTTATTCATGAGAACAACCTCTCCAGGGACATAGTGAAGTCCCCATTGCTGGATATTTTCAAGATGCAATTAGGCAGGGTGGTAGATAATCTCACCTGGGCTCCCTTTCTCACAAAAGACTGGACTGGAAAATCTCTTGAGGTCCCTTCTCACCTGGGATGTTCTGTGATTCTATGAACCGATACCAGAAAATACTTTATTAGGTTTCCAGACCTGAATTAATTGCCATTATCTTTTTTTCTTTTTTAAACTGAAAAGCAGTTGAAAACATGTGTTCCTCAGCCAATAACAATGGGAAATTTTTCTGTGCTTCATAATACAAATTTCTACGTGAACTCTCATGGTTTATTTCAAACATTAGGCTGAATTTGGGAAATAATAACAGAGTGTAAAAATTAATAAAGATTCAAAAGTAAAAGCAAATTCGAATTGACCTAATGTACATCTCAAGCAATTAGTATAATAGGAATTAATCCTGCAACTCAAGAAGCAAGACTGTTGAAAGAAAACAAAATACTAATCTTGTAAATCTTCTTTTCTACAGAAATTATGATGCTTTTTGCAAGTCACATGTTTTGCTCATTAACTAACATAAATCTCGTGCTGTCCAATGATGCACGCAAATGAAGGCAAACAATTCATATATATCAAAACATTCCATGGTTGCAATTTTAAACATGTTAATGAGAAGTGAATTTCAATGATTCTAAGTCAAAATATCTCCATTGTTTCGAGGGGTTTTTAATTTCAGGGCTGTGTTTAATTTTAAATGTGATAGTGAGCAGCTCGAGCTTTACATGGATATAGTAATTTTCCCTTGTATCTGTGAACAGATGACAATACTAGTCATAAGGTCTGTGCAAACAGGTTAATTCTAAGGTGAGAGCCACGTTCCCAGCAATGCATCACCATCCATACTATTTTTCTTTTTTGTGTGTATGTAGTTCTTTTCTTCAGATTTTGATTACAAGTAGGAAATATTTAATAAGAATAGGGTCCGTAATAAAATAATTAGCCCAGTTTCTTTACACGCAAGGATGGTATCTGAAATTTTGACTGAATTCTGCCCTTTTCTGCCACCTACTGAAACTAAGTAATAACCTGTTGAGTGCTTATGTCTAAAAGAAAAATGTTATATATTTTCATGACCTCTGTCACCTACTAAAGAAAAATAAGTAAATGCATGTAAAAAGATCATGAATTGCTCCATAAATTATCGATTATGTGCTTATGCCACATATTTTGTACAATATATTTTGTGTTCCATGCCTTGCCCTTTAACAGCTAGAGCTGTTGCTGGAAGGAGAAAGAAGTCAGGAAGTGACCAGAGACATATCAATTTCTTTAATAAATTGTAATAAATTTTAAGGGAAGTTTTGGTATTTTTAGTAATAACAAGGTCAGTGTTTAACTTCTATATAATTTATTTTGCTGAGCCCATGTGGAATTTGAATAATTTTCTTTGAATTTTATGTTATTTTACTTTTGTTCTCCTATAACTTTCATGTTTTTTCTGTCATTTTAGCTACACATTCACAGACTCCCATTTTCTCTCTCTCAATATTCTATGACTGTTATTATTCATGTCATACTAACATGCTTTCTGCGTTTCTGCTAGAAGATTGCAGGAATCAGGAAAGAACTTCCCACCTCCCCAAGAAACCTTATCCACTTCATGAATGGGTAAAAGAATTTTCCTCTATAGTCAGAATAGCAGAAATGGAGAATTTTCCTTCCTTGTCATTTGCCAACTGCACATATGCAAAAGTATAATATGGAGACTCCTTCCTTATGTAAAAAATATTGTGATTCTCAGAGTGGTTACGATGTGTGTGTTTATAAAGATAGTGATTGCTAGAAAACAAACAACTTTTAAATTAGAATAGGTTAAAATTCTCAGATATATTCTGCATGAAACCACTTCACAGAAATTATAAACAAATTCAGTTTCAAAAGGATTGCAAAGCAAAAATTGTAAAACTGTGCTAGTCTACTCAGAAGTAAAAATTTAGGGGGCTTAAAAAGAGGTAGTTTCACTAAATAATAATAGATGTACTTTCCGTAATTTACCAAATCTTTTACTTTCCAATAGTTTTTTCTTGTCTAAGAAGAAGGAAGAATAACAAAACACTGCCATCTCAAACTACATCTGATTTTAATTTTATGGTTTTACTTATATCACTGATATAAAATGCTATTTTATATGTAAGATGCCATTACGTATTTATGATACATAACAATATTTGTACCACAAATACAATTCCTTTAATTACTTGAATAAATGGCTTTTTCACGTTGCTTAGTTTCAGAATTAGTTTCAGATATTTATAAAGATATATATTATGTTCTAAACTAGAAAAATAAATGAGATTTTTTCAAGGCAAATTTCGTAGTGCATTCATTACCACTTATGCTGTGGTTTTGGAGTTCAAGATAATTATGCCTCCTTTTTTGCTGCATTGCTTTTGCAAAGGTTGTTCAATAACTGTTCTTTACATCTTATTTTTTTTATTGATATGCAGAATCCACACAGATGAAGGTATTATAAAGTTGCAATGCATCAGGCAGAGCTCACTGTATTATGTGAGAAGGTTTCAATCAACTTCTTTTGGGTTTGGATCAAGTTTTATTTGCTTGTCATTGTGATAGAGACACCTGTATCTACCTTATGTCAAAAGAACTCTAGTGATTAATTTGGTCCACTACTAACCAGTCTTTGATCAGTATGGCACAGAACACTAGCAGCTAGAGAGTGAAAAATGTATTTGTTTTGCATAACACTAATGAATTACGAGTTACCCCTGTCAAATTTAAGCAAATAAACCACTCTTCTTCTACAGCCAGACTGTTAACTTTGTAAAGCCTGATGCTACACGGAAATACCCAATTAAGTAGGTAAATAAATAAAGGCAGAAAATCAAACACAGGAATATTTTATTATTGTTTTGATGATATACAGAATTATGCTTCTAAGAATATTTTGAGAAAACTAATGAAATAAAAATTGGCAGCTAGTGTTGCCCTGTGCTGCTTTGTATCAGCCATATCAAAATGCAATGAGACCTTGTCTTCTACGGATTTTGTCACCTTTTCTAAAACTCCAGCACCATTTGCTGTGCGTTGTGGTAATTTGCTTGGGAACTGTTGTCCCTTCTGCCAATGCACATTTATGTTTTCACTTTTTTACGGAAAAAAAGTTTTCTACGGAGGCTTGCAATGACTCAAGCTGATCAAAGATATCAGATTGCTTTGGGCAGGTGCATTTTCACACAGCAGCTTTGTGAACTTTTAAACTGCAAAATTGTTCTTCACAAATCCTGTTTATATAAACAAACTCAAAGCAGAACAAGCTGAGAGAAACCATGTCTCCAGACAGACAAGAAATTACAGTGTTTATTAGTGCAAATCTCCTGAGAGATCACATTACTTTCTGACAGTGGTGCAAATTAAGCTAGTCTCATCATCAGTTTTTACAGAGGAGATAAAATAAGTTAACAGCTACCCCCATGTTCCAACTGCCCTCCTTGCTTATTTTTCATTTTTCTTGAATTGCAGATCCACATAGATGCTTAAGTATTTGTGTCTTAAACTCTTGATTGGTAGATCTTTGGGAGGGGGGGAAGGTTAGCTTCTCTCTACAAATCAATGTTCTGAACAGGAAGATCCATGTCAGTTTGCACAAGTTTACAGTCAACAGATTTAATCTTTCAAAGTGGTGTCATGTATGCCTAGAGCATAATAAAATCAAATTATTTCACTTCTATTTTTCAGATATCTCCTCTCAAAAAGCTGCAGGCATGAGGTTTCTAGATCATAATCAGTACTAACTTTCAGCTGTGAAAGTTGATTTTTTACCTGTCACCACTGCAAGTACAAAACCAGGTCCTTACTAGGCATCTTGATCACCCAGTACAGTTCGATAATTGAAGTCCAGCTGCCCCACATTTGGTACCCACAGATTCTGAAGCATTTTAGTGAGTTCAATACCTTAAACCTATCTTTGTACTCATCTTGCTCTGTATGAACTCGCTAAGGATTTCAAGAGTCCAGGGACTGTTGATCAGCATATTGAGCATAGTACTGCACGTGAAAGGGAGAAAATGCAAATAACAACAAATCAAATAAAACATCTATAAAAAAAACCTTGAAATGTTGCATTAATTCGCTCTTCATTAATGTTCAGCTTCACAGCTTTGCTTTTTTTCTTGGGGAAGAGAAATAGAAAGATGTTTCTGCCTTTCAGTCTTTTTGTTCAGTCATGTCAATGAAATATAGGAAGAGATTGTTAGAGTATTTTGTTGGCATAGGTCTCACCAATACAATTTTTAAATAGCGTCAGCTGCACATTTCTTACCAGGGAAGACAGGAAAGGTAGCATCTTGGATAACTGGTCATAGGAAGATATTTTGAATACTTAGACAAAGGTGATATTCAACATACAGTATACTTTGAAATAATAAATATGAAGACTTCTTATTCTGTGTTGTTCTTATGCAATGACTTTCAGAGCAGAACTTGCACTTTAAATAATAAGATTTGTGTGCATAAATCCTGAATTACTTTGAAATGTGCCTCTGAGGAACCAGTGGCCTTTTCCACTTAGCTCTGCAACTGTAAAAGACTAGAGTCAGCCTCAAGGCCTCTCTGAATAAACAGCTTTTATTCAGCCTCGGGACTGTGGAATAGAATAGGTGTTTTGTTGAAATGCAAACAGCAGTGGCCCACTTCTCTTTACTTCAGTTTGCAAACAGTAATTTATTTGAACCGATTGGCATTAGGAGTCTTGATTTCCCCTATGTGGTTCACTTAATATGTTTTTCTGTTAAGCTTCTTATGATGGGAGCATTCGACCTGTTTCCTTCAAGAGGATAAACACGACCAGATTAATCAGAACACAGATATTACCAGGGCTTTTTACTCACTCAGCAGCTGAGACATCTGCACAGCTCCATGACTTAAGTCTGAGACCCATGCCTTTTTCCCGTCTCTGCTAAAGCCTTTCTGGACATAGATGTCCTGGACGGCATCACAGTTTCACCCTTACCCAGCAAGGTACCTCAGCCTCAGTAAAATCACACAGTAAGAAGAAGAGAATTAAGCTGTTTTTTCCCATTGTACTTATTGACTAATATTTTCCCATCTACCCTCATTACTGTGAACACTGGCATTAAGCAGAACAGACTGCACCCTATGAAGCTATTTTCACCTTTTTCTTTTTTACTTTTATGTACATTAACATTGGAGTTTTCATGTCTGGTATGAATCTAAAGAAACTCAGTGTTCTGAATTTTGTTATCTCTGGTCTGGTGAGTGAACTGTGCTGTGTTAATTTTTATTTTGCTAGATAAACAGTACTGTGGAGAACTAATCAGTTCACATCTTTTTTCTCATTATTATTATAACTTACTGTCTCACACTGAATCAAGGGGGATTTCTTCTGTCTGTTCCGCATTCTGAGGAACACCCCTTTTTTGCTTACCAAAAAGATGAATGTCCAAAAAAGCCTGGGCCACATTTCCAGAGATTAAGCAAAGATTCTGAATTAATGTGTTAAATCTATTGAAAATATTTTGTTCTCTTCCCTTACACAAAAAGCTAAATCACAATAAATGGACTGGAATATACTGAATTTTCTCTTAGGAAGCTCTACTTTTTAACTGACCCTGAAAATACAAGCAGTTCCTTTCCATCCTATCTCTCTAAAACAGAATGTGTAAAAATACATACAGCTGTGTTATATTTTGAGTCAAGTCTTTGCCAATTTATTTATATGAGTTTCTGGCTTGTATGAATGGGCAAGAAGACTAAAGGGCAGAATGCAGACTGTTTGGCTCTTTTGTAGACTCAATTTATGTCTCACACTGATGTCCAACATAAAAAATTCTCCAATAGCTTGAGTTGTTTTTGGAAAGGAGAACTTCACACCCAACACAGCTTTGCCACAATAAATGATAGCATATATGCATTAGAAATTTCTGCACAACTATTGAAATTTCATCAGAGCTTCCTTTCCTTCTCTCTGAAGAACACTCTTCCAAGTAACCTTCCAGAATTAACTATTCATATTAATTCAGCTCTATGTTCTGTAGAACTATAAGTGCACTTCATTTTTTTTCCCCCAAATTACCAGTTTTCAATGCCAATTTCCTTAAGATAAATTCCTGGGACATGATCTACCCTGTAGAGTGAATAGTACAGCCATATATATATCCAGGTTAATTTTTCTGCTTAGTTTAATTGCACTCCAGGATTTGAATTTGTCTTTAACTTGTCTAACTTGCTGATCCTGCTGTAGTAGGTATGGGGGAAAGAAAAGAAATTTTGTTGCACTATTAGGCGTGTACTGCTGCAAAAGACATACTAAACTAAGATTCATATACCTCTACCTGCCGTTCAGACAGAATTTGAAGAGTCTACATCTCTTCTTAACAAACCCCAAAACACTCCCAGTGGTCTGACGTCTTTCAGATTTCTGTTGTTTAAAGCCAAAGAAATTTTCTTACAACTGAGTTCATTTACAGACCTACACACTTTGATCCATTCCTTTCTGAGTATTTTAGTATATCTAAAGAATACGAGATATGACACAAGCCACTAACATACTCAAGATTATGTCAGGGGAGGTTTAGATTAGATATTAGGAAAAAATTCTTTACTGAAAGAGTGGTCAGACATTGGAATAGGCTGCCTAGGGAGGTGGTGGAGTCACCATCCATGGAGGTGTTCAAAAAATGTGTAGATGTGGCATTTCGGGATATGGTTTAGTAGGCATGGTAGTGTTGGGCGGATGGCTGGACTTGATGATCTTAGAGGTCTTTTCAAACTATGATTGTATAATTCTATAAGACTCACTAGAATAGCTTTTCTGTGTAAGGCCCATCATCAGAGATAATATTTTATTTACGCAGATGTCATAATTGAAAACTTTTAAATGAGTATCTTGTGACTTATTCACTTACCTTGCTAAAAGCAGTCTGCTTTCCCATGTCAGTAGAGAGTGCAGTGTGAGCAAAGATGAAATTACTAGGGGCATTATACTAACAAACAAAAAAGTGAGTTTCAGTGGCTACATTGGTGGCATATGAGTGGGAAGAAATATATTCTAGAACTAACTCTGTTATTACGAACTCTTTTTTTTTTTTTTTTTCCATGTGGTGTGTTTTTCATCTATTCTTTTCTGGGACCTGATCCTTCAAACAACTAATTTAATTTTTTCTATATATATTTCCCACAAGTTATTCAGCCATGATATAAATACACTGTGCTTTCTATTCAGAAAGTGTTCTGACTGCACAAAGTCTTTACTTCCTTATAACATTTGTGGTGGCCAGAAAAATTGATAAACAACGGTAAAGATTAAAGCTGGTGTGCTGAGTGTCACAGATTTGACTGAAACAGCTTAATCCCCTTGCAGAGCATTAACGAAGATGTTAAATAAACCTGGATACAGAAAGCTGTTTCAATCAAATCTGTAGATGATTCTAAACTGAGAAGACTTGTAAATACCAAGGAGAAAAAAAAAAAAAAAATTCACCCAAACACACATAAAGAAATTAGCAAAAAGGAGAACCACAGGCAGAAGGTCAGAAGAGTGTTAGGATACAACAGGGAAGACAGCTTTCTGGGCCATCAGAAACAGTCACCTGATATTGAGTTGATAGATATTATCTGCTTAATGAATGTTACCCATTATCTTGCTATACTCGCACACTGTCCCAGGTTGTTACACCTTTTTATACTCCACATTCTTTTGTTCCGAATTCTTCCAGCTTGTAGTCAATAAGAGGGACATGGAAAAGGATTCTCTGGAGTTAGTCTGCAGGCAGAAAACTAGACACATTTTTGCAGAAACATGAAACCAAAGGACCTCACTGTAACTTGAACCAAGAATTAATATCCCATACAGTTCTCTTTTATCAAGTTGTTGCCACTGTTTATCCTGTGATATCAATGTGAGAATCTGAATGGTTTGGTGCATAGAAATTTATTGCCAAACTGAAAGGAGTGAAAAGAAGAGCTATAGGTATGAGAAAAGCTCATTTAAAAATATAATCTCTCAGCATGAATGCAAGAGTGCCAGCACGGGTAGAATCAGACAGTTTGGTAATGAACTTAAATACAGCCCAAGCATGAACAGTCAGAGCCGTAAGAAGTTTGCAGACAACAACCAACCATAATAAATAATACCACTAAGACAGTGTTCAAGAGTTAAAATATGCAAAACATTAAACTGTAAGTTCAATTCAGACCTAGCTTCTGGAGTATATGTATATAACCTATAACATACACTACAATAATCTTGGCAAATGAGATTTTTTAAAAATTCTGATTATCTGTAAATATTTTGCTCCATCTCAAACCAATATACTGAACAAATTTAAGTCAATCAGAAATACATTTAAGAATTAATGTAGGGCTTGGTTTGGCTAATGAGCTGAAAACTTAGTTATTCACAAAGCTGCAAGAAACACATTCAATCAATCCACCTACCTAAAGAATTGCTTTCAGTTTTACCCAATGCAGTTTTCTACAGTGGAGTAGTTCTCCATTCCCTATGTGTGAGGAGAAGTTATATTTCTTCTAGCAAAACTGAATGCACAGCTGCCTTCAGTCTTTTTGACCCCAAGAAGTACTGCATATTTAAGTGGCTAAGGCAAAAAGAGGTGTGTTTCCCAAAGTGTTTAAAAATGAGGTATTTCTGCAAAAATAACTTCAGCTTGTGGTCCCAGTATTTTTTTTGTTCAGGTTGCAAAACCCACCAGTTGTGCCATTCCTGCTTTTCTTGAAGATATGAATCTCAAGATGTAAAGTATTTCTTAAAATAAATAGAAACATTATTCTTAAATATAATATTTGCGATTTTCATTCATATGTGGAATTTTAAACAAATGAAGCCTGGTAGATTTCACAGGTTTGGTTATTCTATAGTATCACATACTGATGAATAAGGGGATAAAAATTTATGTAGGTACGTGGTTTCCTGGTTTTTACCTACCCGTCATTTCTCAATCAGTTACAGTGCTGGACTGTACTTCCCCTCTCACCACAAAAATGAAGTAAGAGGCAGGCTTCTGAAAAAGATTATATATTAAAAATCCCAGCAGATAGGAGATCTGCCAGTATCATTCCCTTGAAGTCAACTTTCCAGAACACCGTGGTAGTGTTTTGCTGGTGCCAGCCCACAGAAAGTGAGACATAAAGAAAGATGGATCTGGCTGCGTCTGCAACACAGGCCACAAGAGGGGACTCCAAACAGCTGGCTGGCAACCAGTTGTAGATTGTGGGGCCCCAAAAATGTTCACCCTCACTCTCGGCACCAAGGAAAGCTTTTTTGTCCCCACTATTATAGGGCCTGGCTGTCTGCCACCTGCCCCAGGGACTACAGGGCCTCTTGGGGATGGGGGTGGGGATAGGGATGGGATGGTGGACTGCAGGTTGTGGTACCCAGCCTGACCCGTGTCCCAGCAAACAGAAAACTGAGGATGCACTGGGGTCCAGATGGCATTATCTCATTGCTGCTTGCTCGCCTGCACTGTCCACAGCATCGCTCGGTGTGAGGTTGGCAATCCCTGTTTACCCCTGTCTGGCACATACAATCGAAACCTGGCTTTAAAGAGGCTCTGCTCTTGTATCAAAAGCAAAATATGTGCTCAGAGTTTTAAAAGGATTTAGACATTATTTGCTGGACAGCATTGGATGGATATGGGTTTGTTCAATGACGGAAACAAAGTTAGGGTCTTTGAAAAGCTTAGCAATCCATTACTGAGATGTTACTACTCCTTTTTGAAAATCTGCTCTGTGTAATAACAGCGAGTTGTATTATATTTTGCTTTTTTTTTCTTCAAAAAGCTTTGAAAAACTTTTAACATAAGCTCTTCTGTCAGTTCAGCAGTTATCTTTTTTAAAAATGAATCGGCCTTTGTTTTATTTAATATTAATCTAAACCTCTGTCATAGACAGAAATCGTGTAAACCTTTGATGGTTTTATTCATAATATATGCTTAGACACATTTTACTATCTCTTGAGACTAAATATTAATGTTTTAAATAACACTGAGATATAAAACTGTTGGAAACCAGACATAAGGAAAGCACTGACAAGGATTTGCTGAGACAGGAGTATGTTAAATAAATAAAGTGCAAAATGTGTATGAGAAGAATAATGTGTCAAAATACCATCTGGGAAAGAAGAAACAAACTAATTCAGTGTTGATATAAGCAAAGAACAAGAACTGATGATATATGCAATGATAAATATGAGAGCACAGCTAGTCTTTGTGAGAAGAATGCTGGTGGGGCCTCAAGTGGGTTGAGGAGGGTCGTGGGAGGAGACTGCCCTTGCTACTCTTCCGATCACACAGTAAGCTGAAATAACCAGCACAAGAAAGTAAGTTTTATTTTCTTTCTTGCTTACCAAGTTAGTTTCTTGCTTACCAAGTTAATTTTCTGCCCTTTTGGGGAGCTGAATCAAATTATGATGTGGCCAGATAAGTGCCACAGAGAGAGTAAAGTAAGGTGGACAGGTATGAGAAAAGGAAACAGGTCACTTATCTTTAAGCAGAGCAGAGCTGTTAGTTTAGCACAAGTCATCTTATGAAAATACACCCTCAGGGATTTGCTCGCAAAACCTCTTCACAGAAGAGACAGTCTACTTCTGACATGCCAAAACCAAGGAAGGGTAGGATTTGCACAAACATTTGTGTTCTTGAATTTTTAAAATTGCAGAATTTTATTTTCTGCAGCTTTTCTCTTTTGGTAGTGGTAAAACATTCTTCTGAAGACAATCTGTGTCAGAAAAATACAGAGCTACCTACTACAGTTTTATATGAGTATTTTTGTCCTTCAGGTGGAACACAGCCATTTGTATAAATTACCAAAGTTTGCTGCAAATAAAAATACAACACTGTTGATTTTAAAGACCTTATAAATATTCACACTCATTAATACAGTACTTCTTAGGAGTTGGGCAATCTGGTTCAGAACACTTCAATAACAGGTTGATCCTGAAACCAGAACCTGTGTGACAGCTGGATGTGTACACTGGTCTCTGAAGAGACATCTTCTACTATCACCCGTTACAAACTCTGGAGCTCTTCCTGGGATAGCTTTGTTTAAGGCATTCTCAGACTAGTCTTATCTAGTAAGTCATGCAGCTTGTGTTTATTTTGACTAAAGATTCCAATGAAATCCAACAGTGTACTTGACTGACTGGAACACAGATCTGGGTCAGAGAGGTCAGAAAGGTTCTGCTGACTGCTATGAACAGAGGTCAAGCTGATGAATAAAGCCTGATTGCTGCAGCGACAAAGGCAAAACCCTTATTGACGGAAAACTGGAAAGGGTAGGTATAAAGCACATGGAGCAACATGAAAGGGAGAGCCAAAAAAGAGATTATTGTAGCTAATTTTTCAGAACGTATTTAAAATATTCTGTAACTTCCTCAATTTGATGAATGATTGAAGCACTTTTTTAGTTGTCCCATTCAGCTGAGACTGCAAATATATCACAGAACAAGGATAACCAAATATTTTTTCTAATTGTAAACCATTTCTGTTCAGTAATATTTTGCAGTATGGTTGTTATGTGAAGGTTGATCCTCCATTTGAAGGAGACAGCACTTCATGTATATCATAGTCCCTTTCTTGCCAATTGGTAAATATTGAAATAGAATTTAAAGGGACTGTATTCCCAATTTGATTAGTTGAAATTATGAAACAACATCTACTCGAATGGTAAATATTTCTTACAGGCTTTTGTAGAAACTATCAATGTTTAAACAGTTTATAGAAAGTAAAAGCTTGTAAATTCTGAAGTTAAACTGTTTTTCTGAGCTTTCTAAGCAGACAAAGCTGTATTGTCTTTGATAATTTTTGTCACAATTTGTGAGCTTGGTAATTTCTTAAGAGCTGCACGGTTGCATCAAGAACTGTAAACACTCAACAAAATGAAAATTCTACTCAGCAGTAAGAAATTAAGGTCTTTATAGTAAAAAACAAACACGAAATTTTCAAATATAGCTATTGGAAAATGTATCTGTGTATTTTGGAATGTTATTCTTCTTCCCTGGTTCAATTTTTTCCCCATGTACCTTGTTCTGCTTGTAAAGGTGTTAGTAAATAAAACTGCTATATGTTACTGAATATCATGTCTTAAAAATCCATCCAAACAATTGGATGCCAGGTATCTCTCCGTCTAAAAGGTAGGATGACCCTTCTTAGGCTGTTCCTTACAGATTCCTTCCACCTTTGAAATGAAAAATCTGCTTTTCAGTTTCTCCTTGAGAAAGAAATCCATAACCCTCCTCCAGGACTGTCTTCATTGGTGTCCCTGGATTATTTTTACCTAATTTTTAGCTGTAATACATTTCCAGGCATGTGGCATTTCCAAATGTTTTCCTGAAAATGGTTCGAATGGCAGTTGGAATGTGGAGGTACCATAACAACTTTTTAAGATAAAAAGTGTGAGTATTGGCCAAAAGGTATGCACTCCTCCAAGAAAATATTTTAAACAAGTGAGTTTTATACGTAAAATCTCCTACCTATGCTTGCTGTTTTATTCCACTCTTTATCCAAATATGCTTTGGTATTTATGTCCTTTACTTTTTGAAAGCCAAGTGACAGAAGTCTTGCTGCAGATTCAGCGCTTGATCTTGCAGAATCTCATAGTAGCAAATCCACACAGTTCAAAGCAATGCCGTGTCAGATCAGATCTAGACACGGGAAATGCACATTAGGGCAAGAATTTCATCTGAACTAATAATCCCCAAGTCTCAACAGGGCTCCAGAACTGTACCATCTCTGCACCATGTCTGGACCTAACCTACATTACATCTGACAGCTCAGTGCTTCTGCTTTATGTTGCCATGTACTTTCCAGGCTAGGGTTAGGACAGATGAAGTCCATACCTCACACAAGCCCTCACAGACATTGTGCTGTCAGTTTCTCTAGGCTTCGCAAACCTTCCTCTCATATTCTAGGTTAGAGGACTTGCAACAGTCTAACATAGAGCCCAGATTTAAAATTAGACGAAAAAAATCCATCTTTACCTGTGCTGTCGCCAAATTGCAATTTAGCTGTTTCTGCTCGGTTAAGCTTAATATCTTTTCTTCCATCCATTGCCTGTGTATCTCCTTTAACGACTATCCAAGTAGCAAATAACCCACCAAGATGAATATGCACACAGAAGCAGGTGTCATGTTCATTAAAATAAAACTGATATTCCCCTGTCTGTCATCTCCCAAATTTACCATTGTCATCATGATGCATTCCCATTAATCAAATTAACGCACATTCATGGTAAAAAGCCCTCATCTTTTAAGGAGTTAGAGGCATTTTTTATGTTTTTCCACTTTTTGCACTGAAGGAAGCTGATGCAGATACCAGTCATGACAGAAAGACATAAACTATCCATGTAGCAGAATGTGTTCCTCATTTTAAAAATAGCATCCTGTTGGCCTCCTAAGGCAACTGCTTTCCTTGTGGATGCTGGTACGTACAGATTTGCGAGTTGTGGCTGTACAGGACAGGCAATTCATAACAAGCTGAAGCTCTGTGGCATTTTGAGAGCCCAAACTCTCTGTTTAACATTGCATTTATGCATTTATATTACAGTACTTGTACTGCTGGAAACAACACTTTACAGTGTACAGTTTTCTTCTGGCATTTCTATTTCATGATGCACAAATTTATTTTCTCACAGATCACTGAAAGATACAAAGCATTCATTTCAAATGCTGAGTTAGTTCAATAACATTGCTCAAGGGATTTACAGTTAATCTTAGTTTTGGCAGCAAATCAACTCAGGCACAAGTTTACTCTAGAACATAATTGGCATCTAATTTGATACAAAACAGTGACATTCTGACTTTGACATCTGGGAGATATTTCTGATATCTGACACAGTTTCCTAGCGCTGCCAAGACTGAGATGGTAAAGCGTTCCTCAATATATTGGTATTGCAATGTGATGATTAAATGCCTGCAAATATTTAATACAGCATAAAGATGTGACAAGACAGTATTCATCTTCTTCCTTTTTCTCTCCCCCCTTGGAGCCAACTGTGTTGTTTGTAACCCTGAATCTTGCATTGGCTGCTGCTTGAAGTCTAGAGGCTGTATGACCCTGTTTGTTTGGTCAGAATGCTTTTTTTATGCCTCATACATTACTGTCATTATCATGTGAAAAGCTCTTGCAGAATGTAGTATATTTTATTTTGCTGTACTGCTGTAGCTCCGTTGTAATTCAGAGAATATAGCCCATTTTCTTTGAGATTATGCATCTATCTATCAGATAAATGGAGCCTGCATGTCCAACATGAATTATGAAAAATTGTGTTTATAATGAATAGTTCTACTAGAGAAAAATAGATTAAATTGTGCCCTAAGTTACACAAAAACCTATCAGTTTATCTCTGTTATTCTCACTGCTACTCCCAGCATAATTTAGGATAATTTGGGGCATGATCCTTTGTATAACTCAGTATATCTGTACTGATCTCAAGTCACTGTTTACAAATGCTCATTACATTAAAAAATACTTCAGATAAAGGAAAATTACCATATAAATAACTTCCAGTTCTCATTCCCCTTCCTGTTTCCTACTCACCTAGGCTTTTTCTTATGATTTCTTCATACAAGAAATCATATGAAACGTAAACACATTTTATTATTATTTTTATGTGAACTGATTTTATGTAACTTGGCTAAAAGAACAGAAATAGACAATGAAATGGGCTGGTAATCTGTTCTCACTGAATAGTCAAGTCTGCCTTGATTTCCATCTGAGCACTGCACTGTTTTGATATGGAAGTTTAAAAAGTGTACAATAGTATCACATCATTTGGCAATTATTTTGTTTATATAAGGACAAAAGGATTTGACTTGCATGCCAGGATTTCCTCTACTTACTGTTGCAACTGTAGTGACCTCTGTGAATAAAAAGATGTTAGATACCATAATTAATTAAAAAATGTGGCATATGTTAATTAGCATTGACAAAAACATGCTGGTGTTCTGCCAGCTTAATTTCCTTTGGGATGCATCATTTGAACCACAGTCTCACTGCAACCTTCAAAATTTGGAATGCTAGGAAACAGGTTGATTCCTAGTTAGAGAAATCAGTAATAAGTAGTTTCCAAAGTATGCCTATTTTGCCTTAATCCCATCGCCTTCCCTACTTCCCCAGCAAGGTGGTTGCAGCATGCAGTGTGTCTCAGCTGCATTCCAGGACTGAGCTAAGCTATTCCTTTGGGCAGTGACACAAATGTCACATTTCCCTCTCTACAGGCCTTGCAAATGTCACATAATTGAGCTCCTTGCCCTATGTCAGATTTGGCTGATGGTGGACAAGAATTCAAAAAGCAGAGGCACAGAGGCAGATAACACAATTTCATAGGCCTTGTTTCTTCAGGGAGCTAGGCAGGAAATCAAATGAAGATCACAAAGTTCAACTGAAATAAAACAACCTGTGGAATCATAGAATCTGTATCTGAAAACTGATTCAGTGGAGACAAACTTCAAACAATAGATGAAGAATACAAACAATATGTGTGTTTTTCTCTCAAGGCATCAGTAAAAAAATAAAAACTATACTCACTTAAACCTACACAGATTAATGTGTTATTTAGAGGGCCAGACCTCCATTGTTGTGTTTTACTGCTAGTTGCTTTTTAATCTATGGTGTTCTAGGCAGAGATTTAACAGATGGTTTGGATTTTATCTAAGCTATCACAGCTGGCTGCTACATTGAAACCAACCCAAAACCTGTAATAAACACATCTGGATTAAAACTCAAACATTAAGTAAAATAATCTGACCTAATGCCTGTTCTGCTTGATTTTCTATCAAGCGTAAAATAATGGGAATGAAGGGCCTTTGATTACAAAGTCAGGACCAGCTACCTGATTCACTGCGACAATATCTGGAATCTAAGTTTCTCTTTCCTATGCCCTCACCCTCCCTATGCCACATGCCCTCCCCTTCTGGCATATACCATATCATCTTGCACAATAAGAGAGCTATTCAGAGCTCTCAGTAGGATACCTATCCTCATTTCTTTGATTTATAGGCAATATTCTTGGTCCTAAACCAAGAAAGATACAACAGCATTGCTTTTACTTCATTCCTGCTAAACATCAAATTCCAGAATGATATGTTTGACGCTGTATTAGATGTAGAACAATCTTAAAAGCAATATTCTTCAGTTAAACACACTTACTAATAAATAAGATTGGAAAACAAATTATCTCTCTAGCCCCTAAAGTTATTTTAAAACCCATTGTATCATTACGAGGTTCATTCACTATTTTAACAGAAAGAACTGAAGTAGCTAACTTCCAATGTTTTGGTTCAGCCTCCTTGTACGTGGATGAAGTTGTACTTTGCCCTGGCCCCAAAGCACCAGAACATTGGGGAAGATTGAAATTAGGTACAGTGTTACAACTCCTTGCCATAAGGAATAATTGCATTCTACAGATACTCGAACTTTGGGATAAACGTTACTCCAGGAGACAGTGACCACTAAATCCAAAGAAACAAAACTGTTTGGGCTGAAAATATAGTGTGTTCAGTGCTCAGTGGCCAGGAGGCTGAAAAGCTGCAGTCACAGAATCACAGAATCACAGAATCACAGAATGTTAGGGGTTGGAAGGGACCTCTGGAGATCATTTGGTCCAAACCCTCCTGCCAAAGCAGGGTCACCTACAGCAGGCTGTACAGGACCTTTTCCAGGTGGGTCTTCAATATCTTCAGAGAAGGAGACTCCACAACCTCCCTGGGCAGCCTGTTCCAGTGCTCCGTCACCCTCAGGGGGAAGAAGTTCTTCCTCATGTTCAGACGGAACTTCCTATGCTTCAGTTTGTGCCCATTGCCCCTTGTCCTGTCGCTGGGCACCACTGAAAAGAGTTAGGCCCCATCCTCTTGACACCCATCCTTCAGATACTTTTAAGCATTTGTGAGATCCCCTCTCAGCCTTCTCTTCTTCAGCCTAAACAAGCCCAGCTATCTCAGCCTTTCCTCACAGGAGAGATGCTTCAGTTCCCTCATCATCCTCATAGCCCTCTGCTGGGCTCTCTCCAGTAGCTCCTCATCTTTCTTGAAGTGGGGAGCCCAGAACTGGACACATTACTCCAGATGGGGCCTCCCTAGGGCAGAGTAGAGGGGAAGGAGAACCTCCCTCAACCTGCTGGCCACACGCTTCTTGATGCACCCTAGGATTCCATTGGCTTTCTTGGCAGTCAGGGCACACTGCTGGCTCATGGTCAACTTGTCATCCACCAGCACACCCAGGTCTCTCTCCGCAGAGCTGCTCTCCAGCAAGTCCGCCCCAAGCCTGTACTGGTGCCTGCCTGGGGTTGTTCCTCCCCAGGTGCAGGACCCTGCACTTGCCCTTGTTGAACTTCATCAGGTTAGTCACCTTATTTATCGCCAGCTAAGCTGCTGCTTGTTGACATTCAAAATAAATGGTTTAACCACTAGCAGAGCTAAAATCGGGGTGCAGAAGTTCCTTGCTCCCAATAACAATAGTTGATGCTACTTCTGGGAAAACCTCAACTTCAACAACTACAGAATTAGAAGTCAGTATGAACTCTATCCAAAGCATACTCAGAACCTGACAGAAACGATGTGTATTGGGATGAATCATTCATCCTTTTAACAAGTCTTTTAGGTACTACGTAGTGAACCAGGTGATTTATTTATTTAAGCATTTTGCCAATCACCTCTTCCTAAGCTTCCTTGCTCTACAAGAAAAGAAGCATTTAAACATTTTCATTCTGGAGGAACAGATTTTTTTTCATAAAGAACACACCAAAACAGCTGTGCTGAACATATTCTTTTAAATGAGAAAGAAAAAGTTCATGCTGTATAAAGATGGTAGTGGTCAACTGCATCTATTTTTGACAGCTGAGATCTCAAAAGGGAGACTACTCAATGGACACTCCTTTTCCCATTTGCATCTTCAAAATGGCTAAGCAATTTTTAACATGAAAAGGAATATTGAGCAAGTATTCTACATTGTTTAAGCTGTCTTAAAATGGAGTTCAGCAGCTGAAGTCCAGGAGGCGTGCCAGGGTCTTACAATGAGATAACATTGCAGAAAGAACCAGAAAATACTCTGTGGATCAATTCTTTGAGATGAGATATCAAAACCAGTCCACTGCCTGAAAACACAGGCTGATTTTCATGCTCTCACACCACAGCAACTGTCTTTGCTTCTCTTATTACCGTGGTAATACAAAGTATCTTTGCTGTAGACTGAGATGGCAGGTTTTATTATAGCTCCTTTGTACATTTACTGCAAAGTCACCAATACATAATGCTTTCAATTTTTGTGTCTGTAGAGGGATATCGTTTTGCAATTCTATTAAGAATCTGTTAGAGAAATTAAGGGCTCAAAGCCAAAGAAAAGATCACCATTGTTTTTACACCAAAAGATGTAAGAACATAATGGGTTTTTAACATGAAATATACACTTTTTAACAGAAAGATGATGATGTCCTAGGTTAGTGGACTCACCAACAATATGCAAGGCATGCATTTGACTGAGACAAGAGTTGCACAAGCCTTTCAGATCTCGTTGTTAATAGCTGCCTTGTGGCTTACAAGTAGTCAGTACAGATTCTTGTCTGAAGTAATCTTATCTACTTTTTTCAGTATAGGTGCAAGATGTTCTTGAATCTGCTGTCATCAAAATATCACTGACATTCAGGTCAATTAAGCCATTTTGATTCCAGGCTTTTTGCTTCCTGTAGCCAGCAAGAAAAATACCTATCCTGGATTTATGCTGTCGAGAATTGTTGAAGGCTCTTGTAACCTTTTAGCAAAATAGAAGATGTATGTCCTTAATTAACAAGATGTTGCATTACTTGGGACTCTAGTGGAGTGACTCTGGTTTCCAGATCTCCCAATGACCATGGAAATGTCATTGATCCAAAAGAGTAAATGTTCTTTTCTCTCACATTCAATTTAAATGTGGTTTTCTAGTTGTGCATTACTGCCAGGATACATTAGTTTTAAAAAAGGTAAAATCAGGGGGTGACTTTGCAAGTCTTCCAGAGCCAAAAAATGGATTCACAAGGCAGCCAACATGCATTTAAGTGGACAGACAGACAAGAATGCATTTCTACACAGGCTGTAAATTAAATTCCCAACTTGACTTGTATGCTCAAATGTGTAGTAGGTATACTACATGCTGTAACTCTGCAGCTAGCATGTTGTTTCTATATTGATGAAGCTGAGCAAAATGCACTCGATTAAAAGCTTTTCACTCAATAAAGCTCAGCAATAATCCAGGGCTCAAATTTTATTACTTTGGAGATATTTTTTACCCATCAAGACATGGAAAAATAAAAGGCTTTTCCTTACAAGGAACTGATTAGGTAGAATCAAAGGGAATGGAGGAAAAGAAATATTTTCTTGTCAAGTAATTTGTAGATATGCAAAAATTCCAAAATTCTTACCATAAAGTGAATTTTTGAAAAGAACTGATAGCAATAATTATGTATTGTACACTTATTAAGACCTACACCAGAAACAGATCTTGGTATCTTAACCCACACTCCAATATGACTTCATAAAATTAATCTTGATAATATTAATCTCCAAATACTTTCTTGTATCTCAAAGGTATTTTGACAGCAGACCGACAACAAGTTCTGCAACAGTGAGAATTCTTTCTTATTTACGTCAAGGGCCTGAAGTTCAAGAAAACCACAGTACAGGGTTCTGTCAAATTTAAACTGTTACCCATAAACCAAAATATATGTTTTCTTGAAGATGATACATATAGAATGACATGCTACTTAGTGATGCTATATTGCTGGAAGGGTTTTTTGTGTATCTGGAATAGCTGAAGTAAAATTACTTTTACAGCTGTGATAAAATATTGAGCATATTTTAAAGAATAAAGTAAATGAACATTCAATGGTATGAATACAACAGAGCTAAAGCCAGAAGGGTTTTTCATCGACCCTGTATTTTGTTATCCATTTTTTATAACTAGGTACCTGAGATTCAGAATTTATATTATTTAAGCTTCTATAATTAATACAGATGGTGTCAGTATATCCTGAATAGCCATCTCCTGTGTTGCAGGATGGATTAAAATGATGTTGGTTTTTTTTGTAGGTTAAGAAAGTACTAGTGATCAGTGCAAGTGTCTTACTAAATCAGTGATGGTGATTGCTATTCCCCTCTCTCTTTTGGCATGTAAAAATACAGCTTTAGAGTTATATTGTAAGAATAATAAATCACAAGAATAATAAAAAGTGGCATCTAGCTGTCATTGTAGGAAAGCTGAATTAGTACTTATTTATTTCCAAACAATAATGGCACAGCCATCCTCATAATTAAAATTCAATATATTTTGCCTTCAGTTAATGTAGCCCTACTGAGATGAAATCAGGAGTCTAGTTCCTATATGGCACACACATTGTGAAATCAGATGTGTATATTTAGGCCCAATACCAAACTAAAATAAGCAATAATTATTAAGTTAGAAAGAGAACCCAAGCCTGCAAAAGAATACTGGGGTCTCACAGAGTTTTAACTAGAAATAAATGCCATGGTGCCATCAGGGTTTTTACTTGTGGAACTGAGAGTAAAGCAAAGTTCTGTTCGTGCAAACAAACTTGCCTTCTTCTCCTGCATCATCATTAGCATTCTAAATGAAATTTATTAATTTAATTACTTTTCCCACTTGGCCATGCATCAGTTCTGCCCAAGGTTGTCTTCCTATTCTGCTCCTGGATACTGCTACTGTTCTTCCATTTAGTTTCTTCTATGTACACACCTGTGTACTTGGAGTCAAAGTCTTTCTAGTCAGTGTATTTAAAGCCATGAACATTTTCATATTTGGCTTCATTTTAGACATTTTTTTCTTTTAGATCTGCCCTAAATGAAGGCTGTTAACAACCTGACCCACTCAACAAGGTCACCTCAAACTAAAATAAAACTCACACTTAGTGAATGCTTAGTGACGGCACTGAGCCTTCCCAATTATCACTTTGAGCACGTATTTCAATAAGAAAAGTTGGACCAAGGGAAGCAGAGATGTAACAGTTACTTGTATGTATTCTTTGAGACTTTCATATTCTGGACAGTCAGCCCATTCTACTGCCAGGTGATTACGATAGCCAGCTCACTGCAGGTATGTACGATACATATGCTTTATAAGTAGACCTGTCTTCATCAGGAGAGCAGATTGTTGTGACATAAAGACCATATTTCAAAAATGTAGCCAAAACTTGCTGCACTAGAGACACCCAAATGACTGCCTAGTATAAAAGGTTGCCTCATGAGAGCAGATGTCACTGGGCAGGAAATGCTGTGCAATATCTTTTTCTTTCAAAAAGATTTGTTTTGTACAAAGTGAAGCTGTCTCAAATATCTCAGTCTCCTAAGAAATAAACAACTCCCTGGTCGCTGTTCTCAGAAGGCAAAGAAAAAAGCTGAAACCAAGTTTTCTATGTCCTGGACATAGCCATAGAAATTGTGTATTTTCTTTGAAAGAAATATTTTCTGTTTAGTTCTTACAACAACAAAGGAGTCTTCAAGAAAGTGTCTCTATTTTCAGGAAAATGTTTGGGCACTGTCAAGACACTCCTTCCAACAATATATTTTAGGGGCACTTGCAGGGCCCACCCTTGGCCTGGATAACACCACCTCATCTGTTAAGAGAAGAATGTTAGCATGAATAGTGTGTATTTGAATTGAATATACAAAAATGAACATGTTAAATGACAGAATAACTATCAGCTGAATTAAACATTAAGGAAATAATTAGAGACACTAGACATGAAGAAGGAATCAGCCTGAGAAAAAGTATAAGAGAAGCAAGAAAATACCTAAACTTAGGGAGAGAACTTAGAGTGGAAACAGCAGTAATGAAAACTCCCTATGTACCTGGAATTCATATACTGTAACCCCTGTATAAGGCATGCTCCTGAGTGGAGTATTTCTGTCAGATTGCACCTCGTTGTGCATTCTGGCTTCTGCAGTCCCATTCTGAAACAGCCACCGACTATATCCTGCATTCATCCATTCAGATATGCACATTATTTCTCAGACTCAATCAGAGGTTTCTTTCTATGTCTATGGAATACCCTGCTTACTATGTAAGTTGTTTTCAATAACATCCTCATATTTATCATGCTGAAATACTGTTAAATAATTTGCCTTTGCCTAGAGCTCTGTGTCTCCTAAATGATTTATGGGTTTCCCTGAGGTTCTTGGATTCTGGTATGAAAGACATAGGAAAATATGCTCTGGACAAACTGGACACAGATTTAGAGGCACAGGAATTTTTTGTATATAGAATATGAGGTATGTTTGTGTATTTGAGCTTCTGTTAGTGTCTGAAAAGGTACTGAAAGTGCTATTTAAGATATGCCCTTTCTGTATCCATAATTACCAGCTATGAGAAAGCCACAACTTCTGGACTGTTTTTTTATCTCGAAAGTGCATGAAACACATGGAAACACATTCAGTCTCCAGTTTTAGTCCAGATGTTGTACAAATTCTGTCAGAGTTATGTTTAATTAAGGGCACAATAACTGTCCATGTAGAGGCTCTTTCTTTTCTCTCCCTTATTTTTTTTTCTTTCTTTTTCTTTTTCTTTCTTTCTTTCTTTCTTTCTTTCTTTCTTTCTTTCTTTCTTTCTTTCTTTCTTTCTTTCTTTCTTTCTTTCTTTCTTTCTTTCTTTCTTTCTTTCTTTCTTTCTTTCTTTCTTTCTTTCTTTCTTTCTTTTTCTTTTTTTCTTTCTTTCTTTCTTTCTTTCTTCTTTTGTACTTTTAATAGCACCTGAACATTCTGTGAATATCTGGTCAGAATAACCCACATTTTTTCCGCAGGAGAGAAAATCAGTAGTAGTGACATGCCTGTAGTGATACCAATATTTCATGATGCAGGTACTTCAGAGGCTCGTTCATTACAAAGAGTAAGATGAAAACTAGTGCACTTGCAGTGAACTTAAACCAGATGTTTTGTAGTTACTTCTCAGAAACTCCAAAGGAACTTTTCTTTTCTGAAGACACAAAGCAATCATAGTTTTAATGAAGGATCCAAGAAACTGTGGTGGTACTTTGACACTCAGCTGCCATTATTCTCCTGTGCTTTTTGAAGGCTCTGGGGAGACTTTTGGACACAGCTTAGAAACTAGAATTGTAAGAGTCTCTGGGGACAGGAAAAAAAAAAAAGATGATCTTCTAAGGAATTATGGTCTAATTCAGAATACACTATTCTTTATGTCAGATCCTAAGGCACTCAATAAAATAGTGGCCGGTTACAATAGCTATTCACTAGTATACACTATCACATATTTCCAAGTAGCAGAACACTGATCCGGGGGGAAAAAAAATTTCTAAAGGCCAGTCAAGCAAATAAGTTGTCAGTCCCTGTGCTTGCTTTGAAGGATGTTACAGTACTTACGTGAGACTAGCATTTTGCCATTTGCAATGAAAGTAAAATTTTCTTTACGTGTTCAAAAAACAAATTTTCTTACTTATTTCATTTGCCACTTACAACACTTTAGCAGTGCTAAAAATGCCACCTTCTGAGTGGTTTGCATATGTCATTACCTCACTAACCACATTCCTCCAAAAAGCATCCTTATCAAAGAAATAACTAGTATGGATTCCAAGAAGTAAATGTCCAGGAATTCAAAGCTTCACAGTTATACTGAGAATCTCAGTTCTAACTGATATTGAGCGTATTCTGTTTTCAGATGACCACGACTTATATACAACCATTCTCTGAGAAGTATTTGTTTCTTGAACTGCAGCCTTAGGAAGGCTGAATAAACATACTTAGCATCATTTCTAGATTGGATATTGGAAACCGACAAAAAAAATTTGTTATATAGTCTAAAGGAAAGTCATCCTAAATTTTGTATTCTACCACATTATTGATTCATTAATGTTGCCTGAGGAATACTCCTTACTGCAGTACATATCATGTCTAATACTTGATTCCAATACTTGTTGTCATTCCATTCTTCAGCAACATATTAAACCAAATGAATTGCCCTTGGCAGGATGACAATGAAGATAAATGTCAAAACGGCTTCATTCAAAACTAAAAAAAAGTGTCTAAACATGCAGGCTCTGTGCCTGCAATCTTTGTCACTCTAAATAATATATTATCTAAAAATTTCAAACATTAGCATTGTATTTTTGAGTAACTTCTACTCCAGCACAAAATATGTTCATATAAATATACTTCTAAATAAAAAGATTGAATACCAGTGTCGCAAAAACTGACATGGTGCTATCTTGGTGGCCAGCTCTTAGTGTGAAAACAGATGATTCAAAATGGTTGAGCAAATAAAGTTATTCTGGTTTAAAAAAGAAAATTAAATAAAAGGTGGATAAATGTAGAAAAGAACCTGAGATCTGATTATTACCAAACCAAAAATAATAGACAAGAATTTATGCAGATAAAGCTGACCACTCACATTAGTTGGTTGAAGTGTTCTTTGTACCTGAGAACTTCAGATTTCAGCAAAATAAAACACCTTCAGTATATTTGTATGACAGAATTAAAGAGTATTTCAGATATTAGAATAAATAGCAGTTTAAAACATCATATTTAAATCCCTAACAGGTGAAATTTCAAAATGGATAATAATAATAAAAGACATCTCTCTGGTAAACTGATAGTTTCTATGAAGGCAAAGTAATACACAAACACACAAGCAGGCGAACAGCAGGTGATGTTTTTAGTCTTTATCCTTCTACATCCATGTAATAAGTACACTTTCATCAAAGACATGAGTCCAGAGAGTACAAGAACAGAATGCACTACCTCTCTAGTTCATGCATTTAAAAATCCATGTGTTCTTCATGTTTGTGCCTGGAGCCCCAATTTTTCTATCCTTAGAGACATCACGAACTTGCATTTCCTGTTTCAACCAAAATTAAAATACCACCCTTCAAGGACTATACTGTCCATTTCATAATAATGAGGCTCTGAAAAGATTTTGATGACATCTTTTTGCTAAGAAATGTTCATACTTAAATTATGTATTCTGAGTAAATACATCTGTCCATGTTTCTGCTGTGTCAGTATGATCCCTCCAAAAGGAAAAATACCCTAATTTCTAGGGTAGGTTCTAGAAAGAAGATGTATCAAATATTAATGCAGGCAAGCAGAGATCACAATCTAGTAGTATGTGTTGGAAACTAATGAATATGGGAAGCTGCAAAGTTTTTATCTTCCATTTATCTGGGTAAACTTTTTTTTCGCACCAGTGTGGTTTCTGATTATGGCAAATATAACAAGGCCATAACAATAAAATATTTTGTCCACTATGTTTGGCAAAAGTCCTGGTAAAAGCCAGCTTATCTATTACCTTTACTCTTAATGCTCAGTGAATCTGGCCATAAATTACTAAATTATTTTTAAACTTGGCCACGAATCATTGGACAAACTTATTTCTTCTTGGTTCATCGCTTGTAGCTTCAGTTCACTTAAGATTAAATGTCCAAACTAAATCAGCTTCCCATCTGCTCATGCTTCATGCCAGTGGAAGGATGTATATCCAGAAGATAACTGTAATTCTCACAAAACACATCTCAAATGATGAGAAGGAAACATTATTTGTCCTCATCCCCTTTCCCACTCACATTTCACTGAGACAGCTGGCCTTGATATCCCTGGCCATATTTAATTCTATCCCGGTTTTAGCTTTCCTAACCTGAACAATTGCTGCTCGGACAATTTGTCTTTATTCCTCCTAGGCTACCTGGCCTTACTTCCACCCTGTGTAGGTTTCCTTTTTGTACTTGATTTTGTCCAGGAGTCCTTGTTTGTTCTTGTAAACCTTCTGGTGTTTTTGCCTGACTTCCTCTTTGTTGGGATGTGTCACTCCCGAGCTAGGAGGAGGGGACCCTGGAATACTAATAAGCTTTCTCGGGCCCCTCTTCCCTCCAGGGCTTTGTCATATTTAATTCTATCCCGGTTTTATCTTTCCTAACCTGAACAATTGCTGCTCGGACAATTTGTCTTTATTCCTCCTAGGTTACCTGGACTTACTTCCACCCTGTGTAGGTTTCCTTTTTGTACTTGATTTTGTCCAGGAGTCCTTGTTCGTTCTTGTAAACCTTCTGGTGTTTTTGCCTGACTTCCTCTTTGTTGGGATGTGTCACTCCTGAGCTAGGAGGACAGGACCCTGGAATACTAATAAGCTTTCTCGGGTCCCTCTTCCCTCCAGGGCTTTGTCCCACGGTACTTCACCAAGCAGCTGCCTGAAGAGGCCAAAGTCTGCTCTCTTGCAGTCCAGCGTACTGAGCTTGCTGTGCACCCTCCTCAATGCCCTAAGGATGTTGAACTCCACCATTTCATGGTCACTGCACTGAAGGGTGCCCTTGAGCTTCACATTCCCCACCAGCCCCTCCTTGGTGGTGAGAACAAGGTCCAGCACAGCACCTCTCCTTGGGGGATCTTCTGTCACTTGGAGAAGGAAGATATCATCACTGCAGTCCAGAAGCCTCCTGGATAGCTTATGGCTTGCTGTGCTGTCCCTCCAACAGGTATTGGGGTGGTTGAAGTCCCCCATGAGGACGAGGGCCTGCGACCATGAGGCTGCTCCTATCTGCCTATAGAGGGCCTTGTCCGCTTGGTTCTACTGGTTGGGTGACCTGTAGCAGACCCTGACTACAATGTCACCAGTCCCTGTCCTGCCTTTAATCCTGACCCACAAGCTCTCAGTCAGTTCCTCATCCATCCCCAGGCAGAGCTGCATGCACTCCAGCTGGTCATTGACACAGAGGACAACATCCCCTCCTTGCCTCGCTTGCCAGTCCTTCCTAAAGAGCCTGTATCCTTCCATTCCAACACTCTAATCATAGGAGCCATCCCAGCAGGTCTCCATGACACCAATGAGATCACAGCCCTGCAGGCACGTCTCTAACTCTTCTTGTTTATTCCCATGCTGTGTGTGCTTGCACAGAGGTATTTCAGTTAGGCCCCCAACGAAGCTCTCTTACTGGCTAGAGTTCTTTTGTGCTGCCCTTCAGGTGCTCTCCTGCTGACCTGTGATCCTTCTCCAGGCTCTGGGCATCTCCTTCTGGATCAATGATGGGACCAGCATCAAACATCACCAGCAGTGGGATGGACTGAGGTTCCCCTCCCCTGGCATCTGTAGTTTAAAGCCCTCTTCACCAGCTTCGCAAACCTCTAACTGAACATGTTGTTCCTTTTCTCTGTCAGATGGACATCATCAGTCCCCAGTAGACCACGTTTCTCAAAGCTATTCCCATGGTCTAAGTAACCAAACCCCCGGCTGTGGCACCAGTCCTGTAAGCATTTGTCGATTTGCCAGATTTGACTGGCGCTTTCAAATCCCTTCCCTTTGATTGGGAGGACTGATAAATGTGTAGATGATGTTTCACTGAGAGGAGTCACTGACATCATGAATGGCAAAAATCTAAGCCAGCATGACCTCGGGAAGTTTATGGATTGAACTGAGAAAATCCTCACGAAGTTTAACAGGCAGAAGGGTCAAGTTTGCACCCAGTGTGGAATAGCTGTGACTGATGGAGACTGACTAGCTGAGCAGCAGCCAGGCTCAAAGGACTTCAGGGTGATAGTTGACCACAAGGCCAACATGCTCTTGCCCTGAGCTAGATGATCTTCGCAGAATGCTCAGCAGAGAACTACAGTGATGGCAAGGGGCCTAAACACATGACTGACAGAGAGGTTGAGTGAGCTGAGTTGCTTTTAGTCTAGCAAAGTTAAAGCTAAGGACCATCCTTGAAGTACAGTCGCAAAAATAGCAGAGCTAAACTCTTTGCAACAGTAGCAGACAATGTAGGGACTACACAAAGGACAGTGGCCTTGAAGTGTGAGCTGGACAGACCAGGTTGTATATATGGAAAACTTTCTTCACAGTGCAGCACTACACCAGGACAGAAACTATGGACACACTATCAGAGAAGGTTATGAAGAAAAGTCTTTGGTTGATTACCTCCAAAGCGAAAATGAAACAGATTATATCCAGAAATCCATTCTAACCAGCATTTTTACCATTTTTTTCAGTTCTCACTGGACACAGCTACCCTAACTGCAAAAGTCTGAAAATTTGAAGGCAGAGTGATGTAAGTTTCATATTTTACCATTTATTAATTTACATTTTGCAGGCCTCAGTTTCAGGAACCTAATGTTCAGTGTGACCTTTCCTGTTACTTTTCTCCATGTCATGATTTAGTTCTTTCAGCTATGGGTCTTATAATGCATTTTCGGTTCATTTGTGACTGCATTTTTCCAAAACAAATGGAATTTTCCTACTTCTTTCTTTTCTTTTTGCTTTTACAAAACTGATTCTTCCCTCCCAGCCGCTCCATAACTCAGGTGATGTTAAGCCTACAGCTTCTTTCCCAACATCCTTTAAATTTTGCCCTAGAAGCTCCAGTCTCCTTTTCTTCTGCCACAGGCACCCAGAGGGTCCATGTCCCCGGACTCATCCTCACTGTTGGCTTGCAGATGGCCCTGATACCAGATAATATGTGCTACCTCATGTTCAGCAGGCAGGCTCCTTTACAGCTGTCTTCTGACGGCCTCTGGGCCTGCCAGATGCCCATATACCAGCCTCCTACCTTCAGTGCAAGCCCTAGGGCATGGCCATGGCTGCCCTAATCCCATCCCTCCCCACACAATACACTCCCACACCAAAACTGGAACGGTTATCCTGTGGACAGGTTTTATTTACAAAGTAACTGGAGAGCCTTGCTATGGACCGAGCACATAATCCATGAGAGAAAAAAAATCTGTCGCTTGGGGATATTCATGCCATGTCACACTTCAGGCGATTGTTTGTATAAGGAGAGGGATACTTTTATAACGTCATGGTGATCACCACATTTTTGCAATCGTTTGCTTTCACTTTGCAAAATATCTGTTTGAACATATTCCCATTTTTCTCATGTACAAAAGTGGTCCTTGTCTTTAAACAAATTCAAGTGCCGAAGGTATGTCTTGTAAAAAAAATCCATAATTGTCAGCTTTTTTTTTTTTTTTGCACACCTCATAATTTCAAGCATATTGGTTGCTTCAGATCACTTTTCAGATGCCAGATAATGAAACACTGCACTATTCTGGAAGCATTTCAGTAGGCACTTCTTGTATATACAACACCGATAAACCTACAAAAGGACGCATCAATTACCATAATGTCACCTTAGCTGAAAAAGTTCTGCTAGTCTTGTAAAAATGTTTAGGTTAAGGGAAAGGAAATACCACAAAATTTTGGTCATTTAATGAGACAATCTAGTTGTCTCCTCTGGTTTGAAACTTTATGAAAAAATATTTCAGTGCTAATTTTTTGCCAACCATTTCTGAAATCCCAGTAGAGTTTTATTGTCCTGCATTGAAATGTTATCTTGGGGTAGTATCTGCATAGTTTACTGACATCAGCTCAATTTATATCCCAAAATTGAATACTTACCTAAAGATTTAATTATTTAGATCTACAAAAATCAAGAAATATGGATTTACCCCAGTGCCACTGATAGTAGAATAACACATGATACATGTGAGTGCATGAAATTTACTTTCCGGCATGAAACCCCAGCTAATGCAGAGCTGTAAACAACAGCATGTGATTGATAAGAACTATGATTTGCAGTGTCCTCTTCCAACCACATTTGTCACTTAAATTAGGCCTACATGTTTATATGTGTTCAGTATTTTTGCATTACACACATTGTGTAAAACCACTCCTGGGACCAGGTCATTCTTTTTCATATTTGCTGTATTTTTCTGAGGAAAAATGTGCATTATTTCAGGTGTTTTTGGTACAATAAAAATTTCACACACAAGCTGATGTAGAAATCAGCATAGCAGAAAATTATTTGCAAGTAGTAATGCATTATTTCACTAGATTTTTATTGGGCTATTTTCAAATATAGAGGAATGCATTCTGTTCACAAAAATAAGAGCTTTTCCAAATATTATTATTAGATAATAATGGAAGCGCTCAAATTATCATTTTGAAATTTTCTTATTGTTTCAATAATGTTGTCCCTTCTTTAAACAACTCTGAATATTAGTCTCAAACAGTAAGCTCTCCAATTTTAAAACACAGGTTATCCAAAGAGGGAGCAAAACCAAGCCCATGCAAGTTCTATGTCCAAACATGTGATTGTAATGACACAGAAATGAAATCACAGTTAAAAGACTATAAGCCAACTGTAAGCTAAAATGTGTGGGAACAAAACACAGCCATCATTCTTTAACAAATACAACGGTTTCATTTATCCATTGCACCAATGGAAATTGACCAATAACTTTCTTTAAAAAAAAAAAAAGTAGTCTAACCATGAGATGATCTCAAGTTTTGCCAAATGAGGGAGGCTAACATTCACTTAATTAGTTCATTTGGTGCTTTCATGACACACTGTAAAAGCTTTTTATGGCTTCAGAGTCACAAGCAAAGACAGAGCTCAGGTCTTTCTCCAACAAACACAATAGCATGAGCATCTTTTGCAGTAGCAGGACTTGTGGCACGTAATTCAGCAGAGCTGGCATTTCATTCATCAGCAGGTAAGGGTGCGCATGCGTGCACACACACACAAACACACACGCATACACTGGTTGGCACATTAGAGCAGAGAAACACATTTTTAAAGTATCTGCCCTTTACAAAGTTAACCCACAGATTAAAAAAGGCTTGAATTCTCCATTTTTTGTGGTTGAAAGATCGTTTTTCTGTTGCCTAGTACTTAACAGGTTCTATAAAGCAATCAGGATAAAGAAAAACTATTCAGCTTTACAATTCAGATAAATATGACGATTTAAGTGGAATATTTTAAGTGAACTGGGAATCCCACGCTTTACTCTTAAAATTACACACAGGCTAATAGACTAAGAAAAAAGGAAAAATATATTTTTATTCAAAACAGCTCTAGCATTGAAATTTTCAGTAACTCAATAACAAAACACTGCAGTAGATGGATAACAATGACTGTTCTTAACTGTGAACTGTAGTTTGTTCTAAGAAATAACCTGTTTTTCTGTAGCTTCTCAGACTGCTTGTGATCGAATAGTATCAACTTCATGGCCTTGTCAGTAAGCTAAAACAAACAAAAAAATAAACAAAAGGCCCTAACACATGCACATGGAAAAAAAAAAAAACAAAAAACACCCCCAAAAAACTGAACCAGTCTTTCAATAAAAGGAAACAGTTTACAAAAAGGTCTCCGTATAATTTGGGAAACCACCATTATCAGACTACATGCCTTTCATTCTTTAACATCCAAATCTTCACTTGCTAAAACTCACTAATAATAAAAAATCTATCCCATTATATTTTTAGATTTCTTTGTGTGGATAGTAAAATAAACTATGTTCTGAAATCAAGAGTTAAAATACCTCCTCCTGTTTTCCATACATATTTGCCTGTATAAATATACTTCATCATTTTACAAATTACAGTATTTATATTAAAGCTTTCAGTCAGCAAATCATTACAGCTTAACATGAGCAAACAATTCTTGTGTTTTGGTTCTGTCTTTAAATCATTTTTGGAGATAATGAAAACCAGCCAAAATGAGTGACTGCAAATAATATAAACAACACATTTATTTTGAAAAATAAACTGAAAAGGCTGCTTGTCTGTTAGATTTCTCCGTGAAGTATAGACAAATGACTAGAAAAATTTTATGTCAAATACATATTACAAATGACTTCTTTAACAGTAACTGGGATTGTAATGTCAATGTTCAATAGGAACATTTTTTATGTATAATTCAATAGACTAAATTTCTTGGCTGCTAATATGATAAAAAATGGATGCTATTAAAAAAGATTATATCCCCTTCTTAAATACACTTTACCATTTTGATGCTTTTTCATATATATACATATATATATATGTATGTATATGTACGTATTTATTTAAACCTAAGAAAGGACTATAGTCCTTTCTGTGAAGAGATCCCCATAGTGAAAAAGAGCGCAATTGTTTTTCTTCAGTTTTAACTTTTAATTCCTTTTGGAGCCCCGGCAAAATATAGCTTCTTGTGGTCAAAAATCTCCTGGGGCCTTCTGTGCAAATGGTGGTGCACATCATTACCCTGAATGGAAGTGACAGTGCAAATACTAGAAGTGCATTGAGATGCAATCTCTAACTTCTTCAAAGTTGGGTGGAGCATAGGAGACAGCATCCTTTTAAGCAATTCAACATCACCGATGCCCTGTTGCTGTATGGCTTTGAATATGTACAAGGGATGACAGAGGTCTTCTTTCCCCACAGACAGTAACATTGCTCTGTTACAGTAAATGTATTAATTTTCTCCTTTCATCTAAGTGCTTCATTTCTCCTTTTGGCTACATATTGAAATATTTTTGGATGCTGGATGGACCCATGAAAAACTCATTGTTTGTTACTATGGTTGCTCAGCACAGAACTCCAGTGTCAGGCTTAGAAAGATCAGTTTTTGCAGTGGGGCAAGACATTGTGTCCTCTTTATTCTTCTTTCCCACTAAACGGAATTTAAGGCTGTGGCTTTTGCCAGGATGAAGCTTGTAGCTGTCAGATCTGAGAAAAATGATTCAATGCAGATTACACTCGTGATCAGGTGTGCTCTGACTTGAAGGGCTTTTCCATTTTCCACGGAGGGTCAGGTTACTGGTTACTTCTCAGATCTGGCCTGCATGAAGTCACAATGATGAATCTGATATGCAACAAATTAACTGACGTGCCTCCAGATATAGATATTCCTTCAAGCCTGAAGGTGCTGCTAAAAAGAAGACAATGACAAAGTTATAAAAACGTTACATTAAATAGACAAAGTTAATAGCAAACAAAACAGATTTTTGAATGGTAATTCTATTTTTCACCTAAGCAACAGTTTAAAGAATTACAATATTTCAAAACATGACCTTTTATAATTGTACTTTTTTATTTATATAAGCCTTGGTTCTCTGACGAGGTAAGTGGATTTAACTTCAACAGTGTATTTGAAATCACATTACTTTACATCACCTGAGAAACCGATCTTTACTATTCTAGGTCTCCTAGTATCCTAGTACACAGGGATCTTGAAATTATGATTTTTTAATCATATTTTTTTTATTATCCTTTTTAAGAAGACTACCCTTCTTAATACACCTAATCTAACAATTCAGCTTAACAATATGCCTTGGGGCACAAAATGTAACAAGAACTCCTGAGATCTTAAAGGTAGAGACCTATACATTAAGCGTTTGAAAAAAAAAAAATCTAAGAATTCAAGTCTAATTTAACCTGAGAATCTGGATTCTAATCCCCGTTCTCAAATTAAATAGAAAGTGAATTCATCAGAAGTTTCTCACTTGACAGATAAGCTTCTTAATCACTAAAATACTACATAAAATTTTGATCTGGGTCTCTCATATTCTCTTTTGTGAAACTGCTTTGGTTTATACAGAACACTGAAATAGTCCTAGAGTCAGTGAAAGAGAACGATGCTCCAGTCTAGTGCGGAGATTCACTGGCTCACTGAATTTCCTTTTTTTATGTATTAGACAAAATAAAACAGCATCAAAAAGAGAGATCTTGGGATACTTATCTGTTGGTAGCTAGGGCACTAACTTGGATTAAATAATTAAATTCACACCTCCTGAGGCAAAGAATGAGAACTTCTTCTTCCAGTGTTGGTAATTTACAACCAGAGCCACATCATGCAAGGGGGAGGAAAAATACTTCTTTGCCGTCAGTTTTATGAATCCAGCTCTTCATTCACACTTCCTCTTATTTCATGTTAACTGGTATGCTTCAATTTGATAAAGATTGTCAATGGGTAGGACAGAAATTCACTTTTGCAGGGGAAAAAAAAAGAATCTGAAGCTGGTGTGCTGTGAACCCTTTTTATTTTTTTCCCCCAATTAAAACAAAACATCAACTATTCAGGGAAACTTAATTAATATTCAGGACTGTGACAGTGGCCCAATGTAACCCAACAGTCTACCAAACATGGTATAATAAATGTATGACAAAATTGTGCTGGAAGGAATTTTTTTTTCCTAATCTACTATTTGGCTCACATTATTCATAGGAGGAGTATCCTAAATATCTGTTGGCAGCTTATTTTTTAACTGAGGACAGGCTTCATGTCACTAGAAACACACAGCATTTTTTCAGCTGTCACAGTTTCAGGCTTCAATTACATTTGGGCTAATGATCCTTGTATGTTAATACCTCACAAAAATCACACAAAAAAAGATGGTATTGCCCTAGAACTCAGCTTAATACTCTAGAAACAGGATTAATATAGTACAGCAAAAGACATGTAAAAGTAATAACAACAATAACAACAAAAAAAGAAATAATACAAATCACATTCATTTTCTGTCAGAATTGTTCCTCAGACTTGTTCTGAACATAGTATAGTACAATGCTGCGTAGCTGTAGGCATGAAAAGCAATATAGTTTTTTTTTCCCTCTGGGTTACAGTTCCTAAACCTGTTCAATATCATGACCACAAACACCAGCATGTTGTATATCAGGTATACCTGGCTTCCTCTAAGCATCTCTCCAATTCAGTTTTTACGCCACACAACTAGATTCTTTCCCCGTTGTACATCCACCTTCATTTCATCAACATCCTACCAAAGAGGAACAGCCCACGTTTTGTTTCTTTATGATATCTCTGCTAGAAAGCACAAATTGCACCACTATGAAAAATGTGATGCAGCTCTCCACATTAATAAAGAATTTGTTCAAATTAGAAGGTTATGATTGTGCTCGCCCAGTGAAAATTCAGAAGGTGTCAACACCTGTATTAACAACAGAAGAAGCAGTTCCTCTTGCCACCTCCAAAAAATATCCGTAATTACAAATACTTGTTGTACACAAGACAAAGTGATGCACAGAGAGAAAACAGGCCAGTCACAGAAAAAAAAAAAAAAGTCTACGAATTACAGATTCCTATCCCGAATTGTCTAGCTCTTAATTCTATAGTTTCTACTATATTGACAGCAAGGATTTACATTCAAATCACTACATTTAATTCATCATTACAAAATCTGTTCATTACACCATAACTTGTCGATATCCTCCTAGTGAAAGAAACTGACCTTAATAGGGAGCCAGAGTTCAGACTGTTTATGGGAGACAGTTTTGTTCACTCACATCCCTTCTCCTTCCCTTTCTTACTTTGGCAGCATCACTGCATCATTCTCTTCCTGCCTAAATACTGATACAGCATCAGTATTTAGTTCCAAAAAAGAGAGACGCAGACAAACCAACGTCATTGTTTTCCCCATTCAAAACATGATAACTACTCTTCTGTAATAAAAAAATATCTTTTACTTCTATGTCAGTATTACCCAAAAAATATCTACTCCCTTCAGTTTCCTTCTGCTTGTCACCATTTTCTTAAAAACTGAAAGTAAGTCCAGTCCAGTCTACCATGACATGCTCCTCCTCCTCACAGCCATGACCATAGTGTCACTGTGCAGAGTGCTATGCAGAACGCTGTAGATGGAAAATATGAGGGGAAAAGGCTCCAAAAGGGAACCACCCTTTCACCGCAGATCTATGGGATGGCTATGCATACGTTGGTTAGCATAAATTGAACAATGATTCACAGGTTTGGTACAAAACAGGAAAATCATAGGAGGGGACATTTATCCAAGCTTAGCTGAACAAGCAATAAATTTTGTTTCCAAGATACTCAGATACAGAGATACTCAGGTTCAACTTTCAATATTTAAAGAATAATAAATGCAGTTTGATTCTGTAGTGGCAGGACAGAAAGACATGAAGCAAATTATACACAAGACATCACCTTTGAACTGATCAGTGCAGTGCTGACTGCCAATGATCTCAAAAAACGGTTATTTTATACGCAACTTTCTATGTTGAGTTTAGTGCCTTTTATCAAGAAAAAGGAGAAAACAACTAGGAAATGCATTTCACATTCAGTTGAGAAAGAGAGATTTAGTTGATTAATACTAAGGTATGTAATTTCCACCTCATTTTAAGTGTCTGATAACAGCACCTGAGAGACAGCCTAATTAAAATCTCCATTATTTGGGCTATTTTAGCACAGACAGCATTATTTGGACATATGTTTTCACCTGTCATATCAGAAGCACACTAGCAGTCAGAGCACATGCCAAGCTATTACCTGTACTCACATATTTAAGATTATAATAAATGTTTGTAAGAAAAAAAAAATAAAAAATTACATAGTAAGAAACCGTCCTAAACCTAGTGCACATATATTCTAGATATTGTTTAAAAAGTAATGACATCTGTTTCAGTTATTCAGTTATACCTGAAAGATACAGAAATATTGAGCTTCAGATACAGACTATTTTATCCACATTACTTCAGGTTTTTTACTCCTTTCAGATACGATGCATTACTGTGCTAATTCCTTCAACAGAAAAAAAAAAATACTGGAAGAGAAGGGAATGCTTTAGTAGGTTTTTTTTTTGCTTTTCGGTATTGTCCAAGAAATCCCCGTCATGACCCGTGGTGTATTTTTTTTTAGGTATAAATTTAAGTAACAGATTTCAGAAGACACACAGCTTCAGTCAGAAGCCAGAATATTCCAGATAAAATTGTGTATGTTTTATGATTAAAGGAATTCTGCTGAATGCAAAATCAATGCTTTTACCAAGCATTTTATTTCTCCATCAACACTTTAAATATCTAAGCCACTGCCAGCATTTTTGTGTTCTGTGGTATAGCACTGTTGAGACATCTTTCTCTGTAAAAACTAAAACAACCTGATCTCAACAACCCAGAATGTTAACAAATCCACCACAAAACTTCTTTGCAATTCTTCCTATTTTTTTCCTGAAAAGTCTCAGAATACTTATTTATGTATGATTTCCTCATCCTACTGTTTCAGTCTGTAAATAATTTATTTGCCAATAAGAAAAAAAGAATTCCCGATAGCTTATTGGAAGCTTTTCTTTTTCCTTCAAACCTTTGAAATAGATTGTAAATGGCATAAAAAATCAAAATATCTAAATTTATACCTTTTCATTTTTTCCTTTACACACTATAATGCATTTATATGTTGACAGCATGTATTAGCTTCTACAGCAGCATTATTTTTAGTTTCGCTAACCTCTCTTAACACTTCCCTAATGTGCTTATCAAGTCCTCTGTTATTCCAGCTTTGATGTCTCTACAGCTTTCTCTAAAACCAGTTCTATATATAGTTCTATGAAGATAACCCTAAATAGAAATCTGTAAATTATGTCAGAGTATACGACAAAAGCGTTTATTAAATACACTTTTCCAATTGAACTCATACTGCTTAAATAATGTATTTGTAGAAGTTTACTGTCTTTGTGTGTTTGCACAACAAAGTGACCACCATCAGAATATTTGCTCTGAGAGCTACTCTAGAATAATTTTTTTATAGTGAAAAATTAATGGTAACAGAAGGATGCAATGTCTATCAGAAGCATCGTGCTTGTCAATATATATGAAATTCACTGCTGGCCAAATCGCCATGCTGCTTTTCTCAATAATGTCCCAAACAGTTCAGATTTGACAGAAGCAATTTATGGGTCTGACAATACAAAATTAAGCCTTTTTGTTGATACCACTAGTTTCTAACACAGCTGAAATGTAGGCACCCAAAGATTCCAGGTGATATCTTAACACCATGGAAGTAAATAGTCTACATTAGGGGTTCCTGTGATGAATGCAAAAAACGTCCAAACTCTGACTAAAAAGTGCTAAAAGGGGAAAGAATGGCACTGGAAAAGTCATGATAATGTATCCTGGGAAACTCTGGCAGCTTTGTTCACTGGTCAGAGGTATCTTACCTGGTAAGAGAAATATACATAAATTTAACTAGAGAAGTAAGATCTTACTTCCTCCGCGTGTACAGAAAGGATACATAAAAAAGCATTTTTGAAATTCCTTATATATATTTCTTGCCTGAGATAATACATTTCTGTTTACTATTTTCAACTTAAATAAAAATTTTTATGCAGTCATTTTTCTGAATGTGACTTTCTTTTCATTTACCTTTTTGGTCATTCACCCACTTGGATATCGGAAAACAGCTTTGAAAATGTCTTAAAGCATGTCTTAAGATAGTATTGGTTACGCCGAGTGTGAATACATTCCTAGGAAGACCGTATCTTTTTCCATTAGCTTTTGGATATGTTACGATGCATCTTTCATGAGACAAATGCTCACAAAATGTTTCTAGGAGGGTGTTTTTTCTTCATTTTGTCTCTGGGATGCATGTTTACTAGCTCCCAGAAATACTGTTTTCTCCAAAATTAGCTTTGGACTACATTTTGTCTCGTATTTGACTAAAACGCACAGAAAAGGTAAGAAATGATCAAGAAGAGGAAATCAGCTTTTCTTTTTGTGCTAGAATAGGATATAAAATTAGAGCTATCTTTCAAAGGAACAAGGCATGGATCTTCCTAATTTTCATTTACAGTTCGGCTTCTGACGTAGACCAAGTACACTTAAATGATTGCATATTAATGGCTGTAGTAGAATATATATACATATATGTAAATATAAACATATATACATTTATGTATCTATAAGATATACTACTTATGTGTATACATACAATGTACATATATACATTAATTCCTCTTTCTTCTACAGAGTTGGGTTAGCTACAGGACAGTTCTTCAACAATGTGCACAAGGCTGCAAACAGCTAGACTGCAATTTCCAAGGTCACTTCAAAAGCCACAGTTCTAATGGCCACTGCAGTTGTACCAGCAGTAGTAGCTGAGCTACAACGTGAAAACTAGATCAGTTCTGTCTATATGGAAGTAGTCATCCTTCAGCTTAGTTAGGTCCCCAGATGAGACATGCTAATGATACTATGGAAACGATTTTAATGTATTGACAGCCACTCTAATATCTTGTGATAGTTCTTGAAGAGTAGATCTCAATTCTTTAGCTATAAGGTCTTTTAACACAGAAAGCATGAGTATTACTTTAGAAGGGATTACTGAAATAATTTATACCAAATGTTCAGTGAACAATAACAAAAGCATAAAGCTAGACTTACATATGAGACACATAATTACATTAAAGGAAATTTGGGTCCGCTTTCTGGTTTGGCTGCAGATTTTCTTTCAGATTCAAGCAATACTTTTAATCTATGTTTTGCAAATTAACAGCATTTTATTTGACCCTGTCACTTTCACTCTCTACATATTTCTGCGTCATCTTTTCAGAATGTAAGCACTCTGAAACACTGAACCTACACGCACAAACACTAAAACAAGAGAGTTTCGATGCTTGTTGAGGGCCCTCTATACTTGTGAAACAACTGAAACAAGTAAACCCTACATTGCTCATGGTAAAGAAAAAACTTGCTTCTTGCAGCATCCCTCTGCTGAATACCAGAGGAGTGGGGATACATGGTTAGGTAAACTTGAGGCTTACTGCCACTTTCCCAAATGGAGGCTCTGCATCTGAGATACACAAAGAGAATCTCTTATAGTGATATGGAAAAGAATATGGTCCAGGGAACCCACCTATTCATTCTCACTGAGCTTTTTTGGTTTAAAAATAGGCTTTTAAACATAAGAGCTAGATAATATGTGATACTATTTTAATATTTCTGCCCTTATTTTTGCCCTCCTTTTCATGTTGAATCAAAGCAAATTTCTTTAATTAGCTTGAATGCACATCCGTGTCAAATGAAGGTAGAACAAAGATGAGGAGAAGAAAGAGAGGCAAAAGACAGCTAAGTCCCTAAAAGAAGTAACTTTCTATTTCTAACTACTAGTGAAAAATTAGCTAGTAACACACTTGGGCATTTGGTCACAAAGTTTATCTATGTAGTTTAACACAGGCAATGCCATAGCAAGCAAATAATGTGTCCTGGGTGCAGCTGTGATAGGGTTAATTTTCACAAGAAGCCAGGGGGGCTGACCCAAACTAGCCAATCAAATAGGACATGTGATACCGTGTGGCATCATGCTCGATATTTCAGTGCAGAATCTGGCCAGGAGAGGGTAATTTTTGCTAGTTATTGTGAGATGAGCATTGGCCAGTAAGAAAATTGCACTCTGTACATACTTTTTATGAGTATTCTTGTTATTTTCGTCTCCCTTTGCTGTTCTGTTAAACTGTTTTTATCCCACCCCACAAGTTTTGCCTTTTCTTTCTGATTCTCTTCTCCACTCCACCAGGGGAAGGGGCGACAGAGCGGCCGTGTGGTTCTTTGTTGCTGGCTGGGCCTAAACCACGACAGCCCTTCTGGTGCCCAACATGGGCTTGAAGGGGTGGGATAATGGCAGGTCCAACCAGTGTTAAAACAACTCAGTAATAATTTGTTAAACACATTTATTATATTAGTTAAATAGTAGCAGGTCACAATGTTGTTTTGTTTGGTCACACAGTTGAGTTATGTAAATTCTTGCTTGCTGTGTGCATTCCCTATGGTGCTGTTTATCACCTCTGGGAAAATGATGAAGGTATTACCAGTTTGTTGTACTGTGGACAGTACAAGGACTTGCATCTGCTTTTATTTAAAAATTTTGAGTTTTATGTTTCAATTTTTAGAGTTTAGAGGTTTTTGTATAATTACACATCTTAAAGTGACATGTGAATGGTTTGATAATCATTCTCCCAGAGTACATTTTCCAGTTGACAGGTGTAACCTTTTCTCATTCAGCCTGGAGCTAGGCAGGGTGGATGATAAGTGAGCTGGCAGCCCTCCACTGTCTGAATTAAAAAAAAAAAAAAAAGTATATGGGTGAAAGGAGCCATGTAGGAGACAATGTAACTATCAATATTTTGGCTTTTTTTGACATTCACTGATCTTTCATCTATTTCAAATTACTCAAGAAATCCAGCAGCCTTGTAGAATTAGGTCTACTTTGCAAGGCAAAAGGACTTAAAAGACATCAGAAAACAGCTGTAAATATTTGGCTTAGCCTTTCTGTGGGTTTGCCTGTTGAGGAATGAAATAATTTATGATTCTAGTTGACAAAGGATGTTCATTAACAAGTGTTTTGCAGGATTCACTTTTTTCTTTATCATTTGGCACAAATATTTTGCCACAGAAGAAAAAAAATTAGTTTCACTGCCAGCAGAGAAATGGAGATTACTGAAACTACACTATCCTTTTCTCCCTAAGCATGCCAATGTGACTAAAAGTTCACAATGATTCATTAGTATTCTGGTTAGTCAACATACTCAAATTCAATTTTTTTCTTTACAAAAGAAAAGGGTTTTCTGTGACAGTTCTGGACACTGGGAGGTTCTGTCTTAGTAGCTAGGAATTTTTAGCTGCTAGAAATTATTGAGCAGCTCACTGCTGAACCTTGGGCAGAAGTCTACAAGAGACACCCTGAGGCCAGGAAGCAATGGCACAGTGTTTACTGTGAGTCTCTGCACTTCAGCAGCGTACTGGAAGACTTCCTAACCACCCACTGCAGGCCTTTTCCATCACAAGGCACTGTAGAAACAGTTGCATCTACTGCTTGAGACTTCATGCATTGTGAAAGAAAAATACTGAAACTTCTTCACATCTGTTTACCAAGGCTTAACCAGCTACTTTCTTGAGCTCCCAAGGAAATCACGGTATCAGGAAGAAACTGAAGGTGAACAGCAAACAATATTCTAAAAATGTAACAGAATATATGCTTAGATTGGAAGATGAAAAAAACTCCATGGCTAAGAATCTGTAAATTTTCCTATGCCTTGTACTTTCAGCAACAAAATGCATAAAAGAGATCAATTTGACACGACATTTACACTGAAGACATATGAAAGAATCTATGTATGGACAGCACTATTTAATTTCTGCAAATATTTAAATGCAATTAATGTAAACCTTGGTAAAGAGCTGTGATTTTTGAAGTGGTACATACTCTATTAGAATATACTTGCTTTCTGGATTATAAAAATAGACATACAGGAAGCTAAAATTTTTGCAAAAATGCAATGGTTCTGTGTAAACTTTCATTTTAAGTGATGTTAGCTTCTGTTTCAACAGCTGCTTTAAATACGTGTATATAAAACAACAGATGTTTCTGTGCATCCTCTCTTAAAACCTACTTATTAGCTGTCTTATTCCCACTCATCCACCACTCCAAACATAACAAACCATATGCAACTGATGTTTTAAAGGCAGAAATATCAGTAATTATCTTTTTCTTAGGCATTCAGAATGATACCTTTTCATTTGACTAATCCTAGAAGTGAGTCTCCACAATTCTGTTATATTGGTGTGACATAACACTGTATTTGAAACAAAAAGATTATCTGGGGGCATCTCTGGAAAAAGTCAAATATCAGCTTTTCAGCTTCTTATTTTGCAGATCTGCCACGGGTCACTTTGTAGCCTGCTTAGTCATTTTAAGCTGAATGCCCAGAAATCTAGACTTGAATGAAACATTTTTTTTGACAAATAGTGATTACTGTTTATCTCCATTCAGTTCTAATGATGTATAAAGTTACATACAACTGGACAGGACAGTCAAACACAAGCTTAGCAACAAATCTTTACCTCCATTTTGCCTTTAAGAAACTTAATTCCTCTGTAATAGCACAGGCATTCCTATCGAAATCTATGTATGTGAAAAATGTAGTGAAGAACTACTTCAAGTGCATAGCAGCATGGGGTGAACTTCAGCAGGAAAAGGAGATTATACAGCCAACTATCTATCCCAGTTTCAGATGTCTTTCCTTACTGCAGGAAAAATTCAAAGCCACAAAGTATCTCTGCCTTAGACTGTTCATACTGTCCATGAAATATGCTTAAAGGATTGTCTCACAGTGAACATAAAATCCTTTTTTTTTTTGTGGATGTTTTTTGGTTTTTTCCATATCAGCATTTGCAAACTTTAAGACCTTTGCCAGTGCAGACTGGCTTTCTGACGTAAAAATTGCTGGCCATCCCTGCTTCAATACAAGCTGGCTAAGGTTCTCCCCAATGTTGTTTTCCAAGCCACATTTCATACTAACAGAGTTTGCAGCTCTTCAGATAAGTCACACATGTTCTTCTGTATATTGAAACATCTCTTCAAGCATTTCCTCCTCTGCACAAGACAGAAGGCCAAAATCACTGTTAATTCTTTTTCAGGTAGGATGTACTTTCTATCTCTCATGATATACAGAAAGGACACTCGGTTTTGTTTTCTGTAATTGATGCATCCAGAAACAGTTTGCTCTTGCTGAAGTAGTCAAAATTATTACAAGAAAGTACTTAAACTTGAACAAAGATTTCCAAATCTTACAAAGTCTATGCTTACGGTTAGTTATGTGCTCAAATTTCAGATTTTCTGAATTTACTTTATTTTGTACACCATTGTTCTTTAAATCCTACCCTATAGTCTGTTAACTTCCTGTTTCTGCTGTTTGAATCCAAGCAAGTTCTTACTTACACATAATCCCAATTGTCCTGGGTTTGGCCAGAACAGGGTTAATTTTCATCGGAATCCAGTAAGGGGCACAGCCGGGGGGTGGGGGCTGACCCCACCTGGCCAAACAGAGCCCGGTATTCCATACCATGTGACGTCACGCGGGGTTCCGGTGGGGGGAGGGGCGGCCGCGTGGCGCTTTTGTTGCCGGCGGCAGCCGAAACCGAAACATTAAATTGGCGCCCAAGCGTGGGGCGGGGATAACGGCAGGGCTGAGCAGCGGGTGTTAAAACTGCTTTCTTAAATTTTGTTAAATTTTGTTGTAGGCATTCTGTGTTACTTAAATAGTCGCCGGTAAAAATGTTTCTGTCTTTCATCAGATGGTTGTGGTTTTTGAATCCGTACTTGCTGTACTTGTTCCCTGTGGTGCTATTCATCGTCACGGGGAAAAGGATCAGGATTATGATTTTACTGTACTGTACGATATCGACTTATGACATGATGACGTCAATGTGCATGAAATTAGGCTTGTGTTTGCATGCGGCACTGCGGTCATTTCCGTACCTCGGACCCTATGTCTTAGAATTTGTTAGTAATCAAACACAATCTGTGGGGAAAACCGAAGGGGATACCTTCCCCCACTCTTTCGCTCCCCCTTTCTTCCTCAGGCTGGTCCTAACTGCTTTTGAGAATTTCGAGTACCCCTGGGATGCTCAGGGCAGCACTCTCCTTTTGTTATGCCTCCTGAACGGGTTTTGGTTTTTGTTTAGGGTTAAGCAAGTCGTTAAGAACAGACAGAGACCTGCCCCGGGGCTGGATAGCTGTGAGTGGCTGGGTGTGTGGGACAGCATGGGCAAGTACCTAGGGCAGTGGGCACCTCCGGTGTTTTTTAAACTCACCCCTGAGGAAGTACAGGATCCGGACAAACTAGTAAAGTATCTGCAAAAAGTGTGCTGCCACCCTGGGAACTCCAGAGAGACACAGATCACCGCAACGTGCTGGGGTCTGGCCCACGCCTACCGAGCCCTGTTCAACACTGTTCAGTGCCTTAAGGGGGAAAGGGGGGGGAACGAAGCAGCAGGCACTGCAGCTGGCGCTGCCCCCCCAGCCGGCCCTGCAGCCCCTCCAGCCCAACAGGCAGTCACAGCCCCCCCGACCGGCACCGCCGCTGCCACAGCTGCAGGGTCTGCCTCGGTTTCCCTGGCAGGCACAGCAGCTGCTCCAGCCCCAGCTCCAGCTGCAGGCAGCGTGGCTGAGCCCAATGACCAACCTGTGCCGGTAGCAGTCGCCCCCGTAAAACTAAAGAAAGATGCAAAGAGAGCAGATCGCTCCGGGAGGGATGATAATGAGCCAGGGTCATCACGGGAGATAGAGACAGAGATCATCACCCGGTCCCTGTCCCTGGGCGAGCTGCGAGACATGCGGAAAGATTTCAGCCGCCACCCAGGCGAGCACATTGCCACCTGGCTGCTGCGGTGCTGGGATAACGGGGCCAGCAGCTTGGAATTAGAGGGCAAGGAAGCCAAGCAGCTGGGATCCCTGGCCAGGGATGGGGGCATTGACAAGGCCATTGGGAAAAAGGAACAAGTCCTCAGCCTCTGGAGGAGACTTCTCTCAGGGGTGAGGGAGAGATACCCCTTCAGTGACGATTTTGTATGCTATCCTGGCAAGCGGACCAATATGGAAAGGGGTATTCAGTACTTGAGGGAATTAGCTGTGCGGGAGCTGGTTTACTGTGACACAGATGATGAGCAGGTACCCACAGACCCAGATGAACTCCAGTGCTCACAATCCATGTGGAGGAAGTTTGTGCGGAGCGCACCCTCCTCGCATGCCAACTCAGTGGTAGTTGTAAACTGGAAAGGTAAAGACGCACCAACAGTGGATGAGGTGGCTGTCAGACTCCGGCAATATGAGGAAAGTCTCTCTTCCTCCCTTGTCTCAGCTGTGAATAAACTGTCCCGACAGTTCCAGCAATTCAAAGAGGATATGTCCTACTCCCCACCTGTGCGGGCCCGCATCTCAGCTATTAGGGGCAGGCGTTTCTCTGCTCAGGAGAGGGAATACAGAGGCTATACACCCCGGGGCACCCTGTGGTTTTACCTGCGTGACCACGGAGAGGACATGAGGAAGTGGGATGGAAAACCCACCTCAAGTCTAGAGGCCCGAGTACGTGAGTTGCGAGGTAAAACAATCACAAAAGGGGACTCTGTTAGGAAAAATGCCGCTCCAGTTTCCAAAAGCCAGCTCTCCAGACCAGGCAGACAGTTTGACCTTGATTCCGATCCTCTGGAGGGGACCTCCAAGTCATTTTTACAGCAGGTGAGCAGCAATTTCTCTGACCAGGATTAGAGGGGCCCTGCCTCCAGCCAGGTGGAGGAAAGGGACAACCGTGTCTATTGGACGGTGTGGATTCGGTGGCCTGGCACGTCAGATCCACAAGAGTATAAAGCTCTAGTGGACACTGGTGCACAGTGTACTTTAATGCCATCAGAGTTCAAAGGGTCAGAGCCCATTTGCATTTCGGGAGTGACAGGGGGGTCCCAAGAGCTGAGTCTACTGGAGGCTGAAGTGAGCCTCACTGGGCAGGACTGGCAGAAGCACCCCATTGTAACTGGCCCCGAGGCTCCGTGCATCCTTGGGATAGACTATCTTAGGAGAGGCTATTTCAAGGACCCAAAGGGGTATCGGTGGGCTTTTGGCATAGCTGCTGTGGAGACGGAAGAAATTAAACAGCTGTCCATTTTGCCTGGTCTCTCGGAGGATCCTTCCGTTGTGGGGTTGCTGAGGGTTGAAGAACAACAGGTGCCAATCGCGACCACAACGGTGCACCGGCGACAGTATCGTACCAACCGAGACTCCCTTATCCCCATTCATCAGCTGATCCGCCAGCTGGAGAGTCAAGGAGTGATCACCAAAACTCGCTCACCCTTTAATAGTCCCATATGGCCAGTAAGAAAATCTACTGGAGAGTGGAGACTGACAATAGACTACCGTGGCCTGAATGAAGTCACACCACCGCTGAGTGCTGCCGTGCCAGACATGCTAGAACTTCAATATCAGCTGGAGTCAAAGGCAGCCAAGTGGTATGCTACAATTGACATCGCTAATGCATTCTTCTCCATCCCTTTGGCAGCAGAGTGCAGGCCACAGTTTGCTTTCACCTGGAGGGGCATCCAGTACACCTGGAATCGACTGCCCCAGGGGTGGAAACACAGTCCCACCATTTGCCATGGACTAATCCAGACTGCACTGGAAAAGGGTGAAGCTCCAGAACATCTGCAGTACATCGATGACATCATTATATGGGGCGACACAGCGGAGGAGGTTTTCGAGAAAGGGGAGAAAATAGTTCAGATCCTTCTGAAAGCCGGTTTCGCCATTAAGCGAAGTAAAGGGACCTGCGCAAGAGATCCAGTTTTTGGGAATAAAATGGCAGGATGGGCGCCGTCAAATCCCAATGGATGTCATCAACAAAATAGCAGCTATGTCTCCACCAACCAGCAAAAAGGAAGCACAGGCCTTCCTGGGTGTTGTGGGTTTTTGGAGGATGCACATCCCAAATTACAGCCAAATTGTGAGTCCTCTGTACCACGTGACCCGGAAGAAGAATGATTTTGAATGGGGCCCTGAGCAACGACAGGCATTTGAACAGATTAAACGGGAGATAGTTCATGCCGTAGCCCTTGGTCCAGTCCGGTCAGGGCAAGATGTTAAAAACGTGCTCTACACCGCAGCCGGGGAGAATGGCCCAACCTGGAGTCTCTGGCAGAAAGCACCAGGGGAGACTCGAGGTCGACCCCTGGGGTTCTGGAGCCGGGGATACAAAGGATCCGAGGCCCGCTATACTCCCACTGAAAAAGAGATTCTGGCAGCATATGAAGGCGTTCGAGCTGCTTCAGAAGTGGTCGGCACTGAAGCACAGCTCCTCCTAGCACCACGGTTGCCGGTCCTGGGCTGGATGTTCAAAGAGAGGGTCCCCTCTACGCATCATGCCACCGATGCTACGTGGAGTAAGTGGGTCGCGCTGATCACCCAGAGTGCCCGAATGGGAAACCCCAGTCGCCCAGGAATTCTGGAGGTAATAATGGACTGGCCAGAAGGCAAAGATTTTGGAGCATCGCCAGAGGAGGAGGTGACACATGCTGAAGAGGCCCCACTGTATAACCAGGTGCCAGAAGATAAGAAACAGTATGCCCTGTTCACGGATGGGTCCTGTCGCATTGTGGGGAAGCAGCGGAGGTGGAAGGCTGCTGTATGGAGCCCTACACGACAAGTCGCGGAAACTGCCGAGGGAGAAGGTGAGTCCAGCCAGTTTGCAGAGGTGAAAGCCATCCAGCTGGCTTTAGACATTGCCAGTCGAGAGAAGTGGCCAGTGCTCTATCTTTACACTGACTCTTGGATGGTGGCCAATGCCTTGTGGGGGTGGCTGCAGCAATGGAAGAAGAACAACTGGCAGCGCAGAGGCAAACCTATCTGGGCTGCCCCATTGTGGCAAGATATTGCTGCCCGGCTAGAGCATTTGGCTGTAAAAGTCCGTCACGTGGACGCCCACGTCCCTAAGAGTCGGGCCACTGAAGAACATCAAAACAACCACCAGGTAGATCAGGCTGCTAAGATTGAAGTGGCTCAGGTGGATCTGGACTGGCAACATAAGGGTGAACTGTTTATAGCTCGGTGGGCCCATGACACCTCGGGCCACCAAGGAAGAGACGCGACATACCGATGGGCTCGTGACCGAGGGGTGGACTTGACCATGGACACTATCGCACAGGTTATCCATGAATGTGAGACATGCGCTGCAATCAAGCAAGCCAAGCGGGTAAAGCCTCAGTGGTATGGAGGACGATGGCTAAAATATAAATATGGGGAGGCTTGGCAGATTGACTACATCACACTGCCACAAACCCTCCAAGGCAAGCGCTATGTGCTCACAATGGTGGAGGCCACCACTGGATGGCTGGAAACCTACCCTGTCCCCCATGCCACCGCCCAGAATACCATCCTGGGCCTGGAAAAACAAGTCCTGTGGCGACATGGCACTCACGAAAGAATTGAGTCGGACAACGGGACTCATTTTCGCAACAGCCTCATAGACACCTGGGCCAAAGAACACGGTATTGAGTGGGTGTATCACATCCCCTACCATGCACCAGCCTCTGGAAAGATTGAACGTTACAATGGGCTGCTAAAAACCACTTTGAGGGCAATGGGGGGTGGGACTTTCAAAAATTGGGATACCCATTTAGCAAAGGCCACCTGGTTGGTCAACACCAGAGGGTCCACCAACAGGGCTGGTCCTGCGCAGTCAAAACCTCAGCGCCCCGTAGAAGGGGATAAAGTCCCTGTAGTGCACATGCGGAACATGTTAGGGAAGACGGTTTGGGTTAGTCCTGCCTCGGGCAAAGGCAAGCCCGTCCGCGGGATTGCTTTTGCTCAAGGACCTGGGTGTACCTGGTGGGTAATGCGGAAGGATGGGGAAGTCCGATGTGTACCTCATGGGGATTTAATTGTCAGCGAGAATAGTCCATAAATAAATTGTATAAAGTTAATTGTTAAATAACCCTGTCACTGTCTGTTATCACTGTTATAATTGTTATATTTTGTACCAGTAGTAGCATAGTAAGAAGACCATAACGACAGATGGAGCCTGAAGTCATGGATTAAATGAACTCAATGGACACTTTAGAGTGATGATCCATAGACTAAAGGAATGATATCTGGAGACAGGAGAAGTGGTGGTGATCAACTGGACAATGGGGGACCTGGGCATGACGTAGATGGTATGGAATAAGGGGTGGATAATGTCCTGGGTTTGGCCAGAACAGGGTTAATTTGCATCGGAATCCAGTAAGGGGCACAGCCGGGGGGTGGGGGCTGACCCCACCTGGCCAAACAGAGCCCGGTATTCCATACCATGTGACGTCACGCGGGGTTCCGTTGGGGGGGGGGGCGCGGCGCGGGGGGAAGGCACTCACGGCTTGGGGGGGCGCAGCGCCGGTCCGGTTTCGGGAGAGCGGCTGTGTACGGTTCGTGGTTGTGTTTTCTCCTTATCTGTATCGTTGTTGTTCCTGTTTTCCCTCTGTTTGCTGTTCTGTTAAACTGCCCTTATCCCGACCCACCAGTTTCTGCCTCTTTCTTTCCATTCTCCTCCGCACGCCGGCGGAGGGAGGGGCGGTCGCGTGGCGCTTTTGTTGCCGGCGGCAGCCGAAACCGAAACACCAATGCTTTACACAAACCTATGTCTGCTGCTGTGACCTTGTATGGGAAGGTGATCTCTTCTCTTGAAGTCATGGGGAATCATCACTGTTTTGATGCTTCTGCAGATGCTCTGAGAGGCATCTGTGTGTCCCCAGTGACTTCTCCAGTGCCCCTATTTTCTTTCTGTGGAATGGAGAGTGTAAGAATGTGTAGCAATACAAGAAACAAAACCAAGAAACACATCAGGCCCCAGAAGCTCTGTGGGGCATCTCTGTCACAGCCTCGAAGAGTCTGGAGGACAATAAACTGCGATCTCTCTACCAGAATGATTGAAAAAAAAAAAAACAAACAGACCCTGACAAGTAGATAATCTCTGATTTTTCTTAATTATACTCTTTTCCTGTGTTCCTTCTTTCCTTTTAATACTAACACATCTAAAAAAGGACTGGTGTTAGTTTACACAGACAATAGTACCCATGTAAGACACTGACCATGCATCAGCAGTTCAAAAGAGCAACTTATTTAAGGTAGGGCAACTTCCAGGAAAAGGACAATTGACAAACACTTATGACAGTGCTGTATCAAATATGACAATAGGAAAAATTAAATATATTTGGTGAAAAATAGCACTTTGGTCACTATGACAAAACTAGATAAAGGAACTTCTACAGTGGGTTATCAGTTGCCCTGATGGTGCAGTAAGCCAAATATAAGAAAACAAAGAAATGTAATACCATAAAATTTAAGTAAATTAAGTCATTAAAAAAAATTCATTCTTTGATAAACTTTGTAGAGCCCAGACATGATTTTAGACATCAGTGAGAAGAGCGTGGTGGAGACAGCATGCACCTTGTGTTAAGCACTGTGTGACAAAGCAATATACCCAGAAGCAAAAGAGGAACGAAAGCCTGCTGCATCCATAATTTGGATAATTCCCTTGCAAATAGTTGAAAATCAACTCTGCTCCAGTCACAACGGACCTTGTATTATTTTGGTAGGTTTTGGGTTTGTGGGGTTTTTTTTGTGCAAAGAACTGTGCTCCGGACAGCACCATGAAGAGGAGAAGTATATATTGGAAATTCTCATCTGATTAAAATAACAATGAAAAATAAAATAACTCTGTATTTCTCTTGCAAATCCAACAACAGAAGCTGGAATTTTAGCCTGATGAAACTTTCTTCTACAGTTAATACTGAAAAATGTATTAAGCCTTAATATCACCATTTTAATTACCTAAGACTTATAATTCTTAATGCCTTAAAGAGCCTCTAATGAAGAGTGGTACAAAAAATTCTAAGTGAAGAAAACTGGTACAGCTTGCTTTTACTTCCAACACTTATATTTCATATTCTCAAACGTGTCCTGAGACAATAAACCAAGATAATAAACTGAACCATCTGCATCAATAATTAGAAGTACATGCTTACTGCTTACGAAGAAATACTTAACTTTCAAAACACATTTACTAAAAAAAGACATCAACGTGTAACCACCACTAAAAGTAAAGATGCTAAATTTACCTTTGTAAACTGTTTTACCTGTGTCATAGTGATTTTCCAGTAAGAAAACCAGGAAAAAAAAGCCAGAAAGAAATATAACAAGCTCTGGGCATGTAGGTATATAAATCACTGACTAATCACAACTGTACGTCAATGATCAGCTGAAAGCTCATTGCTGACATAATAAAATCTTCACTTACCATCTCAAGCCTGTAAAGTCTATAATGGATAAATGGCAAGCTGACAGCTGACTTCTGAAAAGCATTTTACCACAATACCAGCCTCCATTTTGAGTGAAGTCTTGCCACTCCTCCCACCAACACAGAGTATGTGCTGAATGGTAAATTGCTAGCTGCATGCTCCTGCAATCTTCTATTAAAGTCTTAGTATAACTGTGAACTTAATTTTCTTTGAGAACCAAATTCCAGACTATTTTGGGGAATGTCTAAACATATTCCAGCAGAGAGCAGGTGAAAAGACACTCAGCTGTCTTTTTTGCTGCAATGAGCATCAGGTAACCAAGTCACTAAGAGCATATGGCTTTCCTTAAAGGGAGGGGAAGTTAAAAAGTGTCAGAAGACTTTACCTCCTCTTTGTGGCTTGGGAAAAGTCAGCTTCTGGTGTGGGACTTAAGAAGGAAGGACAGGAGGTCAGAATTTGGTGAAGTTTTTGCTTGCAGTTTTTGGTATTCATGGCTGTTGAGAAAAGGGGAAAGCGGGCACAAAGCATGACCTGGCTGGTGGTCACGTTTGCAGAAGGAGCAGCTCAGAACCTGGAGGAATCCTGACGGAGAACTGTGGGCAATGGAGAGGCTTTAGATGTAATGCCCCAAAATAGGGAGTGCCCTTGGCAGTGTATCCACAACTGTCAGGTAAACTGAAGAGGGTATGTGTTTGTGGAGGCTGTAGAAGAGGAGTTCAATCCATCCTGCAGACATAGGACAAGCAGACGAAAAAGGTGTGCTTTCTCCTCTCAGTGTGGTGTTTATCGTCTTTCTAAAACACAAGAATCATCTCAGCACTCACTCTCTCCTCTCTTGTGGCACCTTCCTCTACGAAAATCTCAAAGAAGTCAGAGGTGTGGCCATGAGCAGCTGAAGCCATACTGCTCCAGACAGAAACACAGAGCATGCTTCAGACACCAGGGAAGCTGCAAAAATGCCTCAGGCAGAGAAACTCAGTTAGGATTTCTCTTATCTCTAGCAACAATTGGCAAAAGAAAGGCAGTCTACAAACACCTTCTCCTTCTCCAGCAATTTGTAAATCTAGCACATCTGTCCATGCTTTATTTATGAGTGAATGAAAAGCAATTGGATTTGTGTCAGCTTGAATATCTAAATGCTGAAAGGAATGACAGATTTCAGTTTTTCCTTTTGGCCATACAAATACACAGTCCACGTTTTACTTTCGGTGTGAGTCAAAATACACTGGCTTTCCTTCCAGAGTTATAATTAAACAGGATGGATACAAATGAACAGTTTGGGCCCTGCTGGCTTGCATTGCTTGAAATAATGCAGCCTAGTGGCCACCTCAGATGGAGATGATAGTGGAAAAGTAAAACTGCCTTTGTAAAAAGGTAAAACTTCTCTTTTCTTTTTGATGACTTGGACTCTAAGACCAGTACTGTTTTAGCTATATTTCTCATGTTTCTAATGTTAGTAGATATATAGCAGTAAAGCTACAGATAGCAACCAAAAAAGTGAATCTTCTATCTTGCCTGTGGGCTGAAATCAAACTATACATTAGTTAAAAAAGGGAATTATCTTCTATGAAAGGATTTTCTAAAGTAGAGATTAGAGGTGAATAATTCTTTCTGTGTAGCATTCTCCCCCCTTTACCCCATGAATAGCTCCCATCAATAGGAAAGTTCAAAAAGTGTGAACTGATTAAGAGTTAGCTGAACATTAGTAACCGACAAGAATGCACCAGCCGTAACTAAAATGTAGTTTCTGCTTTAGAGGTTTTAATTGAAATACAAGTCTTATGCTGTTCAGATAGTAATTTTTTAATAAATCTATGTGTAGAAGCAATTAGTAATAATTTTCTTTTACTGCAGCTGTCAAATAGTAGCAGTACAAAAACTAAGTGGGATGATGGTGTCTCAGATGTGTTTTTCCTTTAAAAAATAGGTAATCACAAAAAAGTAACAAAAAAGCTTCTGGAGAGAACCAATCTTCATCTTGATCAAGACAATATCACAAAGTTCTCCCTCAGAAAACTGCAAGATTAAACAGATAAAGCCCTTTTGTTTAAGAGTTTTTTGAAATAATGGCATATTGACTGAGATGGAATTAGAAGGAAAATCTAAGGAGGTTATTTATGTTATTTGTATTAAGTAAAATGTAATTCCTAATGCTGTATCCTATAAGAAACAGCCAGTACACTAATCATGTTTAATAACATTTAAATTTCTCATTTAATTTTTCAGCAATTAAGAAAACTATGTTTAAAAGTCCCCTAAGGTGACAGATCTTTAGTAAACTTAAAATCCAGCTTATATTTAGAAATCACACTTACTCATACAATTATTTGCTACCTTTCAGTACTTACAAAAATACCCGTGTACTCACAAAAACTATTTCCAAACAAAAATCAACTGAAATAATCACCGCCTAATTCAATGCTCTTACAACAGACTTATTTCTTCTGTAATACCTTACTAGTGCTAAATCCATGGGTTTTGATGGAAGATACAGAAGTAAAATATGTATTAATCATATAATTTAATCTTTCTTACTGCTGAAATGGTTATGCTCGACGTGGACTATTTCAGGTTCACTTGCACCTTTCAAATAAGACTGTAATATAGCAACTACATGAAAGGCCACTTCACCTATCTTTTATTTGTTTCAACCCCATTACTTATGGTGATGTCTGACACCACCTACATAAGCCCTGCAACATGGCTGGCAGTATAGCCAGGACCACAGTCAAGATATCTACATCAGCAAGAAACCAAACTACACGTAACTTGCAGACATAGCGCCATGGTAGAGACAGTGATGACTTCTACTGTCTTTTGGTTGACACACAAGAGTGTGTCTACGTGCACCACCGCTGGGTACATGCACAATAGCTGGTCGGGGTGCGATGTTCCAGCACCAACACCATTCTGTACCCCACTTCCCTGGCTAGTCTCAGCTTCTGCGAGGGCACGCAGACTCACAGCCAGGGTGAAGCATTTTAACTACTGTACGTGCTTTTTTACTCGGGAAAATCTTCATCTGACAAATACCCAGCATATAACAATAAATAGTGGTTTGACATTTTATTTCTTCTGATATTTACTGAAATACTTCCATCAATGCATTGTGTAACATAGGTGACATATATTTTTGCCACATGATATTTCCATCACTTATTGGACGCAGTTGGGGAACACTGCAACGAAGGATGAGGAAAAGGCTGAGGTACTTTACACCTTCTTTGCCTCAGTCTTTAATAGTCAGACTGATTAATCCCATGATATTCAGCCCCCTGAGCTGTAAGACAGGGGTTCGGCCATGACAGGGTTAATTTTCACCAGAAGCCAGGAGGGGACATAGTCGGGCAGGCTGACCCAACCTGGCCAAACAGAACAGGATATTCTATACCATGTGCTGTCATGCTGGGTTCCAGTGGGGGGAGCTGGCTGGAAGGAAGTGGGTGGCGGCTCGGGAGTGCACAGAGCACTCGGGAGTGCATTTCGCTGTTTGTTCTGCATATTCTCCTTATCATTATTGTTGTCGTTACTGTTCACTTTGTTTGCTGTTCTTTTAAACTGCTATTATCCCGACCCATCAGTTATTGTCTTTTCCTTTCCATTCTCCTCCCCACCCCAGTGGGGGGAGGAGGGACAGAGCGACTGTGTGGCCCTTTGTTGCCAAACACAGCCAAACTGCAACAGATGGAGAGCAGAATAAACCTCCCACAATTCAGGAGAAAGCAGTTAATGACCTACCACACCACCTAGACACTCACAAGTCCTTGGGGCCAAATGGGATCCACACAAGAGTGCTGAGGGACCTGGCAGAGAAGATGGCCAAGTCACTCTCCATCATCTATCAGCAGTCCTGGCTAACAGGGGAGGTCCCAGATGACTGGAGGATCACCATTGTGATGCTAATCTACAAGAAGGACCGGAAGGAGGATCCTGGGAACTACAGGCTTGTCAGCCTGACCTCAGTACAAGTGCAGATTATGGAGCGGTTCATCTTGGGTGGGCTCACTGAGCATGTGAAGGACAACCAGGGGATCAGGCCCAGCAAGCACAGGTTCATGAAAGGCAGTTCCTGTTTGACCAACCTGATCTCCTTCTATGACAAGGTGACCTGACTAGCAGATGAGGGAAAAGCTGTGGACATCATCTACCTGGACCGTAGTAAAGCGTTTGACACTGTCTCACACAGCATCCTTCTGGAGAAACAAGCTGCTCATGGTTTGGATGGGTGTACTCTTCGCTGGATAAAGAACTGGCTGAATGGCCAAGTCCAGAGAGTGGTGGTGAATGGAGTTAAATCCTATTGGTGGCTGGTCATGAGTGGTGTTCCCCAGGGCTCAGTTTTGGGGCCAGTCTTGTTTAATATCTTTATTGATGATCTGGCTGAGGGGACTGAGTACTCCCTCAGTAACTTTGAAGATGACACCAAGCTGGGTGGGAGTGTCAATCTGCTTGAGGGTAGGAAGGCTCTGCAGAGGGATCTGGACAGGCTGGATCGATGGGCCGAGACCAGCTGTATGAGGTTCAACAAGGCCAAGTCCCAGGTGCTGCACTTGAGTCAAAACAACCCCATGCAACGCTACAGGCTCTGTGAGGAGTGGTTGGAAAGCTGCCTGGCAGAAATGGTCTTGCGGTGTTTGTTGAGAGCCAGCTGAACACAAGCCAGCAGTGTGACCAGGTGGCCAAGAAAGCCAGTGGCATCCTGGCTTGTTTCAGGAATAGAGTAGCCAGCTGGAGTAGGGAAGTGATGGTGCCCCTGTACTTGGGCAGTGGCGAGGCCGCAACTAGAGTACTGTGTTCAGTTTTGCCCCCCTCAGTACAAGACAGACTTTGAGGTGCTGGAGTGTGTCCAGAGAAGGGCAATGAGGCTGGTGAAGGGTCTAGAGAACAAGTCTTATCACGGGTGGCTGAGGAAACTGGGATTCTTTAATCTGGAGGAGAGGAGGCTGAAGGGAGACTTTACTGTCCTCTACAACTACCTGAAAGGAGGTTGTAGTGAGGCAGGTGTTGGTCTCTTCTCCCAGGTAACTAGCAATTGGACTGTCCTGGGTTCGGCCAGGACAGGGTTAATTTTCACTGGAATGCAGCAAGGTACACAGCTGGGCGGGCTGACCCCACCTGACAAAACAGAGCCCGGTATTCCATACCATGTGCTGTCATGCTGGGTTCCAGTGCGCTGTTATGGAGAGCAGTTCTCTGGGTTGTGCAGTTTGTGTTGTGTTTTCCCCTTTTCTGTATCGTTGTTGTTACTGTTCCCTTTGTTTGCTGTTCTGTTAAACTGCCCTTATCCTGACCCACCAGTTTCTGCCTGTTTCTTTCCATTCTCCTCCGAACCCCAGCGGGGGGAGGGGTGGCCACGTGGCACTTTTGTTGCTGGCTGCAGCCAAACCATAACAAGGACAAGAGGCAAGAAGTGTCACGGGAGGTTTAGGTTGGATATTAGGAAAATTTTCTTTACTGAAAGAGTGGTCAAGCATCGGAACAGGCTGCCAAGAGAAGTGGTGAAGTCATCATCCCTGTAGGTTTTCAAAAAACATGTAGATATTGCACTTCGGGACATAGTTTAGCAGGCATGGTGGTATTGGGTGGATGGTTGGCCTTGATGATCTGAGAGGTCTTTTCCAACCTTAATGATTCTATGATTCTATGTAGCTTTATGAAAAATGGAAATTTTCTTTCCATGGAAATATACTTTGATACTATTAGAACGCTTCCAACTTGTTGATCTTTTCTGCTATTCCTCCATAACTACTTCGAGTGACCGGATCAGGAGGCTCTCCAATATTTCTGATCTTTTACTGAAGCAAGAGCGAGTCAGACAGTGTTAAAAAATGCTCTTGTACAGATGGGCCTATAAGATTCTTTCCACCCTATTCTTTTCATGTCTCTGGACTTTAATACTTCCACAGGCATTTATGATCCTAACATTAACATGACTTACTCTAAACCTAGGTATTGCTGTCTTTGTTCACATGTAATACACGTGAGCTTGTCATACATTAGGGAGGGGATAAGCTCAGAACATACTGTTCCAGTTGCAAACTGTAAATTTATGTAATGATAATAATATACTAAATTTCTTTCAACAAATGGAAATATTCCTTTCTATTTTGTTGGTTATCCAGTTTCCTAGCACTCATAATAGTCACTCAGTCGTCCTCTCTTCAATTTCTTAATCATATTAATTGCATTTTCTACATGTCTGATCAGTCCTCTGGTCTTACACAGTTCAATGCCCATTGACTGCTCCAACAAAGCTATAGAGAGAAGAGCATACTCCACGTATATTACATACATGTACCTTATTCCGACAGTTCTACTCACCAATGACTTACTAACTTCAAACAATCACCAGATACACAGCGAGTAATTCACCTTCTCTGTTTTCTGTCATATCTCCTTCCTCTTGCTATGGACTCTCAAGGATCTCTGGAAATGCTTTTAGACTGTCGTATAGCTTCCTGCTGCAGCTCCTAAAGAATTCTGCAGTCAATTCCGACCCTGTGTGGGGTCAGCAGCTGACGTACTCAGAAAGTAGTATTATTTAAGCATGTCAGATATATCACAGTTGCTAAAAACGCTACAGTTTTCTATAGCATAATCATTACAATATAGCTAACTTGCAGTGTTTCTCATGGTTCAGTTCTATCTCAAATTAGTAATAGATGTGTGGAAGAAAACTAGTGGAATATTCTGTTTTCTTCTTCTATAAAATACATACCTTGCTGCAATTTAAATAATGAAAAGGAAAAGTGATACTGTTATGTCCAAGTAACTTTCCTGTAGATTATCAAATTCATATATTCTTCACACTTGTCATAATATTTGAAAATATTGTTTCCAAATTCTGTTGTTTTTCTTTTTTTAAATTCTAGGACATGCACAGAAATACACTGTTTTTCTAAAAGGCAAACTTGATTAGCTGTAATGATGCAATTCTGCCTTGGTGTCAGAAGGCACAGCATTAATTATTACAGAAAATACATAAACCAGTGATACTCAAATCCTAATGCACAGCAGAGTTATCCATTAATTTTAAGAAGGTTATAGCAAGGAATCCTAGGTTGAACATAGAAAATATGATCAGATTTTAATGACTACACATCATTAACCACTTTAAGGTGTATTTCAAACTCATAAGGCCATCGTATTTTGTACCCACTGCACAAATCGAGGACCAGAACTTGCTAAATAATGTATTTAATAATTTATGTATAGAATATCTAAATGCAAATAACTGCAAAGGATTGGAATAGATGCTCTGATATTTAAGCCAGGGTCTAGTTGAGAAATGCTTAGGTTACTTAAAATTTCAGTGTTTTAAACTTATTTTCTGTAGCTTCAACTAACCTACTTGCGTTAATTATAACCTACTTGAATTAATTTCACAGTACATTCAGGAGGTTTATTTTTTTTATCCACTACCTCGTTTCGATAATGCCTACTGAATGCACAATTACATTGATGCATTTTAAAGATAATAGGAAGATAATAGAAGACTCTGCAGAAGAAATAGTATACAGATAGTTCTTATCCATAAGAACTTAGAAACCTGGAGTATCGGAAATTCACCTCTGCTATAGAATTAATTCACTCCTGTGACCAAACTTGTTTTTAATTTCACCCTCATTAACACCTCAAACCACTAGTTATACTGTTTTCTACCTGACCTGCCTAGTTCCCAAGGGAAGAAAAGCCTACGGGCTATTCCCATTCCTGCTGGTGATCCTACAGTGACAAAATCGCTACATCATTTACACGCTAACAGTCAACCACTGTTTTTCCACCAATCCCCCACAAGATCAGAAGGGCAAAAAAGTTGTCCTATAACTTACTCTGAAGTAAACTGCAAGATCAGCTTCTTGTTCAGGATCCGAGTGTACAGCCTAAGAGGGTACTGGGCCCCAAAGAGATGAATGCAGCAGCCATATATAAATGCTGCAGAGTATTTTGACAGTGATTTCTAATACAAAGTATTTTAACAGAAAATTCTCTGTTGAACTTGCCAAAACAGCTTGTTGAGAGAAAACTTGGGTACCTTTTAGACTTCAATAGCAGGGACAAACTGCAGAACCATTCCCAGCATCATCTGTTTATCCCATCTGCCTGTGGTGGTGCCACATAAGCAGCACCGGGCAGACACCTTTGCTGGAGGACACTCTGGGAGCAGATGGGATTTGTAAGAAGAATGAAGCCATCATATGGCTATGATACCAACTAAACGTAGCGATGCTCATCTAAGCACAGTCTTTCCTTAAACCAAGTCTTCAGTTCCAGCAAGACAGGACAGGAAAGAGATACATATGAGGTGGCCAGGATGGAGCTATTACCATTAAATCATATATACATGATATCAGAATGGTATGTAATATTACTACCAAGGTACAAAAAAGAAAGCTGTCAATAGCAAAGTGAAATCTTTGCACATTCAAAAGCATACACCAAAGTTGCGTTATGTTGAGGTGGGGGAATTTCAAACTGTTGGGAAACTAAAAAATGTCAGAAGACAGAAAGAGCAAAAGTCTGCTTCAGCCAAATTCTATTTTGATTTGCATTATAAGTCTTTATGCAGAATTTATATCAATTCTACCTATAAAAATACAGATGTAAGCTAATGAAAACAAATTTCAGGGAATCTAAAGTTAATATCCAGAACAAGAATTCTTACTGCTGCTTACTTCTAAAGAAAGCATACTGTATACACATTCTCAGCTAAAATTTCCAAGACACAAGATAGTATATAAAAATAAACGGTCACATCACGACTTCAGTTTTGCTTTTATAGGCAGGTATAAGGTATCAGCCAACTGAAAGTTTAATCTCTGCAACATATGTTCCATGAAAAGTAATTCCAACTAGACTATGCCAAATATTCAGGAACAAACAATCACTTCCAGTAGAAGTCAGCAGCGAGGAACATTGTTCTGTCAAAGTGAAAAATGGTAAACAGAATAACAAAAATATTTAATCTGAGTTTTGTTCCTAGACATATCTGAAGTTTTCCAAAGGTTACTAGGATTTCAGGTAGTGATGTGGTACAAACCCACTAGTTTATCTTAGAAGGGTCATCTGAAGTTCATCGAGTCCCATCCAACATGCTACACGTTAAATCTCATGGTACAGATACCCAGAAACCAACACAAGTATAGAATTCAAAAAAGCCTGTGTTTACCGACTACTGAATCTTGGAGAAGCCTTTAGTTAATAAGTGCTGCAGCTTGCAACCTCACGTATTTTGGGTTTTGTAGATCAGCAAAAGCACTTTGCAGGGCTGAGCCACTTTGCCCAGCTGACATTCATGGTTGACTGGGATTCAGAAACAAACATTCTTTTATTTGACTTCCATGTGAACACAGATTCTCCTAGCAAAAAGTGATCGGATGACATACACTCAAAATGACGTGATTGTCCTTTTTTCCTTTGGAAATGTGTCCACAGAAGGCACACAGAAGAGAGAAGGAACAGAGACAAGAGAGGAAGAGATGAAACCAGATTTTAAATGTTAAAATATCCTTCTAGTAGTGAGAAAAGCAATGTTCATTTAGCTCCTGTCACTGGATTTTAATCCCAGTCTTCTATTTACAAGACAATCATAATTCTCAATTACAAATTATTTTAAGAATGGGATTCTCCCCCATTGTTTTTGCTGAAACTATGGAACTTTTACAGAAAATAGTGCATGAGTCACTGAGCAAGAGAGAGCGTGACTGCAGTTAACAACTCACTACAGGTGATGGAAGGATCATGATGAAAGAGGATGATAAACAAAGAAACACATTTTATACTATAACCAGACTTACTTCCTCTTCATTCTGTCCTAATCCTGTGCTACCCAACAGGATTTTGACAGCTACCCTAGAGCAGTAAGCAGAGAAATTACAAGCAAAAATGCGCTCTCAGAATCTGAAATGGGATGCAGTTTTCAGGTGGATCTGGCAGCTTCTTCCTTAAATTGAATATGCTTCAGACACCAAAAGGTCTTTCAATTTTTAATGATTGGTTTCAGTAGGGCCCCCGGAATAAGGCAACATTTGGAAAAGACAATTTGGATCTGTTATGTGAGACTGGATCAAAATTAAAACGGTTTTGAACAAATCTCCCCTTGTCAGGATGACCCTCCAGGCTTGCTCTACATTCAGTTTTTTCTTGTGGCTTCCCACAGGTCAATAAACCTCAAAAAAACCCACTTTTTTTGTTTTTACAAATGTGTCTTCCTTGGAGTTTGCCAGCGCAACAGTGCTAAACATTCTCTGCCCATTCCAAAATTTCTAACCCACATGCCCAAACGTCTTGCTCTGCAGCACCCTTTGCTCTTGTCCCAGGAGGCATAGTCTACCCCCATTACCTGCTGTACCTGCAGTACTTACACAGTGCCCAAAAACTAAAATGAAAAAAAGGACAGACAGAACAGTCATACCAGCTGTCACACAGACACATAAGACGTCCTAACACAGTCACTGCAATTTACAGATGAAACAGCAGTCTCATTATGGAGTTCAGCCCAAATCACCCACATCGTTGCCTCCTCATTTTGTATTCTTCTTCACTGCTTCAACTGGTAATTTCTTGAGTATTTGCAAGACACAAGAAAGATCGGCATTTCTTGTAAATGCTTGACTTTTTGGTATACAGCAATATAAGACAGCAAGTAGTATTTCCCAGTTAGACATTCTTCCAAGATCTACTGACCACTAATAAATAACTAGATAGACAGACAGACAGAAGAAACATACTCCTACAGATGGGAGCAATAGAAAATGCCAGATAATCTTTTCCTCGGGTGTTTCTCTGGAGAAGTTTTTCCAGGTAATGAACCCCTGAAAAAAGATTCTAGATTAGGGAAGCAATCAGCAGCTAGGTTTCATGTCAATCAATTTACTGCAGTAAGAAGACTTGGGGAGCAGTTGAGTGCTGAGATTTCACATAATTTCCACCTATTTGTGTTCATCTGTACATGCAAAGAGCCTGAGCTGCTGTCTATAGTCATTTAATCACTACAATTCACAACCATTCATTTAGCCTGAACATTTTATGAGCTAGCTTTGGGATTATTTTACGCTCCTGTGATTTTCTTTCTCTGCAAGGCAAATGAGAGTGCAAAGTACATGAATACTTTCATGAAAAATTATCCAACAAGATCTGCTGTTACTTCAGAAATTACACTAATTTTGATCTGTATAAAGAACACACTGCACCACCAGGTTGCTTTATTGCATATGATACTGAAGACAACAATGGCCTGCCAGTGCTACTGGAATGCTAAGTGACCAACACTTTTGCAGAACATTGAATTGCTATTGAAACATGGACTGACTCAGAGGTTGACTAACTGAAATGTAACTTTATGTGTTCATCTGTTCCCAGCACAGGCAGAGGCAAAGCTCTTCTTTTGGTTTTTGTTCTTAAATGGACACATGATATTTTGCTCAAACCCTGTATATGGACTGTGGGACACAGCTCCACCACTTTTGTGATGTGTCAGAAAATTCACTGCCATCTCAAGTCTTCCCTATCACCCCAGCCTAGCTACAGGGCAAAGGCTTTTCACATCTGCAGCCTGATTGGCCATGGTTGGCCAGCAACAGGACAAGAACTGTTACAAACGAAACTCACCAGGAGCAGCCAAGAGACCACACCTTGAAGACTCGCGGGTGCAAACGTGATTGGTGTAAAAGTGACTGGTGTGAAGGTGACTGGTGCAAGGTGATTGGTGTGAACTCAGCACCCCAGATTGACTCGGATATAAAAGGACCCTCTGAGAGACTGTAAGTGTGCACTCACCACCCACTACTGAGAGACTGCTGCCGAGTCATCAACGAAGGAAGTGTGGGCTGGATGAGTGGTCAGTGAGGTGGATTGAGAACTGCCTGAATGGCAGAACTCAAAGGGTTGTCATCAGCGGCACTGAGTCTAGTTGGAGGCCGGTTACTAGTGGTGTCCCCCAGGGGTTAGTACTGAGCCCAGTCTTCTTCAACTTCTTCATCAATGACCTAGATGAAGAGTTAAGAGTCTACCCTCAGCCAGTTTGTTGATGACATAGAACTGGGAGGCGTGGTGGATACACTGGAAGGCTGTGCTGCCATTCAGCGTGACCTGGATAGGCTGGAGAGTTGGGAGGAGAGGAAGTGCAAGTGCAGGGTCCTGCCCCTGGGGAGGAACAACCCCAGGCAGGCACCAGTACAGGCTTGGGGCAGACCTGCTGGAGAGCAGCTCTGCGGAGAGGGACCTAGGTGTCCTGGTGGATGACAAGTTGACCGTGAGCCAGCAGTATGCCCTTGCTGCCAAGAAGGCCAATGGGATACTGGGGTGCATTAAGAAGAGTGTGGCCAGTAGGTTGAGGAAGGTTCTCCTTCCCCTCTACTCAGCCCTAGTGAGGCACCATCGGGAGCACTGTGTCCAGTTCTGGGCTCCCCAGTTCAAGAAACATGAGGAGCTACTGGAGAGAGTCCAGCGGAGGGCTACGAGGATGATGAGAGGACTGGAGCATCTGTCCTAGAGGAGAGGCTGAGGGAGCTGGGCTTGTTCAGCCTGAAGAAGAGAAGGCTGCGAGGGGATCTCACAAATGCTTACAAATATCTTATGGGTGGGTGTCAGGAGGATGGGGCCAGAATCTTTTCAGTGGTGCCCAGCGACAGGACAAGCGGCAATGGGCACAAACTGAGGCACAGGAAGTTCCGTCTCAACATGAGGAAGAACTTCTTCACTCTGAGGGTGACGGAACACTGGAACAGGCTGCCCAGGGAGGTTGTGGAGTCTCCTTCTCTGGAGATATTGAAGACCCACCTGGAAAAGGTCCTGTGCAGCCTGCTGTAGGTGACCCTGCTTTGGCAGGGGGGTTGGACTAGATGACCCACACAGGTCCCTTCCAACCCCAAACATTCTGTGGTTCTGTGATTCTGTGAAGGACCCATGGGACCCCCTGGGATTCAGGGTGGTGACTATCACTCTTTCTTCCTACATGTGCACCCACCACCGACTGCTGAGGACCATCAACGACGGACCCACAGGATGCTGCAGGATCCAGGGTTGTGACTATCCCTCTTTCCATTCCCATTGCTAATCTTTCTCTCTCTCTCTCTTCTCTCTTTTCTCTTTGTTTCCTTCCTTCGTTCTTCCTCTCCTTCATGCTGCTTGTGTTAGACCATCACTTCCAGAGCTGTTGTGAATAAATTGTGAGGTTAGTTCATTTACTGTTATCATGTCTCGATTGTGCTTTGTCCAAACTCCAGGATCGCAAATCTATTTTATTATCAGTCGGGGTTCAGGAGGGACTACTCTAACCGCAGGCCGGTAGAGCACCCCATTGGTTTCACAGGTGGGCTCCACGAGGGGCTGACAGCATTTTGGTTCACAGGCAGGCTCTGTGAGGGGCTGACGGCACTTTGGTTTCACAGGTGGCCTCTGCGAGGGGCTGACTGCATTGTTTTCCAAGTTAATGTCATATGACTGTGTGTGAATGAGATGTACAAACAAGTACAAAGTGTGTGTGTAGTTCTGATCTGCAGTTCTGCTCTCCCACTAGGGAAGTAGCCAGAGACGAACGAAGCATAAGAAAGGAGTGAATGTTGATCTTTCAATTAATTATCACATCGTTGTTCAAAACCAAATATTGTACCCCAACATGCATATGATAAAATTACACTCCATGCAACTTTTATTACTAAATTCAAAAAGGAAATGCTTCTTGTAGGCAAAAAAACATTCCATAAAAAAGCATCCTTTTTTGACCAAGGCACTTCCTGTGTGGTACCCATCTCTCAAAAACCACATCCAGTCACTAGCTCAGCACACTACTAAATGAATTCATTGGGCCACAGCACCTATAGACAGTACACCAACAATATCAGTTAACACCGGAGCAACAGTAGGCATGTTTGTATGATTGTGTTAAGGAATGGAAAGGCAGGTATGATTATGCTCAAAGACATTAATACTTGGTAACTCAAAGAAGCAAGTTAATGTTAAATTATAATACCGCTGACATTGTCATTAACCAGAACTAATGAAATTCCTGATGGTTATACTCTCTGCTACAACTACAAACAACAGTGACATATGGTACAAATGATAGAGCAACACAGTGTTTTCATTTCAGTTCACAAAACAACACAATTAAGAATGTATAATGGTGGTGGAAAGACTAAATCAACTGTGGAAAGCATTCAATGAACAGCCTGAAGGGACAGACTCATATACTTGGAGCAGATATCCTTAGAGCAGGAAAAAGAACGATGCTAAACATGACTTCAGATAACAAACAGTGTTAACACAGAAAGACTGAAACACAATCTGCAAATTTATGAGGGAAATTCAGACTCACAGAAAAATACAGTTCACTTTCTTGCCACTTTTCAACTAATTCAAGAAAATTAAGAATGAGAGAATTCTAATATATGTTCCTCCAGATTCCTAAATCTGAAATAGCCCATGGTATACACATGCATCAATAACTACTACGTTTCATGACATGTTAATCTCTGAGAAAAATCAGGCTTAATACATGTTTTAGAAAATATATAGTATCAATGTCAAAGATTTCACCATTAAATTAGGCATTATTATTAGTATCTGTCCATTAATGAAACTCCACATATTGATGGATGCTGGACAGGCAGCAACTTTCCAAGACAGTTTCTTCAGATATTTTAGTTACCTCCAACCAGCTCATTGAGATAACAAAATCAAAGAAAAACCGAAGCTGGAAGGAATAGGTGGAGTTCAATCCAAAGCAGAGCAGACTTTAGTTAGACCAGATTGTTCTGGGTCTTGTCCCAAAGAAATTTGAATATTTCCAGGGACAGACACAACACAACACTCCAAGCATCTGCCTCTAGTGCTTACCTGCTCTGAGCATAAAACCATATCCATAAATACCTCTGTTTTCTGATGTCTGAATGCGTAACTGTTCAGAATTCTTAAATTCTGGAAGTGTTCAAGACCAGTTTGCATGGGGCTTTGAGCAACCTGGCTAGTGGAAGGTGTCCCTGCCCATGGTAGTGGGTAGCTAGATGATCTTTAAGCTCCCTTCCAACCCAAACCATTCTATGTCTCTATGAGTCTATGATGTTTGGACATCATTAAGTCAGTACTTATAAAATAAAAGAATTAATCTAAAAAGGGGTCTGAAACTAAGACTTCATATGTCCACTGTCTTCTGAAAAGGGATTTTGAACATAGCATGATGGGGATTCCATATTTAGTATTTTTTTGAAGTGCAGTACATATGCCTACAGTGAACCAAGTGGTCAAGAGTTTCTCTGTATGTGAACCTGCTGTTTTCTTGTAAAAAATGCTTTTTTACAGTAATACGATTTCAATGTTATTTGTTGTTGAAGGATATGAAGTAAGAGGAAGCCTTTTCAGAATTGAGTATCATTATTATTCACAATAGAATTCTTAATTTATTGCTATGAAAAAATGCTAAAGGCTCTTATGACATGCTCATTTTCTTCTACTCTTCAAAAAAACCTCTGTGATAGAAAGTAGCCTGTCTATTTGATTCCTTCACTGTTTACACTAAAATGTTTGCATGACTCATGATTGAACTCATGCTGTACCTGCAAGGACACTTACCTGAAAGAGACAGAATTTTAGCCCTTCCTTTTAATCATGCCTGTTTTCCACCCATCCTCCACGGTTTCTCTACCCACAGCTCACTATGCTATTTTGCTTTTTCTTCTCCTTTACTTAAATTTTATCCTTCCTCAGATCATGAATGTCAATGTAATTTGGGCTTAGGGGCAAAAAAGCTTGAGCAGAAGTAATCTTTACAAGCATAAACATCTAACACAGTACAAATATATTTTATTTATAATATTGTTTTCTAGAAAATTAAATGTAATTTTCAGTAGAAACACAGATCTCTGCAGAATTCACATGACAATACAAGAATAAAAATTGTTAATAGCAACATTCCTTTGGCGATGTTAGTAAAGTATAAAAAGAAAAATGTAACTCTGTGAAATGCAAAAATATTCCTGGGTCTTTTAAAAACAGATATTTGGTACAAAAAGGATTCTAGATACTGTAGCAAGTCCAATTTCAGGATGGTTTTGCAAATACAGGTATGAAGTGAAATTACATTCCTGAAATGTACACAGTTTTGTAATTCCCAACATATCTTTCATTTTTACTATGTGAATTTGTAAAGAGATCTATGTTCTGAGAATAGATACTTTAGTGTATTTTTCAAGGTATGTCTGTATCCCCGAAATTTTTCAGAGGATATTGGAATTTAATCCATAAAATAAAAATACCTAAGAAATATCCACCAGTCTGCATTACAAAGCAATACTAGTTATCTAGTATCTCCTTTACTGTTGCTTTTTATATGGTAGGTAAATATAAAAAAGAAGAATATACAGAGAAACAATGAATATGAAGAATAAATGCCACTGATGGAAGCGAACTGCTTCTATGCAAGACGGTATAAGCCTTGGTAACTTATAAATCTGCATGAGGTTTAGATCAGCAATACATTGCTGCAAGGCTGGAGAACTGTATATCTGACAAATATCAGTATGGTCCAGAACAGTGTATGTGAATCACAAATCTACTTTGGAAAAAAGAAGCATTTTGATAAAACAGTGTAATAAATTTTCTCAATTTATCAAAAACGTCTTAATTTTTTCAGGTGGTGTGGTTTTATTAATTTATCCTTGAGATTAATCTTGGAAATTTCCGCGGCGTAAGTCTATTCAGTTGATCACTACAAATCTGTGTGTACTCACACCTGAACCGTCTGGCTTAATTCTGTTGAATAATCTCTTCCAGACCTTGCAGAACATATTTTGTCAGGAAAGAGTAGCAGGGCACCTTATGCAATTGCGGTCAGAGGCCATACCCTAGGAGGAGCTCTCCTCCACTTCCCAGTGACTCTGTGGTGGAATACAAATGTGCAGCACCTTTCTGTGATTCTGCCAGATGCTTGCAAATGTCCATGTTTCAAATTTAGGAACTATGCTGCAGACTTCCGAGAGTTTTCTCTAAACAGGAAAAGCTAATTTACTCTGACAGCCCCGTTTAGGAAGTCATTCTATTTAAACAGGCAACATAGTCAAAATTTTATTATGCAGATTTTATATGGGTTAACTTTGGAAATATGTGTCATTTGAATGTAGCCATGTTCAATAAATACTTAATTTATTACTTTAAGTCGTTTAAGACCTTACCACCCCATTCCTCTACTACACAATTTGGCCCTCTTTCTGAACTATTACATAAGCTGTTCCAGACTGAGCCTATAACATAAATGCCTCCATTTTCAGAAGACAATTGAATATAGTAACAGTTCTTAAGAAGCAATGTTTTTATAACTGTGCACAGAGTTAAGATTTCTGTCACAAAGCGAGTAGAATAAACAGCTTATGTTCTCCTGTGAATTAACCTTTTTTAAGATTCATTTTGATTTCTTTTAATTTTTGTAAGTGTACAGCAAACTAATATCATTACTCTTTACCTTAACTCTAGAAATGCAATTTTACATCATTTTGCCCTACTGAACGTGAAATTTTGCTTAACAGCAGCATTTCAAATAGGATTCATTGTTGTTCCTAGAGATGGCAAAGGAAACAGTTTTACATTAAGTCTTTAAAATTTCAGAAAAAGCAGGCATAAAAAAATATTGAAAAGCAATGTCCTTTTAAACCAGTCCAGGTGAAGAGGTATCTGTACTTGAGGAAAATTAGAGTAACTAATCTTCAAGAACTCAAAGAGACTTTTCCATTGTATTACACGACTGCTAAGGAACATTTGAACTGGGGGAAAGTTGAGTACAGGTCTCATCATTTTAGTGGACCAAAACCACTATTTGTATAAATGGTTGTGCTTACACCAATGAAATTTGCCTGCTTCTCTCAGTGCTGAATTTGGCTGCAGGTTTACAATCAAGAGGTTGTCCTGAGCTACAGCCATGAATTATTAAATATATAAAGGCAACAGACTGAAACTTACTGCAGACTCTACAGTGGAGAGGATTTTCATAATGATACACAGTCATTCACCTCTCTGTTTGAACTTCAGAGAGTGATTACACAATAGCAGGGCACAGTTATTTGTGGCTTTAAAACTTGAACAACATTTATTAAAAACTACAACAAAAAACCCAAACCCCAAACTGAATAATAGTATTATCTTTGTAATACTTTCAACAGTTTTATCATTACATTTCAACTACACTAAAATACAGAATCTGACACCCCCCATGAGTATTTGCATTTTGCAAACATAAATCCAAAGTACAAAAGAAAACATTAACGCTTCATATTCCTTTCTTTCAAGAGGTAATTTTTTGGGGGAAAAAAAAGCAATGAATGGTACCACAAGAATAAATTTCCAAAGTAAAAGTTTCTCTTTCTAGGAAATCAGCATGACACTTTTGTTATCTTTGAACCAGACAATGGTAACAGAAGGTGCCTATATTGAATGAAATTTGGTATATCCAGTCAAAATATACCATAAAGAAATTTACATAGACAGTGATCCTAATTTTTAAAAGTCCTGATTTCAAAGACAAAATAAATGGATAGTAATTTTTAAACAATTAAACCATAAAGGGATGGAATAGCAACTGAAAATGAACTACTCAAAGTCTTCAGGGCCTTCAGAAGTTTTACAGGAGGACCAGGTGAGAACCATCGAGGGAGGTGATTCTGCCCCTTTACTCTACTCTCGTGATACCCCACCTGGAGTACTGTGTCCAGCTCTGGAGCCCCCAACAGAAGAGGGACGTGGATGTGTTGGAGAGGGTCCAGAGGAAGGCAACGAAGATGATTTGAGGGCTAGAGTACCTCTCCTATAAGGACAGGCTAAGAAAGTTGGGGCTGTTCAGCCTGGAGAAGAGAAGGCTCTGGGGTGACCTTATAGAAGCCTTCTAGTACCTGAAGGGGGCCTACAGGAAGGATGGAGAGGGACTTTTTACAAGGGTGTGTAGTGATATAGGACAAGAGGGAATGGCTGTAAACTAAAAGAGGGCAGATTTAGATTAGATGTTAGGAAGAAATTCTTCACCATGAGGGTGGTGAAACACTGGAACAGGTTGCCCAGAGAAGCTATGGATGCCCCCTCCCTGGAAGTGATGAAGGCCAGGTTGGATGGAGCTCTGAGCAACCTAGTCTAGTGGAAGATGTCCCTGCTCATGGCAGGGGAGTTGGAACCAGATGATCTTTAAGGTCCCTTCCAACCCTTACCATTCTATGATTCTATGATTCTATAAGGTGAGTGGGACCTGTTTTGTTCAGTATCACCAGAGACAGGATAGCAAGCTGGGAAGTGACACAGTTGATGCACACATTGAATATCTAACATTTTTGGCTTTATTTACTTTGAAAATGCAAAAAACAGCAGGATTTTACTCTCAGCATATTCATAGCTTTGAAAAATTCTAATCATACATGCCATTTCACTGAGTGTTGTCAGTTGTGCTATTTTAATGATCAAAATGCAATTTTTCTTGTCTAATGAACAGCAGAAATCTCAGTTCAGCCACATTACATTTTTGGTTAGGTAGTATGTGGTTTAGTGCTTAGATCAGTCCTGGAAGTAGCTTTGAAAAGGTGCAAGTTCAACAAGCTAAGCAGGCAAGCAGCTCCTGGTTAAGTTCATATAATGTTCTCTTGTTACCAAAGAGTTACTTGAAGTACCATGGAATTGTTCAAATTGCGACTTACTAGGGATTTGTGCTCCTAACCTGTACACAGACAGATCTGCCACTGTGTATGAGGCTCATAATCCATATGATACTTTTACATAACTGGTCGTTGCCACTCTAAAGAATCCTTGAATCAACACCTCATGCTGAAGTTTCTGTCCCTACAGAAAATATCTGACATTTTCACGATTATTACAATTTGGCCTAAGTGGCAAAAGATTTGGATACAGCAAACATTGATTTAAGTCTAATCAGAAATATTATCTAGGAAAAAACATTTCGGAATCTCACAATAGGCAGTTGGGCACATAACCTCAAATATATATGAAAGTCTCAGTCCCATTTTGGACAATCTAGGTCATCTTGAAATACTGATGATTTACCCTGAATGGCCCAAAACTGAAAGGCAGAAAATAAAGTCATTAAAAAACAAACAAAAAAAGAGAAGCGGGAGAATTTCTACTGTGTGACCAGTGCTTGGTGATTTGTGTTTGGTGACAAATAATCAAGAGCTATTGGCAACAACGACATTTCTTTATATTGTTCTCCCTACAAAAGGGGAAAACATTGCTAGAAGTGGAAGAGATCATGGTTACTGAAGGTATATCTTATATGAAGGCTAGTTTGAAAGAAAGCACTCAAACCAATGTGAAACAGAGAAATAACTGGACATATAGGTCCCTATGTCTTACTATCAGATCCTCAAAATAGAATGGCATTCGAACGGATATTAAAGTTACTCAACCTTGGCATAGGAGATCTCTAGAAATACTGGTATGAACCTTCTATATCCATTCTTCAGAAACTGCTATGCATCACTGCAATATCTGAACACACGGTACATAGCTTCTAACTCAATCCCCCCCCATTTGTCTTTTAAAGTATATATATATGTATATGTACTTTGCTTGTACTTGCATGTAGGCTAAAACCTACTATTTTCACATCTACAATTCCCTAAGCAATACAATATGTCTTCATGTGTACCCGAATGTATGTATTTTACAGATGCACATGCTCAGGAAGACACATATTTTATATATACACAGGGCTAATAACTTGCATGACAGGAGACAAGGAGCCCCTAGAGGCAGCGAGGCTCCCTTCTCCCATGGGTTTTCACAGTTCGCCTGTGCAATGTTCCGCACTGCCAAGTCCAACATTTTTACTCATACTAAGAACTCACAGGAAGGACTCCCATTTGTGCCACTCATCTGATGACCATCTGATGACCTAGGTTAGCAAATATCAGTATTAGATACAACATTTACTGTACTCATAGGTAAGTATCCCTTAGAAGTAATCCTGTAAAAAGTGTCCCTGCATCGGAGGCTTGCTTTGGCTCAGTACTCTGTGTAGGTAGTTAGCTTCCCTAAAGTCCTGTGAACACAGTCTTTCTCAAGCTGGAGTTACGAAGAGTGGCTATGAAATGATTTCCATAATCTTAATAACCTAGCACATTTTGAATGTTGTAAGCAATTTCAGTGAAGTGGGCCTGTGGGAACTTCATGAGGTTCAACAAGGCCAAGGGCAAGGTCCTGCACATGGGTCAGGGGAACCCCTGGTATCAATACAGGTTGCGGGATGAAGGGATTGAGAGCAGCCCTGCCAAGGAGGACTTGGGGTACTGGTGGATGAAAAGCTGGATGACCTGGCAATGTGCGCTCACAGCTCAGAAGGCCAGCTGTATCCTGGGATGCATCAAAAGCAGTGTGGTCAGCAGGTCGAGGGAGGGGATTTTGCCACTTCGCTCCGCTCTGGTGAAACCTAACCTGGAGTTCTGCGTTCAGCTTTGGAGCCCTCAGCACAGGAAAGACATGGACCTGTTGGAGTGGGTCCAGAGGAGGGCCACGAAAATGATCAGAGAGCTGGAACATCTCTCCTGTGAGGAAAGGCTGAGAGAATTGGGACTGTTGTCTGGAGAAGAGAGGCTCTGGGGAGACCTTACAGCAGCCTTCCAGTACTTAAAGGGGCTTATAAGAACAATGGGGACAGACTTTTTAGTAGGGCCTGTAGTGACAGGACAAGGACTAATGGTTTTAAACTAGATGAGGATAGATTAACACTACATATAAGGAAGAAATTTTTTACAATGAGGGTGGAGAAACACTGGAACACATTGCCTGGAGAGGTGGCAGATGCCCCAGCCTTGGAAACATTCATGGTTGGGTTGGATGGCGCTTTGAGCAACCTGATCTAGTTGAAGATGTGCCTGCTCTTTGCAGGGGTGGGAGGGGTTGGATTAGATGATCTTTAAAGGTCCTTTCTAACCCCAAATTTTCTATAGTTCTATGATTCTATAATTCAACCTATACGCAAAGCAAGATTTTAAAAGAAAGTATTAAAAGAGTTTCAATATCGCCAGTCTACAGTGAATAAGAAGAACTGTTACAGACATCAGACTTCACCTGCATAGATCTTTTTTATCTGAAGCGGCTGCTAAGAGATGTCAATCTCTCTCTTCCCCTCTCTGCCTCTCCCCTTCTTCTTGTCCCTTTGTGTTTTTCATCAACTGCTCTGCCCAGTAGCTACTTCATAAATGCATGATTCTAAAAATTGTTTCTGACATCTATTTCCAATTCATCTTTTTTCATGCCCTTTTCAAGCTCCATATCCTATCATCAGTACAGTGGGCCCAATTCACCCCTGACGTAACTAGTTAGCCACTGGCCCTAGGGATGGTTATGGTCTTGTCTGTTCAGAGGGTTAATTTCTGTATAAGCTATTTAAAATGACATTTCAATACAATTCCCTCTTAACCATCATGTTCTATAAGATGCATCTGTACTTCTCCTGTAATTTCCATTTACTCTCAGGACCACCTGTCTAGCTTTTATGAAACGCCTGTTTCATGCTGCATTTCTTTTATTTGTAATCCCAGTAATGCTCTTAAGTTTTCTGTGCTTATGTTAGTCTGAAAAGCTCAAAAGAAAACCTCCCTGTTCAGTAGCAAACTCATGAAGATGTGGAACTAAAGCAAATGTTCCCTGCCCACTCCTCACATGTTCAACCGATAAACAACAAATGTTAAATACTTAGTCATATCATGACATGTGGCCTTCAGAAAAGAAATTTTGTGAAGCCACTTAGACCTAATCTAAGATGGTGTCCTGGGTTTGGCCAGGACAGGGTTAATTTTCACCAGAATCCAGGAAGGGGCACAGCTGGGTGGGCTGACCCAGCCCCAACCTGGCCAAAGAGAGCAGGGTATTCTATACCATGTGCCATCATGCTGGGCGCCGGTGGGGGGGTGGCGCGGCGAGAACTCATGGCTCGGGAGTGTGTGGCGCTGGTGCGGTCCAGGAGAACCCCTCTGTGGGGTCGTGCGGTTTGTTCTGTGTATTCCCCTTATCTGTATCGTTGTTGTTGCTGTTCCCTTTGTTTGCTGTTCTGTTAAACTGCCCTTATCCCGACCCACCAGTTTCTGCCCGTTTCTTTACATTCTCCTCCGCACCGTGGTGGGGGGAGGGGGTGGCCGCGTGGCGCTTTTGTTGCCGGCAGCAGCCGAAATCAAAATATTAATTTGGCGCACAAGCGTGGGGTGGGGATAACGGCAGGGCTGAGCAGCGGGTGTTAAAACTGCTTTCTTAGATTTTGTTATAATTTGTTGTACATATTTACTGTGTTAGTTAAACAGTCGCTGGTAAAAATATTTCTGTCTTTGATCAGATGGTTGTGGTTTTTGAATCCGTACTTGCTGTACTTGTTCCCTGTGGTGCTGTTCATCATCGTGGGGAAAAGGATCAGGATTATGACTTTACTGTACTGTACGATGTCCACTTATGACATAATAACATCAATGTGCATGAAATCAGGCTTGTATTTGCATGCTGCACTGCGGTCATTTCCGTACCTCAGGTCCTATGTCTTAGAATTTGTGAATAATCAAACCCAATCTGTGGGGAAAACCAAAGGGGATACCTTCCTCCACTCTTTCGCCCCCCCTCTCTCCTTCAGGCTGGTCCTAACGGCTTTTGAGAATTTCGAGTACCCGTGGGAAGCTCAGGCCAGCTCTCTCCTATTGTCCTGCCTCCTGAATAGGTTTTGGGTCTTGTTGAGGGTTAAACAAGTAGTTAAGAACATCATGCAGAGACCTGCCCAGGGCCTGGATAGCTGTGAGTGGCTGGGTGTGTGGGACAGCATGGGCAAGTACCTAGGGCAGTGGGCACCTCCGGTGTGTTTTAAACTCACCCCTGAACAAGTGCAGGATCCAAACAAACTAGTAAAATATCTGCAAAAAATGTGCTGCCACCCTGGGAACTCCAGAGAGACACAAATCCCCGCAACGTGCTGGGGTTTGGCCCATGCCTACCGAGCCCTGTTCAACACTGTTCAGTGCCTTAAAGGGGAAAGGGGGGGGGAACGAAGCGGCAGGCACTGCGGCTGGCACTGCCTCCCCAGCCGGCCCTGCAGCCCCTCCAGCCCAGCAGGCAGTCACAGCCCCGCCGACCGGCACCACAGCTGCTGCAGCCACTGGCGTTGTCCCGGCTTCCCCAGCGGGCACGGCAGCTGCTGCAGCTCCAGCTCCAGCCCCAGCCCCAGCTCCAGCTGCAGGCAGCGTGGCTGAGCCCAATGACCAACCTGTGCCAGTAGCAGTCGCCCCCGTAAAACTAAAGAAAGACGCAAAGAGAGCAGATTGCTCCGGGAGGGATGACAATGAGCCAGGGTCATCACGGGAGATAGAGACAGAGATCATCACCCGGTCCCTGTCCCTGGGCGAGCTGCGAGACATGCGGAAAGATTTCAGGCGCCACCCAGGCGAGCACATTGCCACCTGGCTGCTGCGGTGCTGGGATAACGGGGCCAGCAGCTTGGAACTGGAGGGCAAGGAAGCCAAGCAGCTGGGATCCCTGGCCAGGGATGGGGGCATTGACAAGGCCATTGGGAAAAAGGAACAAGTCCTCAGCCTCTGGAGGAGACTTCTGTCAGGCCTGAGGGAGAGGTACCCCTTCAGTGACGATTTTGTATGTTATCCTGGCAAGTGGACCAATATGGAAAGGGGTATTCAGTACTTGAGGGAATTAGCTGTGCGGGAGCTGGTTTACTGTGACACAGACAATGAGCAGGTACCCACAGACCCAGATGAAGTCCAGTGCACAGCATCTATGTGGAGGAAGTTTGTGCGGAGCGCAACCTCCTCATATGCCAACTCAGTGGTAGCTGTAAACTGGAAAGGTAAAGACGCACCAACAGTGGATGAGGTGGCTGTCAGACTCCGGCAATATGAGGAAAGTCTTTCTTCCTCCATTGTCTCAGCTGTGGAGAAACTGGCCCGGGGGGTGCGGCAAATCAAAGAGAACATGTCCTACTCCCCACCTGTACGGGCCAGTGTCTCAGCTATTAGGAGCAAGCGTTTCTCTGCTCAGGAGAGGGAAAACAGAGGGTACACACCACGGGGCACCCTGTGGTTTTACCTGCGTGACCACGGAGAGGACATGAGGAAGTGGGATGCAAAACCCACCTCAAGTCTAGAGGCACGAGTGAGTGAGTTGCGAGGTAAAACAATCACCAAAGGGGATTCTGTTAGGAAAAATGCCCCTCCAGTTTCCAGCAGTCAGCTCTCCAGACCAGGTAGACAGTTTGATCTTGATTCTGATCCTCTGGAGGGGACCTCCTAGTCATTTTTACAGCAAGTGAGCAGCAACTTCTCTGACCAGGATTAGAGGGGCCCTGCCTCCAGCCAGGTGGAGGAAAGGGACAACTGTGTTTCTTGGACAGTGTGGATTCGGTGGCCTGGCACGCCAGATCCACAAGAGTAGAAAGCTCTAGTGGACACTGGTGCACAGTGTACTTTAATGCCATCAGATTTCCACGGGTTAGAGTCCATTTGCATTTCGGGAGTGACAGGGGGGTCCCAAGAGCTGAGTGTATTGGAGGCTGAAGTGAGCCTCACTGGGCAGGACTGGCAGAAGCACCCCATTGTAACTGGCCCCTAGGCTCCGTGCATCCTTGGCATAGACTATCTTAGGAGAGGCTATTTCAAGGACCCAAAGGGGTATCGGTGGGCTTTTGGCATAGCTGCTGTGGAGAAGGAAGAAATTAAACAGCTGTCCATTTTGCCTGGTCTCTCGGAGGATCCTTCCTTTGTAGGGCTGCTGAGGGTTGAAGAACAACAGGTGCCAATCGCAACCACAACAGTGCACCGGCGACAGTATCGCACCAACCGAGACTCCCTTATCCCCATTCATCAGCTGATCCGTCAACTGGAGAGTCAAGGAGTGATGAGCAAAACTCACTCACCCTTTAACAGTCCCAAATGGCCAGTAAGAAAATCTGCTGGAGAGTGGAGACTGACAATAGACTACTGTGGCCTGAATGAAGTCACACCACCGCTGAGTGCTGCCGTCCCAGACATGCTAGAACTTCAATATCAGCTGGAGTCAAAGGCAGCCAAGTGGTATGCGACAACTGACATCGCTAATGCATTCTTCTCCATCCCTTTTGCAGCAGAGTGCAGGCCACAGTTTGCTTTCACCTGGAGGGGCATCCAGTACACCTGGAATCGACAGCCCCAGGGGTGGAAACACAGTCCCACCATTTGCCATGGACTAATCCAGACTGCACTGGAAAAGGGTGAAGCTCCAGAACATCGGCAGTACATCGATGACATCATTGTATGGGGTGACACCGCGGAGGAAGTTTTTGAGAAAGGGGAGAAAATAGTTCAGATCCTTCTGAAAGCTGGTTTCGCCATTAAGTGAAGTCAAGGGACCTGCGCAAGAGATCCAGTTTCTGGGAATAAAATGTCAGGATGGGCGCCGTCAAATCCCAATGGATGTCATCAATAAAATAGCAGCTATGTCTCCACCAACCAGCAAAAAGGAAGCACAGGCCTTCCTGGGTGTTGTGGGTTTTTGGAGGATGCACATCCCAAATTACAGCCAGATTGTAAGTCCTCTGTACCACGTGACCCGGAAGAAGAATGATTTTGAATGGGGCCCTGAGCAATGACAGACATTTGAACAGATTAAACGGGAGATAGTTCATGTCGTAGCCCTTGGTCCAGTCTGGTCAGGGCAAGATGTTAAAAACATGCTCTACACCGCAGCCGGGGAGAATGGCCCAACCTGGAGTCTCTGGCAGAAAGCACCAGGGGAGACTCGAGGTCAACCCCTGGGGTTCTGGAGCCAGGGACAGAAAGGATCCGAGGCCCGCTATACTCCCACTGAAAAAGAGATTCTGGCAGCATATGAAGGCGTTCAAGCTGCTTCAGAAGTGGTGGGCACTGAAGCACAGCTCCTCCTAGCACCACGATTGCCGGTCCTGGGCTGGATGTTAGAAGAGAGGGTCCCCTCGACGCCTCATGCCACCGATGCTACGTGGAGTAAGTGGGTCGCGCTGATCATACAGCAAGCCCAAACTGGAAACCCCAGTCGCCCAGGAATTCTGGAGGTAATTATGGACTGGCCAGAAGGCAAAGATTTTGGAGCATCGCCAGAGGAGGAGGTGACACGTGCTGAAGAGGCCCCACTGTATAACCAGGTGCCAGAAGATAAGAAACAGTATGCCCTGTTCACGGATGGGTCCTGTCGCATTGTGGGGAAGCAGCGGAGGTGGAAGGCTGCTGTGTGGATCCCTACACGACAAGTCGCGGATAATGTCGAGGGAGAAGGTGAGTCCAGCCAGTTTTCAGAGAAAGCCATCCAGCTGGCTTTAGACATCGCCAGTCGAGAGAAGTGGCCAGTGCTCTATCTTTACACCGACTCCTGGATGGTGGCCAATGCCTTGTGGGGGTGGCTGCAGCAATGGAAGAAGAACAACTGGCAGCGCAGAGGCAAACCTATCTGGGCTGCCCCATTGTGGCAAGATATTGCTGCCCGGCTGGAGCAGTTGGCTGTAAAATTCCGTCATGTGGACGCCCACGTCCCTAAGAGTCGGGCCACTGAGGAACATCAAAACAACCACCAGGTAGATCAGGCTGCTAAGATTGAAGTGGCTCAGGTGGATCTGGACTGGCAACATAAGGGTGAACTGTTTATAGCTCGGTGGGCCCATGACACCTCGGGCCACCAAGGAAGAGACGCGACATACCGATGGGCTCGTGACCGAGGGATGGACTTGACCATGGACACTATCGCACAGGTTATCCATGAATGTGAGACATGCGCTGCAATCAAGCAAGCCAAACGGGTAAAGCCTCAGTGGTATGGAGGACGATGGCTACAATATAAATATGGGGAGGCTTGGCAGATTGACTACATCACACTGCCACAAACCCGCCAAGGCAAGCGCTATGTGCTCACAATGGTGGAGGCCACCACCGGATGGCTGGAAACCTACCCTGTCCCCCATGCCACCATCCGGAATACCATCCTGGGCCTTGAAAAACAAGTCCTGTGGCAACACGGCACTCCCGAAAGAATTGAGTCGGACAATGGGACTCACTTTCGTAAGAGCCTTACAGACACCTGGGCCAGAGAACACGGTATCGAGTGGGTGTGTCACATCCCCTACCATGCACCAACCTCGGGAAAGATCGAACGTTACAATGGGCTGCTAAAAACCACTTTGAGGGCAATGGGGGGTGGGACTTTCAAAAATTGGGATACCCATTTAGCAAAGGCCACCTGGTTGGTCAACACCAGAGGGTCCATCAACCAGGATGGTCCTGCGCAGTCAAAACCTCAGCGCCCCGTAGAAGGAGATAAAGTCCTTGTAGTGCACATGCAGAACATGTTAGGGAAGACGGTTTAGGTTAGTCCTGCCTCAGGCAAAGGCAAGCCCGTCCGCAGCATTGCTTTTGCTCAAGGACCTGGGTGTACCTGGTGGGTAATGTGAAAGGATGGGGAAGTCCGATGTGTACCGCATGGGGATTTGATTTTGGGGGAGAATAGTCCATAAATAAATTGTATAAAGTTAATTGTTAAATAACCCTGTCACTCTCTGTTATCACTGTTATAATTGTTATATGTTATACCAGTAGTAGCATAGTAAGAATCGTCCAGATTAAAGATGGACTTTTTGATGAAAACCTAGCAGAGCACAGCGATGATGTGACTGGACCTGGTTTTCAACAACTGGCATCCAGCAACTTCATCAAGATCAACATCTCCTGCAGACTGTGAGCTCCGGATGCAGCAAGTGACCACCCATCACCACACATCACCTCTCCTGCCACGGAAGACCGTTACGACAGATGGAGCCTGAAGTCATGGATTAAATGAACTCAACGGACACTTTAGAGTGATGATCCATAGACTAAGGGAATGATATCTGGAGACAGGAGAAGTGGTGGTGATCAGCTGGACAATGGGGGACCTGGGCATGACGTAGATGGTATGGAATAAGGGGTGGATAATGTCCTGGGTTCGGCCAGGATAGGGTTAATTTTCACCAGAATCCAGGAAGGGGCACAGCTAGGTGGGCTGACCCAGCCCCAACCTGGCCAAACAGAGCCGGGTATTCTATACCATGTGCTGTCATGCTGGGCTCCGGTGGGGGGGGCAGCGCGGAGGGAACTCACTCGTGGCTCGGAGGGCTCAGCGGCGGTGCGGTCCAGAACGCCTCTGTGGGGTCGTGCGGTTTGTTCTGTGTATTCCTCTTATCTGTATCGTTGTTGTTGCTGTTCCCTTTGTTTGCTGTTCTGTTAAACTGCCCTTATCCCGACCCACCAGTTTCTGACTGTTTCTTTCCATTCTCCTCTGCACGCCGGCGGGGGGAGGGGTGGCCGCGAGGCGCTTTTGTTGCCGGCAGCAGCCGAAACCAGAACAGATGGGATGTCAGACAGTAGTGATACAGACAGACCATTTTCCAGGTGGGCTTACTGTTCTTGCATCCTTATTTCACCCTTTGTTCTTCAACTCTGCTTCTCACTTCTCTTTCCACTTTCCACCCATCCTTTTGTCGTCTCTTAATCTTGCTTGTTCGTCCTCTCCAAAGCTCTTCCATTTTCAGCCTTGAAATGTCATGGCATGACTTTGACAATGGTCATTTGGCCAGCGTAATGTCTGTTTCTTACACCCTGTTTCTGCGCTGTAAATTGGGGGTCGGACCTTCAGAGGGCCAACTAGGAGACACGTTTTTGTTGTTCGGTGCAGTACTTGTTGCAATCAGCAGCCTCGCAACAAATGTAACCCTCAGCAATGCCCCAGGTCCAGACAACTGATGCTTAATAACCTTTTGTGGGTATTAAAGAGACCCAAATCATAACCACCCAATAAAATGTTATGTCTTAATAAGGGCAAGCAATAACAGCATAAGCTTGCAGTTATGTGCTACGATATTGTTACGTAGAGATATGCACACATAGAAATGCCTAGAAATATTTTTAAATTTTTCATGTTTGAAACAGTAGCATGCTCTTCCATTCAAGTTGACGCTTTAGCTTTTATAAATAAATCATTAAAATAGCACTCTAAAATAAAGTGCCAGGAAAGAATTTTCATATTTTGAAACCTTGACCAAAGAAGCATTTTTTCCTAGTTTTGTCTAATATTTTGTTAGCTACATTTAAATATTTGCTTCCATATAAACACAGGCATGCCATAATAGCTGGGGGAAAGAAAACACATTTAAAATTTCAATACTATGCCAAAATACTTGCCAGTGAACATGTCGAAAAAGCTTCTAATGTAAAATGAATGTGGCACCTGTACAGTTTGGGCTGCCAAAAAACTCTCTGACAGTAAGCAAAAATGATGAAACATGAGTAGGCAAAAAATCCTTTTTTTTGATAACTGAAGTCACTTTTAGCTCTTGGGTTCAGAAAGGCATGAATAAATAATGAGAAATGACCAAAAAAGTTCTCCAAAGAGGCCAAAAAAAATTTTCACTGTTGTACATCACAGAAAACAGATGGTGATAAACAAGTTACCGCAATAAATTGGACCCAAAACAAGAAACTAAGGAGTAAAGCGAACAACTAAATCCTATGTGCCTGTGGCTCATGAGCTACTCTGCTCACTCAATAGCTGCATTTTTCTCCTTTTCAATTCGTCCTTGAGAAATGGGGCAGTGAAAGAGTGCTTCTCATCACTGCTTCCTTGCACTCTTCCTGATAATCCCCTTCAATCTCACTGCTGCTTGCTTTTAGGTGGATCCGATTTGCCTAGGAATTAATTCTCCAGGGTTCATGTTGCCATTAACCAGTCTTCAAAAAAAAAAAAGCTGTGAGGAAGACTATATTCACTATTAATCTCTCCACCAGCCTACACTGGTTAGCTACAATAAAAATACAATATTTTTTATAAACTTAGTTTGTACTGTAGTAGCTGCTCTATCAAATAGCAGCTACGCTTGACTGCAACCAAAAATCACGCTTTGTTTGCTTATATTCAGTGCAATTTGTGAGATTTCTCTGCAGATGTCAAAAATGCCAAACTACTTGCTTACCTTATGTATTTCCTAGTGATGGTCAGTCTGCCCTATGATGAAAAATTTTAAATCAAATTTGACCTCAGATCCTTTATTTAGAAAGGGAAAGGCAGCTCTAGTTTTGAAAAACCTTTGTTATTGCACCACAAATAAGAGATTATACTGTAAATAATCTCATAATCAAGCCACATTTATACTCAAAGTTTCCTGAAAAACTATTTCCTGTGCTGTGTTCTACCCACAGCGTTGTTTTAATATAAAAAAAATTGAAAAACATAACTATGTGAAATTAAAACATGAAGAAAATGCTTCTTTGATTTTGTTCATCTAAAATATTTTGAAAAGAGATACGGTATAAACTGTTTCTCTGATAATCAGAAAATGCCTGTCAGTACGATGGAAGTATACAGGATCTACAAAAAATCAGAAGTGGTCTAACAAAAACAGTAAGTATGGAATCTAGATTGCCAGAATACTGTATCTTTTATATTTTGAGCATTATGAGCACATACGAGATTTCACTCAAGTTTTTACTTTTTATCATTTTTTTCTTAACATTCAATTTCTATTTCTTGGAATAGACTGAGAAACTCTTCTTTATCTTAGATTCAGGAGTACTGAAAAAATAACATCACGTAGTGCAAGAATAGTGCAAGCTAGGCATAGGTTCCAATGCGGTGTGGTGGGTTGACCTTAGCTGGCCATTAGGTGTCCACCAAGCTGCTCTAGGACTTCTCCTCCTCACCTGGAAAGGGGAGAGAAAATATGACAACAGGCTTGCAGGTCAAGAGAAGGACAGGGAGATCACCAATTACCACCAAGGGCAAAACAGAGTTGACTTGGGGAAATCAGTTTAATTAAAACCAAATCATTTAATAAATAACATATCTGAAAACACCTTCCCCCCACCCTCCCTCTTCCTGTGCTCAGCTTCACTCCCAATTTTCTCTGCCTCCTCTCCCTGAGCAGAACAGGGGGATGGGCAATAGGGGTGGCAGTCAGTTCATCACACGTTGTCCCTGCTGCTCCTTCATCCTGAGAGGGAGGACTCCTCACAGTCTTCTCCTGCTCCAGCATGTGGTCCCTCCCACGGGACACAGTCCTCCATGAACTTCTCCAATGTGAGTCCTTCCCACGGACTGCAGTTCTTCACAAACTGCTCCATCGTGGGTCCTTTCCATGGGGTACAGACTGCCAATAGCATGGGTCCTGCCAGGAACCAGCTACAGTGCGGGCTTCCCACAGGGCCACAGCTTCCTTCACAGCACATCCACCTGCTGTAGCATGGGGTCCTCCATGGGCTGCAGGTTGAGTATCTGCTCCACCATGGACTTCCATAGGCTGCAGGGGGACAGCCTGTCTCACCATGGCCTTCACCATGGGGTGCAGGGGAATCTCATCTCTAGCTCCAGAAGCACCTCCTCCCTGTCCTTCTTCACTGACATTGGTTTCTGCATAGCCGTTTCTCTCACTCCTCCCTCCCAGCTGCTATTGCACAGCTTTATTTCCCCCTTCTTACATATGTTATCACAGAGACACTACTACTGTTGCTGACAGGCTCAGCTTTGGCCAGCAGTAGGTCCATCCTGGAGGCAGCTGGAACTGGCTCTGTCCAACATGGGGACAGCTTCTGGCATGTTCTCACAGAAGCCATCCCTGCAGCCCCATCCCCTGCCAAACTTGCCACATAAACCAAATACATTGTGCATGCACTGCTGACAGCAGAGCTGCAGGACAAGGCTCCCAGGCCAAGACCAGTACGTATGTGACACAAACAGCAGATCAAGTACAAAGCAGCACTTTTATTGAATGTAGGGACAGCCGAAAAGTGGCAAATCCTGCAGCATGCAAGGCACCCATGGCGTCTTTGTGCTAGAAGAACAGCAAGCAGTCAATTATCCAAAATGGCCCAGAGAAGCCCTAGCAAGGGGCTGTGCTCAACATGGCTGAGTAAGGCAAAATCCTTCCAACGATCAGTGCCAATCTGCCTCAGGGGAAAAAATTCCTTCCTGACCCTAGACCTATGACCCCAGTGGCATCTTCATGCTGAAAAAGAAGCATCTAATTGCTACAAGAGCAGCAGACAGGAACCTATCCAAAATGGCCCAGAGGAGCCCTGGCAAGGGGCTCGGCTCAGTTCTGCAAGGGAAGGAAAAAAACCCTGGAGACCAGTGCCAATCTGCCCCGGGGGGAAAATTCTTTCCTGACCCCAGAGCTGGCGATCAGCTGTTCCCTGAGCATGTGAGCGAGACCTGCATCCCGGCCCTGTGGGGTGGTCACACCTACCATGGATGCCACCACTGCCTGACCCCTTCCAACCCACAACCCGGATCCATCTCAGGGGCTTCCGAGATGGCAAAAAGGCTCCAGATTGACCTTGGAGGCAAGAATCCATCCTGTGCCTGCCAGAACACCAGTGCTCCAAAGCCCTGTGAAAGTCTGGCTCTGATACCCCCTGCAAGATCTTTGCAGCCCATTGCTTAGTGCCACTGCCACTGACTCCGCAGGGGATGAGGACTACAAGCTCTGCAGTGCTCCTCAAGCACTGAGAATGCGTTCCCATGCTCTCCGCAGGCCACCAAGCCAACCTTTGCCCCAGCTGAAAAGGCCTGACAGTGGTGGGCACCTCCAGCTCTTTGTGGCACTTCTTCTTTGCCCAGGAGTTTGTTTCTGCTCCGCAAAGGAAGGACAAAGAAGGATTTCCATTCAGCAGATGCATCTATGAACGAGACCCTGCCAGGAGCTGGGACTACAGCAAAGAAGCTCCAGCAGCCTCATCCAGCCTCATGTCTTGCCCCCTCAGCCCCTCCAGTTAATCCCTCTGGCCCCTCAAAGATGTCCTTTCCCACGCCGTGGGGCAGCCCTGGCTCACCCTGGCCCCATGGCGCAGCCAGGCAGGCTGGCAGTGGGGCACAGGAGGATGCCCCTTTCATCCTGCCCAGGTGTGGTGACACTGCACTGCGGCTGGTGGCAATGTGACATGGGGGTGGCAGGGCCCCCCGTGCCACAGTGGGGGGCCACACAGGAGTAATTCCTTTGGGATGCTAGCCCTGTGGCGGTGCCTGTGACTGGGGCCAGGGGCTGTCCCTGCCCTTGGTGGTCATGCTGTGAGCATAGCTGGGACAGCCTGCTGGTCTCCTTCCCTGTGACCCTGTGCAGCAGGCACCTGGTGTCCCCATGGCAGGGCGAAGGGTGAGGTCACGGCCTGGACCTGGCTAGGGGCTTCTCTGGCTGCACGAGAAGCAGCTGGGTAGCTCATTAGCTGAGGGCCATGTTGCCTGTGTTCTTGGCCTGGAAGGGTCCAGCAGAGTCCTTCCCCACCAGGACCGAGGGAGACCTCCTTCATCAGCACAGGGCTTGAGCACTCCTGCTGCAATCCACACTTGCTCCCCAGGGCTCGCATGAGCAGAGGATGTCATCCAAAGTGTTGCTGTGGCATTAAGTCCTTGCAGTCATCTCCTGCTCTGCTTGTCCTGTTCATAAAGCTGAGTCACTGGCTGACCCAGGGAGTGTGGGAAATACCCTGTCCTGCCTCGTACCTCTGCAGAGTCACCTTTCCAAGCAATGACCATGGCCTGGGATTCTGCAGGAGAGAGCAGCCAGTGCCTCTGGCGCGTGGAGGGCTGCTACACTTCAGTGCAATGCTTCAAGCAACATATCACAGCCAGTGCCACTGCAGTGAAGCTTTATGCTGTGGACTCAGCTGAGACCTCAAGAAGAAAAGCTGGCCTGAGAAGGCAGGTCACATGTTTTGCCATTTGCCACTTTGCACCAAGCTGTGAAGATGGTGTCAGGCTGGTGTTCACTGGGGCTGCCTCTTATCCCATTGCACAAACACCAGCTTGAGTGCTCCAGGATGGAGAATTTGCAGGGATGCCTGCCTCTTGTTTCCCTCTCTACTCCCCTGCAAGCAGCGAGTGGCACAGGAGGCGACCATCTCAGGGCAGAGCTGGAAGTGTGGAGCAGAAAGGGGAGAACATGATGTGGAGCAGGGCAGGCAATCTGCTGTGCCACGCAAGTGCCTAAGCAGACCTGGGTGGGAAGAAACACAGGCATTGGAGCACCGGGTGCTAGAGGCAGCTCTTAGTACATCCCTGAGGCTGACCTTGAGTGGCCAGGAGGCAGTGGTTGAACAAGCCTTGCAGTCCAGCTGCTGAGTCACTTTGACTTAGGCCAGGCTTGGGCAATCAACCTTCCAGGCTCTGCTAGCGCACTGCCAGGCCCATGAGCATGAGCGTTGTGGTGGGTTGACCTTGGCTGGCTACCAGGTGCCCACCAAACTACTCCACCACTCCCCCACCTCATCTGGAAAGGGGGGGGAATATATGACTAAAGGCTTGTGGGTCGCAATAAGGACACGGAGATGAGTTACCGGTTACTGACATAGGCAAAACAGACTTGACCTGGGGAAACTAATTTAATTTATTGCCATTCCAAATCGGAGTAGGATAACGGGAAATAAGGACAATATGTTATCACAGAGGTGCTACCAACATTGCTGACAGGCTCAGCTTTGTTCAGCAGTGGATGCATCCTGGAGGCAGCTGGAAATGGCTCTGTCTGACATGGAGACAGCTTCTGGCATGTTTTCACAGAAGCCACCTCTGCAGCTTCCCCCCACTACCAAAACCTTGCTACGTAAAGCCAATACATGTAGTTACTCAGACTATATAAATTCGGGACTCCAGGAGCACTCCAAGTTCTCTAGTCCAAATCTGTGTCCCTACTATGCCAAATCACTACCTGTCAAAAGCCAAGAGTGCAGCAGTACCCGTCCTCTGCTCCTATTCCTATGCACTAGTTTCTACGCAACGAAAACGTATGATGCATAGGTCACAGCTGACCACTTGTGGTCTTATCAACGTAATTGCGTGATCATCTTCTTCCACATAAAGGCACAAACCCACAGGTCAAATTCGACAAGAGATGAGACTACTTACAAGTATATGTGATTGAATCAGATGTACAGTTCATAGTTTTTCCAGTCAATACAGATGAAGCAGAGTGGTGCAAGATTGGTTTATCAAACAGGCAATTTCCTGTTAAACAGAAAAACAGTACAATACCTTCCTATCCATAGTACTTCACAATATTTATCCTGTGTCCTGCAATCTTATGGCACTATGATAAAGCTCTCTAATTTGTATTGCAGACATTTTAAAGCTTCTGTACATAGAGCAAATTTTCCTTGAAAACACACCACACAAAACACAGTTGCTGAAAGCTCCTGAAGTATTCACTTGAATATGATTTAAAAGATTCATTGCATGTCTGAGAGAGAAACAATTGATCTCCTGCATGTATGGGTAATGAGTAATAGCAAAACAAACTTGTTAAAAGATACAAGTATATACTAATGCTTTTTTAGTAGTTTTCCTGCCTCAGCCTGTGAATTCAGACTATAAGACCATCGCTGAAGCTTGACACATTGGCAGTCTTCTTTCTAGATATCAGTGATTCAGCTGTAATTTATGTACAACCTTATTTCTTGTGCTCTTAGCCTTAAAAGAAGTGACTGCACAGCATGTCTTTGAATAGCTGCAGCTGAGTATCAAGACAAAGAAGAGGTATAAAATGAACAATACATGCAAAATGCATTAATACTAAAAAATTTACTTGTTAAGCCTTAAGTTTCTGCGAAGTTTTGCTTACGATATTTAGCATTCTGCTTCAGCTTTTCACAGAATCACAGAATCACAGAATAGTAGGGGTTGGAAGGGACCTCTGTGGGTCATCTAGTCCAACCCTCCTGCCGAAGCAGGGTCACCTACAGCAAGCTGCACAGGACCTTTTCCAGGCGGGTCTTGAATATCTCCAGAGAAGGAGACTCCACAACCTCCCTGGGCAGCCCGTTCCAGTGCTCCGTCACCCTCAGAGGGAAGAAGTTCTTCCTCATGTTCAGACGGAACTTCCTGTGCCTCAGTTTGTGCCCATTGCCCCTTGTCCTGTCACTGGGCACTACTGAAAAGAGCTTGGCCCCATCCTCCTGACACCCACCCTTCAGATATTTGTAAGCATTTATAAGGTCCCCTCGCAGCCTTCTCTTCTTCAGGCTGAACAAGCCCAGTTCCCTCAACCTCTCCTTGTAGGGGAGATGTTCCAGTCCCCTCATCATCCTCGTAGCCCTCCGCTGGACTCTCTCCAGTAGCTCTTCATATTTCTTGAACTGGGGAGCCCAGAACTGGACACAGTACTCCAGATGAGGCCTCACTAGGGCAGTGTAGAGGGGAAGGAGAACCTCCCTCGTCCTGCTGGCCACACTCTTCTTGATGCACCCCAGGATCCCATTGGCTTTCTTGGCAGCCAAGGCACACTGCTGGCTCATGGTTAACCTGTCGTCCACCAGGACGCCCAGGTCCCTCTCCGCAGAGCTGCTCTCCAGCAGGTCCACCCCAAGCCTGTACTGGTGCATGAGGTTGTTCCTCCCCAGGTGCAGGACCCTGCATTTGCCTTTGTTGAACCTCATCAGGTTCCCCTCTGCCCAGCTTTCCAGCCTATCCAGGTCACGCTGAATGGCAGCACAGCCTTCTGGTGTATCTACCACACCTCCCAGTTTGGTGTCGTCAGCAAACTTGCTGAGGGTACATTCTAACTCTTCATCCAGGTCGTTGATGAAGAAGTTAAACAAGACTGGGCCCAGTACTGACCCCTGGGGACACCACTTGTTACCAGCCTCCAACTAGATTCAGCGCCGCTGATCACAACCCTCTGAGTTCTGCCATTCAGCCAGTTCTCTATCCACTTCACCGACCACTCATCCAGGCCACACTTCCTCAGCTTCCCTAGAAGGATATCATGGGAGACTGTGTCAAAAGCCTTGCTGAAGTCAAGGTAGACAACATCCACGGCTCTCCCTTCGTCTACCCAGCCAGTCATGTCATTGTAGAAAGCTATTAGATTGGTCAGGCATGATTTCCCTTTGGTGAATCCATGCTGACTACTCCTGATAACCTTCTTTTCTTCCACTTGCTTCGTGATGGCCTCCAGGATAAGCTGCGCCATCACCTTTCCTGGCATGGAGGTGAGGCTGACCGGCCTGTAGTTCCCTGGGTCCTCCTTCTTGCACTTTTTGAAGATTGGAGTGACACTGGCCTTTCTCCAGTCCTCGGGCACCTCTCCTGTCCTCCAGGACCTCTCAAAGATGATGGAGAGTGGCTCAGCAATGACATCCGCCAGCTCCCTCAGCACTCGTGGGTGCATTCCATCGGGGCCCATGGATTTGTGGACATCCAGATCACTTAAGCGATCCCTCACACAGTCCTCCTCGACCAAGGGAAAGTCATCCTCTCTGTGGACTTCTTCTCTTACCTCCGGGGCCTGGGATTCCTGAGGGCCAGTCTTAGCACTGAAGACTGAAGCAAAGAAGGCATTCAGTAGCTCTGCCTTCTCCGCATCCTCCGTCACCAGGACACCCGCCTCATTCAGTAGCGGCCCCACATTGTCCCTAGCCTTCCTTTTGCTGCTGATGTAGTTGAAGAAGCCCTTCTTGTTGTTTTTGACTTCCCTTGCCAGCTTCAATTCCAGGTGAGCCTTGGCCTTCCTCGTCGCATCCCTGCATGCTCTGACAACATTCCTGTACTCTTCCCAAGTGGCCTGCCCCTCTTTCCACATTCCATGGACGTTTCTCTTCTGCCTGATCTCCGCTAGAAGCTGCTTGTTTAAACCATGCAGGTCTCCTGCCTCCTTTGCTAGATTTCTTTCTCAGGGGGATGCACTGCTCCTGTGCATGGAAGAAGTGTTGTTTAAAGAGCGACCAGCACTCATGGACCCACCTGCCTTCGAGAGCCCTGGCCCACAGGACTCCTCCCAGTAGCTCCTTGAAGAGGGCAAAGTCAGCCCTCCTGAGGTCCAGGGTTTTGATCCTGCTTATCGCCCTGCTTCCTCCACGCAGGATCCTGAACTCGACCATTTCATGGTCACTGCAGCCGAGTCTACCTCCGACCTTCACATCCTCCACCAGTCCCTCCTTGTTTGTTAATACAAGGTCCAGCAGCGCGCCTTTCCTTGTTGGTTCCTCCACCCCTTGCATCAGAAAATTATCATCAATGATCTGTAGGAACCTCCTGGATTGCGCCTGCCTAGCTGTATGGTCTTCCCAGCTGATGTCAGGGTGGTTGAAGTCCCCCATGAGAACCAGGGCCTGTGACTGTGAGGCTGCTTGCAGCTGCCTGTAGAAGGCCTCATCAACCTCCTCCTCTGGTCAGGTGGCCTGTAGTACACACCCACCGTAATGTCACCCTTATGAGCCTGTCCCTTAATTCTAACCCACAAGCTTTCAACTCGTTCCTCATTCGCCCCCAGGCCAAGCTCAATGCATTCTACTTGCTCCCTCACATATAGAGCAACTCCCCCACCTTTCCTTGTTGGTCTGTCTTTCCTAAAGAGTCTGTAGCCATCCATGACAGCATACCAGTCATGCGAGTTGTCCCACCACGTTTCTGTGATGCCGACCAAGTCGTAGCCGTCCTGCTGTATAATGGCTTCCAGCTCCTCCTGTTTATTGCCCATGCTACGTGCATTGCTGTAAACACACTTGAGCTGGGCTGTCAATCTCACCCCTGGCTTGGCACTCCAAGCCTAGGCTCATCCCTAGTGAGCTGGGCAATATCCCCTTCCCCCTTCGAACCTAGTTTAAAGCCCTCTCAATGAGCCCTGCCAGCTCGTGGCCAAGAATTCTTTTCCCCCTTTGAGACAGCCGAGTTCCACCTGTTGCCAGCAGGCCTGGTGCTGTGTACACCTCCCCATGATCAAAGAAGCCAAAATTTGACTGATGGCACCAGTCCCTGAGCCACCTGTTAACCAGGTGAGTTTTCCTGCCCCTTTCAGTGCTGTCCCCTGCCACTGATGGGATGGAGGAAAACACCACCTGCGCCCCTGATCCCTCAACCAGTCGCCCCAGTGCCCTGAAGTCCCTTTTGATGGCCTTGGCACTTCTTTCTGCTGTCTCATCATCGCCAACCTGCATTACCAAGAGGGGGTAGTAATCAGAAGGCCGCACCAGACCAGGGAGTTTCTTCGCAACATCCCTAACCCGGGCCCCAGGGAGGCAGCAGACTTCCCTGTGGGATGGGTCCGGTCGGCAGATCGGGCCCTCTGTTCCCCTCAGAAGGGAATCACCTATGACAATGACCCTCCTTTTTTTCTTAGCTGAGGCAGTCGTAATTCTTGGGGCTGTCTGACTCGTTCTAGGCAACCCCCTGGATGGAGCCTCACCTTCACCCACATCCTCTGTGGCTGGTCCCTCACATTCCAGAACCCCATATCTGTTGCTTAAGGGCAACTGGACAGGTGAGGGAGGCCGGGGGGAGATTCGCTTGCCCCCCCCGAGCAGGGACCCGTTTCCATTTCCCCCCCAGCTCTTAGGCCCACTCTTTCTGCTCAGTGGCAAGAGGGTAGGGGGTTCTCTGCTTTCTGTGGAGCCGCCTCCTGCTGCCTCGGCCTCAGGGAGGGCAGGGTGCGGCTCCACCAGTCGATCTCCCTCTCACACTCCCGGATGCTCCTCAGCCTCTCCACTTCCTCCTTCAGCTCTGCCACCAGGCTGAGCAGGTCATTCACCTGCTCGCACCGAACACAGCCGTTGTCTCTGCTGTCCTCCGGTATGAGCGCCAGGCTCAGGCACTCCCTGCAGCCAGAGACCTGGACACCCGCGTTCTTGCGTGGGGCCTCCGTCTGGGTCCCCACACTCCTTCTAGCAACAGCTTTACCACGGGTGGTAACCATGTCTAGAATATCTCCTGGAAGAGCGATGCCCACTACTTGAGTTGCCAGAAGGGGCGGCTGTACCCTGCCAGTCGCCTTCCCCGCTCGCCCTGCCTGAGCGAACTGCCACGCAAACTGCTGCGCCGCTTCCGGGCTGCTGTGCCGGCTCTGTTTGCCGGCTCTGTTTGCCGGCTCTGTTCGCCCGCGCTCCCTGGGGGCTGCTCTTATCCGTGAGGGGGTTTGGCCGCTGTCACACTCGACTCCGCCCCCGCTGAGTCAGAGCTGCCGCTCATTGGCACCTCCCGCTTTCCCGCTCGGGGGGTGGGGTGGGGGGGGGGGGGTGGTAGGGCTGGGGTCTCCTCTCTCTCTCTCTGGGCGCTTTTTGCCGCCTCGCCGCTGCGGTTTTGCCACCAGAGAAAGGGTCCCTCGGCGCGAGCCTCTGCTCCAGAACCCTTCACCTTCAGTAGCATCGCCGAAATGGCCGAAATGGCCCTTGTTTAATGCTCCTTCTGCCTCAGCAATGCAATTCAGACTCTAAAAGCTGTTTCCCAAGTGGAAGAATGGCAAACAGTTTTAGTAAACATACTCTCAGTTGTGAATGTGATCAGAATTGACCTAGGATTATACCAAATTATAAACTACCTGGAACAAAGTCTTTCATTTTCTGTATTTTTTGCACTGAACACTGGCATAATTGGCCTGTAAACCACAGTAAGCAGCCCAAACCTAAATGACAGTAAAACAAAATGTAAATAAATGCATTTTAAGATGCCTAACAAGACAAAGTCAATGTTAAGTGCTGGCCTTCAGATGATGACACTGCATTCTTATTTGTCTAACGTGAGCTTCTCATCTCTTCCTGCCACTGAGACACGATATCCTTTTCCTCTGACATTTTAATGCACATACATAAAAATTTACTCAACATATTGTAATAAAATATTTTTCTAATTATAGCAATGTTTTGTAAGAAAAGGATTGTTTCAGTGTTTATGACTGTTTTCCACGTTTCGGCAAAACTCAAGTTCAAACAGTTTTCAAATAGCACAGCTAGTCTCCAAGCAGTGTAGATGTACAAGTCTGTAAGTTAGGCACATGCTTGAAGTACTACTCCTGCATTTAAAAAACAGTTCACCACAGGGAAAACAAAAAGAAGAGAAATCATCAGTCTCTACAGGATTCAGGATCATATTCAGTTGTTTATAAATATTTCAAGTACATAAATTAGAAATTCTGAAACATCATAGCTGTATTTTTTCATTTATCATTCAGGAGGTGTGATTACTGAGAATTTTTAAAGAAATTTTACATGGGAGTACTAAATCTTTATTACAAGAGTCTCTTGCCCAACCTGTTCAGTAATTGCTGATATTATGTATGTTTATCAAAATTTCAGTGAATTTATTGTTCCGTTGATTGCTACTCTCATCTTTTTGGAGGTCAGTTTTTCACCAGTATTTCAACTGTCAGTTTCTCAGGAGGAGACAGTGTCAGAATTACTACGTACTTAAAAATGTCTCAATGTGTTGTGTTATATATCATAAAGAAACCAAGAATATTGTAGATATTTTTCTCTCTCTCTTCCATCCCCTCCCCCCTCATTCAGTTTTAGATGGAAAGAACCCAGAAAGATTTAAAAAAAAAAAAACAAACAAAAAACTAGTTCCTCCTCACACTTTGTAAGACAAAAACAAAGAAATCCCCCAGTAAGTCCTTAGTAGAAAAAAGCTTACTACTATCTTCTTAATGCAAATACGAATGGTGCTATTTTTATTGCTAAAATCCATTTGTGTTTCATGTATACCTGCAGGGATTATGTTTTAGAAAATAAATATCCATAAGAAGCTCTTTCTTATGTACTCATTACTGGGATTTTGACAACTTGGTGCAGAAATGTCATTTATAAATTCCTTGGAAGTAGCATGCTAGTTTACTTTAATTCTTATGAAAGACACATTTTACTAGGAAAATTACTGAAAGCACATCAAAACACAACTTTCACAACTTAAATTCTTGTTTTGGTTATATTTTCTCCTCAGTTACACTGGTGAAGCCCAACCACCCATTTGAAATATATCATGGTATGTATTCATGCAAACATTTCCCCTGCATCTTTACATGCTTTTTAGATACTAGTCAAGCCAAGACAAAAACCCACTTCCATCTGACCAGGTTGATTCTCTTATTTAATGTAAAATAAAAAAAAGCACACAGGCTCAGATGTCTATTTTTATTTAAACCGTTCATTAGGTCTTTGCTTAACTCCTCATGGACATAATCTTAGTGTCGAAAAGCAAAGCCATGTAAGCATTAGATGCCACAAACAGAAAAAAAAAATCCACCCTCTCCTGTTTCATAGACTGCCTCACCAATTTTTTCAGACAGCTTGGGTCACTCATCTAATTCACTGCTTCAAAGTCAAAAGGTCTGCAGATGACTTGTTGTAGGGATGACACAAGAACGCGCACTGAAAGTGAGGCAGGATGGTTTTTCAAAAAACAGTGCAGGGTTAAATGTGTATTAAGCCACACCAGCACTGAGAATTTAAGAGCGTTCATCTGTGGCCATATCCACTGACTGCTTCTGGGACTGATTCCTGCACAGTCAATTAGCACATCAGCTGCCAAAGACTTTGTCACTATGATTGATCTGGAATATGCCGTTCTGCTGTGGATTTTACATACAGATACAGAAATATGTTTTGTTCCAAAATCATAATTCTAAAAGGTAGAGGGGCACTTACATATATATCCATAAAAGGCATCCAACCCCTTCATTTCAAGTCACCATACAAGTAGAAGCAATTCATTAACACTCTGCACAATTTGTAATGTTGTGCCTGTTTATGAAAAACAAAGTTTGACATTTTAATTTTCCATTGCTTCGGCATGCTTAACAGCTGTTTTTCATCTCTCTTCTTTGTCAAGCACAAAACTGCACCTGCTGGAAACATCAGAAAGGTATATTTTTCATCCATCTTTTAATAAAAGGCATATCAGTTCTTTTAATGGCTAACAGAGAGCATTAGGCTAAATTACTTTGCCCTCCTGCTTACCACTGTAGATCTTCAAAGTGATTTCCTCAGACTTAGTGTGTCTCTTTCTAAGAGACATCCAATTTTAATTTAAAAACTTTGTAATGTGGATTACTGACCACTTTTCCATGTAAGTTGCTCCAAAAGATAAGCACCTCATAGGGACAAATTTTTTGCTTATTTCTAGTATGATTATACTAACTTAAGCAAGGGTACCTTGTGTTTTTACTACATTAATCGTCCCTCTGCTTTTGGAAAACTTATTTCCACTTAATTCATGAATAAGTTTCCTTCTGAACATTTCATTTGTTAAGTTAAAGCAACTCATAACCAGAAAACTTTAACTTCCAGGAAAGCTTTAAGAGCATGAAATAACTTATTTTTTTCAATTTTATTTTTCAGTTTTCCAGTAACAGCCTCACTAGATCTTGCCACTCTTAGACACTGCTTAGCTGTTCAACTTGCTTATAAGGACTAGTAAGGCTCTAGGAATCACTGCTTCAACATACAGCCACTGAAGTGGGCACGTCTAACTCAGGTGGCCAGGCATGTGGCCTGACCTGTTCTTTACCACATTAAAAACTGATTCTCTGTAGAGTAAATCCCATTTCATACTCAAGCAGAAGAGATTTGTGCTAAATACTTTCTTTGAAAGGCAGAGTAACAGACTAACAGAGGACCTTTGTCATCTGCAAATGTTTAATAACTGCCTGCTGTAGTAGCCCCTCAGCATACATTTTTCACAGAATCATAGAATATTTCAAGTTGGAAGGGATTCATAGGGATCATCGAGTCCAACGCCATACTCCTTGCAGAACTACCTAGAAGTGAACTGTATGACTAAGAGCATCATCCAGATGCTCCATGAACTCTGACAGGCTTCGTGCTGTGATCACTTCCCTGAGGAGCCTGTTTCAGTAACCGACTACCCTTTCAGCAAAGAACCTTTTCCTAATTTTCCCAGTACTACTCATCTTTGCTCCAAAGCCTAAAGAGTTTTTTGCATGACAGCTAAAACATTCCTATCCTTATTTTAATCTATTCACTTTGGTATTGTGACAGCTGTGATTTATTAATAACTTTCTCATAGAAGGATGTGCTCTGACCTAGTAAAGCTGGTACAACATGGAGATGTCCACTCAGTGGAAGAAGTCTCTGTTGATTTAATCCAAGAGTTACACTACTAGCTACCATACTACCACTATACAAAGACATCACTGTGGGTATACCATGACTCATGTAAGATGGCATCAACATTAAGTAACCTCACAGTCACAGGCCCTGGTTCTTGTGGGGGAATTCAACGACCCTGACATCTGCTAGGAAGACCACACAGCCAGGCACGTGCAGTCCAGGAGGTTCCTACACAGCATTGATGATAACTTTCTGATGCAAGTGGTGGAAGAGTCAACGAAGAGAGGCATGCTGCTGGACCTTATATCAACGAACAAAGAGGGACTGGTTGCGGATATGAAGGTTAGGGGCAGCCTTGGCTGCCTTGACCATGAGACAGTGGAGTTCAGGATCCTGCGTGGAGGAAGCAGGGCAATAAGTAGGATCACAGCTTTGGACTTCAGGAGAGCTAACTTTGACCTCTTCAAGGTTTAGAACCATTACCCCTTGTCCTATCACTACAGGCCCTACTAAAAAGTCTTTCATCTTTCTCCGTCTTTCTTGTAAGTCCCCTTTAAGTACTCAAGAGTCACAATAAGGTCTCCCCAGAGCCTTCCCTTCTCCATGCTAAAGAACCCTAACTCTCTCAGCCTGACCTCATACAAGAGGTTTTCCAGCCCCCTGACCATTTTTGTCGCCCTCCACTGGACCCACTCCAACAGGTCCATGTCTCTCCTGTGCTGAGAAGTCCAGAGCTGGCCACAAGACGCCAGGTGGGGTCTCAAAACAGTGGAGTAGGGGGGCAGAATCCCCTCCCTTAACCTGCTGGTCATGCTGCTTTTGATGTAGCCCAGCATACGGTCAGCTCTCTGGGCTGTGAATGCACATTGCCAGGATGTATCCAGCTATTCATCCACCAGTATCCCCAAGTCCTTCTCCTCAGGGCTGCTATCAAGCCTTTCATCCTGCAGCCTGTATTGACACTGGAGGTTGCCCCAACCCAGCTGAAAGCGCCTTGCATTTGGCCTTGTTGAACCTCAGGAGGTTCACACAGCGCCACTTTTTGAGGTTGTCCAGGTCTCTTTGAATGGCATCCCATCCCTCAGGTGTTTCAACTGCACCACTAAGCTTGGTGTCATCTGCAAAGTTGCTAAGAGTGCACTCAGTCCTACTGTCTATGTCATCAATGAAGATACTAAGCAGTACTGGTTGTAGTATGTACCCCTGAAGGACACCACTCATCACTGGTCTCTGCATGCGACCATCCAACCAATTTCTTATCCACTGCATAGTCCATCCATCAAACCGATGTCTCCAATTTACAGAGAAGAATGTTGTGGGGGACCGTGTCAAAGGCCTTACAGAAATCCAGATAGATCACATCTGTTGCTTTTCCCTTGTCCACTGATGCAATCACTCCATCATAGAAAGCCACTAGGTTGGTCAGGTAGGACTTGCCCTTGATGCAGTGATGCTGGCTGTCTCAAATCACCTCCCTGCCCTCCATGTGCCTTAGCGTAGCTTCTAGCAGGATCTGTTCCATGATCTCCCCTGGCACAGAGATGAAGCTGACAAGTCAGTAGTTCCCAGGTTCCTCCTTTCTACCCTTTTTAAAAATGGGTGCAATGTTTACCTTTCTCCAGTCACTGGAGACCTCACCTGACTTCCATGACCTCTCATATATTACGGAGAGTGGCTTGGCCACTACATCAACAAATTCCCTCAGGCCTCTGAGATGCATCTCATCTGGTCCCATAGACTTAAGTATGTTCATGTTCCTCAGGTGATCATGAACCTGATCTTCTCTTAGAGCGGAAGGGACTTTGCTTCCCCAGTCCTTGTCTTCCAGTTCATCCAGTCAAGAGGTGCGGGAAGAGAAATTGTCAGTGAAGACCGAGGCAAAAAAGTTGTTGAGTACCTCAGCATTCTTCTTGTCCATCGTTACCAGTTTGCCAGTCTTGCTTAACATGGGGGTATGTTCTCTTTGACTTTCCTTTTCTGGTTGACATACCTGTAGAAGCTCTTCTTATTCTTTGCACCCCTTGCCAGGTTCAGCTTCAAATGCGCCTTGGCCTTCCTGACACCATCTCTGCACAACCAGGCAGCGTCCCTATACTCTTTGCAGGATAACTGTCCGTGCTTCCACTGCCTGTGCATCTCCTTCTTTACTTCAACCAGCAAGTCTCAACTCAGACACGCTGGTCTCTTCCCTTCCTTGCCTGATTTCTTACACCTGGGGACTGAGAGCTCTTGCACTCTGTGGCAAGCATCCGTAACCATCTGCCAGCTCTGTTCTGCTCCCTTGTCCTGAGGACCATTTCCCAGGGGGTCCTACTGAGTAGCTCCTTGAAGGACTGGAACTTTGCTTTCCTAAAACTCAGGGTCCTGACTTTAGTCTTCGCCTGACCCTTATTTTTCAGGACTGCAAACTCCACCAGTGCATGATCACCACAGCCCAGGATGCCTCCAGTCTTGACTTGCATTAGCTCTCTTGCATTGGTGACCAACAGACCCAGTAAAGTATCCCCTGTGGAAGGGTTGTCTATTACCGGGCCTAAGAAGTTATTCTCAATGCACTCTAGGAGTCTCCTGGATTGCCTACAGCTTGCCATGCTACTTTTCCAGCAGATGTTGGGGTGGCTGAATTCCCCCAGCAGGACAAGAGCCTGCAGATGCCATGTCTCCTGTAGCTGAGTAAGAAGGCTTCATCAATAGGCTCCCTTTGATCAGGTGGCCTCCAGTAAACACCAACCACAAGGCTTCCTTTGTTGCCTCAGTCTAATTCTTACCCATAAGCTTTCAACCTGCTTGTGGCTGTTCTTCAGAGACAGATCTTTACAACCTATTCTATTCTTGACATAGAGGGCAACCCCTCCGTCCCTACTTCCTTGCCTAACCCTTCTGAACAGCCTGTAGCCATGAATAGCCACACTGCACTCATGGGATTCATCTCACCAAGCACTTGCCCTGGGCTGTTGGCCGTGTCACCTTTTTAGAGGAATACACCTGAACTCTGAGGTATTTCAGGGGTGTTCCCTTTTGGCCCCTACTATCGCAGGAGCCCCTGGCTCATCTCCGTAAGACTTTGTGTGCTCCAGTGTAGCCAGCACATCTCAGAGCAACAGGCTGAGGGCCCTCGCAAACACCCTGTCCCTCTAACCTTGCCGTGTTGTCCCATGGCTTGTCAGAGGCAAGCCTTGTTTTATTCCCCTCCCCCTGCAAGTCTAGTTTAAAGCTCTGTCAATCAGCCTTGCTAGCTCATGAGCAAAGACCCTCTTCCCTCTTTGAGAAACATGAATCCTATCCAACACCAGCAGGCCTGGTGCTGTGTAGACCATCCCATGATTGCAAAACCCAAAATTCTTGCAGTGACACCAGCCACACATCCATTTATTAACAGACTGGGCCCGTCTGTTTCTTGCAATGTCACTGCCCGCAACTGGAAGGATAGAGAAAAAACTCTGAAGTAGGCTTACAGCAAGACCAGGGTTAACAGTGAACTCCTAAGTTGTCTTGTTCCTTCTAGGAGAAGCTTAGTTGTGTACAAGCTGAAACATGAAAACCGAAGATAGAGAGGATCTGGCAGTGTCTTCAATGCTCTTCCAAGACCTACCACTTCAGCTGAGGAAGAATGAGCAGTGGATAGCACATGGTGCACCCAGCAATGGCAACGTGACACAGACACCCAGAAACACAGACTAATTCAACTGAAATATCACCAGGCCTGCACAGGAATAAGGCTGTACAGCTGCAAAGCTGCCTGGCAGACACACATCCACTATAAACAATCATGGAATGACAGCCAAACGAGCAACACCTACTCCCATAGAAAAACACAGGGAACTCTATATGTACCATCCACTTTCAGCTTCTCTGTCTAGTTCTGTTGCACAGGGTTGACCCCAGTACGTACGTCTACATCCACCATCTATCTTGCAGTAAAACACAAACCTTTGTATTTTAAACACATTACTGTTGCAAAGGTAAAATAAAATGTGTATTTTGATCAGTCGGTAAAATGTTTTTATGTTGCTTTTACTTTCTCTTCCCACTTTTGACAGCTATTAGCAGGATTCATTAATCTGTTTTTCCTACAAATCACTTGATTTTGCCTCAATACCAATAAAAAGTGAGCTTTAAAATCATTGTATACATAGCTAAGTGTGAGAAGTCTGTCATTTACCTCTTTGGTATCCTTTTATTTCTTCAGGTCCCTCTATACTAAAAATGTATTTTTTTGGAGGACTGCACTCTATACAGTCCATACAGTTTTAATACTTTCTTGTTCCTAAGTCAGCTAGTATAAAATTAGCATGATGGCGTCACAGATTTCTCGAATCTAGACTAGTAAATTCTCTAGAGGCAGAGACTGTCATTACCCATTTCCATCAGGAGTACTACACACTTACAGGTTAAAACCTGGACAAGTGGAGACATTGCTGAATGAAAGAAACTCGGTATTTTTTCCCTCACATTTTAAAACTGCAGAGTTAGGATATTTTAAATGCCTGATTCCTACTTTCCACTCAAGGGAAGTTCTAAGCATGTTTAAGCCCTATCAGTAAATATATTTTAGGAGATATTTGCTGATCATATATTTGGACATTTGGAATATGAGAAGCTTGCTTTCCCACATTTTACTGCTTGGCACAAGCTACACATTGAATATTACAGCAATTTGGAAACAGATGAAAGAAGTAAGGGTTTGATTTGCAATACAAAAAGAAAATTGCAATTCCAAATTTGTACACAACGTCCTCTTAACATCCATTGGGGAAACAAGGGCTGATACGAGAGCAGCAAGCAATCCGAAACTCCACTAAACAAATACACAAGACCATTGTTACATTTGCAGCAGTCATTCTGTAAGATTTTCCTGTGCTTGACATATGCTGCCTGAAAGACTTAACTTGTCACAACCTAGAAGCACTTGTATTGGCAGGGAATTACAGCATATAGATAGAAGGTTTATTTCACTACAGAACAATAAAGAGCTACTAAAAAAATAATGGAAACAAATATACCATTAAAATTGTTTCAGGAAAGAAGTATTTTATTTCAGTCCTTTGACAGATTTACTACTACGATCTACAAAAACAGACCTCCTGAGCTACTAATACTTTGGCGGGAAGTTGAGAGCTCCATGGAATGTCAGCCTTTTAGTCTTCAGGCTAAAATCAGAGTCTAGAAGGCCAGGCCAGTTCTGACAAGAAACTACCTAGGTTTCTGATGGAAAGCTTTTGATGTTGCTCAAAGAGATGATAAAGTATGTCCACTCTCTCCTCTCCTGCAATATTCAAGCATGAAGGGTGGTGTCAGAATCTTTATTCTGAATATGTACAATGAAAAGCACCGACCATAATGCTGTGAATATTTTCGTCTGTGACAGACACATCAAGGAGCCCCTTCAATCTGTGAAATACAATACCTTTAGAATGTGACAACCACGGATACCTTAGTTTCAATCATCTGCTTAAAAGCAAACTCAGTGATAGCACAGGGAGTCAAACTGTCTGTCCAGTATCAGTCAATGCATGCTAAAGCAGGGAAGGTAAATTGTTTTCTCTCTCGTTCAATTCCTAGCACTGACTATTGATGACTGGCGTGTTTCCAGTTGAAAGTGATCTAAGAGTATCTGAATATACTTTATAAGCATTTTTATTGTAATATTTAATAAATTTTAGTAATATTGATCAACACTAAATAAAGTTAAACACTTAGATCACAAAACTTTATCCCATTCTTATCCTACTGTGCATTTGTGAAGGAAGAAAGGCAGAAGTAAGGAGGGAGAAGATAATGAATGGTACAAAAAGCCAAACTTTCAAACTACCCAAACACTATAATTGTGGTAGAATTAAAACCTAGGCTGAGGAAATTGTGTGTTTTATATTTTCTGTAGTGCACTGAGGCACTGCCTTCTCACTACACTGACCGGCAGATGTGTCTGGCTATGCAAGAAATACCGAGATATAATGTCCCTTATATTTCACTTAGTATCATGTGTAGAAATGCTGCAGTTCTAGGAACACAGTCCCTCCAGGAAACAGTTTATCACTGCCTCCCAGTGCTCCTCCTGGGCAGTACGGCTAGGCATCACACCTTCTGCTGCATCTAAAGGACAAGTCCCAGAGATACTGAAGTGCTACTAACTCATTAGAATCTCCTTTTAAATTTATCATTTTCCCGATCCACAGGTCAGGATTTAAAGCACTTAACCACACTTTTCTTTTATTTACTATATATTATTAAACCTCTTGTTTTCTATGCATTCATTAACAGCTTCTGCATCCACTTGACAACTAATAATAAAAGTCTCCTCAACCGCTAATTATAAAAGTCCTATTGAACACCACTTAGCATTATGTATTAGTTCTCTGTCTTCAAATCTAGCACAGGAACTTATTTTTAATGAGGATATCACCCTTATTTTTCAGTTATATCCTAAACAGGAAAAGTGACTTTTATTCCTTTATTTAGTCAGTGAGCTAAAAAGAGAGAAGCATTTCAAATACTTTCTTGTCTAGCTAATGTAGTACAAGTTAAGGTATCAGAAGATTTATTTATTAACATTCATCAAAACCTCTGTACTTTAAAACTTCTGGAGTAAGTGCAGGCAGCTTTCGAATACAGGTGAATTTTGCTGTTTCCAGCATGGACAGAATGGCCTGGCCCTATTATTTCTGATTCTGTCTGTGCTATACTCACTGCTCCCACTGTGCTAGACTCATTTCACAAGCGTATGCATGTCCCATGCTTTAAATAAATAAATAAATTAAAGCATCTGTCTCTTACAGATACAGAAAAGCCCATACCATCTTCTAACCTAAAATCAAAGAGGGAAACCAAGAAAAACAAAAATCATTTTATCGTTCATTTTTTGGTACTGATTCAACTGGACTGGTTTAACAACACAATATGAGGAAGTTGGTCCACACAGATATGGATAAACTTAGAAGTTGTCTCTAGTCCATTTCCTCCACACATTTCATCAGTACAAAGAGATGTATTGCTATCCAATGCAAAAGAAATGCATTTTCATCTGTAACAATTACTACACAGTAGCATAAGTGCCTTTCCTCATACATGTCTTGTCAAACACTATTGAGAAATACCTGCTCTATAGTTTTCTCATAGGAGTAAATAACATAATATTGTGAGAATCAGTGAGCGTTTTCTTCTGCGTTGTATTATCTTCAAAAAATAAGTATTTCCTAATACAAAATATTTTCAAACCTATGATTTACCAAAGTAGATGTCACTGTGGAATGTTTTTTATAAACAAGGATGAAAGTGGAACATACAGACATACAAACAGCTTTTTATGTAGTACCAGAGAGATTCTGCAACCAATCCTTTTGCAGTGGGTATGAGGAAAGTACACTGGCTTTACTTCAGAAGTCAGCTGCCATTGGTGTTCATCTTAATGACTGCTAAACACAATGTTTTGTCTCATATGGGTCTGAAGCCCAAAATTAACATTATAACGGTGAACCATGTAATCATGTTGAAATTGTGAAAATGAAGGAAAACAGTAATCCATTAAAATTACAGTATGTTAGTTACTCCTTGCTGACAGAAGATAATGTAAGTGGTAGCTCCTGTATACAATCATCACTGTATTTGCAAAAAATGAAAAACAAAATATTCTCTAGGCATTAGAGATTCATACAAAAAGGTATTATCATCATTTTCTGTATTTCACATGCTAATTTATCCAGGAAGGAGACTGACAAGCATTAATAACTTTTACTTAGCAAAGGCAACATTGAACTGGAAAGGAAATAAACACTCCTATGAAAAAATGTGCCACTGACTGACTTTTTTCTTGTTCTCTTATGCTTAAAGTGATTGAAGATTAAGTTTAAAGTAACAATCATAACCCTACTTAAAGAAAAACAAGCTCTGGGATTAATGTAATCATCATTATGCAAGCACTGCTGAAGAATATACCTAAACATATTTGTTCAAAGTTCCTCTTTTTTTCCATAATTTGCCTATTACTTTTCCCTTCTTATGTAAATTATTTTTTTCCATTATTGCTTGCAAGATTGCATAAGAAGTCAGCCAAAAGATCAGGCAAACAACATAAAGGGACACATCTGAGATCGGAAAACACTTACAAAACTATGATTTCTTATTATGAACATAATTTACAATTAATAGTGCAGCAGCGTGAGCTCAGTTCCTTAAAGAATCTTAGTATATAAATCAAAAACTTCAAGATGAAAGAACAAAAATGTTCTTTTAAGAAGAAGAGACAGCAATTTCTGGATCTCCACTCTTTATCTTCCCCAAGCAAGGCAGCAGAATGGTCCTGGTCTTACTCATTGTTCAAAGCACTGCTGCTGGCTGGCCCTCAGGTGCAATTTATGTTCTATTTCTTTCACTGGATCAGACCTGAATTTTTTCTCATGTATTTATAAAAAACCATTTTCACACCACAAAAGAGACATAGTCCTGCAATAACAAAAACAGTCCTGCAAAAACTGAAAGGTTCCAGTTCCCCTTGGTCATACCTGCATGAGAGATTCTCACCTTATTTTTACAACCTGACAGGAGACTGATGATCTTTACAATAAGAGAACTCTGCTTCAAAATTTCCAAAGATTCAGCATCACAAAAGACTGGGCTGTAGCCTACTTCATTTACTTTATGTAACATTTTAAATAAAATATTGATTTAGTAATAAAAAAGGAGGATGAGATTTAATACCTTGTCTTGTAACTATGAACAATGGATGATGTGATGAATGGTGTGATGAAAGGTGTAACAACTCCAGAAGACAAGCAAGAAAGAAGAACACTGACTTTTATTAGGTGACAAAAAGATCCACGATCTCTTTGAAAATTCTTTCCTTATGTGCTTAAAAAGGATAGTTACTGGATTTTACTCTCCTAGTGTTCCTTTCTCATGAACAATCCATATGCTAGCTTTTATTAATCAATGTCATTATTACAAACTAAGAATTTTTCATTGCTTATTTCCATTTTCCTAGGCTCGTCCCCTTCATTAAATTGAAAGAAACCACTTTCTTCTGTTTGAGAAGTATAGATCTGGACAATTCAGACTTTAAAATACCTTTGGGGAATCAAAACAGAGCAGCAGTCTGAAATTATGGTAAATGTTGAATTAAAGGTCTGAGTACTGTTACTGGCCTTTCAGTTTTTCAGGTAGTAACATCTTTGCAAAACACTAAGTTTAACCTCAAAGATATCACATTTAGGTTTCAAAGGCAGACAATTCCTGTCTGCTTCTGCTTAGTTTTCCTCAGTAAGGTGTGAAATATGCTATGTTCTAGGTGTTTAAAAACACTTCACAGAGACTACATTCTTAATCTAAATGTAAAAACACATTGCTGGCTGAATATAGTACTGCATTCTTTTTTATGCCATTTCTATTAGAAGTTTCCAGACAGTGCTGCAAAGCTGAAAGATAGTTATTTCTTATGCTTTGCAAGTTTACCTGTTTTAACTTCAATTTTATTCTGTCCTGTGACTATTGTAAAATTGTTATACTGACAAAATTACCTTACAATAGGACACAGGCCAGATGTTCTAATTAAAACAGAAGAATCAATTCATCATTCATAGCACAATTTAACAGAGACCTTGAAACACACTGGTGCATTAAAGAAAGTCTGGGTTAGCAAACTGTAGAAAAACAATGTATTTCCTTCACATTTGGAAACTGCATTTCTTGCCAAAAGCAGTACTGCATTTGAGAAGCTGCAACTGTTGGTTTTATAGCATAGCACTTTTGCCCCCGTGAAAATGCACATAGAAGGGCAGTAGTTTGTGAAACGAGGCATGGGGAAAGAGACAAGAAAGTGCCTGTGAAGAGAGGATCAAGTGTGGGCTGGAAGATGCTGGATACCAAAACTGAACATGAAATGCTGAAAGTCAGATGTCACTTAAACTTTTCAGAGCTGAGAACTGTAAACTTCACACTGCAACAAAGCTGAAATTTACATGTGTATCAGTGGACATCCCTAGAGTACAGCATCTAATTTGCAGGCACTAATATGTTCATGAGACTCTGGCAAGCGCAGGAACAGAATCCAGAGGAGCAATACAGTGCTCTGCTATCAGAGATGAGTGTAAAGTGGAAACACTGAGCCAAGTGAGGTAAGACACACAGCAGACCTGCCTCCCTAAAATTATTCAATGTTATTTTCTCTTATTTAAGATGAAACAGAAATACATAAAATATGTAATGTTTGACTTGCATTATCCTACAATTTCTTGTACACAGTAGCTCTTATAAGAAGGAAAATAATATTAAACTAGCTTGTAACAGTTGGTATACGATGTCCAAAGTAGTGATAAAGTCTACAAAACAGCAAAAGTTTTCTTTTTAAAAGAAAAACCTGTAGATGCACAATGTGGTTATGTCCACACATTGTTCCAGTGATTTTAAATGTAATTTTTTCAATGTGTGAGCAAGGGAGATGCTGTGTTGACAGAAACTTCATTTGAGCAGCAACGTTCGTGTACACGTGCATAGTTACTGCCTCCTGCTGCAAGCACTAGGACTTCACTTGGCAAAAGCTCTCATGATACTAAGTATAGTCAAACCACACAAAGTGCAAAGTGCATCATGAAAAGCATGTGAGGAGCATCTGGGAAAGCATGATTATGCATTTAGGACAATTTCCTTGCTTTGCCACTTTTATGCAAGGAATAAACCACAAAACTTTAGACCCTACACATGTATTTGCGCAAAATACAATCTTTGTTTACTGCAAAGGTTTTCAAAGGGTAGTTGTCTGCTAGAATTTCTGTTATAATTATTATTATTTTGGTTTAAATACCATAAATGTACTATAATGTGTATACAGGGAAACTCCTTGAAGATTGCTTTTCAGTTTAATAGTTATTACTGCATGTAAACAGAACTTGTAAAAATCTGTTTTTTCTAGTTTTGCGTGTTTTGCCATAGAGTATGTTTTACATTTCAGCTGAAAAAAGCATACTGCTTTTATATAACATCTGCTGTTGGACCATTTGAGATTAATTTGGCACAGTAAATAACAGATTTATTATCAGATTTTCTTCACTGATCGGATGTTTTTTAACTCTAGTTCCCACCAATTCTCTTTGTGAGAATAAGAGAATGTTCTTTCATAAAATAATTAAAAACACTGAGGATTTTTTTTCAACTAGTAAGAATATTAATTGGGTTCACCATCAAAATGTGATAACATGTAAAATATCTTGTTTTGCATGTTAATGGTTCTTAATTGCACAGAGCTTTTCAACTTCAAAGCTCTTTACATGAATTAAGTGGATGTCCCTGAGGGCCTTCAGCAAAATTTTCTTTGCCTTCAAAAAGAGGTTTGCACCAGAGAGTAGCTTTGTGAAAAGCACAGGACTGCGCTTTGTTGTTCTTATCTACCTCCATCACACGTGAGATAAAATATTAGCACCATTTTGCAGATGGAGTAGTGGAAGTAGGGGGGAACCGAATGGGACTATCCCTGCTCACCTGAAAACTCTGTACTTCATCTTGGCTGTGGCACATTGCGCAAGTGAGAAACAAAATGTGAGATAATTCATTTTTCCAAACTCATGTCAACATTCCTTTCAATTATTTCTTTACTTCCCCACCAAAGATCAAGCTGCCTAAAAGTCTGATGATCACCTCCCATTGCTCCACTCCACACACCATGCCTTCGCTCAAGCATGCAGGCAGAGAAAAATGCATTTGCTAGAATTCAGTCAAAAGCTGTTAACCAGCACTCCGTTTTGCTTTGTCAAATAATATTAAACCCAGGAGCAGTGGTTACTCCTTTCTGTCAGATAGACTGAAAGCTATCACGAATTGCCACTGATTTTCAAACTGAACTTTCTTTTCACTGTCTTTTAAACCATGCCACAGATATGAAACTGCAACAGACGTTTACAATCTACAAGCTAAACATGAATAAACATGGATATTTTTGCAGTATCCTTTGCCATAATGACATTTTTAGGTGACTACGAGTCAGATCAACAAGCACTCCTCTTTCTACTTACCATGTGATTTTTATGCCACTTCACTGGACACAGGGAGTAATACATTGGGTCTTTTATTGCTCAAGTAGAAAGTGCTCATTACCTATTTATGTTTATATATAGGAAAAAACAAAGAGTTGTTTCAAGTGGCATACATCACACTGTTGTAGTGGTTGATTTCCTCAAAATAGTCTTCTGGGGTTTTGGTGCATTTTGTGGAGGCACAGTTGCAGGTCTTGGAGGAGGAAAGCTATTACTGGGACTTATCCCCAGCCCTCCATTTTCCAGAGGAAACGGAGGCAGCGGAGGTGGTGGAGGTGGCAGAGGAGGGCACTGGTGTGGCAGCTTCCCCACAACATGGGCAGGCTCACTGTGCAAGTGCACCTCCCTGTTTTTAATATTATACCGAACATCACAGTCTGGGCAATAGCCGTGGTACTGCACTTTTTCACTAAATCGTACCCGTTCCCTTGCTCCCGGCTGAGGACACCGCTCTTTGTCAGGTCTGTGCATCAGAGGCTGCATCACAACTTTCTCCAAATTACTGTTTGGTGTACAGCATATATCTCCGTTTGGGATGCGGTTGGGCCCAACTGCCAAGCCCCCGTTTCGCAGCAGGGTACCATTAGTCTTGACAGGGTTGGCCGAAGCAGGCAGCCTCGGAGGCTTGTCACACTTGACGGGCGTCAGTCGTGGTGGAGGTGGGGGTGGATTCGGCTTCCGCAGCACAGTGAGGATAGCAGAGGGGTGTGCAGGTGGCTTGATGAGAGGTGTGCTGCCCTGCACCTTGACCTTCTCCAAGCTGGAAGCTGTTGTGCTGCTGGAGCTGCTGTTGAGTGTGTCTGTTTTGGAACTGTCTGTCATCTCATCCTCCAGCTGCAGGTCAGATGTCAGTGTGTCAATCTGGTCGACCACCTGCACAAAAGCCAGAGTAAAAACAATGAGAAAAGCTTGCCCCAGTGAAGGCACAGAAAAACAAAACCACTCTGCACTATCAGTTTTGTCCTTTCCAGAACTGAAGCATCTGATTTTTTTTGACCACTACTTCTTTTTTCTTGCCATTGTAATAAAATAATAATTATAATAATAATAATGATGATGATGACAATAATAACAACAACAATAATAATAACAACAATAACAACAATTAGTTGTCTACCTTATCACCTGAATACAAAAGAAATACAACTTGAAACACTCTGGAATGAAATTCCATTTCTTTCCCTCTAGGGTTTACTCGGCAATATCATTGTAAGTGAACTATAATCCTTCAATATAATGTCTGCCTTCCAGTGCAGGACAAGACTGCATTATTCAGCTTCTACATGACAACTTCTGAATCCAAAACTTCTGCAGAGTATCTTTTAACTCTGACCTTTCACATAATCTAAATTTAAATATGAGTCTCTGTATAGGCGATATTACACACCTACAACTCTAAGTCTGGTACACTCTTTCCTGACAATTTTTAGCATAAATACAGTACTGAGAAGCAACTGCCCTCTTGTATTAGTCTGCATTATCTTGCCTTATGGATATTTTCCTTAAGATCTAAGATCCTCTGAAGCAATCCTGAAATAGCATTTACTGCAAGAAAAGAAGAAAAGTAGCTTGGTTCCCAAAGTTACAAACATTTATTAACTTATGCACTTTATTCCAAGATTTCCTCCACCTCCTGTATTTCTGTTTGTAGCTTCTACAATGTCAGATCTCTCCCAGTCTTACAGGCTCCTTTTTCTACTCTATTTTTCATTAGACATGCAACTGATGGTGCCTTTATAAGGTACAGAAAACTTGTCACACAATAATTAAAAGCCCTTCCTGAAAACTGCATTTCACTCAGTAGCTAGTTGAACAACTGTGATTGCAATCTACAGGTAGCTACAACACATGCCACAGGAAGTAAGCACACATTTAAAAACTTTATTATTTTTATTTATTATTACGTATTTATTAAAAACATTATCATTTACATCCTCACAGAATATACATAAAGTAATCAGTAGCTGAAATGTTTTTAGCTAACTTTGGTGCATGAATAAAAAGCTTGTGCCATTCCCTGGGGTCCTTATGGGAGATCTGTTGACATTCTGGAGAGAGAGGTGGGAGAGAGGTGGAGGGGGCACCTGAGTATATCTGAAATGAAACTGGATGCCCGCAGTTGTGCCACTGAATCAATCCTTCTTACCCATTTGAGACTTTAATTTCTACTTCTGCTTCCAATAATTTGGTCCTAATGCTACTGATTTCAAAGTAAGCCTATTTTTGAGGAGTATAAGCCACATGGTAACTGCAAAAAGCTGAAAGTCATTACTGAAGGCAGCGACTCTTTATTTGGTCAAACTAGTACTCCATTTACACGCCCAGTGGTAAACAGTAAATAATGAAAGCAAAACCGCTACAGAATGAAAGACCACTTTGGCTTCCATTGCTATACTGTAGCTAAAAGTTGTGTGACATAAAACTCATAGAGATCATATGCAACAGCTCAGTTCAGTGCCTTCTTTCTCCTAAAAACAGCAAACATGCAGATAACCATGATTCAGGAGAGCTTTCAAGCATCTTTGAAAAAAAATTATAATATTTTTTCTCTCCAAGACTGAAACAACTATTCATTTGTTCACTATTCAAAGCTCAATACCATGTTACATTTCAGTTTCTATTTTAGCATTTTGATTTTTCTCCATTAAAGAATAATGAAAAAATATACCCTTAAAAGACAGACATTAATTCCCCCAAATAATCAGAATTTAAAATATTAGCCTAGAAGTTGAAACATACAGTTGAACTCTGGTAACTGTCAGATTCCAAACACTCCCTCCCAGGGTACAGCATATGACTACTCTGAATAAAGGCAGATGAACCACATCTGTACTAAGACAATGCAAAATTCATAGCAAGAAAGATAGTTTACAGGAGAAGGAACTCACATTATCACCTTACTTTACACATGTGAACTAAGGCAGAGAGAACTTCTCAAAATGAAACAGTAAATCTAAAGGAACACGGAAAAGACAGTCCTGTTCTTGGCTCTAAGCCTGAAATTCAAGCACCCCTCTGCAAGTTTCGTATGAGTTTGTGTAAATATTAGGGTCTGCCTACACATGGCTAAATATACTGTTGAATACTCTCCTGGAATCCAGTATGTAATCTTATAACAAGCTATAACAGCTACAGAATGGATTGATGCAACTTAAACCAAAGAAACTCCTTGGCAAGCAAAGAAACAAAAAAAGAGCTGTTAAACAGCTGCAGGCAAGAGAGAAAGGAAAAACATATCCATAAGGATGCTCAACACAGGAGCACTGGATAGCTTGTACATGTAACAGTACACTGGCCTATACTACAGTATTAGATAACGTTAAGTGATAATATTTGGCCTCTTCACATTGCTTAATAATAGCTATATTAAAATGCCAACAAAAAATGGTTTCTTTTGCAATTGGCTTATTCCAACAAAACCTAATTTTTCTTTTCCTCCATTTACTACCCCGATAGCTCCCTCAAAGGGTACCTATAAACATACAGGATCTTAGAAACCAGAACCATACAGGTGAGGCAAAAGACAGCTACGGACCACTAATGTGGTTATTACATAATTAGCTATGACTAGATCTCATCGAGATTATCCAAATAATGTATTAAATCTTCCTTACCGTAATAAAATTTACTCAGAAATGCATTTCAATGTTATTTTAAGACATACACAAAACTCTAATCATTTTATGTATTTTTTTTCTGCAGAACCAGTCACACATAATGGCTTCATTGCTTTAGGCCTCATGTGTAACAAAGAATGTCCCTGTTCCATGCTGTACAAAATAAAGGTACTCCATGCAAAGTAATTCTAGAGAAACAAAACCTGGTGTTTATTACATTAAGATGGGCACATTAAGCGTGATATTCCACTGGTGCTGTGAGGATATAGCTGTAATTATGCACACGTGTCATAAATTGGCAGGCTCCAGCGATGAGAAAATCTGCATCCATTCAAACTGTCCTTCTGACAGTGCAAAAAATTATCTGAAGACTAACAGGAAAGCCTGTTATGAACTGTCCTTGAATTTAAATAACTGCAGACTTTAACTCTTGCCCTCTGGGCAAATTTGTAGTACACATTGAAATTTTTTTGTCACCTACTCATTTGTAAAACATAAAACCAGCTTGAAATGTCTCTGACATAACAACACAGTCTATCTGTCCAAATCCATTCCCACAACAAGCTGTGATTCTGTTTAGTGTTATTTTCTTCTGCTTTTTTTTTGTCTGAGAAGGAAAACCTCAAATAAGATGAAAAAGTAACAGAGAACTGGTGACTCACACAGTGAAACTGATGTAGTTAAAAAAAAAAAAGCTGTTTGATAAAAATAGCCTCCATTTCACAATGCACTTTGCATAGAAGAAAGTCAGAAAATATTTAGAAACAAAAAAGTTGCTCTATTTGTGCAGTATCTGTCCATTTTTTCAGTTCTGGAATAAAACAGGACTTGATTCACATGTACAAATAGGGGGAGATATGCTTTTATAGCCTGAGGAGCTCCTTCGCCATTAACCGGATTTGAGGTCTGCAGACATGCCCACTTATCCCCTGCTAGTGATATCCTAAGGCTTCCTTCAAGCTCTGTAGGATCTAGTGTGACACTCCTGAATGAACCAGGACATCAGCTCACTCCAACCCTCTTTCTGGGTTGTTACTGCACAACAATTTCAGGTGCCCAGCGGGCATGGAGCTGGATTTCTCTAGCTGACCCCAAGAAATTAATCAAAGTCTATTAACACATGTAGAGACCCAAAATAGTTTATCCTGAAACATAAATCATTATAGCATCACTTTATCCTTGGAAATCACAGAATCACAGAATGTTCGGGGTTGGAAGGGACCTCTGGGGATCATCTAGTCCAACCGCCCTGCCAAAGCAAGGTCACCTACAGCAGGCTGCACAGGACCATGTCCAGGTGGGTTCTGAATATCTCCAGAGGAGACTCCACAACCCCTCTGGGCAGCTTGTTCCAGTGCTCTGTTACCCTCAGAGGGAAGAAGTTCTTCCTCATGTTCAGATGGAACTTCTTACGATTCTATGACTCTATGATTATACTTCAGTTTGTCCTGTGGACATATGTGTGGAGTTTTGGATGGATTTTTTTGTCGGTGGTGGCAGATTTTTTTTATTTTGACAACAACTGGGTATCTTCACCACAGAAAAATCAATTGTTTGGATAAAGCAAATTTCATGTAGATATTATGTTCATCCTTCACCCCCAGTTTACTGATTGAAAATTATTTTGTGCTTTCTTGTCCTTTCAATTTTTTATGTAAACGTTCAAGCCTTTCTTTCCAGTAATGCTCAAACTAAACAGAAGATCAACAACAGCATCTGTAATACATGCACATAAGAATTTATAAACACAATTAGAACCAGCAATCAATTGGCGTGAATTAAATTTCATCTCTACCTAAACTCAAAACAGCAGGGGTATGTTTAAAAGACAACACTAGCTAACAGCAATTTACCAAATACAAAAAAAAACCAAAATCAAGCAAAGTAGAATTAGAATTATGATTCACAATTATTTTGCTTTCTCTTCTTCTTTTAAATTTTAATGTAGACACTCAAGCCTTTCAGTAGGTTTTGGGGAAAAATGTTAATTCTGAACATTCCAATCAGGAAACAGCCAAGCACTCAAATGCACCAGTGTTACTAAATCATTTAACTCAGAGGGGCTGACTCTGCTTGTAAGCTGTCTCCTAGTTGAGTACCTAACTACAATCACAGCTTCAAGGAAAAAAATCAGTGTTGTATGACTACAGGAAGATCACCGATCATTGCTAAAGCAAAAGAATACTACTGCTGTTGAGTTCTTGCTCATCAGTGCACTAACTTTTAACACTTTTAAACACATTTTTTAACTTTTTTTTTTGAAATCTCTATTCCAAAAGGTTTTCTGAAGACATCTAATATAACCATTTGAATACTAACAGAGTGTAGAAAATGTAACTGAAAAGACTGTAGGGGTACTTTCCTCATACCAGCAAAATCCACATCTTTAGAGAATGTCACAGAAGCTTGAGATGTTTTGCAGACAAGCAAAACAACACACTTCTCTGCTTCAAGAGCTTTCAGATTTGGATTTGACACAGAAAGCTAAAGAATAAGAATAAAATGAAGCCAAAAGGAAAATGATAGACCTGTGGTTAAACCTGAAATTTGTGCTTAATTTTGTTGAATAATTTTAACGTTCATTTTTCTGCTAAATAAATGCTATAAATAGTATCCACCAAAGACGTACAAATGAAAATAACAAAAAAAAATGGTTAGAAGCTCTTCAAAGAGGACATGTGGAAGTGAAAACTCCACACTCCAGAAAAGATACAAATGAAATAAAGTACTTGTGCAGGAGCTGACAAACAGCCACTGTGAAAAAGAAAAGCAAACATGAAGTAACCAAGGATTGCTTCATGATGACAACTTCCCAGGCAATAGTTACTAAAAGTAGGCAATGAGGCAAGATCACTAGATTTTAAAATGGGAGCGCAAAATAAAACGGTGACTGCAGTCTGGATATGATTGAGCAATGCAGCATAGAAATTGTAGAAGGCAAAGTGAATCAGTGGATGAATGTTGTAAACCTGATTCCTGAGAGTGAAAGAATAGTGTAAAGAAAGCTAGGAAAGAAAAGGCAGCCACGTAAGAGCACATTTCACAAGGAGCTGACAAAACACTGGACTTGCTGGCTAAAGTTCTAGGAGCATTTGTGAGAAAGACTGCATACAGAAGTTTAGAGACATAACTTCTAAATTTATACAATATGTAAGATCTATAGTAACATTACATGTTTTTTTATTCCCACTTCACTAAGATTAAACATGAATACGATTTGTGTGACATTTGTAAGAGAGAACCATAAGGAAACTGAGACTAAAGATACCTATTTGGAGACAACTTTCCTCCCTGTTGTCTGTGGGAGTGCACAGCATATTAAACTGTTAGAGAAAATGTAAAGCTCCTTGTTGTAAACAGAGGTAAGATTACATTATGTACTAATGAAAAAAATCCTTACCAATGTGTATTTACACTCAGAAATGCTGTGCTGCAACCACCAGTGTACAGAGAATGAATCGGTACTATCAAAGGAAATCAAAAGGACATAAATACTACCCACTCCTGATAAAAAAGAAAAAAGATTGGAAAAACAGAGGAAGACATTGAAGTTGCAAACAAGTTTCAATGGAAAGATATCGCACAGTTAACCCCATCCCTCAATGTTATCAAACTCTTACATTAAATTTCTTAAAAATAAAGAGCTAGCATGATGTATTGCTTTTGCACTGAGGTCAAACTGCAATCCCTGTTTAAAGTAATGGAGAACCTCACCCAAGAAAACATTTTGGGATTATCAAAAGCAGCCTATACTGGCCTAATATTTCTAGGTGTATTTACCAGTTTCGTCTGGTTTTTACCTTGTCTGCCAACGCACTTCTGTGCATGAATATCCTAACTTGATTAGACCAACACTCAAAACTCCGTATTTCTTACTGGATGCCAGCATTTCATTACAAGAATCTAACTTGGCAATAAGAAGACTAAAACATGACACAGAAAGTAACAATTTCTTCTGCTTCGTACTTGTACCTCTAAACTTCCCTGAAGAGTATCTACAATTAGTCACAAACACTTTCTGCAGTGCTCCTGTTTGTGGAGTTACATGATACACATCTACAAATGCATATGCAATCTATTGAGAATTCTAATATCTTCTTATAACAAATGTTACACCATTTCTTTTCCCCTCCTGTTTAAAGGCAACTGGAAACAACGCAGTAAGGTACTGATGTCCAATGAATATATAAAACCACTAGCTGCACTAAACCCACCACAGACAATTGTGGTTTTTTTCAACTCCTGAATAAAGAAGCAAATTGTTTTTCAGAAAGAAAAGTAGTATACTCTTAAAGATTCATAAACTTTTACATTCACAGAACTTCAAAATTATACTTTGTCCTAAAATGTCCAGCCATTTTAGGACAAAGTCCTAAAATTTTAGGACAAATGTCCAGCCAACTGTTTCATACGTTCTTCAAAGTTTCACGTGGATTTATGAGTAAAATTTCTTTTTTTAAAATAAATCCCTTCTGTACAGGCTAGTACCTCTCAAAAAAGTTGCATAAGCAAAATGGAAATAGTACTTAGCCAGGATATTATTTCTGAGATTGAGTAGTTATAATCCATATATTACTGGTTAGTACTTGTTCTGGTTTCGGCTGCCGCTGGCAACAAAAGCGCCACGCTGCCGCCCCTCCCCCCGCCGGCATGCGGAGGAGAATGAAAAGAAAGAGGCAGAAACTGGTGGGTAGGGATAAGGGCAGTTTAACAGAACAGCAAACAGAGGGAACAGGAACAACAACGATACAGATAAGGAGAAAACACAACAACGAACCGCACGACCCAGACAGCCGCTCTCCCGAACAGGACGGGCACCGCGCCCTCCCAAGCCGCTCGTCAGTTCCCCCGCGCCGCCCCCCCCCACCGGAACGCAGCGTGACGGCACATGGTATGGAACACCGGGCTCTATTTGGCCAGGTGGGGTCAGCCCCCACCCCCCGGCTGTGCCCCTTCCTGGAGTCCGGTGAAAATTAACCGTGTCCTGGCCAAACCCAGGACAGTACTACACCACATCAGCGTGCAGCTATGAGATTTAACAGTTTGCTGGAAGTTTTCTAGAAAACAAGTAGTTACAGACAGATACTGATCTTGATCTAAAACCAATGGAAATCAAGTCAGATCTTGAGACTAGCACAAGTTTTTGCTTTCTTACTTTGAAGTAAAAAATCTACAGGTGAAAGGAACAAAATTAAGTTATAGCCTTTAATTACAAATAAGTGCAATCAAAATGTCTTAATGTCATTATTTTTGAAGCAATTCTAAAAACTTGTGAAGTTTGCCATGGATAAATTTTGTGCTGTGTGTGCAAAAATTAACTACGTGAGAAGCCAGAAGAAACATGTAATTAACAACAAAACAGCAATCAGCTCTATCACAAAGAGGCTAGATGCCTTGCTTTAGTAACTGGCAAAAATGCTATGTCAGTAGCTCTAATATCTCATGATTGCATCTCCAATTGTACAAGAAATTGTTCACTTGCTATAATTACTACAGGAATCTTTAAGACAAGCTGTCAGACTATTTACCTTCCTGTTATCTTAGCTCATTATTTCCTGTAGAGTTACCAGTCCTTTGTTGACAAAAATGAACGTTCACTGTGAGTAAGGACACAATTAAGCTTCTTTCCCACCAAGTCTTTGCCTGTAAATTCTGAACCACCACAGAGCTAACAACAAATGAAAGTGTGGACCTTATTAACAGTGAGAGAGACAGTACTCCCCTCTACAGTTTAGGCTGCATAACATCATAACAACACCCTGTTCTCAAGTGCTTATATTCCAGCTTCAGTCACCCACGGTCATATCTTTTGCCACAGCTAACTTCCCTACACTGCCCCCAGCCCCATCCTCAGTGAATACAGCTTCCAGGTCAAGAAGAAATGGAGCTAATTTAGACTACAAACATGGTTACAAAGTTGTGCGAGCCAAAGAATTGCAAATAGAAATAGGAGAGATAAGTGGTCTACTTAGTATAATATTGTGCAAAAGCAGAAAAAACAGGTGCCCAGGCAAGAACACAAGAATAGAAGTCACACAGAAATATTTCTGTAGAATCTTATCCCAGTCTCAAATAACTTCTGTCTCAAGGATTTCTTAACAGATTTTGTGTTAAGTAGACCTTGACTTATTTATCTACCATGAACATGCCTATTTCTGCTTGAACTCATACAAGCTTTTAGCATCTGCAATATCCTGCAGCTTCCCATCTTCATAATATGGATATACCACCTACTCCTCTTGCTTGAGGAAAAAACACAGAAGCTATTATTATAGACAAAGTGTTTCATGGGCTTGCATAATATTTAAGCTGTATCTGTTTTGCAAAACCACAGCTATGAAAGCCCTCTCAGTCATGGATTTTTTTTTTTAATCGAATACATTATAAAGGTCTGTAGAACAGAGAGTAATAACCTCACACAAGGAAACAAAGGCTGAAATGGCTGACTACACCCAGCAGTCCTGCTACCAATAATAAGTTGTAACAAACATTTTACGGTGCATCCAGCGGCATCTTTGCATCTGAAGCTTTATTAATAAATAATCATGTCTTTTTATGCTAAGATATTCTCGTACAGCACTAAGGATGAATGCGATAATTGAGTTAATACACACTTCCAGGCAGAGTCAAAGTTCAACTTTCAGGAGATGACTCTTACAGTAGCATCACGGACAGTTCAGTCACCCACCCCGAAGCACCAGCAAAGGGCAAGGTTAGTGCAAGACCTGTCAGTGTAAAGATATCTAAAAGACCAACATCATCCTAAGCAAACTTACACACGTCCCAAATCAACAAATAATAGAAAAAAACCCATAGGCAGTTGTTGCCACCAGAAAGCTTTTGCTAAAGAATACACTAGTAACTTCAGCAAACTAGTATTACACTTTGGAGTACATTATACAATCACTAATTCACCCTTACCCTCTGCATATAAACAAAATCAGAAATACATAATTTTCAACACCAGGCTTTACGAAACTGTACTCTGACATTTGGAAGTAGACTGAACACCAAGTTAGGCTGGATGCAAAGGTATAAGTGGAAATTTAAGAATATGCTGGACTTCTGGGAATCTACCCAGGCCATGAAAGCTCAGTATTATTAGCTGCCCATGGTTTGGATGGGTATACTCTTCACTGGATAAAAAAATGGCTGAATGGCCAAGTCCAGACAGCGGTGATGAATGGAATTAAATCCAGCTGGTGGCTGGTCACGAGTGGTGTTCTCCAGGGCTCAGTTTTGGGGCCAGTCTTGTTTAATATCTTTATTGATGACCTAGCTGAGGGGATAGAGTGCTCCCTCAGTAAGTTTGCAGATGACACCAAATTCAGCGCGAGTGTCAATCTGCTCAAGGATAGGAAAGCTCTGCAGAGGGATCTGGACAGGCTGGACTGATGGGCCAAGGCCAACTGTATGAGGTTCCACAAGGCCAAGTGCCAGGTGCTGCACTTGAGTCAAAACAACCCCACGCAACGCTACAGGCTTTGTGAGGAGTGGCTGGAAAGCTGCCTGGCAGAAATGGTCTTGTGGTGTTTGTTGAGAGCCAGCTGAACACGAGCTAGCAGTGTGCCCAGGTGGCCCAAGAAGGCCAGCAGCATCCTGGCTTCTATCAGGAATAGTGTGGCCAGGAGGAGTAGGGAGGTGATCGTACACCTGTACTCGGCACTGGTGAGGCCGCACCTGGAGTACTGTGTTCAGTTTTGGGTTCGTCACTACAAGAAGGACATGGAGGTACTGGAGTGTGTCCAGAGAAGAGCAACAAGGCTGAAGGGTCTAGAAAACACATCTTAGGAAAAGTGGCTGAGGGAGCTGGGGCTGTTTAGTCTGGAGAAGAGGAGGCTGAGGGGGGAACCTTATTGCTCTCTACAACTACCTGAAAGGAGGTGGTAGTGAGGCAGGTGCTGGTCTCTTCTCACAAGTAACTAGTGATGGGACGAGAGGCAATGGTCTCAAGTTGCATTAGGGGAGGGTTAGATTGGATATTAGGAAAAATTTCTTTACTGCAAGAGTGGTCAGACATTGGAACTGGCTGCCCACGGAAGTGGTGGAGTCCCCATCCCTGGAGGTGTTCAAAAAACATGTAGATGAGGCACTTTGGGACATGGTTTAGCAGGCATGGTATTGTTGGGTTCATGGTTGGACTTGATGGTCGTGGAGGTCTTTTCCAACCTTAGTGATTCTACGATTCTATGATTCTGTGATTCTAGTATCATCATCCTGACTTGGCATTTTAGGGAAACCAAACTGGGAATGCCATATGCAAAATCTTAAAAGGAAAAGTCTTCCTATCCATGAAGGAACAAAAAAAGATACAGAAAAGGCAGTAAACTGCTCTCTGTTCCTCTTTAAGAACTTAACATAGCCATGGTAATTCCTCAGTGTATCCTTCTGGATGAATTTTGCTAGGGAAGCTGCTTGGAAGGTAAGAGCGAGAGATGAAGGCAGGTATGTGGCAGGTATTCATAGCATGAAGAATAGTACAATTGTAGTTCCTGTCACATACAAAAGAACCCTAGTAAAACTACGATAAACAATCAGAAACCCTGAGAAAATAAGTAAACAAACAAACAAAACCCTTTCTAGAAAAGCAAGCTCAAAGAATATTTGTAACAAAAAAATAGCTTTTCTAAAATATTAACAGAAATAAGCCAGCATTCCTTACAAATGGTAACAGAACTTCACACTTCCAGTGAAATATTCACATTATCTTGTATTTGGCAATATAGGAAGCAACTAATTGCGTGAAACTAAAGGGGACTAAATCTGGTTTCATGCCCCATCTAGAGACACAGAGAGATGACACTTGGCTTAACTCTGGTAAGGGAGTACCAATGATTTCACACAAAGCTCTTTGGCTGAAAGACAAACTGAAACTCAGACTCAACACTAATAAAACAGTCTCACCCTGAATTATCAGTCATGCTTTTCCTTTGCTTCCCTCTCTTGCCCATAATGATGTAGTCACCGAACCATGTAAGCACAGCAAATCAATCTGCATATTTGAAACAACACATAGGATGTGTATCTCTATGGGCAGCAGTGTTAACTAAGAGTTGTTCCAAGAACAGATTCCAAGACCAGCAAGTGAATCTGGCACTGCTCGTTCTGAAAGTCAACAAAAGACTCATAATTAGAAAAAAGGGCTTTCAAGTACTGCAGAAATGCATGAGGACTACATAATAAAATAGAAAGAAGGTTTAATTTCATATGACTCACAAAGAAAAATGCAACTTAATGAGAAATCAGCATTTTTCCCTTTATTGTTATACTGATGTCATCTATATTTTTTTCTTTTTTTTTTTCACTCTTCGAGTTTAGGTTTGACAGTGTAGATCTAGCCTGTGTGACTATTTAAGCTCAGGAAAGTAATGGAACAAGTCTCATTTTCTTTCTGGGGACACTGATAATCTACTTCTTATCTCTGAATATGGCTAATGTAAGACTATATTAAGGAGACTGTAAAACTACTTTATTATTTGTTTTTCATACATTTTCTCCTAAATTTGTGGAGTTATAAATTATATTTTTGGAAACATAACGACTGCAGACCTCTATTTGTATGCTATTAGATAAGAAAAGAAAAAGCATTGAAAAGTATGAAGTTGGAGATGGTACATTTGCACTCGATCAACTATTTCTGCATACAGACTCACAGAATCACAGAATCACAGAATAGTAGAGGTTGGAAGGGACCTCTGTGGGTCATCTAGTCCAACCCCCCTGCCGAAGCAGGGTCACCTACAGCAAGCTGCACAGGACCTTTTCCAGGCGGGTCTTGAATATTTCCAGAGAAGAAGACAACCTCCCTGGGCAGCCTGTTCCAGTGCTCCGTCACCCTCAGAGGGAAGAAGTTCTTCCTCATGTTCAGATGGAACTTCCTATGCTTCAGTTTGTGCCCATTGCCCCTTGTCCTGTCACTGGGCACCACTGAAAAGAGCTTGGCCCCATCCTCCTGACACCCACCCTTAAGATATTTGTAAGCATTTATAAGGTCCCCTCGCAGCCTTCTCTTCCTCAGGCTGAACAAGCCCAGTTCCCTCAACCTCTCCTCGTAGGGGAGATGTTCCAGTCCCCTCATCATCCTCGTAGCCCTCCGCTGGACTCTCTCCAGTAGCTCCTCATCTTTCTTGAACTGGGGAGCCCAGAACTGGACACAGTATTCCAGATGAGGCCTCACTAGGGCAGTGTAGAGTGGAAGGAGAACCTCCCTCGTCCTGCTGGCCACACTCTTCTTGATGCACCCCAGGATCCCATTGGCTTTCTTGGCAGCCAGGGCACACTGCTGGCTCATGGTTAACCTGTCGTCCACCAGGATGCCCAGGTCCCTCTCCGCAGAGCTGCTCTCCAGCAGGTCCACCCCAAGCCTGTACTGGTGCATGAGGTTGTTCCTCCCCAGGTGCAGGACCCTGCATTTGGCTTTGTTGAACCTCATCAGGTTCCTCTCTGCCCAGCTTTCCAGCCTATCCAGGTCACGCTGAATGGCAGCACAGCCTTCTGGTGTATCTACCACAACTCCCAGTTTGGTGTCATCAGCAAACTTGCGGAGGGTACATTCTAACTCTTCATCCAGGTCATACATACATAATGTTTTAATTCATTATTACAAATCAGGAAATTCAAAAGACAAACTGAGAAGCAGCATTCAATGCTTAAACTCCCATGAAAATACAAGTAAAAAGGCTCCCCCATAAAAAACTAAGAAAATTAATGTGGAACGCTTGTGTATGTGTTTCAGTAACACTCTGCGACAGCAGACCTCTTTTGTTTAATATAAAGAGGCCAGGGAACAGAGAGCTGTGAGAGTTTGGTGTGTCTTCTGAATCAAATGTATCTTTCTAAATAAACGTTTTAGAATCACAGAATCACAGAATCACAGAATCACAGAAGCTGAGGCTCACTACTGCTTTTCCCTCTCAAAACAGGTAACAAAATTGAAAATGGCTTCATGTCGACAAAAACTAAGGAATGGTTAGCCTGTGCATTCTCATTATTTCTAGTGTTTTCTAAGTAAGTGTTGTAAAGCTGCTGAAAATGCAGTACCATAAAATGCTGGAGATTCTACTTGCTATGTAACAACTTTGCTACAACCGTTGGTTGATAATGACTAAAAGTACAGTGATTTGCCTAACGATACATCATATTAATTTAAAAGAATGCTAAATACTTGTCTAAGCTCTTAACTATTAACGTGAACAGCATGTAGAAGTTCCCTAATGTATGTGCACCCCCAAACTATTAATGTTCACCATGGAGACTGAAACTCCCCGGCAGTGTGCCCTTGTTCCCAAGAAGGCCAGTGGGATCCTGGGGTGCATCAAGAGGAGTGTGGCCAGCAGGGAGGTTCTCCTTCCCCTCTACTCTGCCCTAGGGAGGCCCCATCTGGAGTACTGTGTCCTGTTCTGGGCTCCCCAGTTCAAGAAAGATGAGGAGCTACTAGAAAGAGTCCAGCAGAGGGCTACGAGGATGATGAGGGGACTGCAGCATCTCTCCTATAAGGAAAGACTGAGAGAACTGGGCTTGTTAAGCCTGAAGAAGAGAAGGCTGAGAGGGGACGTTATAAATGCTTACAAATATCTTAAGGGTGGGTATCAGGAGGATGAGGCCAGAATCTTTTCAGTGGTGCCCAGCGACAGGACAAGGGGCAATGGGCACAAACTGAAGCATAGGAAGTTCCATCTGAATATGAGGAAGAACTTCTTCCCTCTGAGGGTGATGCAGCACTGGAATAGGTTGCCCAGAGAGGTTGTGGATTCTCCCTCTCTGGAGACATTCAAAACCCGGCTGGACAAGGTCCTGTGTAATCTGATCTAGGTGACCCTGCTTCAGCAGACGGTTTGGACTAGAGGTTCCTTCCAACCCCTACCATTCTGTGATTCTGTGAGACATAGGATTAGAAAAAAATGTTCCACTCATCACATAAATAGTTTCCTAGGTACAGTCTTCAGATACGTTAATAACAGCTATTGTGGGGAAAAAAAAAAAAAAAACAACCACCAAAAAAATCCCAAACCCTTGTAATATTATAGGTCTGAAAAAGTCATTAAAATTTGTAGCACACCCAGAAGACTTTCTGAGATGTTTGTAAACAACTCCATTGCAATTCTTTCACATTAATTCCAGTCTTACGCACTAGGTATTCTTCTCTGACTTTGAATAAATCACCTCACCTGGCAAAGTAGTGATCAGCATCCTTCTTTTTCCTCTGACAATCTAAAAGAGACTGCATTAAAAAATTGTTTAACAACTTTTTGTTCTAAAAACAAAAAGACATTCTTGAGGAACAGCCAATATATCTTTTCAAAGACCCAATTTTGGGCTGGTGGATTTTTTGATTAAAAGGATTTTATTAACAAAATACTACTCTGAGTCTAGATGGCCTCCATATTTTAATATTTCAGCACCATTTCTATTACTGCTCCAAAGCCATCTTTAAGCTCAGATGAAATGTGAAATGAATTTACATTAATCTGGAAGGACTAATTCCAAGCCTGTTGGACACTTATTAAAATACAGTTTCAATTGAGCTGAATCGAGGATTTAGCTTAGTAGACACATTTCAAACCAGTCCTTTTGGCTTCAAAATATAATCCAAAACTGCACAATCCATTAAGTTTCATTCTAATTAAAAGTTTGAACAAATCCAAAGTTCAAAGCAAATTTTAGATGAAGTGACAGCATCTTCTGCTTTTTACAGTGAAAAAATACTAAAGCAGTAGGCTTTTCTCCTTCGAACATACCTGCAATTCTCTTTCTGTTGATATGGTTTCATTGAAGGAAAGAGCTTCTGTTTATGCAATAGGTTGAACAATCTGCCTGGATAAAAATAATGTTGTTGATAATGATAATTATTATTAAAAAGTTGAATAAGTTTTTCAGCTGAGAGATCTTAAAATGAGTAAACTGCCTTCTCCTTCTTGCTCTCCCGCTGAGCTGCTGGCGACATGTGGAAGTAACTGTGCTGTAGATGTTGTTCCAAGAATGAGAGAACAAAAAACTTGTTGTCATATTGACCCTACTAAAGGCTTCTTATGACTCAATTTGACTTTCTCCATCTGGATGTCCTGGGCACAACATGTAACAGGAGATAGCCCCTGGTGAGCTTACACTACCAATAATAGCAATGAATCAGCCAAAAGCTGCTACCAGAGAGAGTACTTGCTATGAACCACATAGGTTTGAAATTGGTTGCCTATTAATTATTAGTTGCTCCCATTTAGATGACTTCTGCTCACACTGCATCACAACATATTTAAGCAATTTAATTAAAAGTCACAGAATATTGTATCTTAATATTTATGGATAAAATTTGTTTCAGATTCCTTTAAATAAAATGTTACATATGCATAAGGGAAATACAAAATTAGGAATTTTATCTCGTCCTGAGTCCCTGACATATTATACAAGTCAAAATCTATATATAATAACTACCAAACTTTATTGAGTCTCAGCTTTTCATGGCTTTGGCCTGAACCACATGTTTTATTCTATATGCTAATTATCTGAAGAAAGCTAATAATGATATAATCTAGTCAAAACCTTTGTTCCCTTAGGCAGACACATAAATCTGATCCCCTCAAGCCACTAGTACAATTTTTATATATTTTAAACAGTGAATAAGTGCAAATTGTAGCCAAGGTTTTTTTTTTAATAAATAATACAATTAAATGGTTTAGCAGTAATTACAGTATTCAAATTAGCATAATATGAACATTGCAAAGACAGCTATTCAAACAATTCAAAGTAAATAATAGAATTTCATGTTACATGTTTACATAGACATTTGCTTACTTTATAGTGAAAGCTGAATTTAATCCAAATGACATATTTCAGAGCCTGACAAAAGCCTTCCAGTAAAAAAAACCAAAACCCACAAATACTATATATTAAGGATGCATGGGGAGCAAAGGTGAAGAAGCAGAGTTTACAACTAATGTTTGCAATGAGATACACACTCAGTTTGCTGAGCCTTAAAAATCTTTATCTAACATGGAATCACAGAATCATAGAATGGTAAGGGTTGGAAGGGACCTTAAAGATCATCTAGTTCCAACCTCCCTGCCATGAGCAGGGACATCTTCCTCTAGACCAGGTTGCTCAGAGCTCCAACCAACCTCGCCTTCATCCCTTCCAGGAAGGGGGCAGCCACAGCTTCTCTGGGCAACCTGTTCCAGTGTTTCACCACCCTCATGGTGAAGAATTTCTTCCTAATAACTAATCTAAATCTGCCTTCTTTTAATTTACAGCCATTCCCCCTTGTCAAAGTCCCTCTACATCCTTCCTATAGGCCCCCATCATGTATTGGAAGGCTGCTATAAGGTCACCCTGGAGCCTTTTCCAGGCTGAACAGCCCCAACTTTCTTAGCCTGTCCTCGTAGGAGAGGTACTCCAGGCCCCTGATCATCTTTGTGGCCCTCCTCTGGACCCGCTCCAACACATCCACGTCCCTCTTCTGTTGGGGGCTCCAGAACTGGACGCAGTACTCCAGGTGGGGCGGAGCAAAGGAGCAGAATCACCTCCCTTGCCCTGCTGGCCACGCTTCTCTTGATGCAGTCTAGGATATGGTTGGCCTTCTGGGCTGCAAGTGCACATTGCTGGCTCATGTTGAGCTTTTCATCCACCAGTCCCCCCAAGTCATTCTCCTCAGGGCTGCTCTCGAGCCACTCTCCGCCCAGCCTGTACTTGTACTTGGGATTGCCCTGAGCCATGTGCAGGACCTTGCACTTGGCCTTGCTGAACTTCATGCAGTTCACACAGGCCCACCTCTCCAGCCTGTCAAGGTCCCTTTCAATGGCATCCCTTCCCTCCAATGTGTCAACCACATCACACAGTTTGGTGTTGTTGGCAAACTTGCTGAGGGTGCACTCAGTCCCACCGTCCATGTCACCGACAAAGGTATTAAACAGCACCGGCCCCAGTACCGACCCCTGAAGCACATCACTTGTCACTGGTCTCCACCTGGACATTGAGCCATTGACTGTAACTCTTTGTGTTCGTCCATCGAGCCAGTCCCTTATCCAACGAGTGGTCCATCTGTCAAATCCATGTCCTTCCAATTTAGAAACGAGGACATCATGCGGGACAGTGTCAAATGCCTTGCACAAGTCCAGGTAGATGACGTCAGTTGCCCACCCTTTGTCCACCAAAGCTGTAACTCCATCATAGAAGTATACCAAGTTGGTCAGGCATGATTTGCCCTTGGTGAAGCCATGTTGGCTGTCCCCTGTCACCTCCTTGTTGTCCATGTGCCTTAGCATGGTTTCAAGGAGGATCTGCTTCATTATCTTGCCAGGCACAGAAGTGAGACTGACTGGCCTGTAGTTCCCCAGGTCTTCCTTTTTTCCCTTTTTAAAAATGGGGGTGATGTTGCCTCTTCTCCAGTCAGTGGGGACCTCCCCAGACTGCCACAACCTCTCAAATATGATGGAGAGTGGTTTGGCAATTTCGTCCGCCAGTTCCCTCAGGACCCGTGGATGTATCTCATCAGGCCTCATGGACTTGTGAACCTGCAGGTTCCTTAGGCAGTCTCAGACCTGGTCTTCTCCTACAGTGGGCGGTTCTTCATTCTCCCAGTCCCCGCCTTTGCCTTCTGCAACTTGGGCGGTGTGGCTAGAGCACTTGCTGTTGAAGACTGAAGCAAAAAAGTTGTTAAGCACCTCAGCTTTCTCCACATCCCAGGTAACCGGGTCTCCAGCTTCCTTCTGGAGAGGGCCCACATTTTTCCTAGTCTGCCTTCTATCACTGACCTACCTATAGAAGGCTTTCCTGTTCCCTTTGACATCCCTGGCCAGATTTAATTCTGTCAGGGCTTTAGCTTTCCTGACTTGCTCTCTGGCTACTCGGACGATTTCTCTGTATTCCTCTCAAGCTACCTGTCCTTGTTTCTACCCTCCGTAGGCCTCCTTTTTCTCCTTGAGTTTGGCCAGGAGCTCCTTTTTCATCCATGTAGGCCTCCTGGCATTTCTGCCTGACTTCCTCTTGGTTGGGATGCATCGCTCCTGAGCTTGGAGGAGGTGATCCTTGAATACTGACCAGCTTTCTTGGGCCCCTCTTCCCTCTAGGCCTTTATCCCATGGTATTCTACCAAGCAGATCCCTGAGGAGGCCAAAGTCTGCTCTCCTGAAGTCTAGTGCATTGAGATTGCTGTGCACCCGCCTCGCTGCCCTAGGGATCTTAAACTCCACCATTTCATGGTCACTGCAGCCAAGGCTACCCTTGACTTTCACATTCCCCAACAGCCCCTCCTTGGTGGTGAGAACAAGGTCCAGCATCGCACCTCTCCTCATGGGCTCCTCTGTCACTTGGAGGAGGAAGTTGTCCTCAACGCATTCCAGGAACCTCCTGGATTCCCTGTGACCTGCTGTGTTGTACCTCCAACAGATATTGTACCTCCAACAGATACTGGGGTGGTTGAAGTCCCCCATGAGGACCAGGGCTTTTGAACATGAGGCTGCTCCTATCTGCCTACAGAGGGCCTCACCCGCTTGCTTGTTCTGGTCAGGTGGCCTGTAGCAGACTCCCACTGTAATGTCGCCAGTCCCTGCCCTGCCTTTAATCTTGACCCACGAGCTCTCCGTAGGCTCCTCCTCCATTCCCAGGCAGAGCTCCAAGCACTCCAGCCAGTCATTGACACAGAGGGCGACACTTCCTCCTTGCCTCCCCTGCCTGTCTTCTCTAAAGAGCCTGTATCCTCTTTAAGACATATTTGAGATTTAGCAAGTCTTCTGTTTTCAAATCTAGTATTTGTACTACTAATCACCCCAACAGAAAAAAAACAGGAAATCTGTAGCTCAGAAATTTCCAGCACTTTTGAAGGAGGTAATTGTTTCAGAGCGTGCCAAAACACAGTATGGTGGATGTTTTTTCAAGCAATGACTAATGAATTTTTGTCTTTGTAAGACCATTAGCTCATGTTTTTAACACTATTGCCTGCTGTTCCAGTTCTATTTCTGGCTAAACCTCAGGTAGGTCACAATGTAAGAAAACAGAAAGTTTTTCTTTGCTTTTGCACAATCTGCAAAGAAGCTGGGCCTGTTACGCCTGTAATGTGTTTACTTACACTCACAGCATTCCTGAACTGTTAAAAGAGAATCTGGCCATCTCACATGGTACGTGGTGTTGTACTCAGTACCACAACACTGTATTTTTACTGCTTGTGGTCCAGTCCCTCTTCTGTGTATTCAGTTCAGATGCCTCTGCATCTATGGCATGTGTTTCCCTTGGGTGTAGTTACTCTTGCTATTTTTAATGCAAGAGAGAGCTATGACTTATCCAAAGTATTAATTAAAGGCTGAAAGTGAAATTCAAGAGGTCCGTTCACCTCAGTAAATGAATAGTTGCACTACAGTAGGAAACTGCAGTAATAGACTACAGCGATGCAGAGAGCAGAAAAACAAGTCCAATCAGATTTGCAGAACACAGTAGTTTGTGGGGTCAGTGAGCAACCCTCAGCATCGGGCACGCAAGGTAGTAAACTTCAGTGAACATTCAGAACAGCTACTCCAAATTTCCAACCATCGTCAAAATTACTCACTCCTTGAAATGATTGTTGATACTTAGCCCTTGAAGCTTTGTTCTGGTTTCTGGCTTCGCTATGAAGCATTTTCAGTTGAGTTAGTATGTTGGTAAAAAGCTCTGGAATACTTATTTTAAAGTTATGCATATTAATACATAATCCTGTAGTGACTATGACAAGACAAGAAAATCTGATCCAAACTTTGTGGAGAGAAGAGAAGAAAAAACAGTTTTCTATTTTTGCCGGACTTTTATTTCACATTGTTTTCTGGAATTTACAAGTCATGAATACTTTTTTCCTCTTTTTTTAATATATACACTAGGTAAGCAGCACAACTTCTTCTCAGGTTAATTACGCAATCCCTCAAGTACTAAATCGTTTCTTTGATTGCCACCCACATTACTAATCTGCTTTGAAGAGTCCTTACATCCTGTCCTTATAATTCCCAATCCCTTTCTGATAATAGCAGTACTTGTGGCAGCAGGAATGAAATGTTTTGTACCTATTATGTTGAAGTGGTCCTTAGCTGTAAAGAGTGGAATTTTTCCAGTGCTGCTGGCACGATGCACAGAGAAGCACTAGGAAGACAGATCAAGTGCTTGCTTCTGCTACTATCCTATTGGGGTCATCTTGCTTTGTTTTATTACAAATAAAAATCTAGACATACTACTCAACAGAATACGGCTGGCAAGAAGAAAAGACGTTACACACAACAGACCTTTGGTATTATGCATTAAAATTTTACCATAAATCTCAATCTGCTATTGCTGTATACAACATAATCAGATAGCAGTGAACAAATAATAATGCTGTTTTCTGGGTTATTAGTGAAAAGAAAATTATACAGGTAAGCTTTCTAGCTACAGTTCATATTTTAATACTGAGACCTAGAATTTTAGAGCAAAGATTTGCCCTTTCAGCAAAGCAAATATAAGCTGCAAATGTAGATACATGGCATTCAGACTCATAAAACAAGCCTGTATATTAAGATAAAGAGTATATACGTCTAACACACAAAGCACTGGAAACATTCAAAAGTATCATCTGCACTTGAAAAACAAAGCAATTCTGAAATGCTCAAAGAAAAAGCAAGTTCTGCAAATCATTTTAAAGTTTTAAATGGCAATTACTGAAAAACCTACGGAATTGCATTAAGATTGTTAAAAGGCATGAGAGGTTATTAGTTTTAGTCAAAACCACCACATTTCTTTAAGTTAAAAGTGTCAGATCTGACACATTCGGCAGCTGAAAAAGACAGAATTCTCTATTCACAGCTAGGTACGTTGCATCTTCCTGGCAGAATTTAAGACATTTCTTTTGCACTAGATATAACATACTAAAAATAAGACTTCAGAGGTAAGGAAAACTTAACATTAAATAACATTTCAATTTAATTTAAATTATTTTAAAAGAGATTTTTGTACATCTAAATTAATATTAGTTAATTATTGGTATGACATTAGTACTATATACTAAATACTGCTATTCAATACCTGTGTCTGATTTCATCATTTATTTCTGTGCGGCCTGTGCCTGATTCTGACACACAACAACTACTTTCTGGATAGAAAGTACTAGAGAAAATGTCAGGTGATAATCACAAAATCACAGAATGGTAGGGATTGGAAGGGACCTCTGTGGATCATCTAGTCCAAACCTCCTGCCGAAGCAGGGTCACCTACAGTAGGCTGTAGAGGACCTTGTCCAGGCGGGTCTTGAATATTTCCAGAGAAGGAGACTCCACAACCTCCCTGGGCAGCCTGTTCCAGTGCTCCGTTACCCTAAGAGGGAAGAAGTTCTTCCTCATGTTCAGACGGAACTTCCTGTGCCTCAGTTTGTGCCCACTGCCCCTTGTCCTGTCACTGGGCACTACTGAAAAGAGCTTGGCCCCATCCTCCTGACACCCACCCTTCAGATATTTGTAAGTATGTATTAGGTCCCCTCGCAGCCTTCACTTCTTCAGGCTGAACAAGCACAGCTCCCTCAGCCTGTCCTCATAGGACAGATGTTCCAGTCCCCTCACCATCCTTGTAGCCCTCCGCTGGACTCTCTCCGATAGCTCTTCATCTTTCTTGAACTGGGGAGCCCAGAACTGGACACAGTACTCCAGATGAGGCCTCACTAGGGCAGTGTAGAGGGGAAGGAGAACCTCCCTCGACCTGCTGGCCACGCTCCTCCTAATGCACCCCAGAATGCCATTGGCCTTCTTGGCAGCCAGGGCACACTGCTGGCTCATGGTTAACCTGTCGTCCACCAGGACGCCCAGGTCCCTCTCCGCAGAACTGCTCTCCAGCAGGTCCAGCCCAAACCTGTACTGATGCATGGGGTAAATATAATAAACCACAACTTGAATGTACAAACAAAGATCATAGTTATTTCTACTATTCTTAACATCAGAACAGTTAAGACAAAAGCAGCTCTGCAAAACATCACAAACATTGTTAAGTGTTTAAGCCTTCCTCAACTCTTCTCTCTTTTTATATATGCATTATTATACAAGCATTGTTAAATGTGTATATTGAATATTATACACATATTTTACACCTGCTATCAAATATTTTTAATATATCTGGTTAACCTGGTGATCACTGTTACTTTATTTGTTCTTTTCACTAGGTTAGTAACATACAAGGGCTGGATTACATTTTTAGCCTACCAAGATAGTGGCCTTTTCGCATTGATAAAATCATTACAAAAAAAGATGTTCACTGCTGATTCCTCTCCCCATGATTACAGCAGGTAGTTTTGTTGCTCTTGATTTTACCTCCTTAAGTATTTTTACAGTCAAAAGTTTCCCCCTCCCCTAGATCAAGAAGTAAAACCAACATGATATTGCAAAAAACCAATGCCATTAAGTCACTGAACATGCTATCCAATCACAGATATTGCAGCAGCACGAATAATTCATAACATATTTTTAATCTTTTTTTTCTGTTTGTGACAGAAATTGTTTTAAACTTAGTTGTTACCTATTCAAATAATATGTATACATAAATAAAATCTACAGATTATCTTGAAAGAGATCACAAGAGGAAACAGATGGTTTCTAATTTTTAGCTCTGCCACTGACTTTTGTCATTGTTAACTTTAAATCAAGAAAATCAAAAAACTGTTAAATCAAGAAAGGAGCTTCATCTTTATGTGACTCTGTTTTTCTCCTTACTCTTTATCTCTCATCCATTTAGACTGTACACTCTGGAACAAGAGCTACACTTCTCTTGTGTGCAACCCTTCCTGCAAAATATGTGCTACTTGTTATTATTTTCTTCAACATTATTTCAGAGCAGAACTTTATTGGCTAATCTTGTTGGCTACTCTTGTTGGCTAATAGGTTCCCTCTACAGCAGGACAAATAAAACACTTATAGTCAAGTTTCAAGTAGATGTTTCAAAATTCAAATATGCTTTTCATTAATACTTCCTTGCAACATATGCACTAGAACATTTATTGAAAAAAAAAACCCCACTCAACACTCACTTCATCTAACTGTATTCTGTTATATTTATTATGTTAATTATGTTTTAGGCATCAGCTATTGTAAGTAGTTGTGGAAATTACTTATTTTCAAAAGCAAGGTGTAAGTATATGACATATTAGGCTACATAACACTAAATGTCCCCACAGCAATTCTGTACATCTCATACCATCCCTGACCACTAAGCCATGTTCTCACAGGCACTGATCGGTACACTCATAGCACTACTTGGGGTCTTAGATCTTGCTCCCATTCAAGTGCTACTCACATATGCCCAGACTCTCAAGAAGTGCTTTAAAACAATTGTCTCAGAATCCATATTTCAAGAAGAAAGCAATACTTCTTCTTTTTTAAAAAAAAAAAAAAAATCCGGAGTAAATATATGCATTAAATGAAAGACAGGTGAAATGCTCCTGTGCATGAGTTGAGTTGGAAGTTTACTCAGGAAGGGAGCCTACAAAATCTGTTGCAGAAGATGGATATGGGGTGAGAAGAAGCTATGTACAGCAACAGCAAAGCAGCAGGGTGACCTGTCTTAGCAGTTAAGCCATGTTATCTTTGATATTGAAAGATAAAACTTTCTGATGAGTTTCAGAAGGATCTCAGGCTTCCGCTTTCATAGGATTACCCATCTTGAAATCACCACGCTTTGATGGAAGAGGACAGCAAAGTGTCAGATGGCAGAAGTCCCCACTGCCACACTTGTCATATTTTATGTTGATCTCCCAAGCTACTTCTGCTTCGTTACCATCTGGCTTGGTGGTCCAAATTTCCATGCAGTCTAAGCAATTTATACAGCAAGTTAATAAAGGGATATACAGTTTGTGTCAAAATCACTCTGACTTTCTGAAGCCATCACATCTCTACACCCTCTTCATTGTTGATTTGCGAGGTTACCTAAATTATAGACTATGAATTCTCTGGCCTTGCTTGTTCCTAGATCTCAGGAAACTGTGAAAGCTCTCTGGTATCCGTAACTGTTAATAAACCAGGAGTAATAAAAACATAAATATCTCTTGACATAAAATTGTTCACAAATTCTCCACCAAGTAAGCTTTTCCTTACATGTTAACCAACACGATCTTACCCATCTCAGCATGAACAGCTCCCCCCAGACATCACTCAGCTTCTGCCACTGAGTTCCAAGCTGCACCGAGACCCATGCACTCATTGGTTACACAGCACACAGATGATGCAGCTCTAACTTGTTTAGATGGCTTTAGTCATTACAGAAAATACTACTTTTTCTCCACCAAGGACTATCAGAATTCTAGTGAGCATTTTTTCCAATGAACAAAAATAAATACCAGTATGGTGTCTCAGTGACTCGCAGAAATAATTAACATGCTGCACAAATACGCATTCCTTTCAAAGCGGATATTACATCGAATATTATAAAAAAATAAATATATGTTGCACCCATATATACAAACAGTCACAGCAGAAAGGTAATGAAGCAAATGAACTATAAAAATTGCTCAGCTTATTCATAAACTTGCATTGTGTGGGCTGCCTTATGCACAGGTGTATAAAGAATTCAAAATTTCTAGCACCTCTGACATATAAAAATAGAAATCCTAGAAGCAGGATAGTCTAATGTACCATAAAAGAAAAATGCTAGAGTGCTACTTCCAAACCAAAAAAAACATTTTCTGTTTGTATTAAAAATAAATACAAAAAAAGCAATTAAAAACTGGGCGCCAAGAAGCATTAGCTGCGGGATATTTCACTTAGACCTTTAAGTAGGCCAGGTTCACTATGAAAACTGGAAAAAAAATCACTTTACACCTTTGAGATGGAAGTGAATGAAAAAAAAGATGCAGAGTGTCCCACTGATGGACCCACTACTTCAGGGACATCCAGTAACAAGGCACTAATATACCCACCAATCTGAGATAGAGAAAGAACAGCCTGTAAATCTAGGCAGGCATGGTAACATCAAATAAGCAGTGAGCGTAAGGCAGAGGCTTTAGGGTTTTTTTTCTTCTTTGTTTTCTTTTCCTTTAAATAATAAAAGTAATCGAGGTAAGTAGTAAGGATGTTCATCCTCTAGTGAGGAAGCCAATATGCAGGTCTTTCAGAAGCTTAGCAAGGACAAAGCACAGTTATCTTCAGACTATCTAACTGCAGTTTATAGGCTTCCTAAAATTATTAGGATAAATGGAGTTAACAGGCAGAATAGAATCCTGACAGTTAAAAGATTGAATCTTTTAAGGATTGTGACTGTAGTATGATTTCTGTAAAAAAGTACATCCACATCACAGATAATGAAATAAGGACTTTATTCCCTTCTTAATTTGATCAATGTGTTTCTGCTTGCTGGCATCAGATTCTGATTCCACAGATAAAACTAGGATCCTCACAACCATTAAGTATAATCTGAAATGGTAGCACTGTTACCTAAAAAAAGAGAAAAATAATAAAGAAAACATCATGATGATACAAAGGAGGCAATAACAAGGGAAATCCATGAGCCAAGATGTTGTGGAGATACACAACACGTTCATTCATGCTGACAGTTTTTATTGATGGAGTCGAAGAGAGAACTGCGGAGCATAATCTGTATTTTTTCTCACTGGGATGTAGTAAATGGTGAATCCTAATTGGGAAAAAAAAAAAAGCAGTAATACAGTTCTTTACATTGCTACTAACATCAGTAGTTACCTTTAATCCATCTCTCTGAGGGCAGAGATTAGATAAGAAAGTCCATGAACATATAAATAAATAAATCCAGGCTGTGGGAGTTAATCTTCTGAAGAATACATATTTATGTCCGGCTGCAATTATTTGTTGTATTCATAATAAACCAGGAGAGTTTACTGAAAGCTATAAATTAGACTTTAATTTAAAAAAAACCCTCAGCTTAGCTAGTGGCCCAAGTACATCTCACTCTCAGATTAATGTGTTTGCTCACAAAAAGCAGCAAGCCGTAACATCTTTAGAAGACCAGCTGATGGCTGGAACAAAGCACTCTGGCTTTCGAACACACAGGATCTTTACTAAGTAAAAAAAAAGATAAGACACAGGATTTTAGATTTTACTTCTTTCCAGCTTTCTTTTTTCTTTTCCAGCTTTGCTTTCTTTCCAGCTTTTTCTTTTATACATCTGCTTCCTTCTTTCAATAAAACAGAAACTTTGAAAAAGAAAGAGGGAAAAAAGCAGATTGGCTCATCCATATTCTTTACTAAAACCAGACACTCTGCTGCAACTTTTCACTTTGTGCATTCTACCAAAAGAGGAGATGAAAATTAATTCTTGTGATCTCAGAAGTCAGGGGAGAAATAATTTCTTTTCATTATGAAAAATGAATACATAGCTGTCTTCAATCCATGAGCTATGAAATATTTTGATCAAAGAAGCAACATGTGACGAAAATAAAATTAAATTCTGTTTTCTGTTGACTCACATTGCCTTGTCAAACCTTTTGAAATCTATTCTGTGCAGATATTGCAAAATGTCTGTTACATTGTCCACTTCTATTATACTATTTTTAATCCTCCACCTTGTTTCGATTAAACATGTGAGCAAAATTAAACATAGTTTTTATGATCTCAGTATCTGACATTTCACAGACCTACTTGCTCTTCAGATCTTTCACTGTTATCTTTTGCCAAACAACTTTCCTGCAGCCATGCGTCCAGTACAAAATATTTAACATTTGAGCGAAAGCATAAGTAAAACCGCGTTAGTTCAAAGTGTAACTGACATTTACACTGGTCAACCATTAAAGCAGCTGTAGCTAAACTGAATAAAAATCACTTCATTAACACGCAGTAATAAAAGAAAATTAATTATTTTTCTATTGAGCTCCTGTTCTGCTCATTGGCAGAAGCTACTATGTTCATGTTCATAAAATCTGAACACGGAGATTTGCAAATTGCTATGGTTGCCAAGGCATCAGTATTCCAGATTGCTCCACTGTGAGGTACCAAAGTAATTGCACTGATAATATAAAACTAGCCACTAAAATTTTCATTCAACAGTACCATGCATGTGCAACATCCACACAGCAAGTAAAAGTTCAAGAACGATTCAGATTCCTCAAAGCTTAGTAATCATTAGTAGTACACAACTGTCGCATTAAAGTGGGTAAGGAGAGTCTGATATGCAGCAAAAGGAGAGCCCTTCCGTTGAGTCACAAGATTCAGAGAAGACCCCCTTGCTTTCTAAACTCCCTCTCAGAGGAGAGTCTAGGTGTGGCTGGATCTACTCCTAGTCTCAGACTTGGTCATCGGTTTGTGTCTAAAGGGTTAAGTGCGTAGCCACCTCTCAGATTCAGCTTGCCTGCCAGAGCCCCTCCAAAGACTTTCACTGAAACAGTTTCGCAAAGCTGAAACAATAGGTAATTTATTCAAGCGACAGGTATCACAGGTTCGGGATTGCTGTTGATAAATGCACTGTCTAAAAAAGTTGAGCTCAAAGTAACAGTTTAGCGCTTTAGTTAACCGTGTGTTCCTGGGGATACCTCTGACAAAGTCAGAGGCGCGACATCTTAACAAAAAGGCGTCCCTTCTTGGGGGGGGAAGAGAGGTCCAGGCCCGTCGACCCGTCCGTCAGGTGAAGTTCTCGCTTGGTGCCTCCTCCCACAGAGAGTTTTCAACTGCCAATTTTTCTATGTTTGGAAAATCTTTTTGTGAGGTGGGACTAAGTCAATTATTGTGTATGGATTGGCTCTTGGCATGGAATGTCGTGTCATCGGAAGCAGGACTCAGCAGTGTGACACGCCTTTGGAGCCGGCATCTTAGTATGCACTTCCAGGGGCCATCTGTGCTTTATCCCAAGCGATCTGTGGCTGCCCAGCCCCCGTGGCGCCCCACAGATCACTGGGTTTACACTGATGGGCTATCCCCCCTTACTTTTGTCTGATAAGATAAGCACCAGTTAATTACTCCCTTTGTTAGCCCTTCAGTCAGAGCGTGTCTTTTGTCTTGCATTTGACAAGTCCAGCAAGGCCATCGATTACAACAACTCTAAAAAGAAATATGCTGACTGTCCGAATAGTGCTCCATTCTTCAAAGCTACACAGGTCATGAGCTTCAAAGTAGTGAGTGCTTCACTGCATGATAGATAATGTTCTTGCTTTCTAGTAGACAGTAAGAAGAATATACAAGAATGCATCATTGCATGAAAGAGTGTAACACACCTGTTTCTCTTGGATTTCTGATAGCTAGAAACACTGAAATAGGCAGAATGACTGAGGGGAGGAAACTGTCATACAGTGATCACATACATCTAAAAGTAATGATACTATACAAATCAGCCAGTTATATATATATCTATAAAATACATATATATATCTATAAAATATAATCTCTTTCTCACTTTTGCTAGTACATTACCAAGGGAGACATTGAAGAGCAAAACTTCTACAAGTTTTACATGTTAATCATTAAAAATAACTTAATAAAAACTCTCCAGAGGATTTTGAGAATCCATTACTGTTGGAAATGGAAAAAACTGTTCACCGCCTGAATGTAAAGTGACTGTGAAACATATTGTGCAGCATTCACAGATCAAAACCTCCGCCTTACTTTATTCACTGCTCCTGTACCAGCACTATGCACATCTGTCAGGTAGCACCACGGAGACCCATGCAAGGGTCGTGCCCAAGTAGCCTCCCTGTGCTGCCCACCCTGTGGCCAACGGTCTAACGATAGGCATCACGCTTCAGACCAGCTGCATGCTATAAAGTTTTGCTGGCCTAACCACATTACCTAGACCTTGAAGACCAGCCTTCCCCTCCCTAACCTATTCTGCCAGTAAAACCATGGAGCAAGCAGCAGCAAGCCAGTGAAAGTGAGCTCTTGTTGCCTTGTGGTCTCTGCTGTGCAGGGTGAGCAGCCAAGCCTGTGGAAAAGCCTCCTCCGCTGGCCTGTGCTGTGACTGCACTAGAAGAGTCCCTGCTGCGATCAAGACACAAGGTATAAACAAGTCAGGAGACTTTACGGTAGCTTTGGAGCAACTTCATATATCTAAAAGTCATTCACCTGAACTGAAATGTAAGTAGGCAAAATCTTCAGTGTCACAATTCATGCTCGATCAGCAGAAGTAATGTAATGCTTGCAGATTTTTGTCCTCAACCCTGGAAGTCCCAGCTCTGCCCACCATCCTGCATTTTCCTTTAGTTCTCCTGAGATACCCATGAGGTGGAACTGACATCCCTTACCAATTGGTACCCTACTGATGAACAACACTGCAGCTTCTCTTGCATCATTGGTGTATCAGGTTTGGAGACAGAACAATGAATAAGAAGTTACTTTGTCCCTTACAACCCCATAGCTCAAGTCCAGGATTTGTTCTGAGGGAGGATTTTGTGAATGTGGCTTTTACTATCTTCTGAATCTTCTGAAGAAAATAATTTGGCTGCCTTGAATGACAGAACCACCTATTTAAGGGTAAGAAAAACTCCAAAAATATGATCAGTAGAGAAAAAATAACCAGGTCTTCTAATTTGATGCCCTAAAAGTTACATTGTGTCAAAATACCGGTATATAGGTTTGACAACTACTGTACAATTACAATTTATTGTGGTTAACGTACAAAATAACTTTTCATACTTTCCTGGAGAGAGGAGCAGATGTATTTCCATTATCTTGGTTTACTGGGTTCAAATTAAATATTGCTTCTGATTTTTCTTCATGAGATACATTTGCACTAAATACTATTTCTGATATTAATGTTTTTACTGATTACATGAACGACACAAAAAAAACCCACCAAATGTCTCTTCTTGCTCGTAATTGCTTGTCATTCTTCCTACTGCTGCATAACTTTGTTTTTTTAAGTTTATACCAAGCTTAATGATAATATGGTGTGTTGGAAGTGATACTATGCTACAGAAAGCAAGATACTAAACACATTTTAGGGAGATTTTCTGTAGACAGAAAAGATGGCTTTAGAAAGTTGGCTCTGCTATGTAAAGGTTTTATATAACACATTACCTGGATTATTTTCATTCACCTTCAAGGTGTAAGTAACTGCCCATAAAGAAGCCACAGAGTTATGCAAGTTCACACACCAGCGAAAATATTTCTTCTGCCAATGTAAGTGTTTGTTTAGGTACTTTTCTTAGAGAATGAGAGAAAAATGATCAATAGAATATTGTACTTCTACTCCTAGAAAAGATGGCCTAGTATTATATTGGAAAATATTATGATCTGGGTTTATTTCTCTGCAAAGCTTCTTATGCGTCAGAGAAGATTTACATGAAGAAGACTAAAGAGTACTCAGAACACGGATTACTATTTCCTTTGAGAAGGATATATCGTCAAACATGAGTTAACTTTTTAATACATTTCATTGGTCAAATGGCATTTGTGAGGTGACTGAAAATGAAAGTGATTGTCCTGTTTACAGAAAATATTATTGAAATTGCCATTCCCTCTTCATGCTTGAATTATCCCACATGATAAAAAGAGCAGGAAGTTTTGAAAAAAATGAACTAGTTGTTTTGAAAAAATAAGGCTTTACACTGAATCCCCAAATTAAGCAATTGACATTTACAAACAAAAGACCTGGACCTCTGGTTCAGTTTGGTTGGCCCAAAGGACAATTTAATAACCCAAGGAAGAGTGATCCTCCACTGATTCACAGCATACCCTATATTTCTGACTTTAACTTCCTAGGGTGACATGGCAAAAGCTGCAGGGACAAACAGCATCAGGATCGCCTGTACATCACACTCTCCTGACACAGCTCCCTCATTTCATACGATAACTGCAGATTCAGGCAATTCACAGGAGCATCAGTGTACTGGCATAAGCCTGAAAGCCTGTTTCATCAGGTAGGCCCCACGGCTGAGGAAGTGTTGATTGGCTGTGCATGTCCAGGGATATGATTTGTGCTCCTCAGTCAAATCCTGGGAATTTTCACTGCTTTTCAATTCAGCTAAAGTCGGAATGAATCATTTAGAGTATTTCACTCTTACTGAATGCACTGCCTCATCTCAACATTAACATGTATTTCTCCTGTCTATGACAAATGCACTTCGTCTTCAAACAGCCTTATTTTTCGATTTATACGCATATTACATATACAGTTTATTATGAACATTCACACAAATATACACATAAATAAATATATATATATAAATATATATATATATAAAGACATCAATTATTCTGTTAATATTGCACAAGTACTTGCAAAATAATAGTCTATAGAAGCATAAAATGCATTTAACTTTGCCAGTTAACAAAGAATGAAACATCAGGAAAAATTTAGTTGGTGGTAGTGATGGGGAACATACGGTCTCGCAGAAATTATTTCACTTCATTAATGAAAAATAAAATAAAAACCCCCTCTTTTGAAGATGCATGCTTTTTTCAGAGTATAGCACACATATAATACGCTCCATGAGGCAGCAGATTAAATCATTCAAAATCACCTAAATTGTTTTTAGACAGAAACATTTTCTGAAAAGTCTTTAAATTATTAAAGCATCAACTAGATCTAAGCATCCCCTTACATTAGGCACCCCAGGTCTGATTCCCAGATCTCATCCGTAAGGACCCAGGCAGGTGGATGAACCCAAGGCAAGAATCTGCAGATTTGGAAAGAACAAGGCGGTGAGTGGGATATCAAAGTGGCTGGAGCAGCAGCTGCTCCAGGGACGACACGCAGCCTTTTACACACAGCACCTGCTACCGTCTGCAGAGGATCCCCTCAATAACCACCAGAGAACAAAAAATCCTATTGTGCCTTTCAAATTTTAACAGAAAGGGAGGGAGTGAGGTGGGAGGAATCAGGTACAGTGAAGGCATGAGAGGAATGTGGACAGTCCTAGCCCAGGAAACAGGAAAACAGAAATCACCAAATCGTAGGGGTTGGAAGGGACCTCTGTGGGTCATTTAGTCCAAACACCCTGCCGAAGCAGGCTCATCTACAGCAGGCTGCACAGGACCGCGTCCAGGTGAGTTTTGAACGTCTCCAGAGAAGGCAACTCCACAACCCCTCTGGGCAGCCTGTTCCAGTGCGCCATCACTCTCAAAGTAAAGCAGTTCTTCCTCATGTTCAGACGGAACTTCCTATGCTTCAGTTTGTGCCCGTTGCCCCTTGTCTTGTTGCTGGGCACCACTGAAAAGAGTCTGGCCCCATCCGCCTGACATTCATCCTTAAGATATTTATAGGCATTTATAAGATCCCCTCTCAGTCTTCTCTTCTTCCGGCTAAACAAGCCCAGCTCCCTCAGCCTTTCCTCACAGGAGAGATGCTCCAGTCCCCTCATCATCCTCGTAGCCCTCCGCTGGACTGTCTCGAGTACTCCCTCGTCTTTCTTGAACTGGAGAGCCCAGAGCTGGATGCAGTACTCCAGATGCAGCCTCCCTAGGGCAGAGTACAGAGGGATAAGAACCTCTCTCAACCTGCTGGCCACACTTCTTAATGCACCTACAGAAGTCCCCTGCTCTGGAGCAGAGCTAACAAGATCAGATTCTGTGCTTCTCTGTGTGCATCTCATCATACAGAAAATATTAACAGTGTATGCAGCGAGGTCAGCCAAGGGGAAGGCTTGTAAAAAGCACAGCAGATTGGGAAATTTAAAAAATAAGCTTGACAAAGCATTAGAAAGATCTTATGCAGTAAAATTTTATGCAGAAACATCCCAAATGACTTAATAAGCCATATTTCCATAGGCTGAGGTCAGAGTTAAGTGTTGATAATTATATGACTACTTTTATGGTAACAGCATAAATTACTGCAATTCCATGTTTAGATCAGTACACTGAATTCACAAATAGGCATTTATTCATTCATAAATACTTGTGATTATAAATGACCTATTTACTCATGAAAGTTTATGAAAAGAAAATCCAATGAGTTCATGTCTAGAAATACTAAGAATATCCGTACATAAATTTTCCTACAAATACTCATCTTGCAAACCCAGAATAAAACTTCTTTGCTGCTCAGAATCATTGGTAGACTATTGCCCACCACGAGAAACACAACTCGGACTATTCTTTTATTTACTCTTGGTGTTCCTTTCGCCACTTTCCAGCTAGAACGACAGGCTGCAACACCAATTTGTTAGAAAATAGCTAAGTTTAACACTAAGACTTAGGTCCACACAAACCTGCTTAGTATGCTTCCTGGCAGAAACTTACTGAGGGTGGAATCTTCCCTTAAAACTTCTCTTTTTTTTTTTGATTCTTCCCTTACCTAACTCCCTCCTCCCCCCTGTCCCCCACTGAACATTTAACAATGCCTGGATTCTTCCTAGAACAAGTAAAGAAAAAGATAACTAAAATTTCAACAGTTGTTATGTGATAAAAGGCAGCACGCTGCTTCTATTTTATTCTTCAGTAAGATTTAAAAATCAGAATCAGAGGAACACCCCCCAACACGTTTTGTTTTGAGATTAATAAGCTCATTATTGCAGTAGCTACTTTCCAAATAAACTCTAGCCGTACGCGTTAGAGAGAACATTAAGCTCCCTGAATGCTTCAGTATGACTGCACCAAGCTGAAATGCACACTTTTACCCCTTTCCTCCTTTCCTTTCTTCTCCCTCCTCTGTCACTGAAGACGTGTTAGAAGTCCAGCAGGGAGGCACAGGACCAGTAAATCCCCAAACCAAGTTGGCTAACAAGGTAAAGAAGCTTAGTTGCAACAACAATTTCGTTACTGGCAGCAAGAGGCCAGTGAATAAATCCAAAATGTACTGGTTTTGGACTGACGTGCTTGATTCTGGGCCCTCATCCTAAAGATGACATAGTACAACTAGAAAAGGTAGACAGAAGGGCAACAAAGGCAATGAAATGGCTTTTGCAAAGAAAAAAAGAAAACACTAAATAGACTAAGATTATTCAGCTGGGAAAAGCGACAGCTGAAAGAGATATAATCAAATCATAAACTGCTATTCACCAACACTTTAGTATAGGTGACTAATCTTCTTCCTATTCACCACTACCAAGGTAAAGATTAGTCACTCACTCTCATAATGCAGAAAATAAGGAGCACTAAATGAAACTATCAAGAAGCAATTTCAAGACACAGCCTAACTGGAATTCTTGTCTTGGCTAAAATCAGTTATTCTTTTATATTTCCTAAACTCCTCTCCAGTTCAGAAAATCCATTAAAAAAGTTGAACTAGAACTTGAACGTTTTGAGTAGATTGTATGTTCTCCTCCATTAAATGTTTTTTAGGGAAAAAAAAAGTCACATAGGCTTCCCTGTTCACTTCTAATCATGCATCATGCCCTGTTCTCTCCCCCTGAAAAGGAAGAACCATGGTTTCCTGAATAAAGCTGGGTATCCAGGGTAATTAAGGACATATAATTAAGTGTATATAAGGCCAAGCTTGATCTAAGAGTAGGAGAGTCACACAATCCTCCTATGTGAATAAATGTAAAAATGTGCAGCAGGAGGCATTAATGAAACATGAGAGGGAACACAGATGCAAATAACTAGGATGAATTGCAGACTAGTATCTTTCCCAGATTACATCCCTTTGGCATTTTCCACAGAAAGAAAAAATAAACTGCATTGTCAAGAGATAAGAAGATGTTAGGACACTTACTGATTTAACTGATGTGTCCCGAAGCCCCTGTCAGCAACAATCCTTGAGCAGGTATGGCCTAGAGACAGATGACCATCAGGATAAATGGAAGAACATGTTTGGCTATACTTTTCAGATGTTAAAATTGAAGAATCAAATATACTTGCATGAAATTAAAAACTGCCAACTGATATTCTACTTTTGTTCAGACAGCTCATCGTGATGAAGTTATGTGCCTTTTCAGTTCATCTGCAATGCCAGCACATTCAGAAAAAAATCTTATTATATAAATACTAAGAAAAATACTGTTCAGATGCAAGAAGAGTGCTACTTATAGTACATCTGCTTTATTTATTGTAACATTCACTCGTGTAAATTAAGCCATGTCTTACGGGAATACAGTTATTTTGGGTTAACACAGAGAGGTGAACATATGCTTTTATTTTTCACACACTTTTGACTGGCTGCCTTCAGAATAAGTGACTTTCTAGCACAAAACATACTCGTTTTCTTGCTTCTTTTGTTTATTTAGTAGAAAGGAGGAATTGGAAAGAGCAAAATAGTGAATGAAGTGTTTTACTTAAAAACCCAGCAAGCTGTTAAATACTGAATATCATTTTTTAAGATATACATACTTTTGTACATGCCACTTTCAGAAGGTATTGCTAATTTGCTTTCATCCCTATGCACCTACCTTTCAGGTTTCTAATTTTTCATGTCTCCCAGGGAAGACTTTAAATAAAAAAATGGGCCTCAGAACAATTGAATAATGGAAATCTAAATCCAAGGCACTGTGCTCATCGCACTCCAACAGCTCTTACTTAATGAAGAAAAATATTTAAAACTAAAATGCTCTGATTGAATGAAGATGACTGAGTCCAGTTTGAGACCTTTTACCTCTGCATAGCATACCCTTTGCCTGAAACTCAGACAGACTTCAGACAATAACAATCTCAAGATTATTTTATGCAATGTTGTCCTCTACCCCAAGGCAATGCAAACACAGAACTCTCTACCTCAGAAAAATCTCATCTCCACGGGTATCTCATGACTAGGCAAAGCCACCCTCCATATTAATCCTAAAGCATCAGCTGTTTACCTGTTTCTTTCAAAGCAAAACAATTACTTTTCCTTCTTCCAGCAAGAAACTAAAACAACACATTCAAATGCACTAACAACCACTGCTTATATGAGGGTGGGCAAAAGCAGCGTGCCAGATCCGTTGTGGATTCATTTCCAAGAAACAATTGACTGGCACTACTCCCTTAGTAATAATAGTATTTTCGATGTAGCTCATGCATGTAAAGCAGTAAGGAAGAGGCCTTAAAAATTTTAGCTTTGCTTGAAACAAATATTAGGGCTTAACAGTTGAAATGAGGAAAAAAATTACTTCAAAATACTGAAAGGCAATATTGTACTAGGGATGATTTTAGAAAGAAAACACAGGAAGGCATCCTATACAGAATCACGTTTTTGAACATTTACCCTTTGTAATTATGTATTTCCTATATCTAAAAATATTCACTTAAATACAATATGTATAACCTGAGTGATTATCTTCAGATTTTAATTCATTCTCAAAAGCCATACGCATCAAGCTCAAAAGTGTTACCAGAAGTATGTTTTTGCATATATATTGCATAAGCTATATGTGCAAATCCATGCTGTTTCCCATTTAACCAATAATAACCACAAATCAGGGACAGTTTCAGCTGTGAGAAGGAAGGCTGACAAGTCAACAGCATCTTCTGTCATCTCAAACTTATGAACCATACTGAATTTACTGGATTTAAAACTGCACCTGCCACACCGGAACTTACAAAACAGTTTTAGAGAAGAACAAAATTTTATCATAATGCTCTCCGTGTTAAGATTTCGTTACAGAAAGAATGTCAGTGCTCTAATTGCCTATTTCCTAATGCATCTAAATGAAAAAAGTAAAATTAGCAAAGCTGAATAGTAGTGATGAGGTGCCTAGCAAAGATCAAGCAAGCATCCACCCCAGCCTAATCCTCTATATTTTTCATTGTGGACATTTTAAAATTCTTGGGGTCTACAGGTTGAGGATACAAGGACTAAGGAACAATTTACAGAGTTCATAGTGTGGCCTGGGATCATGTGATGAGACTTTTGAAACACTACTAGAAAACTGCTACTTTATAAAACTTGATGAAGCATAAGTTGATATGAAGAGATAAAGACCCTGTAAGCATCACGTACATTTAATTTTCTCTCCCAGGTGTCTTCTATGCTTTTGCTGAAAGGGCAATAATTTCCTACACTTTATCTTGAAGCTGATGAGTTTCAAGCTACTCTTTGCACAGAACAGCAGCAGTTCTATTAACACAATTTCTGTACTTCTTTCACTTCCCCTTTATGCAGCAGAGGGGATGAAAAGTGTTCCTACTGAAATTTTATGTACCTTTGGCAAGAAAATTAGTAATCTCAATTGCCATTTCCTTTCATCCTGAATTCAGATCTGCTAAGCCTAAAGATACTTTTCACAATTGGATATTATACCTCTTCTCGCCTAACTTATTATGAAGTAGCAAACACTTAGAAAACTAACTTTTAAGAACAAAATTATTTATTTCCATTTCAAATGCCATAATTGAGTAATACTTTCTTCTGGGAAACTTCTCCATGAAAGGAAGAACAGCGTGCCTTAGCCCCAATGCACAGAAATTATCCCTAAAGATGATTCAGATTACAAGGCAATTAAATAAAAAACATTCAAATTTTAACTATGAAGTCCCTCTGCTCCTCATATGGAGGAAGAAACTTTTCAATACTGCATTTTGATGTTTCTTTAACACGTTCTTTCCTTCAAAGCTGAGAAACACACAGTGTGTATCACTCATACCCAAACTACCCCTGAAAGCAAATACCACAGTTGCTTGATGAAAAGAAACACAGCACTTAACACGCTTTGAGGCTGATATTCTGACCACTGTGGTCTAGAGTAGGAAAGACATGACATGTTCAATAATATGCAGAGCACTGAAGTATTCAAACAAATAGAAAAGATAACTTCAAACAGTACAATCTTTGCTTAGGTGGACTGACTGACTGTATGAGCATCTTACCCCTTATTCACATTATGTGGAATGTAAGATAACAAATGTGATGTCTGCATGGCTTAAACCTCCCAAGAAAGAGCTGATCCTTCCCTATTGTCCTAGTTTGCCTGTAGCATTGCTTTCCTTATATCATGTAAGAAGGCAAGGGTGGATTTTTTTTTAATCTTTTAAAAAGAATGTACTTGAACTCAGGTTTCCAAAATAATACTGATTGGAAAGTAGGCTAAAGAGCCTCTCAGGAGTGCAGCCTTTTCTCAGAACTTGGCTGTGCATTCAGAAACGTTGATATCCAAGTAAAGGACTATCCGACTACATAGGAGTACGAAAATGGATAGTTGGAAATTTGAGTATATTAAACACTATAACTGAACTACAAAAGCCAAAAATTCTTAGCTTACATTAGAATCAACAATCTTTATATGTCATTGTAAAATTATCCAATTAATTTCTCATGCATGGAAATAAAATGCCCCATGAATCTCTTCACTGAAAAGCCTTTTCTAATTTAAATATTTCTAGTGATGTTAACGAGCACATCTATTTATAAATGGGAGCTGATAGCAGTTATCATCCTTGATATGATTTATTATTTGGCATTATGTATTATTTGACTCTACAGAGAGGTCAGCTATTCCAGTTTCTGGAATTAAAGCATGAACTTCTCATCAAATAACATTAAAGAACTTTAATTTCTCCTCATAGCTGCAGGCTACCCTAACAAATGGATTTAGAAGAGTAGAACCTAATTTCAGCCAGATGCCACCGGAAAACAGGATGTAATATAAATTCAGATTATTTACTATTTGCCAATGCTTAATTTTACATGAATGGGGAAGCTTATTGTCAAGACACGGTAGATCTCCCCTCAGCTCATAGCCACTGGGCTCCTGTACTACGGTGGAATAATCAACATCTCTTCTCATCCAGCAAGTTGTAACTTAATTTCCCTTCTGAAAAAGGAGTCTTTAAATTTGAAAACCTTCTTGGCCTGCACAATGGCCAACATTGTGACCAACTGCACTGCTAGTTGCACAGAAAATGAATAAAATTTAGCAGCTTTTTGTGAAATCTGTGAGATTTCAGTCAAAGACAGAAAAGGAAGAACCAATGCATCTAACCAAGTTCACAGGCTGACAAATGGAGAAAGTCCTGAAATCACAAAGAAGTGAAATTGCAAAGACGCATTCATAATTATTGCTCATCACATAACACAAGGTTAAACATGCAGCCAAAAATGAAAGTGTAAGAGGATGGGAGAACATGTGAAATTTCAGGTACAGGGTCTCAAACAGATCCTTCACCTTTCTTCAAAGTAGTATGAAACACCAGCATGGGTCCCAGTTTCCCAGGAGGGGAAGATAACAGAGAAGTTTAATCTTCAGAGCACCTGCAGAAGGTGTGTGCTGGTGAACCACCTGTGCCACAGAGGAAGTCAGCAGCATGAAAAACATCAGAGGTGAGAAGAAAGAGATGGACTGCATCTCCTCCAAGCCCTTGCGGCTTCACAGGCCTGAACCTCCACAGGTACCGAAGGAGAAGCAGGTGAAGTCCAAGATTATCCAGGTGGGAGTCCCATGAGGAAGAGCGATGGAAGCTCATGACTTCTGGCACCAGGTGGTTAAGCAGCTGGAAAGCACGTTTACAGAAAAGAGTCTTGGTGCACACAAGGCTGACCATGACCACGCAGACTGCCCTTACAGCAAAGAAAGCCAGCAGTCTCCTGGGAAGTGATCCTTCCCCTCTACTCAGCACTGGTGAGATACATCTGGAGTTTAGAGCCTACTGCTGGGCTCCCAGTACACGACAGTGGGTCTTTGTTTTGTTTTCCTTAACTGTTATTACAAAGGATTCACATGAACACTGCAGGAGGTAATGCCTGGTTGAAGAGTAACTTGGCAAATGATGAAATTCGAAGTGTTTCAGCTGTAAGAACAAAAGATTGTTAAAAAAGATTCTTTTAAATGCTTTGTTCTTCTCATTGAAGTTTTAATATTATTAACAGTAAATGTTCGAGAAGCTATGGTAGTAAATGTGTTTCCATGCAAGTTTCGACTGAAGGTACTGTGCTGCAATATTGCTAGAAGCAACGTGTCCCATGGCATTATATGTACATGCTTCCTTTACATACATTGCAGTAAGGTCGAAGTGACCTAGATCCAGTGTGCCATTTCACACCTGATCCTAACCAGCTCTGATACTCACAAGAGGAAAGCCCAGTAAAGACAGCAGGGGACAAGCCTAGGTTTCATTTACAAGACAGTGAGAAGAGATGGAGTTACCAGCAGAAAGGCCGGCGAGGTTAAGGCATGGTTGCCTGAGTCTGCTACAGAAATAAATCAGACAAATATGATATTGTGGCAGCAGCTTCCTCTCTGAACAACTGGGAGGAAAACACAGACAGCATTTTGTACAAATAGACAGTATCTGAAACATCTTTGATCTCATAACAAAAATGGATGAATCTCACCTAATTTTATGCATATGTCACTAGACATTCACTGTTGGCTGCCACTGGAGGCAGGTTCTTGATCTGGATACAGCCTTACCCAGCACAGCTGTTATGTATCAATTCAGAACGCATAAACTTTGGATAAAATTTAGGTTACAATTTTGGATAAAAATGCACTCATTGCCAGATCACTGTAACACGAACCCACCTCCTTCCACTACATATCACACCTTCTAGATTCAAAAAGTGTTTCAAGTTAATCTAAAAGATATCTTTGGAGTGCATCTAAAGTCAATCATAAACCTAATCACTCTTTAACCAACCAAAACTGACAAAACTCATTCTGATGGACTGGAATGAGTTTTTGGGGGGTTTTTTTGCAGGTTTGCATTGCCTAGAAAGTTTTTGGTACTGGACAGTACATTTCTTGGACGTAACCCAATTTCTAAATTTGCTTCCTTTTTTTTTAAGCAATTGCTAGATTCATCTTCATTACAAAAAAAAACTAGTTTCATTTCAGAACCCAAGAGACAATCAACCCACAATAGGGTCCAGAAATGCTGGAAGGGGTCTAAATTCTGTCACGGACACAAATCTGACTCCAACATGCCTTTCCACATGGTGAATGAAGTAAAAAATAAATTTCTCTAACATCAATGCTATTTCATTTAGTTTAATGACAAGACACTGTACACAGCAACTGGAGATGAGACTTGATGTCTCTTTTTTTAATTTTACTTATTTGTCTTCTGTGGTCTGGCACAGAAACACAATGTAGCCACTAGGTATAGTTAAGCATTAATACGAAGGCCATAAATTATCTCTCAGCCGTGTGGATTGAAAGTCCATGTATGTGTTCAGAACTGAAGAGAAAAAAACTCTGGGAGTCTGGGTGTATAATTGTAGACTCACATTTTTAAATCATTAAAGCATCTTCCTCGACTGTGTGCTTGTACTGCTATTCCTAAAAATTATCACATTCTCTCAATATTGAAATTTAGTTCCTTAACATTTTATTTCCACAGCATAGGAACTCCTGCATGCCTAGAATATATCCACAAGTTTTTAATATATGACCAATATCTCTATTAGCAGATACTACGAAAACATCTCTCAGACATACTCTTTTCCTATGAATATGGCCTAATTTTGTCCTTATCAGAAAGCATGCAACTAGATTCCTACAATATGAGTTTTTTTAAGGAGTATCCTAATAACCCTAACTGAAAATCAACAGCCCTAGAAAAAACATCTATTCTATTTCAGAGTTACTACACCAGTTTAATAAAAAAATTGTTAACTTTTTTTTTTTTTTAGAGAGAGGAGAAGGAATATGGATTCTACAGGCTAAATTAAAACTCCTCATCAAGGCTACTTCCCTATTTCAAAAATGAAAAGGGCCTACGAATCACAGAACCTATAAGCAGTTTTAGTCCTTAAGTATGCTACTACAATACTGCAAAATTTTACTAGAAGGTATCCAACTACCTTTGTTTAAGATCCTCACCAAGGATCAATTAAAAATAAATTTTAAGTAAGCTAAATTTTAATATAAAATTACTACTTGTTTGAGGTTGATTACAACATTCCTCAGGTGTTTTTCACTCTAACAAATGAGTTTTCAAAAGTCTGTAAGTAACCCCTGCTCTCTGGGCCCCTACTGCAGTGTCTCACCACATTTGCTGTAAAATTTATTTTCCTAACACTTGATCAGAATTTCTCTTCTTGCCATTTCCCTGTTGTCCCAGATCCATTTTTTATGCACGTCTGAGAAGAGTCTGCTCTGCTTTCTTCAAAACCTCCCATTAGGTAGGGGAAGACACTCACTGGGCACCCCCTGACTGCCCTTAGCCTTCTCCTCTGCATGCCAAAGGCACACAGTTCCCCAGGTCCCTCCTCACACCCCATGTCCCCAGGTCCCTCCTCACACCCTCACGCCCAGAAAGTCTCTGGGCTCTGTCCAGTTTGTCTTTCTCATATTGGGGCACCAAAACCGGACACAGGAAGCCCAAATGTGCTCTGACACACACTGCAGCACTGCTAACCACTTCTAGCTGCAACAGTACTGTTTGACACTGTTGAAAAATCAGCTTCCCTTCAGATAGCTGGCTATGATTGGAACCCACCATTAAGTAAAAGAAAACCTGTTATAACTGATGTATATTAACAGGAGTAATTTGATAGAGTGAGCGAGGAGACTGGGAATGATGCCAGCAGTTGATTTCGAGAAAAATAAATCATGTATATAAAGGAGTGATAAACACAAAGACTCTTCCTCAAGCACACCTGCCAAACTGAATTTATGCAAGTAGCATTTGTCAAAGAAAAAAAGAAGAACAACAATAAACACAAAGTGCAGGAGAATCAATGTGATTTACAGAGGCAGTCAGCATTAGCCTCCCCCAGGTACAAGAGCCCTGATTGTTAGAGTAGAATTCCTACGGCTTCAAATTGCTTTCTGGAGCAGAGACCTTGGAGAGTGCTGGTGACGGAGCAGAAGACCTTCAGATGTATAACAAAGCCAAAAAGCATTTCAAATGCTCAGCAGCTTCCGTGGTTTTACTAGACATTGTTTGTAACGTGTTTTACCAGCATTTGGGATATATGATTCAAATGCTGCATAACTAAGCAACAATTCTTTGTCACGTGCTCAGTACCTTTGAGCACATCACAATACCCTAAGAACAGGTGGCATTTAGGCAATGTTTTAAGAAATACTGCAGCTCGCAGAGACACGAAATGAGGTTCACCTATACAATAAATAATCTCAAGAGCAAGGAATTAACTTTCTCTGAATAGATACAACAACCCAAAGCAGAAGGTAAGGGCAGCAGAGCCATAAAAGGATTTCAAAAAGAGCAGTTCCTGGATAGCAATGACACATCAGTACACTGGTACTCTGTTTACAGTTTTTCAGTAGTATTATTTGATTATGTTTCATTTTTCGGAAATATTTCTTGGTTTTTCTTTCTTGTTTTTAAAATAGTATGATTTTCTGGGTTCAGTTAATTCCAGAGATTTTCAGAAACTAAACTACTAACAATTCACATCAATGATGTATCGAGTATTTTAAAAATATCTTGCCGATATAGTAAATTTCTTTGTCTGAGAACCTGCTACTTATTCTTGGAATTTCAAAGTACAGTTTTCTACTGTCATAGACAAAGCAATTCTAACAGCATCAGTTCTTCTTACACTTAAAAAAAGTTACTGAGGACAGAAATAAATCTTTTCTTTCAGGAAACCAAACCTTGCTAGGTGCAGCAAGTGTTGAAAATTTTTAAACATTTAGTGTTCATCAATTAAAATCTTAAACAATTAGCATCACTGAGATACCAAAAAAAAAAAAAAGCCACTGGAAAAATATTTTCCTGACATTTCAAATATGAATGCATGCAAGTCACTGACACTGATTGCTCCTCAATTTGTGAGCTCTGGGATTTTTCAAAAAAAATAAAAGGGATACTTCTGCTTCTCATTTCACTGCCTGCATGTCTTTCACTTTAATGCTTTAATAATTATGGTAAAAAAAAATAGTATTAGTTCTCATGGTTCAAAATATACATAGTTTTCAACAGATCAGCTTCAATATGCCCCCTGAGAGTTAGTCTGAATTTCTTATTCCTCATTGTCAGATACATTTGATAAGGTTTTTAGCCATTTATGTTCCCAGAACAAACGACAGCTTGAAACACAGCATACGGTTTTCAGACAGATTCTATTAATACAGCTTCACAGGATGTTGGTATGCAGCACTAAACTGGGTAATTTCAGTACAAAGCAGAATGCAGCAGGTCAGCACAAAAAAATTCTGTGTTAAAAATAAGCATTTTTACACATAAAACTCAAGAACATACTGCAACATAAAACAACCGTGAATGGGGCAGAATACAAAATTCTGAATTTTCAACTGATGTATTTCTTCCCTTACATTTTCCACTAGAAATATGTTCTATCCTTTCTTTAGCCAGAGACTCTCACCAAAGGTCAGGTTCTCCCACGCCAATGTGATTCTCTGACTCAGTATGTTCTGTCCTGAAAAGCACATGCTTTATTTTCAGCTGACAGAAGCCAAAATGTGAAATGCAGAGTTTTCCAGGTAATTTGCCTTCTAAAACTTTTTGGCGTTTCATGGCAACTACAATATTACCCCATTTTCACCTTTGATAGCCTCCCTTGGTAGATGCTAATTTGGAGGCAGAAAGTTTATTCTGCCTTGGAATCTTCATGTTTTGGCACTTCTGATTTATCATTTTCTGTCATTCCCAATTTACTGATATTGAAACACTCAAGAAAAAGAGACTTACGTCATGAATGTATAAAACCTGCAGTACAGACTCTTAAAATTTATTTCAGTAATATTGGTGGATCTGGTATTTCCACTGAATTCTCTTAAACCTCTAACCCAGCAACACCTAATTTGGAGAGCTTCCACAGTTAACCCTACCACTTAGAACAGTCTGTACGCAATGGCACTTAAGCTTAAATTACTTTTAAAGATCTTTAGGAAAACTATTACACATATTCCTAGATCTCACAGCATGTAAATACCTAAATTTTATTTTAATATCTGGTTTCCAAAGCTTTATAAACAAGTTCTGTCACATTTATCTTAAACTTTGGACAATTGACAATGACAGAAAAATGATAAGAGAATACACACACATTCCTGAGGAAGGCTAAGAGCTACCAGTCTAACTTCAGAGGCAGTATTTGGTCTTATAGAAATGCCAGAAAGGTTTTTTATTACCTGAACTTAGACAAGGAACCATTAAATGCTATTACTGTCTGCTTTCCTTGAAATAAATTGCATATTTATAGCCAGTATCTGAGAAACCTAAACTTATTTAGCTAATGCAGAAAATGTTAGCTTCAGTATTATTCTGCTTTTTTTAAAGTTCTCCAACATTGTCCCCATAATAATATTTTAAGAAAGTGTTTGTAAATAAAATAAACCCCTTTAAAATAAATACATTGTGTTCTGATTCTGTTCCCTGTTTTCACTGAAGAAAACCATGAGTCACGACAGCAAAACCCTTAACACTGGTGTCTCAAAAGCACTGAGAAGTCAGAACAAAGGAGTTCAGTGTGTAGAAACTCATGATTCATCACCTGTAAGACTTTCACAATTCATCCCATTGGTACAGGAAGGAGTCAAGAGACTTTAGACTTCCCTCCACCAGCAGAACGCCTATGGAAACAATATTACTGCATTTCACTGATGTGATTTGTTTTCCATATTAGATTCTTCAAACTCATACTCAAAGTACTGTGCCCCCATAAAAGAATCCATATATTTAGACAAAAGAAGACAACTTCATAATTGTCTTGTTTGATAATTATCTGACTTCTCTAGGGAGACAAACTAAGGGTCATTTCACAGGACGTCAGCTAACCTAAAGAATACAGACACATGAAAATGTAGGGTTGTGGATTAGACTTTTTCAGACATGAGAGGTGCAAGTTTTATTTTTAAGTGGAACCAACTGTCTTGTATAAGCACATCTGCCCCATTTACACTTGGGCTAAAATGTGACTCCTTCAGAGCAGTCTGGTTAGATGATTCTCATCAGTAGGTAAAGAAGAAACATGTGGCTCACTTTCCCTTCATCCCCTAGCCTATGGTGATAAGCCCTTTTCAGTAATATCTGTTAGCTGACCCACTGTCACACTGTAAATACAGGTTTAATGTACAACTGTATGCAAAGTTGTCCTATAATAACAGAGCTACTCCCAACCCAGACATGCCCCATTTTAATGAAAGGATGGTTTCACTGGAAGGCTTTCAGAGAATGATAATTTTAACAATATGTCTTATCTGCACTAGGACACTATCTTTAAATGGTTGTATTCATTTGAGAAGGAAAATTCTGGTCTTCTTAATGAAAAAAATGAGGGAACCAAACATAGGGCTAGAGATACAGTAGGAGGAAAACAATTCACAACTTGTATACATTGAGGATGGTGAAAAAAGATTCAAGCTTCATCACACGTGTAGAAACCCTGGTTACCAAGGATAGGTAGAAAAAACCCCACAACATCCTAAGAGTTTGTAATCAGCATCAAGAAAACAAATGAAATCTAATGCTTGAGAAAGTTAAAACTTCAAGCGTATACATGAATATAAAAACCAGGAACCAGTATTCCAAGAAACACTGCTTTTGTTCCTGTGATACCATTATCTACTCTGAAGTTCAAGGATCCTTTCAACAAAGGTGTTCTATATCAAATCAAGTTAGCGTAAGAACCATACAAGATTTCCCAGCTACTCAATGCAAATTTCCTGTTCGTTCCTATGCCACCTCTAATCTCTCTTTTCGAAGGCCTCTGGTTCTCCTTCCCCACAAAGTCATAACAGCGTCTACATATGTCAGTATATAAAGAGAAACTAAGCCTACATTTACACAAGACACACTTAAGATTACTTCCACTAGAGACCTAGTAATTTAATTTTCATTTAACACAGTTGTGAAAAGGCTGCATCTGAAAATAAGTTACAAAAAAACCCATAAGGAAGATTAAGATGCTGAAAGTCACCATGAATGAAGACATGCACATAAACCCATCATCAAGACTTTTAATCCCTCTAGGATATTAAAAAAATAGGGCTACTTAGGATTAGAAAATGTCAGGCTAATGTAAGTATGACACCTGAAGGTTTGATTATGACTGCAAGGCTTTCTCTGTGCCATCCACATATGGCACAAAAGACTCTTATTCCAGGACATAAGTCTTCTCAAAATCCTAGAAACACCACTCGCATACTAAACTTTCCAATACAGCAGGAAGCACTGCTGCTCTGGATCCATTTTCTCTACAGAAGAGCACCCACAATTATCACACTTCAACTCATTTGCAGTTTCAGATAAACTAAAGAGTAAAATCAAAGAAATTTCATGAAGTTCTAACCTTAAGCTTCATTTATTAGAATGGAAACAGTGCGACAAAAAAATAGGTAAATGTAATCTTCACCTATGTTTTTGTAGCATTAAGACTCCCAGCTTTCTTGTATCAAAGGTCCAGAAGACACAGCCTGGTCACCAGATCTATGATTTTGTCTGCATAACTAGCAGCTTTTTCTGAATCTTCTGCTCAAGCTACCTTGAAAGCTAGTGACGCGCTCCCCACACTCTGCTGTCCTGCCTTCAAGCATTTCTAGTCTCTGTGTGCTCAGTTTTCTGTTCTTTACTCTGCTTTTGTCTTGGACCCCTGCTTTTGAGCCAATATTAATATGGCTTTTTAGATCTACTTTTTTTTATATAGCCAATGGGGGGGGGGGGCGCTTCCTGTTTAATGAAAACATAACTTTGATGATGCATATCTCCCCAGTCTATTGCCTTTGAAGTTGGGTTGCAAGCTGGAAAATGGTACAGAGAGTTTTTGAGCTCTTTTCTTATCACCCTACCTCTATCATGTTTTTCAATTGCTTTACAGTTGGCTCTCAAACTAACTTGAAAGATCTCCTGACTGCTAAGAATTCTTTAAGACTGTTATACAACAAATTACTCATCATATGAAATATGCATTGCATATGCTTTGTATTGTCACTCTGTAGCCTTGTGACTACAGTATCACCATTGCTAGTAATAGATTTCATACTGACTCTGAAAGGCCTCGGGACCAGTCAGGCTTTGCTTGAGTATTTCTTGGCTTGCATAGAGATTTTAGCTGGTTTAGCTGTAAAAGGCTAGATGCCTACTGTCTATTTTGTTTTCCTTTTAATTATCTGTATAGAATCACATGGTATAACCATGATTTTTACATACCTACTAGTAACAAGCAGTTAGACTGCACAGAATTAAATACTTATGACCCTGCCATAATGATGCCATGTGCCAAAAAAAAAAAAAAGCACGGTGTGACAACAGCAGCCTCAAAACCAGGGACACAGGATGAAGATGAAGTGCAGACGAGTATGCGCACTAATACGCTAAGAGGGGGTAGAGGATGACACTAGAGATCCCACAGCTATAAGCCAAGCACCTTAAGGACCACATATCCTGTGGTGACAGAAGCTGAGCATAACACCAAGGAAAGGAGGAGAAAGGAGTAAGAGTGTCTATAAGAATTTTAACAGTATTGTTAAGAATATATATTGATTGTGCTGGCCTGCTACAGACCTCAAAGTTTCTTTCTCCTACTGCACTGCACACTCAGTTTTGTTGATTTTGAATGGGCTAACTGCAAAGACAACACTTTTTGAAGAGTTTGTGTGAAGCCCTTATCTTTGTATCTGGTTCCAAAATCTTTAAAACTGGGGAAGAACTACGTACTGCTTCTGAAAGCTGTAAATTTGTCAGGCTTTGAATAAAACTGGCAGCTGGACTGGTAAGTTAACAGCATAAAATTAACCACAATTCAGGTTCTCAGTTGCAAAGGCTAGAGCAGACACAGTCCTGCATCTGGGGAGGAACAACCCCAGGCAGGCACCAGTACAGGCTTGGGGTGGACCAGCTGGAGACCAGCTCTGTGGAGAGGGACCTGGGTGTCCTGGTGGACGACAGGTTGACCATGAGCCAGCAGTGTGCCCTGGCTGCCAAGAAAGCTAATGGGATCCTGGGATGCATTAGGAGGAGTGTGGCCAGCAGGTCGAGGGAGGTTCTCCTTCCTTTCTACTCTGCCCTAGTGAGGCCCCATCTGGAGTACTGTGTCCTGTTCTGGCCTCCCCAGTTCAAGAAAGATGAGGAGCTACTGGAGAGAGTCCAGCGGAGGGCTACGAGGCTGATGAGGGGACTGGAGCATCTCTCCTATGAGGAAAGGCTGAGGGAGCTGGGCTTGTTCAGCCTGAAGAAGAGAAGCATGCGAGGGGACCTATTAAAGGCTTATAAATATCTTACAGGTGGGTGTCAAGAGGATGGGGCCAAACTCTTTTCAGTGGTGCCCAGTGACAGGACAAGGGGCAATGGGCACAAACTGAAGCATAGGAATTTCCGTCTGAACATGAGGAAGAACTTCTTCCCTCTGAGTGTGACAGAGCCCTGAAACAGGCTGCCCAGGGAGGCTGTGGATTCTTCTTCTCTGGAGATATTCAAGACCCGCCTGGATACTGTCCTGTGCAGCCTGCTGTAGGTGACCCTGCTTCAGCAGGGGGTTGGACTAGATGATCCCCAGAGGTCCCTTCCAACCCCAAACATTCTGTGATTCTGTGATTGTGTGAATCACGCTAAAACTCTCCCCAAATTGTTGCATTGTGTGGGGAAGAAAAGAGGACTGGAGTGAAAATTAATTTTGAGGCTGTCAATCACCATATCAAATGCTAGCTCGCCAATGCCAAGTTTAAGGCTATATTTTGTAAAAGAATTTCACAAATCATCTGACAGCTACACAGCTAAGGAAGAGGCCCTTTCCCAGCTAAGAACTACCCTGCAGTTACAATCTAAACATAAGTGTGATTCTTCAGAAAGGAAAAGATTATGTGAAAAAGCACAGTCTGGCATACTAGGACTGGGATATTTCCCTATTTAAAACACATCTAAAAGATGGCAGAGCACATCCTTGCCAGAAAAGGCAGAAAGACTTACTCTTTTACTACTGTGTAAGACAGAATAACAATCACTAACAAAGGACTCACCCAGAATGGCTACTACCAGTCAAAGTATATACAGCCATACAAAATGAGTAGTCCTATGAACAACCAGGAATTCAGTCCCATCGACAGATTAGATAATGGAAACTATAATAATAAGGGACTATCTCAGGAGACGTACCCCACCAACCGATGGGTCCAAAGCTGTTTCAAGACACAGAAAAACAGTAACAATTGAAGCAGGGTCTCTGTCCCTCACCATCTGTGCATTTCAAATTACTCTACAAGGTGGTCAAGAGTTTGCAGATAACACCTACCTCCATACAAAGCAAGCAAACTTACCTTCAGTGTGCTACTACTGGCAATCTAAGCCAACTTGCTCTTTAAGAAGCAAAGAATAGCCTAATGAAAAGGCTGGGAGTATCCTCTGGAGTGTCAAAATAGGTCACTTTCTTCCCTGTATAAACCTTAGGCTATAATTCAGAGAGGTTCTTGGGCAGGCTCCTGCAGCTAGGAATAATGTCTGTGAACATGAGGCCAGTATGACCTCTGTCAGTCTTGAAATCAGGCATATGAAACCGGGCAGGGGCTAAAATATGGTGCAATAAGCATTATTTTTCATCAGCATAGCTGCAGGAGACCATGTATGCACAGGAAAGTACGTTACAATACAGACACACATAGGTAAGGCAGCAGCTACAGATTGTCACCAAGAGCAGAACAACCTGTTCATGTGAAATTCCAGGATTTACGGGGACGCATACACTTCCCCCCAAGCGTGAGGGAGAACTGAAGCTAAACACTGTTATCACTGTTCATTAAGGAGCTGGACAAAACTGCACTTAAGATTAAGGAAAATGAAAAATCCCATCGTCTCTCCTTCAGGGTATTCTTCCTCACAGCTACTGCTGCAACTGCAGTTCACATGGATATACCCAATCCAGCTTGAAGTAAAGTTGCTAACAAGATCTCCACGGTAACACACAGCTCAGCCTTTGCAAACCATCTCCATGATTAACAAATTGGTTACATAAAACTTGGGTAGGTTTTGCACTGCACTGCTCTTGGTGCTGGTGTGGCGATGCTGATTTGCAGAGCCCAAACCACAGTCAGTGCAAGCCAAGATGATTTTTAAATACTTGTCAGAATAAAACGAGGAGAATTTAGATGATGTTGCATTTTACCCCATAAGGAAACAACATGTAAATGTATCTTTGAATGACTTTTTTTTTTTTTTTGGTGATGCCATTGCTCAGCTGGTGAGGCTGCAGATACAAGCTGTGGGAAACAATGAAGTCTTGCCCCACTGTGTGTTTTCCCACTGCTTGCAGATTGTATCAGAAATCAATCCAAGATTGGTGTCTGCCTTTCAGTTATTCAAACTGCTATTTCCAGCTAAAATTTCTTTTCTCTGTATTATAAATGCAGTAACCAGATGTTGCAGATGTGGCAGCCTCACATGTTACCAGACCTTTCAGTTCCCTGCTGCATTGCCCACGTTTTGGGTATTTGCAAGCTCTCCTAACCTTCCTCCTACGCTATGAGACCTCACACAAAAGAAACCATTGCCTGGCCCCAGCAGTGAGCTTCAGCTTCAGCTGGAGTATAACATCACAGAAAAAGCAATAAACTGTAACGCTTCACTGTCCTGGAGGCTTTGCTGCACTCAGAGGACAAAAGATGTGTTTTTCCAGATACAGACATGTTGTAACTGCTGTTCCTCTCTAATTGTGTCATTTGCTTAACACACATAGTTCTCACATGAGCCAACACATCAGTCTCCTCTGTCGGCTGGAAAAGGTGTGAGTGCTGTAGTCTGGATAAGTATCTAAAAGTATCACTAATAAACAGTAATGGTTTATGATAATTTATACAGATACAGACCCTCTTGTGAAAAAGAGCTGTTTAACTTGTATGCAATGAGTAGCTTAATGATAATTCCAAAATCACTTTAGAACGTAGTATTTTCCAAATAAGAATTTTAACAGTTATACTGGAACCATCCCTTGAAAAAAGACTGGTTTGGCTCTCCTCAGAAGACTGTGCGTGCTGTAGATGGACAGAAATATCCCCCACTTTAAAGACAGTACATACCTGACTAGAGGGTCATAGAAAACATATATAACTTTCTAAGGAGAAGCTACTTATGGGATTTTTTTACACTGAAAAGCTACATTTCTTGCCTTCTTGTCTAGCAAAACCAATACAATTTGTTTCAAACACCCATGAGAGTAATTCAGTCTGCCACAATTTCTTAAGGATATTTACATCAAGCATTATTACCCCTTATGCCTTCTTTCAATGACGGCTACATTTTTTTAGGGTAATACGACAGAACCTATAGTGAAAGAACTGAGATTTGAAAGCAATCAGTACAGCCACAGCTTGTCAGTTAGCTGGTCTTTAGAAAATCAGTAATCTGAAATTATTTTAACTTTCACATTTCACCTTTACATGGAAAACTATGATTTTAGAGAAAAAAATCTTAGTTATTAATACATGACAGGTTGACTGCATTATAGATAAGTACAATTTCAGAATCAGATGAACCTCCTTCAAGGAAGTTTGAAGAATATAAAAAAAGAGGATGAAAACAATGTTCAAAATTGAACTGTCTGCCTAGCTAAATCTACTCATCTTTTTTTTTGTACAAAGGCAAGCATGCTTATTGTTTTGTACTATCAACAGTACTCATTAACTAATCTGCAAGATTTGTTGTCAGTAATTGTGCTTGGTTTCAGAGCTGAATGAAATTTGGAATTTTCCCTTTTTCTGAAATAAAAGTTGTGAAAAACTTTTCAGTCCATCTCAGAAAAACTGCAGTTCTTCTAGTTTTTGGTAAACTAATTTATGTATTTTTGTAAGACTATCAAGCCATTGTAGTTCGACAGTTCTAACACAAGAGAGAGTAAAGGCATGAAGCTGAAAAACTAGAGCCAGACCTCTTTAACTACCTGGCTGGGAGCCTAGAAACTCTTCAGCTTAATTGTAGGCTTTTTGGCCTGATCCTAACAGTCCACAGGATAAGAATGCAAACTGCTACAGTAGAGGATATCAGACAGCTCTTCCTCAGGTACCACCATCGACATCAAGTTGCTAAATGTGCTGGTGCCAGCTTCCACTTTGTGTTAAAATAACTTCTGAAGCATCACATATATATTACATACATTTGGGATACAAGGATATTGGTTGTACAGAAAACTATTTTCCATCAGAAAAACCTACAGTCTATATCTACGGTTATATTTTCAACTCCAGAGTGAAAGTCACATGTAAACTAACTATTTTAACAACCAACTGGATCCTTACTTTAGCAGATCAATTAGCCGTGAAACATCAGACTTCTGCAGCTGAATATACATGTAATCATGCAGTTGTATTCATGACTTCTCTGTGGGCATAAGAACTCTGAGGTGTTTGATGCCTGGCCTGTAATTTCTTATTCTGGTCTGGTTTGGGTTTTTTTTTTCATCATTGACACAAAACATCAGGAATTTCACCTTCAAAAAATTCTCAGCGTGAACTGAAGTGACAAAATAAAGAATATAACAGCTGGCTTGGTAAGTAGCAGTTACTGCCAAAAATGGTGGACAACCATATATAACGCACAATTTATTTCTGCTGAGAAAAGTCTGACCCTGTGTCTTGCCTCTCATGAATTATAACTTAATCTTTCTTGACTGAAAATAAATAATATAGCAAGATACAGCTGTCTACCGCACTTTGCTGTATTTTCTTTTGTTCCCCTTCTGTAAGGCTGCCACTGCAAACACATTATTAGTAGCAGACAAGTGGCAGTACACAGAAATCCAAGGAATATGGAAGAATGAAGAACTGTATTTCCTAGCAGGAGTACGCAATCCCAGATCACTATAGGTGAGTATGTTCATTCTGCTGAGTTGGCTGAAGCTTGCAGTATGGTTAGGGCAGTGTTCTACAGCACACTAGAAACTTGCTACTTGGCCATTTTAGGTAGCATGACAGTAACAGATGAGATTGTTAGCATGTCTGGAAATTGATTCAGAAGCATAGAGCATGTTTAAGAAGAAGAAAAACCAACAAGGCATCATTTTACACTACCCTAATCTCTGGACAGAAGCGAAGAAAAAGAGCACCGTCCAGCAGTGACTTGCAGTCAGCCCTATCAGTGGGGAGCCGTTACAGAAGAGGATTTTCTTGAGCCACAGATAGAACTGTCTGGACTGTGGGACTTGGTTTTAATCATATAATGACATCTTTTCAAAAAGAATATGGCAGTGCACAATGCATATCCAGCATCTTCCTGGCAATTTTTGATACAAAAGACTGAAAGTAAAAGCTAGAATTTAACTGTGAATAAAAAGGAAGAGCTAGTCAAAACATAAATGGCAATTCACACAACAGGGAAGATGTTATTCTTAGGAAAAGAAATAACCTCATCTGAGAAACCTGACTGAACTTCGAAACTAAATCCATTTAGAGCAGGAGGTTAGACTAAATGGCTTCCACAGGCCTTTGAGACATTTTGTTTGGGTTTTTTTTTCCACTTTTTTTTTTTGTTTGTTTGAGGGTTTGGGGTTTTTCTGGGGAGAAAGGGGGAGTTAAGCATAAATACAATCATATTCAACAAGTAAACTTCTATAAACTCTCAGAATTGATAAGCAAGATCCCATGGGAACAATGGATTAAGGAAAAAAATATTCTTGATTTCTTAAAAAATATAAAAGGTACAAAATCAATCTATTCCAATGCAAGGAAACAATTTGTAAAGGTAAATCAAATGGACTAGAACACGATTCCTTTATTCAGCTGAAACTCAAAAAAACCCTGTTAAAATGTGAACAATAAATCAAATGATTAAGGATATGTATGAAAGCTATAGCAATAGATGTGTATGGATAAAACTATAAAGGCCAAAGATTTAAAAAAAAAAAAAAATCCACAACTGCTGTGTAGGATACAGCAAATAGAATGAAAAAATAATTCCTGGAGAACACTAACATATAGAAGAGCAAGGAAATAGTTCAACTAGTAGTCAATAGCAAAAAAACATTAGAAACCTGACCCTGAGAAGGCTAACATACTTGATTCTCTATAAATGTAATGAAACAACAAAAAAACCACAACCAAGGAGTAAGACTCCAGTGTAGACTAGCTGGAGACTCTGGAGTCTACTTGGCTAAACTACAGGTTTTCGAGTTACCTGGGCTTGACAAATAATCACTCTAGAACACGCAAGGAATTGCCTGCACTAATGACACAAACCTTTAACAATTGTTTTGAAAATTTGTGACTCAAGACGACTAGAAGGAAACTAAATGAATACCTACCTTTAAAAAAGTACAGAACAGCAAACCAAGGAATTACTGAAATTCCTTCAATTCCTAAAAAAGTGCTGTAAGAAACAGTCAAACAAACTACTTGTAAACACAGACAAAACAACAGGGAGATGGGTAATAGCCAATGCTGGCTTGTCAAGAACAAACCACGTCAGAACAAATCTAATTTGCTTTTGTGACAGGGTACCAGGTATAATGGATGGGAAAGACGCAAGGATGCAGTAACTCTTGGCTTTTTCCTCATGTGTCATCCTCCTAAGCCAGCTAGGAAAATACAGCTTGCCACAGATAAGTTATTTTACTGTTTTTCCTCCCATGTGCTTATTTGGGACTAGACTAATAAAGGAACACAAAACCAAACCTTTCGTTAACGAAGGAAGAAGGAGACTAGAATATCTCAGAAAAAGAAAACGCCAGATAATGTCTATTGCATGACACTGCAAATACACCCAGTGGTACAGATGATGTGCATGATTTTTTCCTGCACAATGCATCAAGGGTGCGAATACGCACTTGATACTGATCCTGCAAGCCCCTGAGTTACACCTGTGCTCTTCTATCCATTTTTCTACATCTTCAGTGCAGGCCTCCCATTTCAGAGGCTGGAGCCCAAAGTAAGAGGATTAAGACATGAAGGCTTCTCCATGTCAGAAATACCCACCACAATCCTAGCACTTTACAAAATCCTTTCCGCTCACCTCTGCTGCCCCACAAGCTGAAGTGTAGAATAAGCCTGAATACCAGACAGACCTGGGAATATTACCCCAAAGCATGCTGTCAAAGGAAAGCTTGCCTGCAGGTATTTGCAGACTCCAAACCATCTTGTACAGAGATCCCACTACAACCCCAGCAAAGCTCACTGGAACACAGTACCAAAATAGCACCTGCCAAGAGGTCATTGTTGAACTGGAAAAAATGACGAAATGAGACTGTTCCGGTATGTGGCTTAGGTGTGCTACCATTCAGCTTTCTTACTAACAATTTAGAGCAAGGGAGAGTATCCTTTTTAAATCTGCAGAAATTGGACACTAGGTTATTTTGCAGAAGAGGATTAGAATTTGACTCACAAACTTGAGATGTGATCTGAAACAGATAGGATGCAAGCCAACTATGTGCTGCCTCTAGATAAGAATATAATCAGCTGGACAAATACAAGATGGGGAAGAACCAGCTAAATCTGAAGAAAGGATCTTGGATCCACAGTAAATCATGTATTAGTCATCAAAGCGGTTTTTACAAAAACAAACGGACAACCCACAACCAAAAAAGCCCAAACCTTTCCAAAATCCCCAACACATCAGAAAAACGTTACAACAAAAAAGTGTCTCCACTAACATTGCAAAAGACTTCATCAAAGCTACAGCAAGTCAATGGATTCAACTTTTTTTAAAAATCTTTCCCACTTTCTAATGCTAGCCAGGTGACAAACACCTATAAAAAGGTACTTGTTTGTAAAGTAATGAAGCTCCACCTTCACAGGACACCCCCTACAAGCACATCCCCCCCCCAAAAAAATTGCCTTGCAATTATAATACAATGAAGTGGACTGTAGATTTAGGAAAAGGATAAACATTTGTATTTCACGGAAGCTGTCCTTGGACCGAAAGTATGACTGAATGCAGTGCAGAGTTACTAGAAAATTTATGCAGCAATATGGTACCTCTTTATCTATGAAAAGTATGTATAAATGTTTAAAATTTCTAATTCCAGAATAAGATACAGAAGATGCATCTGGCAATCTCCAGATATTTACAGAAGCATTACCCTCAGTTACCTCACAGCTTAACCAACTTTTAGGTGCAACATGCTTTCATTGGTGCTTAAAGATACTACAGCATTAAATAACACAAGAAATTTTGACATATAACCATGTTACATATGCAGAAGATTATTCTTTGCTGTATATTCACTATTTCTCATACTTAGGAAGCCATACTGACTATAATAGATCCCTAGGATACTGTAATATTCTATCTTTTGCTGAGATTACCTTACCCTGACAGACAGCTTAAAGAGTTAAGACGATTTCTGTATTAATCCTCAGAAATTCTTGTTTCCTGAAAACACCTCACAGACACTTGAATCCTGTTGTAAAGTTCAAGCCAAGAGAAATATTAACATTTTATCGTGTCTGACCTGGCTAAGTGCAGATTTACATTGTCTATATGCAGAGGGCTTTAGAAGATTTGCTGAAAAAAAAAAATAATTTCAGAACAATCCAGGAGACTCTTGGCTAAATTCAGAGACTGTAAGAGATGGAGCACCAGATGCAAAGCAGGGCCGATGGGTAGAAAGAGCTTACTTAGATGGTCACAGGATATACATGATCACAGCAGCACAGCTGAAAGGGTTCATAAAATCATAGAATCATCGTAGAATCATAGGTTGGAAAAGACCTCTAAGATCATCAAGCCCGCTCATCAACCCAACATCACCATGCCTGCTAAACCATGTCTCGAAGTGCCACATCTACAGGTTTTTTTAACACCTCCAGGGATGGGGACTCCACCACTTCCGTGGGCAGCCTGTTCCAATGCCTGATCACTCTTGCAGTAAAGAAATTTCTCCCAATACCCAATCTAAACCTCTCCTGACGCAACTTGAGGCCATTGCCTCTCATCCTATCACTAATTACCTGAGAGAAGAGACCGACACCCACCTCACTACAACCTCCTTTCAGGTAGTTGTAGAGAGCAATAAGGTTCCCCCCTCAGCCTCCTCTTCTCCAGACTAAACAGTCCCAGCTCCCTCAGATGCTCCTCGTAAGACTTCTTCTCTAGACCCTTCACCACTGTCATTCCTCTTCTCTGGACACCCTCCAGCACCTCAATGTCCTTCTTGTAGTGAGAAGCCCTAAAGCGAACACAGTATTCGAGGTGTAGCCTCACCAGTGCCCAGTACAGGGGTATGATGATCTCCCTACTCCTGCTGGCCACACTATTCCTAACACAAGCCAGTATGCCACTGGCCTTCTTGGCCACCTGGGCACACTGCTGGCTCATGTTCAGCTGGCTGTCGACCAGCACCCCCAGGTCCTATTCCACCGGGCATCTTTCCAGCCACTCCTTCCCAAGCCTGTAGTGTTGCATGGGGTTGTTGTGACTGAAGTGCAGGACCCGACATTTGGCCTTGTTGAAACTCACACATTTTGCAGTGAAAAGACAGAATTGTGCTGCACAGACCGAAACAGTAAAATAAAACCTATTTTTCATTTGGCTGACTGTTTTTATTTGAAACAAAAGAGGACAGGAGCCTTCCTTCAAGCATGGGAGTGCCATGAGCTGCTGTGTAGCTGGCATACTCCCACAGCATCAAAAACACTGCCCAAGTCATATTATGCTGTGTTCAGACAATGGTTTAGCAGCCACAGCAAAGAATTTTTGCCACTGAGTAGCCTCACACAGAGCGCAATCACTGTGCTTCATCCAACGCTTCTGTTCACACAGAGAAGCAAGGGGTCTGATGCCAGAATTGATTAACACAGACCAGCAGCAAGTCTGTATTGTGGGTTCCTCCTTTCGGAACTCAACGTGAGCTTCTGAGACCACACCTGAAATTCAATTATCTGTTCTTGATGCTGATGTTGTGCTTACAGGAAGCAGGGCATAACATTTTAGGTGCTGCTACTTCTCTCAGTCCCTGGCCCAAACCCAGAACCTCAAAGGAAACAACCCAAGATTTTGTACAAAAGAAACTAATTTTACTTAGGCATTTGCATCAGCTATAATTGTTTGAATAAAAGAAGTGAATGGATGGAAAAGCACATTCTCATGTCAGCATCTCACAAACAGAACACTGTTTCCTTGCCTGTCTGTATACACAACCTCCACAAGGACATTAGAAGAACATTACATTGTCAAAGCCAGGAAAGACTGACATCCTTAAAAAAACAAATCCATATAACTTCTGAGATTGTTAGGGAGAACAAGAATTATTCCCACAACAGAGACACAGCTATCAAACTTAAAAACTAAAATCATGCTTATGTAAGGAATTTTTAAAATTTCTATATGATTCTTTTTTCTAGCTCCCATGCAATCCATAACTGCATGATTTCTCAAATAATTGTGTTTTATGTGTAGTACTATTCTTTATTTGTGTCTTTTCCTTATCTGTGACTTTTTTTGTAATTAACAAGATGGGAAAAAACAAATAGAAACTTCATGATAGAAAGAGACTTAATCCTTTCATAGACTGCAGTCATCTGTCATTTTGCTATATAAATCTGCTAAAGAAAATATTTTCTAAAATCATTGAAAAATAAAACAAGCAAGGTTGGGCGGTGTCATAATGAAGCATTTAGTACAGATACAGGCATGGTTGTCTGCATACTACACATTACGTTACAAGATTTAAGAACATCCACAGCTAACAGTAGTCTAACACAACAACAAAGAAGGAAAAATTTGCTATTCCATCTTAGAAAAGAAATATGGCGATTCTGCCATAGCAGTAAAATTTCAAAAGTGGGATCAGTGTGAGAATAGGACCTAATTCAGAAGAACGTCTCTTGCATTTCATTACCTCTGAAAGCTGCATGACTGACAGATCCAGAAACAATATTGTATTTCTGCGCAATACAAGTTTGACACAGGCAGAAGATGTGCCCTAGAAATTTCACTGCCAATGTACTTCAGTTCTTACCTATGGAGAGCACAATTCAGTCTTCAATATGCAGTTCTTTCTTATCTTCATTAAAATTGTCAAAAGGGGAACAAATTTGTACCAGAAGAGGACAAAATTCTCAGGTATGGCCACCTGTCCACAATAAATTGAACAAAAATCACTAGGCTGTTTCACTGAAGTGTCAGACAACAATTTCCAACCAGTATTAATCTAGATGTCATGCAAACTACCAATCCTTTAGGCTGAAGGATCAGTCACAAAACTCACTAAAACTGTAATCTCTATCTCACCATCTTATTTATACTTTTTCCTTTTTCCTTTTCTACCACTCTCTTTCCTAGAAGTCCTGCATGCTTCCAGTGCAGTATGCTGAAAAATAGAAAAAGTGATCAGAATATTCAAGAACAGTTTTCCAAAGTTGTTGCAAGATGTCTCTGCAAAGAAAACTGGAGTGAACAAGTGCTCTATACATCAAAGACGTAGAGAAAAAGTAATCAGCTTAAAATGCAACAAAGAGGACTCCATTAAGAAAACCTTTGTAATTGTAAGGTCAATGGAATGTTGGACCAGATCAACTGGGAATTTTGTGTAATTTGCATGATCTGAGATATTCATGGAAGACATGATTTTGATCCAGCCTTACAGCACAGAAAGGAGAAGGATCATCTCTTAATTTCCCTTCTGATATCAGGATGGGACAGCTAAACTACTTAATTACTTGGGCAGAATGGATCTGACAATCAGTTTAGAGTAGCAAAGAGTTCTTTTCTTAAAAATGAATGAAAAATCCTACAGTTTTGCATCTTATTACTTGGGCTATGCATTTTAACATTTTGTGGGTATTTGTGTGTATTGCAAACATTGTAAGTGTATCTCATGAACCTGAGCACAGCTAGTTTTGGTAAATACCCCTTGATATTGATAAATATGCAGACTTGCAACTTCTTAAAGGTACTATGAATAAGGACTAAGAAAAAGAAGCACACTAACAGATACTTACCTTTAACAATACAAAGAAGAAATGCTTTGCTGTTTCAATGATCCTTAAACATCAACAAACATGCAACTCGCTGGAGTTATATATTACTATCACAAATCACCACTTGAGCCAAAATTCTCAGGCTTTCTCCAGTTTTATTCTTTCAGGCACTAACACATAAAAGATGTAATAGGCTAGGTAGATGGCTTTAATCTTGTCTGTTCCTAGCACTGGAGTAGTGCAGGTTAGTCTCAACCATTTGTCCTGTAATCCTGAAGACTAAAACGCGACACGTATCTCCTTATCTACCAGTTTTCCACCTATTCACCCCTCCCCAGCACTTCCAATAAACCTACCCTGATTCCCTAGTACGGTTTGGAGTTTTTTGCACTGAACGTTGTGTAGCACCCGATGACAGCAAGCTGCTTCCCCACCAACCAGCACTATCTGGCCTCTAGCTCAATGGCCAAGGGAGAGCGGTGATTTAAACAAATGGCACAAACGTCCCATCAGAGGCTAGTCAGATATTTGTGCTAAGAAATTTTATGTGAAGTATGAACACAGGCAGTCAGCATTGAAAATATCTGCGATAACTGAGAGGTAACACCAATGAAGGCTATAGACTGCTGCGGTTTCCCTTGGCTGCAGCCTTACAATTCTTTCCTCCTTTCACTGTGTTCCAAAATAAAACCTCCCACCAGCAGAAAGCAATTATCACTGTTATTTTTAGATGCCACCTCCTATACACTTCCTGACATTTTCTACAACAAAGTGATGCCTCTGCTGTTTATGGAAGGAAGCACTCACACTAGGAACGAGTTGGACATGCAACCCGTGATCAGAGGCAAGACTGAAACTCATGCAGTGTCAAAAGCATTTTCTTCTGACCAGTTCAGCTGCCCTGTCCTGTCTGTTGTTTGTTGCAATCCCTCATTAAATGTACCTAAATCTCCTGAATCATTACACAAGGAGCTTAAGTACTCAAGTCTATGGTTTCTCCCGTATTGCAGCAGCTTCCTATCTACACTGTGTAGCAGTGCAGAGCACAGAGATCCTGAGGCTCCTTGCACACATGCAAGCACTACTTCTGACAAAAGCTAAGATCAAGGCTCACATTTCAGCAACATTCAGATGAACATGAATTGTTTCCAGACCTCATACAGCAACCACGGTGCACAGGTCTCTGTATCAGTGACATACTTCATGGCTCCATCCTTATTCATTGAAGTTGCATCTATACCACATCTGCCAAAATGAATGCTCACATGCATAGGCAGAACATCTCAACAGACAATAAAATGTTAAAAACTTTTAAATTTTCATTTAAAAATCACAAGCAGTGCAATGTGTTTAGATGGGCATACCACCAAACAGAAAAGAGATCAGTCAATTTTCTAAAGAAAAGTCAAGAAGTTTATGGCCAATATCAAATTCATTGTCCAAATTAACTGTGCTGCCTTTTCAGACTATAGTCTATGAAGCCATTTTTTACCTTCCATCATCAGTCAAATGACAGATAATACCAATGCTCTTTGAACAGAATCAGGTTAATCAAAAGGTTAAACAAAGGCACCAAAAGCCAGTAAAAGTGAATCATGACATCATGCCTACAGAGCGTAATATCCATCACTGTACATAAATCTCTCTCTCCCCTTCTCTTACATCAAATTGAGAATCTCAAATTATTTATTTGTAAAGGGAGAATTCAAATGTTAACTAACTTCCATGTTCCAAATACTAAGTATCAAGTATCTTCTATCTAAGAAAACAGAAGACTAAATTCTAAGTAATGTTTTCCCTGTAAGTTTTACTGTAATAGAAATTCACTTGTCTTGACATCGGTGTTAATTTGAGCAAGATATGAAACATTTTTAATTCCTCATCTTTAAATCTTATTCAGTACAGACCACTAGGATGCCCATAGCTGTTTAAAGGTTTACTGATCAGGGACAATTTGCTGAATCAGGTTGAAGTGAGGCAGTGACAGACAGTTTTACCTCCTGTGCTAAAAATAAAGAACCAAACCCCTCCTCTCTCAGCTTGAGCAAGCAGCTTTTATCCTCGGCTTTCTTCCCTTCTCAGCCAAGCTTCCTTCAGCTGTTTCAATCTCCTTTAGCCAGTCTAGCAGGCAGAGTAAATACGTCTGCTGTTATAGGTAACTAACCTGGACATCTATATTGTTCCAGCTGAAGCCACACCTGAGATGCATGCATGTACCATATGCATATTTTTCCTAGATGTTCCACTTCTAGAAATAGGAAGGGCTTTAATTAAGCACCAGCAAATGTCTTGACTCTGACATTCTCCTTTCCCTGTAATATTCATTCTTCACAATTTATATTCTTAAGTACTCTGCACCTGAAAATACAAACTGGAAGATGGCAAGAAGGGATACAAAAAACCCACAGTTTTTTAAAATGGCTGTAAAACACAGAAAAGATCACTTATTCCAAAAGTTGTGCCCATTTTCACACTCCAGCAGTTGATAAAGATTAGTAATTTCCTCCCTTCATTAATGTTGTCAAAGCTGCTAGCTCAGTTTCCAGGACTGGCCGGGGGGGGAGGGGGAAGACAGGGGAGGAGGAGGGAGGATTAAATGTGTTTTTTGTATTAAATTTAGACTTTTCAGCTAATGCAAAAAGAAATGGCCCTTTCAATGACCTTGCATTATAAAGAAAATTAAGGTTTCCAAGAGAAAGGGAGTGTCTCAGAGAAAACAGGTAGAAAAAACATGAGCAACCTTTGTGAATAGTATTAAACAAATGATGAAAAAACTTCTGTTTCATTGTTGTAAAGTTTAAATTCCACATGTGAAGCAGATGGCCTGAATTTCCAGCACAGACTTGATTTACCTATAGATACTAGTCATTCACCAGCAAAAGTGACATATCTAAGGATAAAATCAAAACTAATTAGGATACCCTAGCAAAAACTTATTTCTATCTTGCCGATCCAATTTATGATTTACACTAGTATCATCTCCTCCATGTCATGATTATTTCTGTCTGCCGTTTGTTGGTGTCCTTTTTAGGCGTGTGTTCGTAGAACTGTATTTTGCCCCAGGTCTGCTCCACCCATGCCTGCTGCCTGTGACCGCCTGATGAAGCTGCAGTTCAGCTGATTCCCTGTTACGGACCCAGGATCAACTTGGGTTTGGCCAGCAACTCACATACAGGTTTTATCCATATTTCACTGCTGTCTGGGGAAGAGACCCTGAATGAGTGAGGGGTCCCATAATTTTGCAAGATCTTTTCAATGCTGTTACGTAAAACATCTTGTTCTGCTACACAGAAAGGGCAGAAAACTGCATTTTATACCTGTAGGAAGAATATGAACTTACCCAAATTGCCAGATTTCTCCCACGTATACTTTTCCAATTTCCTATTAAAGTTTTCACGTGATACCAAATTCTCACTCAATTTCTAGTTAGGTTGCTTAGAAAAATCTGATCACCATTCTACAAATGTTTTGTAATTTACTATAATTTCAATACAAATTTTTCATAGGAATGGTCTGAAACAGATCTGAAATGATCTGACACCGACCTAATTACCGTATCTTTTCAGTACAGATTAGAAGATGTGTCTTTGAGTCTGTAACTAACTGAAGAATCAGACTCGACATTCTGCTTGCTAACCTCAGCTCAATATTCATAATTCATTAGGATAATACAATGCACTCATTTCTTTTTGAAATCTTCTACATAGACATACCTATATCTACATAGATATATCTATATCTATATCTGTAGAAGAGTGGCATGAAGAAATTACCTAAGTTACTGGCAATGAATGCCTTGTTACTGCAGTTGAATTCCTATCAATTGTCTTCCAAATTAAATACGGTTCTTAAAATATAGGAAGCACATGGTCTGGTTGTGATATTGGTGTGTCATTTTAAAAATTCCAAATAATTTTCAACCAGAAACTGTGTGAAGTTACTCTTTTATTCCATACTATTTTAAAAAAAAATTACTTTGATTTACAGGCTCCTAGTAACAGGCGTAACAGACGAGTAGAATTAAATAAATTGACTGGTTTTACTTTAATGCTCTCTGTACTCACACTAAAAAACAGAAATGCCTTGAGAAAGCAGCAATTAAAATCTCTATATTAAACCCATGGAAATCAGTTAAAATTGCGAAGATACAACATGCTGACATTTCTTCAAAAGTTCATTGCATTTGTTCACTGACAAGCGCAAAACACTCATTCATTTATTCATTTTAGTTTTTTTCTTAAAACAGAAGTTCATGCTTCAACCACTTTAACTAATTTACATGAGGAATTCAAGTTTGCAAAAGCAAATCAAGCGAGTTTGTTTGCTTCAGAACACCTATATCAATAGTCCTGATGCTATCAACAAAGTTAGCCACCTCTGAAAAGAAAATTTCCCTTTCTTCAGGAAACCAGAGTGATAGTTTCACTCCACTGGTGTATTTGTCCTCAATAAATACAAAATAAAATTCACCGCCTCTGTTCCCTTTAGGTACCTCTCAATAGGAATTTTTCACTTCAGGCATTGTGGTCTTACATACCACTTACACTGACTTTCAGTCAGCCTTCCCTGAAGTTGGAAAGATCTGTTTGTCCTTTGTCCATATCTGCTAGAGCAGATGAACTGATTGTCATCATCAGCAAGTTAGCGGAGTAAAACAATAGCCTGAGATCCTACCCTGTCACAGAAAACTCTCCACAAACTCACTATTAAACAAAAGCCCATCACAATGTTAGCTTTCATGTGCTGACAGCCCATATTCCAACTTCTTGTCCACCAGCTAAGACAGTGGAAAACAACAGTCTTCCCCACTGGTTAAAATAGTGCAGGACTGCATGGTCTGTGCTGTGCAGGATCTCCAAGTCAGTTACCAGGACAGACAGAGTTATCTTATAACATGGGTTCTTTAAGTCTTGCAATCTATTTAATCTACGAAGCAGAAACACAGAATCATAGAATCATAGGTTGGAAAAGACCTCTAAGGTCATCAAGGCCAGCCATCTGCCCAACACCACCATACCTACTACACCATATCCAGAAGTTCCATATCTACATGTTTTTTAAACACCTCCAGGGATGGGGACTCCACCACTTCCATGTGCAGCCTGTTCCAATGCCTGATCACTCTTGCAGTAAAGAAATTTCTCCCAATACCCAATCTAAACCTCTCCTGACGCAACTTGAGGCCATTGCCTCTCGTCCTATCACTAGTTACTGGGGAGAAGAGACCGACACCCACCTCACTACAACCTCCTTTCAGGTAGTTATAGAGAGCAATAAGGTCCCCCCTCAGCCTTCTCTTCTCCAGACTAAACAGCCCCAGATCCCTCAGCCGCTCCTCATAAAATTTGCTCTCTAGACCCATCACCAGCCTCATTGCCCTTCTCTGGACACGCTCCAGCACCTCAATGTCCTTCTTGTCGTGAGGGGCCCAAATCTGAACACAGTACTCCAGGTGCGGCCTCACCAGTGCCGAGTATGGGGGCACGATCACCTCCCTACTCCTCCTGGTCACACTACAAGCCAGGATGCTGCTGGCCTTCTTGGCCATCTGGGCACACTGCTGGCTCGTGTTCAGATGGCTGTTGACCAGCACCCCAAGAACTTTTTCCACGTGGCATCTTTCCAGCCACTCCTCCCCAAGCCTGTAGCGTTGCATGGGGTTGTGGTGACTGAAGTGCAGGACCCAGCATTTGGCCTTGTTGAAACTTACACAGCTGGCCTTGGCCCATCGATCCAGCCTGTCCAGATCCCTCTGCAGAGCCTTCCTACCCTCAAGCACTTTGACACTCCCATCCATCTTGGTGTCATCTGCAAACTTACTGAGGGAGCACTCTATCCCCTCATCCAGATCATTGATAAAGATGTTAAACAAGTCCGGACCCAAAACTGAGCCCTGGGGAACACCACTTGTGACCAGCCACCAGCTGGATTTAACTTCATTCACCACCACTCTCTGGGCTCGGCCATTCAGCCACTTTTTTATCCAGTGAAGAGTACACCCATCCAAACCATGGGCAGCTAGTTTCTCCCATCTACTTTCTCCTTTCAGAAAAAAATATACTTATTTTAGAAGGATCACACTTGCAATCATACTTGAGATAGGTTTCAATTTGGTCAAAAGGAATCAGACCCTAACTTCAGTAGCAACCCTACTTTGTGAGTTTCACCCTCTTCTGCCGTTTCATCTGGGTGGAGAGTTGCTTATTGGCCTTCAGTCCAGTTCTGCAGACTCAAGTGCAGGAAAATCAGTTATTTAAAATCCGCCTCCCACAAACTATGTTTTCTCCTTGCCTGCAGTGCTTCATGTCCATAAGGCCATGCCCTGTTTTCACACAAGAAAGAACAGGTCATCTTTCCCATTGCCTCTGCATCACAAATAACAATAAGAGAAGCCTAAGAGGAGAAGGGCATTCACCACTACTGAGATTCACATCTGCAGGCTAAGGTTGGGATCTACAACTACCTAGATTGCACATTGAGAATGCCAAGCTTTTGGAAGAAATGCAGTACCTCTACGACTAGCTACAGTTATGAAATTCAGAGTCCATATCCTGGGCCCAATTTTGTTTTGGAGATGTTTTATATCCTACATACTTCCACACTCTTGAATCAGGAAACGAATAAGTCCATTTGTGGTGTTCATGCATTTCATTTCTGCTAACCTCCTTTTAATTATGCCCATCACCTATTTGCTGGCAATGACCAATCTGGAAGTGCAATCTAGATGGGTATAAACAGCAATCAGCTAACGTGGTATTGCATTACACGCTCTACATCTTCTGCCAGTGATATTTGCCAGCCAAGAAACCCTTCAATCATCAACTTTCTTGTTTCTGCGAAGTATCACATCTGCTAAAGCATCTGTTCATACTAGGGCTCTATCAGCTAAGCATGTGGAAGCTGAAAAGGTTCTCAAAGCAATTTATGTTGCTTTACATCTTCTCCTAGGCAATACGTCAGTTCACCTATCCAAAACCAAATTATCTATGGTGAAATGGTGAAGTTCTCGATCAGGGAAGTAGAGATTGAGCTCAATTACCACAGACTTTTAGATCTGCTTTCCCAGTCCCTTGTATACTATGAGGACACAGTAACTTTGTTACAACTTCACTAGACTCTGAATTGAACAGGATATTTGAATTCCTGGCTTCTAGCGATGTATTTGTCAGCTTTTGCACTCAAATACCTGGTGCTGTTACTCATTTCTGGGAGTCCCACAGAGGGGACAAAATCAGTGAGTTTGTCTGCCATTCAGAGCAGAATTTGCACCATTCACGGAACTTTGTCCATTTCGTGGGAAGGACACAGCTAAGAGCAGAACTGAGACATGTCAAATCTAGCTAAATCTTGTCTTTGCAACACAATCATCTTGCCTAGGTCACCTAAAAACCCAAGAACAGCCTAATGACTTCACTGGGCTTCAGATCAGCCACCTTACCTTTATTTCTCCAACACCAAAATATGGGTACATATTTCATACAATACAAGTTGCTGTGGAAATAAGTAAACTCGTAAGTACTTTCTTACCAATAGAGGGGTGAGGTAAGTAGCGATTTAAGTTACTAATTTATTACTGTGTTCAGCAACACAAATCATCTTAACACCACTCAGGGATTTTCATGATAAATATTTGGAAGTGTAACAATATTCTGTCAGTTCAGATACTCACAAAGGAACTGGAAGGTGCTGATTCTTTTTCCTTCCCTGTCACATATGCTCAACAGCCAAAGCAGGCTGTCCCATGCATGTAGGTGTGCTTCCCAGGGGCAACGGCTCCAGGGGCAGCACGCGCCCTATTCCAGCTCCACCGGGGAACTGAAACATGGCCAGCAGGCTTACCATGACTTCGAAAACCAGAAGTTTCCCTGAACCACACTGCTTAAGCATATATTTACATGTTGGAAACACATATTTACAAGTTGATCCAGATGCTGATCTGGATGCTGATCCTCTGCAAAACTCCTGCTTAACAAGCTACAGACAACAATGTCTACAACGCATCTGAAAACTCACAGATTTTTTTTTCAGACAGTGAAGCTATTGAGATGCCCAGGTACTCCAAAAACACGTAAAACTCCAGAATCAGCATATGCTCATAAAACATGCAAACTAGTTTTGCATTTTATGGCTTCAGATGGTGGCATATAAAACACTGAAATGCCTAGCTACAACTCATCATTTCTATCAGCTTCCAACTTTCCCATAACTAGTGAAAATGCATTGCAGAGGTTTAGTCAAAACCTCCTACTACATCTTCTGTAAATCTTTGTGTCTACGACACCAAAATATTTCTCAGGCTTTGCTGTCTGTGACAGATGCTCTTCAGATTTCAGTCGTAAGGATTCTTGATTTTTAAGGATCACAAAAGTTTGCTCAAAGTACATGATAAAGATAAGCCCATAAACAGAGACTTAATCAATGTGTTTTGGTTTTTTTCAAGTGTTTTTTTTTTCCTTAAACTGCCCAAGGTAGTCAACTCTTAAGATTGAAATTCTCACAATATTGCCTTAAAAAAGCCATGCATGCTAAGGCAAGCCTGACAGTTTCAAATAACTCAGCAACTGTCTCCTACTGTACCACTTACTGCAATGAGTATTTTAAATATCTTTTGAATTTTGTATCAGCAAGAGATGATTAGCACAAATGGCAGCACTTAGATTTTTTTTTTCTCAAACAGCACCTATAATCAGTTAGATAGATGTCGATACATTACCTAACTTAAAAGTGCAATCTGCTGATTACAGAATTAAATGCTATGGTTTACATTTAAACCATGTGCCTTCAACATCTAGTTTCTCTAAAATTACAAGGATTACAAATATTAACATAAGTTAAACTTTCACAGAGTCCTCTCCTCATTTTGTTTTGCTTAGGTACTGCAACAGTTTGAAATAATCTTAATAGGTGTTTGCCAATGATTTTTGTTAGACTATTCATCACTATAAAAGCTTTGTTTCTGGAAAAATAAAATATATTTTTAATAGATCACAGACAATTCTTTAATGCTTGCAAAATACCTTAGTGATTACTTATCTGGGTTTTTTTTTAGTTGCTTACAGAGGGTTTGCTTATAGACAGTAATTTTTCAATCATTCTATAAAACTTTATCCCCCATGGACACAAAATATCTGCTTACCAGAAAATTACAAAATAAAATCTATCATCTGCAGAGCACTAACATGATGGTTCAGCTACTAAGTTCCTTTCATACCAATGTGCACAAGATTTTAGGGACCCTTAAATCACAGATTACTGGCATAACGGACTACATCAACTTGTGTCAGTTCCTACTTAATTTGTTCTAATCAGCATTACCAACACAGGAAAAGCATCAGAGCTTCAAAATACCCAATATGTTCTACTTTGTAAATGAAACATTTTCATAAACGGCAATACTGCAATGTGATATGAACACACTTTATGCATCACTGTCCCCCTCCAAACTGAGTGTAAATGAATATATGAACAGCTATTGCTATAAAGATGTATATTAAGCAATTTTAAGATAGCATATGCTTGGGTTTTTTTACTTAAAGCAGTCACAGACACAAAAATTACCTGAAAATTACTCAAGGCCAGCCTTCTCCAGTTTACATAAAAGAATTTAGGTATCTTTTACTACATAAAAAAATTCCAACACTTCACTTCCTGGTTTAAACTTCATAATTAAGTTAAAAAATATGGAAATACTGAAATGGAATTGAATATGAAAATGGAACACGGAAATACTGAAACTAGTTTACAGAGGTGTAACTCAGTTGTGCATTGCCTTTGAGCAAATGATGAGCAGACCACACCCTAATCCACATTTTCTACAATATCTGGGAATGCTAACACAAGATGAGGTAGGTGACTGTGTTACATACATAATTACATTAAAATACACATTTGTTTGTCTTGAATGTGAATTACAGCAAAATTCAGACTAGTGCACCACTTTGATCTTAATATCATTAAAAGAAATAACAAAAGGTAGTTTGGGATGGTGGTTCTGGCAGCCTCAACTTAGAAACATCCTTTGCATGCTAAATTGTTCAAAATTTCAATTTTACCTTTACAAACTACATCAAAACTACAACATCTTGCAAAAGAGGGTTATGTTTAATCAACATGATTTTCACTAGGATGATTTTTGTTGTCAGCTGCTGATAAAGCTGTGCAGGTAAATAATGTACAACATCTATTGCTTAAATCTAGTACTTTGAGCACTTCAAATGTAAATCTTCAGTGCACTCTAGGAAAGACTATTCTTCAGCAATGCGTTGGATATGAAGCTTGAACCAGTGGACAGTGAAGGCCAACTGCATCTTGGGATGTATAAACAGAAGGATGGCCAATAAATCAAAGGACAAGATTTCTCCACCGCTACTTAGCTCCTATTAAACCACGTCTAGATACTATGTCCAGCCTGGGGCCTGCCACCATGAGGAAAACATCAATAAACCACAGTAAGCTCAGTAGAGGGCCACCAACCTGGTGGTAGCTGGAGCACTCACGCTGTGAGGAGAGGCTGGAATACCAGGGCTGGTTCAGCCTGGAGAAGGGGCAGTAGCCCAGTGCCCTGCCCAAAGTTTATCCCATGACCCTGCAAGAGGCAGCCAGACAGGTCTGCAGGTGAGAGGCAGAGGCACCTGGGCACGGCCAGCGGCTGCAGCACGGACAGGCGGCAGCACCCAGAGTTGCTTCACAGACTTCACAGGTTTTAAAAAGATGCGAGAGCCCAGAAGCGGATTCCCTGACAAGTCTACCAGGTGGCCAACATGAGACGCTTAGCGCAACATTTGCATAACGGTTAAAACCTACATTTCTGCTTTCACTGTTGTTAAAACACACAAAAAAATATTTAATTCTTATAACACTACGCATGTACAGCAAATTGCGCTTGCCACACTTGATCACACTATTTTACCTACTACTCTGCTCTCAGACACAGGTTTTAAAGAACTTCAGCCAAACAGAAGAGGAAAAACCTGTCTTTGGAGCACCTCAACTTTTAAGAGTACCCTGCAGCCTTCAGTTTATGACATGAATCATAGAAACTAATCATGGACACATAGAAACATTTAAACTTCAGCAACTAATCGCATGGGCTGATACTGAAAATAAAAAACCCATCTGTAAACCACTTCTCAGTGACCCACTGCAGCAGAGGCCGTTACAGACCAGGACTGCAGATAAATAATTCTAATACATTATAATTTCACTTCTTTATACAACAGACAAAAAAGGAGCCATTCATTTTCATAAGCATTTACAATCTGAATGCCTTACCCAAATCTTTTTTTTTTTATTTATTTGGAATCTCCACTTTCATATGCAAATCTAACCATGTACTAGCTATTCTAAACTATCTCACCTGATCTTATTAAGTCTGCTATTTTTTCCCTTTGAAAAGCAGCTTAAAATTGGACACAGTGTTCCAAATGAATAATTTCTAACATATTACTCTCACATTTTTTAGTTTCAAATCTCCTTTTAACACATCTAAGAATCCTACTTGCATTGTCAACTCCTGTTGCTAGATGTAGTTAATGCTTAGATCAAGCTGTGATGTTATCACTGCAGGAAACACTGATCCTGTAGGTATTGCAATTATATCATCAGTATCATCACAGAGAATGATGCATGTATAGAAGTGGATGTCAATGCAGAAGAAAATGCCTTTGTTGAAAACATTTAATGCATTGGTTGCAGTTAATAACAGCCTAGTTTTGGTAATACAAATACTGGATTTTCATTATTGTTGCCAGAATGTGGCAGGTAAGTGGTGGCACAGGCTGCCTGAGGGCTGTGCGTCCTTGGGAGGTCTCAGGCTCTGACAGGATGAAACCCTGAGCAGCCTGGTCTGAACCTGCAGCTGACCCTGCTGTGAGCAGCTCCTTGCACCAGGCACCTCCCACGCTTCTTCCCCAGTGGAGCTGCCCTGTGTTTGTGATTCATATTTCAGTGCTGGCAAGAGGGAGAAGCTTCCTTGACATCTTTTCATGCCTTGAGCAGTAGGAGGAACAACCATGTCAATGACTTCCATTACAAATAATGAAATTCCAGTGTATACCATGATGCCCAGGCTGTTTTTATTTTACTCATTTAATAAAAACTTACCGCTATGTCACTGAAGTACCAACCCAGTTTATAAAATAGTATGCCACCTCTGAAAGCATGACGCCATCATTTTAAATTAAAAAAAAAAGAAATTCAGATGCATTTTATGATTACATGAACAGATTTGTCTCAGCTGAAGGTTTCTCCTGTGGTACTCAACTGAGGTTTATAAGTAACTGGAGTTTCCACTGTCTCATAAATCTCTGCACTCCACTCTATTTTGCAACACAACAATGTGCAAATGTCAAGAAAGACCTGTCTGTATGCCATTGCTCTCCTTAAATCAGGTCTATCTACATACACTTCAGCTTACACCTAGTATGTCACAACATGCTTCAAAAAAGAAAAGAAAAAAAAGTCGTACAATACTATTGACTTGGTCTTGACATAATTTATAGAAAGACTCTGTAGAGGTGTAGTAAAGGAAAAAAATATACAAATCTACAGTGGATTCTACAAAAAAGACTACCTATTTTCATCAAGCATTTTACCAAAAATATCTTCAGAAAGGCTGTTGTCTACATGAAAGTTGTGAAGTATTACAAAGAACAGAACACAGCAGTTAGAAAGGAAACATACAAGTCATTCGAATTATGATTACCCCTGGCACGATGTTAATTAATTATCACACAAACGTCAGTGTAACATGTTGCTTTTTTCATGTAAACATCTGCTTTCAAAGTGTACTTCTTTCTTCCTGTATTTGCAGAAAATCTTCCACTTTTAATACCAGCTCTCAGCCTTCTCAAACTCAGGTTTTATAAAGGTCACAACTCCCTATTATCAAATACAAATAGAACTCATACTACACTTTGCAGAGCAGAAAAATAAGGGAACTAGCACTGGTGTGCTGTTAATTCTCAAAACATTTGAGTTTCAGATACTTTCTTTTATATCCACTTTAAGCACAGACAGGTTGACAGTGACCTCCTGCCTTTCACCTAAACCTAAATCAATATTTTAAAAATTGTCATTCCTGTTAACTGGTTTTTTTTAAAGAAGTGTACAGCAAGTGGCAGAGCAAACAATTTATTTGCTCTTCTCAAACATTTGTATGAACCTGCATGACACATATTCCCTGACTGACCCAACTCTGAGAAGCCAAAGGTTTATAGTCGTGCAATGCATTTTAATGCATTTAGTATCTTTTTTCTATTATAGTTATTTTGTGTTAGTATTTTAACCTCACACCCTCTGTATACAGCCCATAAAGTGCATAAACACACTCTCTTTTTCCTGCTGCATTTTAGGTGCTTAGGTACTGCAAGTCAACTTTCTTTCTGACAAAACCAAGAAAACTAACAAGCTATGTAAATACAGTAACTTCAGAGAGAAGTTAGTGACTTTTGCATATGCGTGCACTTATAATTATGTGACATGATATAAAGCTTTTCCTGAATAAATTTTTTGTAGATAATTTTATACAAATATAAAATTTATCAATGACTAACACAGGCCAAGCATTTATCTAATTGTTTTGTTTGTATAACATCTCTGAGACAAAGTCTTGTGAATCTGTACTGATTGATTCATAAGTCAATACCATGACTACATATATGGAGTAATTACACAAATTGTGTATTCCATACACATTACATGGGCAATTCTGTTCACTGAGGCTTGGTTTATGATTATTTTTGTGTAATAAGTATAATCCATACTTTTCTGTATTTAGAGCAAATACAGAAAAGTAATTAATGATAGAATTTAGGAAGTCTGGTACTTGTAAATGAGAAATGTCTGCTCTCCAACCTACAGCTGTAAGTCTGTCTGCTGTGCTAGGCTGTGTAACTGCTGTGCCACCGTGTACGCCATCACTGCTGTCCCAGATACAGATGGATATATCTGCAAGTGGACAAGAATTTTCTTCCCCTGAAAGTCCACCTTTTAATATACATATTGAACACAAATCATTAAAGTGAGATAATCACTCTAAGATGTGAAAAAATACCTGATTCACTTCCTTAATAAATCGTGGGGGGGTTATATATTAATACTCATCTAAATTGACATTTGTCTTGACAAAGGTATCATTTAGAGGTAAGGTGAAATTGAATAGTATCTATTTCAAGAATTATTTTAGTAAATCACAATTCAGACAAAACACTGAGTAAAGCAGGTCATCTAAATCCTTACTATATTTTTCAGCCTAGCCTGACATGACCCACTTTCTGTCCCTAAATCAATCCCATGCTCAAGCTGTGGCACGAGTAATCCATTCAGATATCTGCCTCAGCATACCGAAAAGGTATACAGGGAACCACCTGAGGAAAGACAAGTTGTCAAACGCAAATTTAAACTAAGATAAGTAATGTAAGGGTTAAAGGAAATCCGTTTACAAACAAGAAGGTCATTCGCAAAACTAGTATGTAGTGAAGACAAAGCATAAGTGAGGAAGTTGCAAAATATTGTACCTGTTCATCTTTAACTTGTCATCTGCCACTGCTAAGTGGAATAATACTCACAATGTGGATCTTTATGATAGCAAACTAACTCTCAGGAAGATGAATCAACAGGAAGGAAATATGTTGTTGAAGAGAAGTCTAAAACGTTGGTAGAAGTAGGCGTGAAATGGCCCACATGGCACGTTTGTATTTCTTTTGCCACGAAGAGTGAGCCTGGAGCAAGTGTCACACAGCCATGCCTGAACTAGGGTGCATTTGCACCAAAGGCATCATTTTCTCAACTCCTACCTAACTCGGTGAGTTGACTGCTTTCAACCTCAGTAAACTGTGCTTTAGTGCAGTTCAGAGAATGCAAGAGACAGTTCTCTGGTACCAAAGACTGCAACATTTTGCTTAAATCAGCGGTGTCAAAGAGAACCATCCCACAGAGCTGCTACATCCCATTCGGAAAACACCCAGAAGGTTCAGAAGTAAGCCAACAAGACACGCCAAGTGGTGCAGCATCATGTAACTATACCTGCTTTGGCCTGGACTTGGTTTGACCTTGTTCCTGTGGCACCTGCATCAGAGTTAATGTGCCCTAAGAGACTCAGCTTTTCTGAGTCTCTAATGCCACATGAGCCAAACTGAAACAAAGGAGAGGTATAAATAAAATACATTGTCAGAAAAAAATTTCCACGTGGTTTGACACGGAGCAGACTCATTGCAAAAAATCCTGGTTTAGGCAGGAAGCACTACTCTCTCTCAGTATTTTCTTTCATCCATTGTTGGGTTTGAATATCCTCATGGGTGAAGGCTGTGGAAGCTGTGTCAAGAATCCAGCAATTTGCACATATTGGAACGTGCATCAAGTTTTCCAGTCACTTCCTCACGTCCCTTCCCTTTTACTTTATGCTAAGATAAAAAGATATAAAAAATACCTCAGAGAACAGGAGTCCGAGGTCTGAGGTATTCAACTGCAGCTTAAACTTAAATAATAAAGCCCACACAAAAAGGATTTAAAAAAAAGTTTCATATCAACAAAATGACACTCATCATGGAGCAATTTTATTTTGTCAGCTTTGAATATATTATATGTACTCTAATTTTAGATTTGCAACAGAGCGGGTCTTTTCACTTCAAGAGGCATTCACATCTTGCAAAGCAAATTAAGTTATGCTTGTTTGCCAAGCTTCCACTGTCTTGCCTTATAAAAAACAAATGGGACTGAATACTCACTAAAAGAGGCTTGATACTTCATCTTTTCACACAAATACTCCAACAAAATGTTTTTGTTTACAGATTTTTCTAAAGAACGTAACAATGCATACAAGACATAAAAAGTAGAAACAGTAATGAAATTAATTCACAAATATATCTGCTGAGTAAGAGGGGTGGTAAGCACTGGAATCTATCTGCAAAGTTGGATCTGTATTATGAGTGTCAAATAAACCCTGAACAGAAAGAATATAAAATATTTTGAAAATGGCATTTTGGTTTGCCCATTTATATTACCAAAAGACTACACTGAAGCCACACTATTTCCAGAAGAAATAGTATTTCACTTATTTACACATTGCATCGCCTATTAAAAAAAAAAATGAAGCACAATTATGAAGTCTATATCCATTTTAGAGCTAGGAGAGAAAAACACTGGCTGAAGAAGCACAGTAGACCATGAGGTAAGCAAGCTTCAGGAGTGAATATTACTTACGGTTACCTTCTAATAAGGATATGCAAGTCACAGAAAACCCCAAAGAAAGTCCTGTCACTTACTAAAATATCTTTTAATAACCTGCAGTTTGAACACTAACCTACTCTCTCCTGACTTAACATTCTGACATAGAAAAAAATGTAAGGAGAAATATTGCATTGCTTACAATGGTTGGTGTAGAATGAATGACTGTCACCACAGACAAGTGCCAGGGTTTCCCACAAAAAACTTTCCATGAAAGACTTTGCGAGATCCTCAAGAATGTGCAGTGCTGCAAAACAGCAAAGGATTTTCCTCTTTTCCCCCAGGACATTTCACTCTCCCCACTTAAGAATTCACTATAACCTTTCCCACCTGTATTTGCACTAACTATTCATTGTTTAGCACTGCTGCAGGTTTGCTATGTACCAAGGTAGCTTGCTGTTTCTAGATCCAGCTGAATTCTGAAAATGGCGGGAAACTAACCATAGTTTCAAATCTCATTAGTTCTGCTAAATGACAAGACGACTGCTTTACTTAGGCGAGTGCACAGACCGTTCTTGCACATACCCAGATAATGATGTACTAGCATATAGAAGATCCACTCCAGGAACAAGTTGTGGAAGGAAGATGTATCAACCTATCACACAGCCTGTTTCTATTCGAATTCACATGGATTATCATGGCTTTAAATTTGCATCAATATATATGGTGACAATTTACTAGTCTGCAGAAGAATTTTTCTCCACCAGAATGTTAATTACCCAGTGCTGACGCTGTTACAGAAAATGATTTAATAAGCTCCCAGGTTTGACAACCTAGTGTCCTCCTTGCCAAATGATTAAAATCTACCAAATTTTACCTCATTTGTTTTATTTGCAAGAAAGAAAATTGAAATTGTGGGGTTTTTTAATGCAACATTCTTTTCGAATAAACTTTAAAAATAAGAGACAAAGAATAACAAAGGAAAATTTTTGTATTTAATTGGCATGTATAATAGTATTTTCCAAAGTAGAATTTTGCTCTCATACCATGAACCAAAATGTCTATTTCTCTACTGAATCACAGTGTAAAGGATGCCCTATAAAACTGACTTGCTACCAAAAAGGAAGCTTTGTTACTTTTGCAATGTATTTTGTCAGTGTATTTGATTTACACAGCAATGTTTTGGTAACAGGGTGGCTACACCAAAAGTTGCCCCCATGTCAGACACAGCTAGTTCCAGACAGCTCCAAGACAGACCTGCCACTGGCCAAAGCTGTCAGAGACATTGGTAGCACCTCTGTGATAACACATTTAAGAACGGGTAAAAAACATAGCACAACAGCAGCTGGGAGGGAAGTGTAAGAAAATGTGAGAGGAACAGCCCTGGAGCCACCAAGGTTGGCGAAGAAGAAGGGGGAGGAGGTGCTCCCTGTTTTGGAGAAAAGGTTCTGCTGCATTTCAAGGAGGACACCATGGGGAAGCAGGCTGTCCCTCTGCAGACCACAAAGGACCACTCGAGAGAAGGTGGATGTGCCCTGAAGGAAGCTGTGACCCCATGGAGAGCCCATGCAGGACCAGGTTTTCCGGCAGGACCTGTGACACCATCGGGGATCCATGCTGGAGCGGTCTGTTCCTGAAAGACTGCACCCCGTGGAAGGGACCGACACTGGAGCAGTTCTTGAAGAACTGCATCCCATGGGAAGGACCCAGCATTGGAAAAGTTTGTGAAGGACTGTATCACGTGGGAGGGACACCACATTAGAGCTGCAAAAGAGCATGAAGAGGAAGAAGCAGCAGAGACAAAGTGTTGTCAACTGACCACAAAACTTAATCCCTCTCCTCCTGCACTGCTCACAGGCGGGAGGTAGAAGAGTCAGATGTGCAGTTCAGCCTGGGAAGAAGGGGTGGCTGAAAGGTGGTTTTAGTTTTGATTTTATTACTCGCTGTCATACTGTTTTATTAATTGGAAATAAATTAAATTAATTTTCCCCAAGTCAAGCCTGTTTTGCCCATGATGGTAATCACTGAGCAATGGCCCTCTCCCTGTCTTGATCTATGAACTTTTTATTGTATCTTCTTCCCCTGTCCTGCTGAAAAGGGGGGGTGATAGAGCAGCTTGGTGACCACTCAATAGCCAGCGAAGGTCAAGTCACCACAGTCAGGGATTAGAAATGCCTTTTCCGTTCAGGAAGCCCCTCTGTTGAGATGCTTCCTGTTTCACCTTCAACATGCAGCCACTAGGCAAGTGGGAAATCAATCCCTACATTAAGCTGTTCCCATCACCCAGGCCCACAGACAGCCTTTGGGAACAATGGAGCCCCTCAGTTCTTCCTTCTAGCATGAACTCTACAAAAAGAAGGATTTGCTCACAAACTATACAGACTTCAGAACACTTCTGAACTCGAAATATCTGTGAATTTTAGATTGTATTGACCCATATTTGAACAGATTAGGTATTCAGTGCACAGGTGAAACCCTGCAAATTAAAAGTTCAAGATAAATTACTGTTCTTACTTTTCGTGGTCAAAGAAGAGAATAGGGAAGAGAGGGAGCTAAAGGTTACTTTATTTACATTCCTAGTTTTATGTGTTTTGAAGTCTAATTAAGATAAAGATCATTCTCTGAAGTAAAATGACCAAGTTTGTTTTGTTAAATTTTTTTTTTTTAAAGAACAAACAGGTTTTGCTAAAATATGATGAGAATTACAATGATGTAAAGGCAATTTACTGAAAGCCATCTCAAATTTCCCAAATCTTAAAAAAATACCACACAACAAAACACTCTCCAGGCATTCAAGCATTAAAATACATTTTCTTTCTGAATACCTTTGGTCAAATGGGCTGGGAAACTAGCCTTAAAATGCTTATTAACCTAAGAACAAATAATTTCTCTTCCAAAATGACAATTAACATTTCTATCTGAGAAATCATCATATAGTTTTGAGAAATTGTGAGCATCTGGAAGATGCTTCCTTTTTACGTAATAGGGAACTGAAGGTATTCAGCATCCCTGACATAAGGTCCAAGTAAGAAAATAAAGAAATAAAAACAATGTTCAGAAAATAAATCCTTTTTAACTATTGCTGCTATCTTTTTCCTCTCTAGCCTTCTAAATCAAGCACTGAACATATGCAATACTCTGCAAAGAGATTAAATAGTAAAGCACACATGGACAGCACAGACAGATGTCCTTCAGTCTCTAGCTGCTAACCTGCCTCTAGTCATATTTCTGAAAGAGAAATATATGTCTAAGCACATTTTCCTTCACCACCATCCTGCTCACAGATATAACGTATGTATTATAAAATCAGTGACATCATCTGGAACCATTATCATTTTTCATTCTACTTAATTTCCTAAAAGACCCCCACCAAAAAAAAAAAACAAACAGAACCTACTCCTTGGTTTATAATTCTTCAATTTAACTGAGCAGCAAGTGGCTGCCGGCACTTCCAAGCAAACCTGGAGCTTTATGAAAAGCAGCAGGCTTGGGTGAACTGTCTCAAAGTGCTATAGCTCGCCCAGGGAGCAAATTGAAGACTAAGCAGAACCTGCATAAGTTCATGTTTTATAATGTTTGCGGTAGTTCTTCAAAAACCACTTACACCGTGAAGATGCAAAACTGTAACATTTACAGTTGTGTTGAGAAAAGTGCAGGCAATGCAGACACTGGAACCCACTGGGACATATGTTGTGGAAGGTCTGTCTGCTCTTTTCCTTGATTTGCAAAGCAGAAATTCCACTTCGGAAGCCCCTCATACAAGTCCCCACAGACTGAGCATGTCATCTCTGTCGCTGCACCCTTTCCAAATGAACAAATTCCACTAGGGCTGTTGAAGGGCACTGCCAAGCCAGACAGGTAAGAGGCAGAGGACAGCCGCAGGAACACCAGACTGACCCAACATCATCTTCTCCAATAGCAGACAGGCAGTTTCCTAAGGATGGGACAACTTAATACCTAGAAAAGCTCAATACTGTTTTTACGAACATCAGGTCACGCTGTTCATCAGTTAAGTTTAGACAACACACATGGGATGCGAAAGGAATATGCTGTACAGCTGCTTACCTCAGCAAGTCCCACAAAGAGAACAGGAAAACATAGCCAGGACTCATATTCAATCCCCTCTGGAAGACAGCAGCTTTATCTTTCGGGATTACACAAAGTATTCCAAAATTATTCCTTTTTTTCCTCCTTTCAAACAGTCTGTTTCTTCAGGCCTAATTAATCACCTTGTATATTGCAAGTTTGGAAATCTTGTTCCTGGAGTGCTAAGCACATTTGCATAACGATCTCTGCCTCAAGACAGATGCTTTTAACTATCGCAATAATTTAGCTTTTTTTGAATAATGGAAAAGTAGAGTGTTTTTCAGACTTTCATTTTTTAATGTATTTAAATGAAATTTAGCACAGAAAAAAAATAATGATATTTCAACAGGAAAAGGGAACTCGGCAATCACCAGTAGGTTCCCAGATTCTTATTACAGGAACTTGTAACTGATAGGACTCACCCATCTCAACATACCAGAGTTGGATTTACCAATTCCATAAAGAAAAAATTAATGTTATTCAGCACTGTCAGTCATGTTAAAAAAAAAAAAAAATCGCATTCAAGAAATTGGTTAAGCACTCCCAAGAGATCTTGTATTTCCCGAATTGCCCAATTGATATGCTGATGTGAAATTAAACAAGGATGGAAATGAGGAAGTGATAAGCCTAAAGTGGTAGTTGAAATGAGTAAGATAGGTAGCTTCTCTGAGTATTTATCTACATTATCTGAAAATAAACTATATACTTGTAGATGGTGCCTAGAGTGAGCTTTCAAACACTACTTATTACAATATTAAAATTGTCAAACCACTCCAGCAAGCTGTAAAGTATTTCCTGAACAAATGTTTCTTTCCACTTGCAAGGAAGATGGGAGGAAGGGTAAATGAGGAACCAACTGAGGAACGAACTGATGCCACCCATGTGATAGCTCTAGACAAGGAAAGGGAGGCTTACCTCTGTAAAAACACTTCGACCAGTGAAGCCACTAAAGTTGCTTTCAAAGCTGCCTTTGCATTTTAGTCATGTTCTTCCATTTCCCCTTTCTTTTTCTATCCCTGCCTCAAGTTAGATGAAACCTCTGGGGAAAAAAAGCGCCGTATTCCACACACACATTCTGCACAGAGCCAAAACACAATCTGAAAAAGAACAACCACACTTCAAAATACTTGAAAAACAAATATTTCTAGAGGACACATTTTTATAGGTTTATGTTTTTTAATAGGGTTCTTAAAGGTATTTTTCTTCAGGAGTCACTGGCTTGACATGTTGCTGATGCTTATTTCACAGAATCAAATTAAGCTGGCTACAAACACGCTGAGAAGTCATAGAGAGCTCAGAAAGGAACACATTCATAAGGATGGAGACTAACTGCCTGAACTTTCCGAGCTGCCAACTACCAAACAAGCAGTAACACAGTCAAAATAAAACATACCATCCAGCTGCAAAAAAACCCAAAACTCTACTATAATACTGGAAATACAAAAAAATCAGTGGAATTTTTTAGCATGCTCCGATACATCCGCTCATCTCCAGGTTTCTAATAAGCAATGAAAAAATTCACCCATACGACATCAGTATGTAATTTATTTCATCTTCGCAAAAGTTATTGACTATAACACCTTATGCCTAAATTTCAGTTAGGTACATTTTCCATGTCATTTACAGAAGATTGGCTAAACATTAGCCCAAATGTATCCTGTTTTATTTATACAGTTCAATAAGACTTCTACAGCTGACATTCAGCACTTGTGGTATCTAAGTCAAAGGACCCGTCTGTAATATCAGTCTGAGATTTACCCTTAATAACTCTTAATCTACTTAAAACTTCAGGGCAACTGTTAGCCAATAACACACTAGAACTCCTTAAAAAATGGTACGCAGCTGGCAGCTTTCACTAACAAAAGATATGCTTACAGAACAAGAATCACACCCATTGAAAGAGGTGACTCGTAATTTTTCCTGATGACTCACATGCCTTTTAGGATATTAAGTCACTTTGAATTATTTGAGAAAGTATTGTAAAATAATATTAAGCACATTTGTTTTAATACTCCTAACTAGTAAATAACACATCTAAATTACAGCACAGTAAGGAAATTGAACTGAAAAATATTTCTAATATAGGCTCTTTTGGTAAGCTATGTCTTAAGTTTCCTGCTGCTCTTCCTCTGTAATTGAATGGCAACTAAGAAATATCATATGATTAGACACTTTACAGTCAAAGATATAATTAGAAAATGCTGGTGAGTGATATGTAATAATTTTTTTTTTAATTCATGCTAGTAAATTTCAAGCACATGAATTTTTAAAAATACGCAAAGACAAACAAAATTTCATTTGAAATATTCACTTCTCTCAGGATCCAATGACAACAAATGTTAATGCAATGACAGAATGACAGAATGGTTGAGGCTAGAAGGGACCTCTGGAGGTCATCTGGACCAAAATCCCTGCTCATTTGTCCCATTGCCTCTTGGAAGGAAGGGGGAATTTTATAGATTCACACCATACGATCTGCAAAATTAGGTCATATGCCAGACATATAATAGTGTTGGTTACTGAATTCACTCTACATCTCTTTAGGTCTTTTTTCCAGCAGTTTGCTTTTTTCATGCTGATAGACTTGGAGACTCATTGTGTCTCTCCTCATACTTTCTCTCGATCCTGATCTGAAACTAGCTTGCTAAAATAATACAGCACTTACTTTGAGGTCATGCTGTTACATTACCAGTTTACAGCTATAGGTCCCTTGTACTAGAATTCTTAGTTCCTGCTTTTGATTGTGACATTAAAAGTAGAAAGTCAGCAAAAATTATACTGAATACTAAGCACTAGGGCACAGGCTATGTTTTGAAACATGAAAACAGATGTTACAGGTTGTGACTGCATTAAAGTTGCTGTCCTTATACACTCTGAGGCCTTGAAATAACTTCAAAAATGCTCTGAATTTGTTTCAAGTATAATTAGCATTCAGATAAACTCACTTTTACCAAGTTACAGAATTCAACTCATTATAGACACCAGTTAACAATCCTTTCATCACTGTCTTCTCATCTTGCCTTACAAGAGCTTAGCAGTGCAACCTCAGTAAACTAATCATGCTCCTCAGTGTATTTATATGCTTAAATATGTATAAAATGATCAAATACTTCTATTTGAGAGAGAACATATTCTGATTTGTGCTTTATATTTGAATTCTACAAAGTTTATTAGTTGGAGAAGAACAGCCACAGAACAGAAACTCAGAAAATGAATTATAAAAAAAAACCAACCTGAATGCTAATAACACAATCTTGAAAGTCTAGGCTACTGCAAATGAATGCTTCCAACCGTCAAATCACTGCAACTGACCACTAAGACTAGAACAGCATTTAAAATCTACCACCTTCACAGTTATTTTGCTAATTATTAGCCCTCTTCTCCTATTAAGAGATTAAAGTCCTCCCAAAAAGGAGCCAAAGCGACAGCCTCTATTTTTTTTTTTTCCTTTGCCTGATCACCAGAAAACAACCTCCAAATCTAGGATCTTCTTTAAAAGTTTACTACTTGCCAAGCTTCTATTAGCCAACTTTTTTCCTTTAAGTGGAAAGGGAGTAACAGGAGTAGAGAGAAGCCACTCTTAAAAGCATGCATTTTTCTTGCTCTGCCCGTAACACTGGCTTTCTTGGAATTAGCTTCCAGGAACTTACTTTTGTTTTCTCAGCTTTTTTCTGATGACAAGTCATGTTGTGATAAGTCATATCAGGCTGCATCAGTCATGCAGCAAATACACCGAAATGCTGAAAAACACTTTTCCCCTTGAAGCCATACTTACAGCACTAAAGCACATAAAAGAAGTTTCATAGGAAAAAAACATGCCTGCATAGTCGAGAAAAAAAAAACAGTACAGCATTAATGGCCAATTTAATCTCTACATTAATTCTGGTTATTCACTGGAGCTGAGCATAATTCATTTCTGATGCTTGTCCAAGAAGGAAATTTCAGTCTGGTTTTTTTGGTTTGGTTTGGCTTGTTTTTTTTAAAGTCTTCAGATAAAGAGGAAATGCCTCAAAATCAATCTGCAAAAGGCAAAAGCAATAGATTTGAGCAACAGCTCTGTACATACACAGAAGTGAACCCAGAAGACATACAGTTCTGTACATTGCATATTTTAAAACATCTCTCCGGCTAGCTGACTATAAGTAATACCCCACTGCAGCCACAAAGTAGAGCATTCGGAGCTTCGCTAGTAAAGGTCTCCTCAAAAAAAAATCAAGAGTGCAATTAACATACAAGATATTTTTAAATTTAGAGAACTACAATCGAACAATAACAGCCTTCATACAGGCAAGACAACAACGATATGTTAGAAGAGTTTTATAAAATTAGGGTCAGTAAAACACAGTGTTCCTGAAACAAATATTCCATATCACCTTATACACATCTGGGAAGGAAGTAAGCAGGAGAATTAAGAGGGCTTGCACCTCCAGAATCCTTAGATGATGCAATACGCATTCCCATGACACATTACACGATCACAGCTGCAAGTTCTCTTGACCCATCTGATCAGGTCCACTATGACAACTTCGTCCACTACGACAACTTCATCCACTGCTCCGAAACTTTTAAAACAATCCTGACAGAAGCTGTTCAGTTCCTCTTCCTCCAGAAAAAAAGTCTTCACAGCCTGTTGGAATTGTTTATTGGCAATGCAGGGCGGCTTCTGAGATCAGTGGCCATAAAAACTGGAGTGTCACACTACACTAGAAGGAGAACTGATAAGATCAGTTCAGCAATGTGCTAGCTACCCTAACATATGGGATGTCTTTACCTCTGAATAAGCAGGTGAAAAAATCCACCAAACAAACCAAAAAATCAGGCCCCCAAAATTCACAACAACAGCTTAAAAAATAGTTATTTCCAACAGCATACCTCAATGTATTTACTCCCAGCTCTTTATAACCTTTAGGTCTTTGCAGCAAATGCACTTCTGCAATGACAACAGCTAGAAATCTTGAAATCCTCAGCATTCACCCACCATAAAAGGGGTGCCAGGGGTGCCAGCATTTGACACTGGGTTTAGGGTTTGGAGATTTTAAGAAAAACAGACAAACAGGAATCGCAAAGCATGGTATTGCTGTGGGAGCTTGTAAACTGGGGTAATCTGACAGTGCAGCAATGCTGAAAAGGCATGTTTGGGGATGGCATCGCTTTGCATAAACAGAGCAGAGCTGGCTTTAAGAGAGGAGAAACTACTAACAACAAGTTTCTGTAGTTTACAGTCTTGTGGTGGGTAAATTGTAGGGAAAATAGAAAGAGGTGGTGATGTCACCTGTCCACCAGGATTTCTGGCTTCACCACAGAAGGCTGTACCTAATTGGGAGTAGGTGAGCCATCAATACCACTTCTAGCATCCAGTTCTCGCTGTGTTGCAACCACTTGTTCTCAAAGACAGGTTCTGCTGCCACTGACAAATATAGGCTTCCACTCCTCAAGACAGAGTGATTACTGATGGAGAAACGGCAGCTGTGTAAGAAGGTAGTTATTCTGAGATCCGTAACATCCATGTATTGTGCTGGGCACTCTTACTCATACATCCTGCTGAACAGTTTTCATAATCAATACAGGCCAAAAAAATATTTTTATGTTCTGATGGTAGAAGTCTTGTGAAAAACATCAGCGACTGCTGAGGAAGAGGGTGGCCACCAGCAACTACAGATTATTGCAATATCCTTCTCCCAGGCCTTGAGAAAGATAAACTTGCCACATCCAGAACTATCCAGAATGTTGTTGCAATGATGACTAACCTAACAAGTCTTTTTGAAAGAGGTTCCTCTGTACTGGAACACCTTTTCAAGCATTACCTGTTTTGCATTCCCTTCTCCATCTTCTACTGTATGCTATCACTTAGCCTTGCAGCAGGAACAGCAATAGCAGAGTATCCATGATTAAACCACGGTGTTAAATTTTCAAGGGAGAATTTGTAAGTTTTCTCCAATGATATCCCCCAGAGGTAGGGTGGATATTTCTGCAGAAAACCATTATCTTCCTTCTATCGCCTCCTACAAAATATGTGAAAAGCCACAGCTGAACTACTCATATTGATTAATACTGTTTTGCTGTGCTTTCATTTAATACGTACCCATTGATTTTTGTCTCATCCTTACACTGCAGACCACTGGGGATATTCTTCTAGAGTATCTGGCAAAATATGGCCCTGATAAATAACCAAATATTAGAAACTATTTTGAATCACAAAGTACTTGTGGAAGCAACCTGTGTATTTCTTTCCTTTTGCCACACAATTACTGACTGAGTCTATTCCATTTTCGAGCCTGAGGTATTTTGTTCTAAGTAGCAATGTAAATACTTGCACAAAATCCAGAAACGTGGTGGCAGGCTGTGGTTGTCCCTGAAGCAAAATTAGACAGCTGTGTACAGACTCTCTCAGCTGCTGTTTTCAGTTTTGTTTTTTTGTCCTGAACTACAATATTTCATGTATAGAACTTGAAAAGGCCAAGTTCATTTAACTTTATTCTCCTCATCCCACCCAGTTCCTGCAACACTTCAATACTTCAGATCTGCACTTCCCCCAAGGACATGCTGTAGCATCCACCTGCTCACAAGATAAACACACTCAAAGAACAGAAAAACAGCGTATTTGTTCAACATAAAATATTTTGTGTATATTTCTCAAGTGAAGGGTCTCAAGAAGTCACATGTAAAGGTTTATAGTTGCCGTTTCTTGTCTAGTTCTGAAACTTCTGCATTGTACTTCTTTGACTTTGCCTTAGCTGTAGGTTCTCCCCACCTCTGCTGCCCTAGATACTTGTCCCTTACAATGCTGATGTTAGGAGTCTTTAAAGTCAGTCCTTTATCAGTTAAATTCACTTTGGGTCACAAAAATAATTTAAAAATCCCATTCTTGGAAACAAGTGTGACATGACTGATTTAATATTGCTTATCTTTATTGTAAGCTGTCAGTTCTTTTCTCATAAAGACTTTGAATATGATATTATTCAGGATGTTCACTTTAATAGCTTGTTACTATCAGACCTGTTAAAATAGTAGTTTTGTACTAATAACCACAATCTTCCATCTCTGGAGACTGGATTACATTTCAGCAAAGTCAGAATAAGCTTCATGCTCTAACGAGGTCTCTTAGCTCCCAGGGTAAACGCCTTGACAATGCATTGACAATTCAGTGCTCTTACTGAGTGTCATAACTGCAAATTGCTTCTGCAAGGAAACTGGAAATGTCCCACTGAAGCTGCAACAAAGCATTCACGCAAACCTATCCCTTAAACTATGGCAATCTAAAACCAAATATCTTCTTGGACTTGAAACTGGCATAACACTTAAGATGTCTAATGCACTGTGAATTTAAAAAAAAATAGTTAAAGCATTATTAACATTTTCATCAACAAACCATTTATCATTACATCAAATTTCAAGAAAGAAACTATTTATAGAAAAATGATCAAGTTTGCTATAACACTAATACAGTTGAAGGGGGCAAGGATAAAAATCTTCAATCACACAAAAAATACACCCACGAGCTATTAGCCTAGCAGGCTGATCACACTTGCACTATTCAACTACTCATCTAACAGGCTTTCCATTAGAAACCAAAAGCACAGGAAAGATCCTACAGCCTCTGTATTGCTTTCAGTTAGGTCCAAAATGCTATATACTATATTATAACACTATAATAATGCAAACAAATAAGCATCTCATTGATACAGCATGATTCCAGGCGCTTTTTGCACACACAGAGGGAATCCTTACACAAAAAAATACAGCTTTACTGATTCCAAAGTCATCAGTGAAACTTAAAGTCTAAAACAGAGTTACACGTTTCCTGAGCTATGACAAGGACTTTGCACCACATTTTGCCTTCAGGATTTGGGTTTCCTATTAAAAAAACGTTACCTATTGATCCATGGTGCACTCCATTTCTGTTGCACACTCCATTTACTTTCTGGAACAAGACTTCTGTGTTGGGGGCAGGTGCCCAGGTGCTGGCAGGGGGGCTGCAGGGTGGTTTCTGTGAGAAGAGGCCAGGGCTGCCCTGTGCCAGACACAGCTGTTCCAGCCAGCTCCAATGGTCTCACCACAGGGCACAGCTGAGCCCAGCAGCCAAGACGGTGGCATCTCTACAATAACATATTCAAGAAAAGGTAAAAAACGCTGTGCAACAGCAGCTGGGAAAGAGAAATGTGAAATAAACAGCCTTGCAGACACCAAGGTCAGTGAAGAAGGCAGGGGAGGAGCAGAGATTCCTCTGCAGCCCCTGGAGTACACCATGGTGATGCAGGTTGTCCCCCTATAGCCCACGGAGCACCACACCAGAGAAGATATCCACCCTGCAGCCTGTGAAGGACCCCAAGCTGCAGCAGGTGGATGTGACCTGAAGTAAGCTGCAGCCCATGGAGATCCCACGCCAGAGCAGGCTCCTTGCAGGAGCTGCTGCCTGTGGAAAGAATCCCATGCAGGAACAGGTTTTCTGGCAGGACTTGTGACCCATGGGGGACCCATGATGAAACTATCTGTGAAGGACTGAATCCAATGGTGAGGACCCAAGCTGGAGTAGTTATTGAAGAACTGCAACCCATAGGAGGGACCCTACTCTGGAGAAGGGAAGAATGTGATGAGAAAGGAGCAGCAAAGACAAAGCATTAGGAATTGACTGCAGCCCCCATTGTCCATCCCCCTGCACCACTTGGGAGGAGGAGGTAGAACATTCAGCAGTGAAGCTGAGCTTGGGAAGAAGGGAGAGGTGAGGGGAAGATGTTCTAGGCTTTGCATTTGTTTCTCACTGTCCTACTCTATTTCCAACTGAAAATAAGTTAAGTTCATTTCCTCAAGTCAAGTCTGTTTTGCCCATGATGGTAATTGCTTAGTGATCTTCCTGTCCTCATCTTGACCCACAAGCTTTTTCATCTTATTTCCTCCCCTGTCCTGGTGAGGAGGGGAGTGACAGAGCAACTGGGTGGTGGTCTGGCAGCCACTCAAGGTCAACCCACCACAGCTTATTTTCTTTTGCTGCCAAGTAAGTTTGCTGTCATCACAACAATTATATCTGAAAGAAACCCCATAGAAAAACATTTTAATACCATTCTCAGCATTTTAAGGTTTATTAAATAAATTATTATGTTTTCAGAGGGAAAATATTTTATAAAGCATCAACTCAGGTAATTTTAGTATTTCTTTAAAACTGAAATGGAAGGGTGGGTGTCAAGAGGATGGGGCCAAGCTCTTTTCAGTAGTGCCCAGTGACAGGACAAGGGGCAATGGGCACAAACTGAAGCATAGGAAGTTCCGTCTGAACATGAGGAAGAACTTCTTCCCTCTGAGGGTGACGGAGTACTGGAACAGGCTGCCCAGGGAGGTTGTGGAGTCTCCTTCTCTAGAGATATTCAAGACCCGCCTGGACAAGGTCCTGTGCAGCCTGCTGTAGGTGACCCTGCTTTGGCAGGGGAGTTGGACTAGATGACCCACAGAGGTCCCTTCCAACCCCTACTATTCTGTGATTCTGTGATTCTGTGAAAAAAATAGAAAATTCTAAAGCCATTGCAATTCTCTGATCTCGGGCAAGAGCCAAAAAAAAGTAAGAATACAACCTAAATCATCCAGGCAGTTAAATGGTCATTCAGCACGGTCATGCTTATTCAGCACCTAATGAGATAAAATTAGGAAGATTAACTCTAATTAATACTCTTTTAAAGAACAGTCCACAAGTAAATATCTCTTTACAAAACTTCTGGTTGTCATCAAAACCTAACAGAGAAACACAGATTTTGAACCGTCAAAGATGACTTCTGACTGCAAAACAATTTTACATTTTTAAATATTTTCTCCCTGAATTACTTGAAATTATAATTTTAAAAAGCAGATTTATACATAATACATTTACACTAATAAAGAAAAGGAGAATGTAGTCTCTGTATTAGAGAGAAAAGGAGAATGTAGTCTCTCTATATATATTTAGGCTGGATATAAGGAAGAAATTCTTTACAATGAGGGTGGTGAAACACTGGAACGGGTTGCCCAGAGAGGTGGTGGAGGCCCCATCCCTGGAAACATTCAAGACCAGGTTGGACAGGGCTCTGAGCAACCTGATCTAGTTAGTGGTGTCCCTGCTAGCTGGGGGGGGGTTGGACTAGGTGATCTCTAGGGGTCCCTTCCAACCCAAAACTTTCTGTGATTCTATGATTCTATTAGCAGAAACCCAGCCAATTCTGACATCCCCATTAGGCTTTCCTTAGACTTAGCACCACCTCTTTAGCTTTTGCTATGCTGGTGGGGTCTAGTCAGCTTTTACAGACGTAGATTTAGGAAACTCTGTCAATTACTGAAACATATCCACTGTCCTCACTTTGATTTTACCTATAAGCTTAAAATTCCACGTGTGATAAACTCCAGCATTTTACCGCTGTAAGAAGTCATTCCTGCTAAGAACCACAAGCTGTTTTATGTCTTCGTTTGAATTAAGAATGAACTGCCTTTGAAACCAGCTTCAAATGAACAGCAAACTCATTTCTGAAACAGTGAGGGCTATGGTACAGAAAAAGGACCCTTCTGCACATCCGGTGTTTCTTATCGTAGAAGAAAATCCTACTTTCCAAACACCCATCACAAAATCCTTTGTGTACTGATGGCAAGTCAGCATCCAAAATCTTGAGTAAGAAAGTGTATATAGCAAATTTCCTGGTGTACTCCTGCTCCCCCCACACACTGCAGGAGAAGTGGCAGAACAGTGTTATCAGCAGATCTGACAACGTACAAGAGAATGGCTCTAACATTTAACGAGGTCCATGAATTGATCGCCTGAAACTGAACAGAGTGCCTTGGACTACATTCAACTGCAGACAATGATCACACAGTCGGGATTTTTTTCTGATGAATGAACTTCTACATGTATCAGCATTCTGCAATAATTCCGTTAATGAATTACGAATTATGAGAAAAGACAGCTGCTGAGGACAATCCCATTATTGCTCCCTATGCTAGCCATTTAGCCCAACAGCCAGATGTTAATGGGAGTTCTGCATTAAGTTGTTATAAGATGTAGAGTGACTTATAAGGAGTGTCATTCCTTGTCCTCAGTGTTACTCAGATTTCTTACATCTGCCTGTTTTGATAGGTGTTGGTTGTTTCCTGCTCCGTGTTTCATGTTTACCCAGTCTTGGAAAATGGCACTTTTTAGATTTAACCATCTTCCCAACAGTCTTGCACAGGTTATTCACGTCATGTGCTTAAACCATCTGTAGCAGTTTCTGTGACTTAGTTACACCCAACCCTGAGGGTAACTTCACACAGATAATGTTTCTGCTATCCTCCATGTATCTCAACTGTTAAAAGAGTGTTCTCCTTTCCCTGGAAGCCTCTTCTCCCAGGACTGCTTTTGCCCCCTACTCATCTATTCACTTGTCTGTACCTGTATAAATTACTGACTTACTGAACAAATAAAATACTTCCACACAGGCTGATTAAAGTATCGTCATTCTGGAAGAGTTCAGAAAGTGCAACAAACCTTCTAACTTGCAGTTTTATTTATTCAAGTTTCAGTAGAACAACAATATTTTTCATCATGATTAAAACCATAAGAAGCTGCAGTTTTAAACCTCTTGAAATGCGTGAATGAATGTCATAGGACGTATTGTAAGCAAGGTTTGTGATAGTGACTATTCCATCACCAAGTCACAACGACAGTTGAAAGATGTGGCTTGGAAGGGAAAGGTGATTTTGGGAGGGAGAGGAGAGATTTTTTTTTTTTTTTTTTTAAATGGCAAGCATAAAGAAATTGCGAAAGAAATAGTGGAAAGCAATTAATGCAAATCAGCTGAATGGCTCTAGAGAAGAGAATAAGAATACACTACATTATAAACACATTATCCTTTTACACACACAAACACTAAGAACTTTTTAACGGATCTCTAAGCAAACACTGCTTCAAACACGTTTAGGAATTGCTGATGTTTAAATTATTTTTTAAATTAAGACACATGTTTCTTACTCTGTTTTCATCATTTCATATCATGATGTAATTTATAACTTTAGGTGTACAGGTTGAAATTATTACATATAAAACAACATTAAGAACAAAATCCTTACGAATAATACTTCAAATATAAAAATTTGCTCCTCTTTTTTTTTTTTATAATGGTTAGATAATTAGTAAGTAAATACTTCAAGAAAAAACTACTAAAAGGTTTTCTCCAAACTTTCGTAATCTTTCAAACAGGACAAGGCTTGTCAGAGGGTTATTTTAGAACCAAATGCAGGACAAGAGTGAATGTAGGACCCGCACACACCTGAGTGAACTCTGCATCAGTCCCTGTAGAGGGGATGGTTTGCGGCACACTGTCCCCACGTGCCCACAGCCCAGCAAAAACACTCTTACTTTTACACGTACCTATTATCTTAAGGACCTTCTGACAAACCACCAGAATTTGACCAACACTCATTCTCTTTAAAATCCATAGGTCTTGTCCTTCTAGGAATCTACTACAGCTGAAGACCTGATATATCACCCTGTAGCCAATAGGGAATACTGAAGCCACAGTGGGGTTTGCAGCCAAAAACATTAGTGTTCAGCTTAACTCATTACCACAGAGAAGGCATGGCATATTGGTTTATGAAGTATTATGAAAGATGAATGTTACATTAAAATCCCAATGAACTGTAACAAACCCTTGACAGAAGGGTGACATAAGATGATACTCTTTCAGTGCTCCTGCAATGACACACTCATCTGTTAACACGATTTAAAGTTTATCATCCTACATGGATCTTGTTTTTTTGAGACCATTTGTAGAGCAATTTCTTCTTTTTATTTTGAGCACAACATGAATAGATAAATGAGAGAATGAGCCATAGAAAGAGTAAATCCTGGAAACCTTTAGAAACAGACACTGACAAATTTAGTGCTTTAAATCCTAGCACTCCTGTATATTTTTTTCAGCACGGTCATGAGGCTTCATTTCAAAAGCTCTGAGTACAGTGGACATTCCCTACAGATGTGTCTGTTATGTAACACACTGTGTAGAAGCACGATGCATATGAACAAGACAAAGCAATGTCTTAATGTGTTATTTGTATAAACTCTCTGTGCAGTGAGGGAGTAGGATCTAAATGGTATCACTTAAAAAGCAGACACGGATGGAATAAAGCTACAAAAAACAATCTTGCACGTGCTGTAATGCTACTATTTATCTGATAGACAGATCTGATGGATGCTGTAAGAGCAAACTTTCAAGCTCCTGGAAGGAAAAAAATCGCAATAATTATCCATAAAAGCTTAGTGAAAATTTTTCTTCCATTGGTTCTATTAAAAAGTAATTAGTGCCTGTGCAACTGCCAAAATTTGGCAATTAACATTGCTACATAGAAGAACACTGGTACTTAATCTGGTTAGTGTTCTCAAGGAACCCTCTAATGGACTAATGCTATCTGTCTATCCGTCTATCTTAGGTACTTACATGGCTCCTATTATCATAATATATAGGCATTTTACAGTCTTCAATGCAGTTATTTTTACAACACCCTGGTGAGGTCAGGGAAATACAGTCAAACCAAGTGCGAAGATGTGGAGATGAATTTAGGCTATAATATTACACAGCATTTCATTTCCAAAATCCTTTGTCAGGAAGTATTTCCAGGTGCACTATACTTGTAATAAAACTTACAGCTAAATCAACCAAGGAAAAATAATTAACTTCAGGGTTTCATTTCAAACATAAAATCAATTTCATATGTTAAAATGGTTTTCAAAAAGAATTTACTGCAGCCCAGGCTTAAAGCCTGAACCAGGGCTTGTTTTGGATGTTTGCTGCAAAACAATCCCCAATTCCCACTGAATTTAAAACTAATTCTCATTCAGCTATTGAAACTGCGAAGATGGGTCTTTCTAGCATCTGAACAGATGCACATTCAATGGAAGGACAGCAAGAAAGTTGACAAATGGGCTGTAAACATAGCAAACCTTTGACACTGCCACGAGATCATCCAGAGAGGTGACTAGATCTGAAAGAAATCACATTCTAAAAAAAACAGGTAAAACAAAGACTGTATTTGTGCATGGGTGTGCATAAAGAAGACAGACAGTACACTCAAATCAAAATTGTGCTTAAAAAACCTAGCCTAAAAACACACAAGCTATATAAAAATCAACAACAGAGCAATATCAACTTTCTTCAGTTTCAACTGCTGTCTTACTTAGGCATAATTTTAGCTACATTTAACCTAGTGATTTGTCATCTCTAAATATAGTAAAAACATCAAAAAATTCCCCCTTTCCTGTCTCTCCAAGTTGTGCTGAGCCTTTCCACATATGTGAAACAAAATACATCACCGACTTCGAGTTTATGTTGCAACCCAATTCAGGAATCAAAAACATTTTAGAGCGGTAGCTAAACACCAGATATAAGCAGAGTAAGTATTTTAAAAGATTCGTATCTTCATTTTCAGCATCCTTTTCCCACACAAGAAGTACACTACAAGAAACTTAAATGTTCCACGGAAACAAAGTAGAATGCATTACATAGTTCACCTACAGGAAGAATTTTCTTTTTGTAATATGCTTAGTTTTTTACGGATTTCAATTTAGAATTTTAAAAAGCATCTACCCTAGTTCCTTGATGGCTTTGCTCAATTAAAATTCCAGTGAAAAAAATTTAACCAGCTTGTTTTCACAGTACATATTATAATGAAGAGGAAGCAAATTCCACTTTCTTACATTTTTTTTTAAAAAAAACCCTTCATTATGAAAGTGACCATAATCATCCATCATTAGGGAATAAAAGAGTCTCTCCGAGTGTCATAGTGTCTTTAAAGGTGATTATTGATCAAGTTAACACGGTAAAACGAGTGCATGCTTCTTCAAGAGCATGACTATTTCTTTAATGAAAATAATTTAGATAATCTTTGAGCAATGAGATGAAGCAGAACTGAAATTTAAACCAGGAGATCTATATAAATTTAGACTTTAGGAGAGAAAATAATATCTCATATCAATAGTACAAAACGTTGACTTAGTAACACTATGCAATTTAGATAATTTGAAATTAATGTTTACAGTTAATCAATTATAAGCAAAAATAGTTCCATAGACTGATTAGACTCCACAGATTCTGAAATACCTTTTAAATAGCTAGCTGCTTATACCTAACACCATTTTGATCAGTGAGCATTAACAGAAGATCCTTTTGCAAAAGGTTCTGCAAAAGAATAATGAATATACAAGGCTGGAATATCTTCTCATCATTAGTTTTTTGGTGGTATTTTCTCCTTTAATGCATACAGATTTTGATAGCATTTCCACTGAAAACAGTTAACAGACAGAAACGCTATTACACTTCTTCATAATTCAATTTGTTAATTTCCACTAGCTCTTGATTCATTTTGCATAAACTAGCTCAGAACTTACCATTTTTCGTGGCTTCACTTCAGTCAGGGATTTGGCCTTAGATGGGCTTCAATATATATGATTCAGTTTTCCTAGACCACTTAAATGAATGCAAAATTTGCATCCCTTTAGTGTCCTTTCTACCAAAGTCTAAAGCTTAAAAATTAGGGCAAAAATTAGGGTCACTGCGTCAAAATTGCCCCTACAGTTTTAGCTGGAGCCCCTAGCACACATACTTTATAGTCCAGACTTGGATTGCACAATAATTTCAACGTGAATCCCGCCTTATTGAAAGGAAAAGGTCACGCTGGCCTGAGACTAGACCAATATAATTCAGTAAAAGCGCCCTGGACTACTGTGTTGGAAGGCACAAAAGCAACAGAGACTTTAAAAAAAAAGCGGGGTGGAGGGTGGGAGGAGATGTTCCAGTAGCTAATTGAACAAGTGAGTTTCAAAAATACCCTGATTCTACCGCTGCCTCTGCCACAAAGCTTGGCAGCTTGGTGATACCATATGAAATCACTGTCATCAAAATTGTACCTACCTTGCAGATGTCTATTCCTTATTTTCTGACCTGAAATACTCGTATCTGATTTGCCAAAGATAAACCTATTACAGTTGAAGTAAGTGGAGCTATAAAGGCATTAATATACTGAAAAATGAGATTTTGCACTTGGCACCCTCCAGTCTTGTATCTGTGAACTGGAGATAATACTGCCTCACTTCATAAATGTGTTACGAAAATAAATGAATTAAACATTTATGAGACTTTCCAGGACCATAATGATGCTTATCACAGAAAAGCCCAATAGAAAATTAATTCTCCAGTCAGAAGACCTCTGAACATCATACTATGTATAAGGCATAGGCTACCACACAAAATAATTATAACAACTTAGTATGACAGAGAAACAAGATAACTGACAGCAATTACACGAAGTTTCTGAGAGAGCAATGGACCTTTTACTAGAAGGTTTCACACATTTTGAGACGAAGGTGGGAGAGAGTCCAAAATCCTGGGAGCCTTTTCACTCAGCAGTCTGAAGAAAAGTGACCTCAATGCATGGATTCTGCTCAGAACTCTCAAAATTGACATCTTCTTCCCAGAGCCCTCAAACATGCACATCTCTGGTCACAGCCTTATCACCATATCAGTTTTTCATTTATGGTCATTTCCCCATTCCCCTCTGCCAACCGTTCCTTATGCAAATGTCAATTGTACATGCAGTTTATGTGAACCACAGCATCCTCACCCAGTTTACCCTCAACCTGCTGTTCAACCTTCTCCTTTCATTTCAGGTATGCATCTCTCCACCAAGTTAGCTCAGCTAAAACAGCACAAAATAAATCCTCCTCTCTTACAAGTTGGAGTCCTGGACTCAGACTTGTTCTAGCAGCTCAAGGGGGTCATTTGCATCCCCTGGTCATGTCATACAAGCTTCCATGACAAAAAAAACTATAGCAAAGGCTAGACTCCTTTGCTAGAGTAGAGCAAGGATGGGGGAAAAAAAGATTTCAAGTACAAAGATGGCAAGCATGATCAAAACAATGAAGTTTTCTCAGACTTACTGTTCTGAAGTAGATCAACCACTTCGTCTAAACTGCAGTCTTTTTAAAAAAATAATACCAGCATTAAAAAATTCTGTCTGAACTACTTGGTCTTAACAAAAAAGTTACAAACAACTGAAGATGGTATTTTATAATGGGAAGCACCTGGCAACCTAGTGATGTGTTAAACTGTCTGTAACATTATGTTTGTCTGCAAAGCAAAACAAAGCAAAAATAAATTAACAAAACCAAGTAAACTCTTCAGAATGGCATTTTACGCCCTTGAAAATGCGCCCAGCCATTTTGGACAATGCTCCTTTCATATTAATATACAGCATGCTATAGCAAATTAGTCCTTCAGACACTATTTTACTTCACTGATAGAGTAGGTTTGTACCAACATGCAAAGAAAAACATTTAATGTCACCTCTTCATAAAAGAACACCACTTAAATCTTCAGCTGCTGTTACTTTTGCTTTTAATTGAGCGTCTTGATAAAACATTTCCAGAACCTGAAAAACCTTACCAGAAGTCCACTGACTGGAGAGAGGGGAGGGGAAAAAATCTGCAAGAGAGGATGCTCCAGTTCCAACAGGGTGTTACTCTTTGGCCGTGGTTTCACAACAGATGAAACCTGAACATCAAGGAAGACAGGAAACACTAAGAAAGTTCACTCCCCTGCTGAGTGAATTGAGGGTTGCCACAACACAACCCAGGGCAGGACACCCAACGGTAGTTAATAAGAAGCATCACTTTGTCTTAGAACAAGGACAGAATTCAAGGGATGTAAATAGCCTTCATTTCCTGTGAGACTTCACAACAGAGGAGAAGAGGAAAAGATATTTTGAAAATGCTTTTGAAAAATAATCATGGTCTGAGAAAATAGGCAGAGAAAAAGCAGAAACACAATATATGTTATCTTAATCAAGCACAACACAAAAATACTATGATGTTCAACACCCAAAGAACAAAATATTAACAACAAAAATCCCCAAAGAAACAGAAACATGCTTAAGTTTATAAATAACAATAGGAGACTACTACTGTGAAAAAGGAACAGCCGATATATTCCTTCATGAAAGTAAGAGCTGTAATTTAGGGTGACTAAGAGGAAACTTTTATAGGAGGTTGAAAAAATAAAATTAAGAGTAACAAGAATAAAGAATAGCAAGGATAAATTTCACTGAAAATCCCTCCTGAAGTTTTATTCCTCACATGTCAGATTTCCTTGCCAGCCTGCACAGACATTACTCAGACTCTGAAGACCAACATCAGTTTCCTTCACTTTGTGTCTTGCCTTTTTCAGCTTGTCTCATGGCAGTCTCAGATTCTGTCATTTAAATTATTGTAACAATAACTGAATGACACTACAGCGATGTAACCATTATTTAACAAAAATCATCGGCAAACTTAGGAACCAACAGGTCTTTGAATCTATTCGACCACTACAGAATCTACTTCATTATCCAGTAAGTTACTCATCCACTGCCATTTGCACTTCCAGCGAAGGAAAGGAGAAATCATGCTTAACCAATCTGATAGCTTTCTACGATGGCATGACCTGCTGGGTGGATGAGGGGAGAGCAGTGGATGTTGTCTACCTCGACTTCAGCAAGGCTTTCGACACTGTCTCCCCATATCATCCTCCTAGGGAAGCTCAGGAAGTGTGGGCTGGAGGAGTGGACAGTGAGGTGGACAGAGAAATGGCTGAATGGCAGAACTCAGAGGGTTGTCTTCAGCGGCGATGAGTCTAGTTGGAGGCCAGTAACTAGTGGTGTCCTCCAGGGGTCAGTACTGGGCCCAGTACTCTTCAACTTTTTCATCAATGACCTGGATGAAGACATAGAGTGCACCCTCCGCAAGTTTGCTGATGACACAAAACTGGGAGGTGTGGTAGATACACCAGAAGGCTGTGCTGCCATTCAGCGAGACCTGGACAGGATGGAGAGCTGGGCAGAGAGGAACCTGATGAAGTTCAACAAGGGCAAGTGCAGGGTCCTGCACCTGGGGAGGAACAACCCCAGGCACCAGTACAGGCTTGGGGTGGACATGCTGCAGAGCAGCTCTGTGGAGAGGGACCTGGATGTCCTGGTGGACGACAAGTTGACCATGAGCCAGCAGTGTGCCCTGGCTGCCAAGAAGGCCAATGGGATCCTGGGGTGCATCAAGAGGAGTGTGGCCAGCAGGTCGAGGGAGGTTCTCGTCCCCCTCTACTCAGCCCTAGTGAGGCCCCATCTGGAGTACTGTGTCCAGCTCTGGGCTCCCCAGTTCAAGAAAGATGAGGAGCTACTGGAGAGAGTCCAGCAGAGGGCTATAACGATGATGAGGGGACTGGAGCATCTCTCCTATAAGGAAAGGCTGAGGGAGCTGGGCTTGTTCAGCCTGAAGAAGAGAAGGCTGAGAGGGGACCTAATAAATGCATATAAATATCTCAAGAGTGGGTGTCAGGAGGATGGGGCTAAACTCTTTTCAGTGGTGCCCAGTGACAGGACAAGGGGCAATGGGCACAAACTGAAGCATAGGAAGTTCCGTCTGAACATGAGGAAGAACTTCTTCACTCTGAGGGTGACGGAGCACTGGAACAGGCTGCCCAGGGAGGTTGTGGAGTCTCCTTCTCTGGAGATATTCAAGACCCGCCTGAACAAGGTCATGTGCAATCTGCTGTAGGTGACCCTGCTTTGGCAGGGGCGCTGGACCAGATGATCTCTGAAGGTTCCTTTCAATCTCTATGTCCAGTAATATATGCAACATTGCTGTCATTAATGGTAATATACAAGTATTCCTGAGGGTGAAACCAGACACACCCTTCTCAACTAGTCACTGCTTCAGTAAGAGATCATATCATTTCAGACCTTTCAGGCCCTGTAGAAAGAGGAATCATAGAAATGACCCTGCATATAATGACAGCAGATTAACACACTTACTTTAGGAAAAAAAAGAAAGCATAAAACAGAACTAGGTCTTGAATTTAAAAGGTTGACAGAATACAATTAATTAACTAATTAACCAATTAACAAGGTTAACTGAAAAACTCACAAATCTGGATACAGAAGACTGCAATTTTTTCAAGTAAAAATACAAAACCAATCAGAACTATCATAGCCCTTCACTTCCAGAACTATTTCATAAGAAAGAAGAGCACACAGAAGTATATAGTCCACCAAGACTTGTTGAAAATACAGTCTATACAGTAAAGAAGAATATATTGTTAAAGAGATAATTAACAACCTAAATTAGACTTTGCAGCTGACATTAAGTAGTGATTCTTCAGATTTGCTGAAGAAAAGTAAGGTATATAGTTGCCAGTATACTTTAAAGACAGGTGCCTCTCAAATTTTAATTTTTATTAGCTTTTACGTGTGCTGGCTGAACTACTTAGCTTTTATTCCTACACTGAATATCAGTTATGTCTATCCAGCAGCAAGATGGACAATGGCAATCAAACTCCAAGCATCAGAAAGAAATGAAAGCCCAGAAATTCAATGCACTGAGGTGAGCAGCGTGGGATAAGCTCAGCTGTGCTGCTCTAAAAGTGCTGACACAGTTATCTCCAGGGCCAGCAGTAAGACTTTTTAATCTTGACAGTCAAATGAGATACCAGGTGACGGAGAAAAAGTATTGTATTACAGTTATATTTAAATGGAAGGATGGCACCTACAGGCTGATAAACCTAAAATGAAAACTCTTAGCTTTAGAAATGCCTGTGAGAAAGAAATAAAGACAGTAAATAAAATTGGCTAAACTGTGATAATCAAACTACTTAAAAATGGCAATACTGAGTGAGATTCTACTAACTTCTATTTAGCCTACCATCTTGTCTCCAACAGTGATCAAAGACAGATGCTGAAGAGCACAATGAATAGTCTCCTTAAGCACTCTCCCAGGCTACAATGACTTGAGGCCCGGGTTTTTCTCAGACTTGTGCTTCATTCTATATATTTAAGTGGCTTCTAGGCTTTTCTATGCATTTAGAGAGCTCCCTCTCATTAATTTTGTCCACTGTGATCTTCAACACATGAAAACTCATATTTTCCGTAATACATAGTGTCAAGATGATCCACAACTTAAGCATATATTGTTTGAAAAGGCACCTCCAGGTGGATTGCTGACTACTTTATAGTTAACTGGTTTTCTAGATATGTAAAAAGTAGTAGATTTGGGTCAGGAGGAAACAGCAGTGAAACTTAACCAGACTTTGGCTGATGTTATGCAATATTTTTATTCATAATCCTGTCACAAATGTTTTAAATGCTCGAGGAAATCTGCTGATCCAGCAGAGACAGGAGACAACACACAGTGGTTGAAGTAAATCTCACAGATGCTTAGAAGTGGAATAAAATTCCCATTGTGTAATACACAAGATTATAACCATGAGGACAAACTGAATAGCTTTGTGCAACAGACTGGACATTCAGAATAGATGGCCTTTAAAGGTCCTTTCCAACCCAAACCATTCTATGATTCTATGATTCAAATTCACAGATCTGTGTGGAAAAGACCCTCTGCACAAGGTGATCATGCATGACTGTCAGCTACCAATGTGACACCAAAATGGAAGTGCAGCTTCAGGATACAGCAAAAGAGATGGTTCCAGTAAAGATAAGGAACACTGGGCAGAGCTCTGGTTAGACCTCACCTACAGTATTGTACACATTTCTATGAAGATTAACTCAATCAAATAGAGATAGAAAAGCTTTCTGTTTTGTAAAAGGGAGAGTCTACCAAATTAATAAAAGGAGTAAGACTTTCTTTACTGATGTACCAACATACAAGTATAGGCAGAGGAAGAAATACTCAAAAGCTACCTGAGCTGAATGTCAACACCAGAAAAAATCCCCTAGGTGTTAAAAAACATAAAAAAAAAAAGATTAAAAGATTCCAAGTTCTTACATCAATTGTTATAAAATAATATTCCAATGGGAACTGTAGGAAGGAAAGAACAACAAAAGAAATGGATATATTTAAAATGGAGCTAGATAAACTCACAAAGAAACACGCAATCTGCCTCCAGTAGGAGGGTCCTGGATTCAGACACATAGTTTGCTCTTTCCGGTCACCTATTCTTAAATGAAGCACTGACCACCACACAGAAAAATCGTGACATTTCAGATAGTATCATAAGCTGAGTGTATGGCTGGAATGTCTCTTACTCCAATTTCATCTTCCTTTTCTAACTGGAGAAACTGTTAGGCAAAGCCTTTTTTCCCCACCATCTGCCTTCCTTAGCCATCGGCATCCCTCCTTTCTCCCCCTTTCTTTCTCCCTGCATTTTCTCAAGGTTCTTCATGCTCTATCAACAGTTCCCGTATTTGTGACATCCTAAGGTTTTACCAAGAATTAAAAAAAATTCACAAATAATTCTTATTCCTACTTTTTATAGTTATAATTTTCTTCACACCTGCAATGAAAATTACCAGTCTTGTCACACAAGGCAAGGATGAGCCACAGAGGCCCAAGAGCAGTCTGCAAATCAAGATGATAACACCGTGTCAACATTCATCCAGAATGTATTCTTTGGAGAATAACACTACAGAACCCTTCTAAAAAGGAAACTTAAATTGTTGTTGAAATGAATGCAACCTGTTTGCCTTCTCATTTATGTAGGTAGACAGTTCACTTTCAAGAATTCTTTCCTGATAATGTACACACTGCAATGATACAGAGAACCACACTACTACCTCATCCTGCAAATACTTCTACTCAGCCTCTACAGAGCCTTTACAGTTTCATTATTCCTCAGATGTGGTTCAGAAAACACTAAGGTAATTTGTTCCCCTTTGATGTCCTTAAAGAAAATCATTCCTTCAGAGAAATCTCATTCTACAGAGCGAGAAACAGGATGTGCTTCCTAAAGAAAAAGAGGATGCCTTATGTATTACCTGCACCCACTTCCACTAGAGGACATAGATGCATGAACAGAGAAAAATTATGTAAAGTACATGTCTATGTCACAGGAGACAAGTTCTTCAAGTAGTCTATCCACAACAACGCCGTGCTTTGTGTATGTTAATTTATCATACATGTATTTTGCATCTCAACTAAATGCCACACAAAAATCGGAAGAAGTAGGAAATCAAAGATAAGGGTACTGTGATAAACCTCCTCCTAATCTCTACTACTACTAACATTTTAAGAAAATTTTATTGTCGCTGTTTATTTGTTTGCCTGTTAGGGTTTTTTGCCTAAACAGATTCCACTCACAAAAACATTGTACTATGATTCCTATGTCCATATTACATGGCAGTAGAAAACATGTGAAGACTCCAAGAACTTCTCCTTCATTGGAAGAAAACCTTAAAGCCACATACACTTGCTACTGCTCTATGCTAGAAGAAAGCAAGAGACTTACACCTCATCCTCTAGCCATACAGGCTCCCAAAGTCTAACGCAAAGTTCGTCAATGAAAAATAGTACTGAAGCGTTGCAAGACTATAGTTACTCCGCAAAAAGCAAGGAAATAATTTAATCTGTTCAAAATAGACATTTAATTATCATAAAACTGACTTGATCAAGACTTCTTTGCAGTATATTAGCATTTATGTAACAGATAACTTTGTTTCATTATGTACAAGAAACCATGTATAAAAGGAAGACATATCCTATCTGTAATTCACCGTGATAATAATGCCTCATTCTTGATTAATAAATTAAACTGAGAAATGACAGATGAAAATGGAAAAAGTACTCTGCCTGTACAAAACAAGCAGTTATTAAAACAAGAACTTGATTTCCAAATGCCGTCTTAAGTTCCAAATGCCCTCTGAGCCTCACCAGTCTTCAAAAGTTAGCTATAAAAGAAACCAAAATCATTGAAGAAGGTGTCACATAATACCAGGACGTTAATGATATATTATGAGATGTCACTGTTAGAAGTGGTGAAAACTAAACAGAAGCATGCTTCACATTTAGCAAATGATCCACAAGATCTACACAAAATAGATCATTCCTTCTTTTCATGATAGCTTATTACTCACTACACCTGACCCCATAACACAAAGCATCAAGCCAAGGTTGTTACATTTCTCCCAAACAAATTATGCATCCAGAGGCTTATCTATTAACTTTTTCTTTTGGTGTTTTATTTTATGCCCTTGGTTGACTCATATATGCTAAACATTCAATCCCAGAAATTATTTATATTCTAAGACAGACATAACTTTGCACCAGACTACCAAATTATGGAGAAACTAACTGAGTAGGTACATTTAATATTCTGTTGAAAGTATTATGAAAGTTGCCCCTGTTTCTGAGGTGGTGTATACTCAATAAACTTTGACTTTGACAGAGCTGATTTTTTTTTAACCTGTAAGAAACCTGAAGTAGAGAATCACGTTGCTAGCCAAGTGTTCATCTCCTAGAAATAGTATACAGCAGTCATTTATTAAGATACAGTCAGGTTTTCTACTAGGATGCTACCTGTAATACTTACAACCTTGCAACAAACACTCAGAAAAGATTCACTAGTTTACAGAAGATTTTAAAAGTCCCTTTAGGACTTTAAAGATTTTAGAAGACATTTTTAGAGATTTTAAAAGACATTTCCATTGATTACCTGACATTAAATGTAAAATTCCTACATATGTCTAGCTTTCATCAATCTCAGACTATAATTCTTTGGTATGCAATGAACTTCAGCCTTAGATAAAAGAATTGGAACCTCGCCATTGCAATTCATACATATTATTGTCTGTACAAGTACTGGGGTTCTAATTTCTCCTGAAGAACATGAATCACGTGTATCAGACACTAACTTCATACACACACACATATATCATAACACCGGAATCAGCTCTATCCAAGTCAAATTAAGCTTATTCAGTGTATACTACCTTAGAAATAGGGGGAAAACAGTCATTCAAGCCACAGTTCTAATTGTATTACAGTGTCCTCAGTTTCAGTATATCCTTCAAACCTTTCTCAAAGACAAACCTGATATTTTCAATGTATCATTTTTTCCTGTTTGTTCTTGCTGTTCTAATCTGAAGAAAGAAACAGACTACATAAAATCTGTACTAAATAAAAATTCTCACTCCTCTGCAGTAGATTTTTTTTTAGTTCAGCATCCTCAGCACCTGAAGTACTAGGACTTTTGGTGTGCAATTTATCCCTACTTCAAAGATTACTGTGTGTAGCAATGTATTGGCTTGGGGGTTGGGTTTTTTTGTGCAGCTATATTGCCTACTACTTTGCAGTACACTGTACTATCCATGACACTCCTCAAGTTAATATAAAGTCTCAGTTTGGGCAAATACCTTGATGGTTACACTGTATCACATTAGCAGAGGCTCTGCTTTCTAAGATTTAAGACAGCTAATGAAAATAATCAAATGAAGTGTTTTTACATGGTCTAACGCGCTTACAATCCAACAATTCAAATTCTATGAATTTTTTCTGAATAGACAGAATCAAATAACCAGCTGAAAAACAGGCACATACAAATCAATTGTCAACAGAACAAACAAAAACTAACACAAAAACTAATCATAATCTCCTCATTCTCCTGCCTCAACATCAACCTCCCAGTCTGGTCAAACACCAGCTTTCTGTAAGCGTTACAGGTTCATCATACCAGCTGTACTTTGATTTTCAGAAACAAAAGTTATTACTTTAGCAGAGGTACATACGCTTATGTAGTTTCCTAGTCTTAATAAATTGTGCAAACTATCAGACACTTTGTTCTTACATATGATATTTCTTTATCCAAATGCCACAGCTTTACTGAACCTTAAAACTGTCCCATAAAATCACCTATAAGCAATGAAAGTCAAATAAGCCTAGAGTGTACCACTCCTCTTATCACAGATAAAACTCAGTAGCGCTAGCACAGACCACCTGCTGTCGTAAACTTATCCCACTCAAATGGTCTCTGCATTCATTAGTAAAAACACCTAGAGAATAAAGTACACTCTGGTTGGTAACTGAAAGTCATTTATTTAAGCAAGTAGCACTGTAGTATTTTGAGAAAAGGTGGAGTGAATTTTAAATAGTCTGGATGCTCAACTTGAAAGCTGGAAAACAATGTTAACTTAAGCTATCATGGACATTAAACAAAAAGCTTTCATTTGTAATAACAACCCAGGTAACTTTGGAATCCAAACAACACAGCTTCCAGTTGCTAAACCAGATTGCATATTACGTCAGAAAAAAACACTAACAATGCTTCCAGATCCTACACAGGAGAATCTCCTATTAGCATGCAAAATGTGCATGAGGAGAACAACTGTGTTATTAAGATGAACACCCGAGTCACCTGAAATTCTTCAGACCAATCTTCAAACTTTGATGTTGACTTTCCTGAGTCAACATTCAAGAACACAGAGACAAGCACTCTCATGTTTAACAACCCATATGTCAATTTGATAGCCACTAACAGTGAGGCCGATAAAGTTGCATAAGCACCAGAAACTGTTATGAAGGAAAAAAGGAACCGGCACTAGGAAAAGAAAACAAAGAGCCTCATAGAAATGGAGAGATTAGTATGAAGCAACAGAAGATGAGAAATCTAAGTGAAAATTGACATCTTCAGGGGTTGGAGCAGAGGGGCAAAACTAATCTAAATGGTTCACAAAGTTAATTTGAGCTATTACATCAGGTTTGCCTGGACAATTTCATTTGGACGCAGGGAAAAGGATGTATTATAGTTTCACAGAGAGATGTACAGAGCAATGGCATTCTTGTAAAAGCAGAAAGAGCTACAGCCCTCCCTTCCCATCATCACTGTCTAACATCACATACATGCTCCAGCGGGTGCACTCACTACTGAACACCAGCTCCAAAGCCTTGGTGTATGCATCCGTTATGTTCATATAGGGAGTTATACTGCAAATCTGTTCTTTATTCTCTTGTCTGAAAGCAAGTAAAATCCAGACTCAGATCACAGGCAGTAAGAAGTCCATAACCATTTATTACTGCAACTTTAATGAAAAAGTAGAGAATATGTTTTTCAGGTAATTTAAAATTTTCAGATAAAGAAGTATTTACTGAGAGGAGCTAAAGTTTGTAACACAGCATTTTTACTGAATATATACCTGATTTTTTTTACCCCATGTCTTGGGTATTGTGTGCAGTTCTGGGCTCCCCAGTACAAGAACACAGTTGGACTTAGTCCAGCAAAGGATTGGGAAGATGACTAAGGGGTTGGAGCATCTCTTATATGAGAAGCAGGAGAGACAAGTAAGGAGACAAAGCCAGACTCTTCTCAGTGGTGCTAAATGAAAGGACAACAGGCAACAGGCACAAACCAAAATACAGGAAATGCAAGACAAAACATTTTTATTGTAACGGTGATTCAACACTGCAATAGGTAGTCCAAAAAGGTTGTGTAGTCACGATCTTTGAAGATACTAGAGATCAAGATCCTAAGCAACATGCTGTAGTTGACTCTTCAATGTGATGGACAATGTCCAGGGGTCCTTTTCAACCTCTACAAGCCTGTGATACTATATTTTAAAATAAATATATTTTTTCCAATTATTTGTCCAATAACTACTGAACTTTCGGTAGTCAGTTTTGCCTGACAATTATTCTCTCATTAGCATGTGCCCTTACAAGAATTCAGAGAACACTGAAAACTGTTCTTTTTGCCCAGTTTTAACAAAAAGGCAAGAAAAAGCAGAAAGCATATCACAAAAAAGAGAATCTTGATGACAAAGCATGCAAAGAAAGAATTATACTGGGTTTTGTTACACCACAGTAAAGAAAAAACATACTGATCTTCATTTTTCACATTTTCACATTAATTTTATGCAGACATAGTTACATGGTATAAACCAATAAATTATAATGGAGAAGCAAGCCCAAACTGTTCATTTGTTAGTGTTTTCAGTTTGTTTGTTTTTTAAAATCTGCATCTTTCAGGCCACATAAGCTGCCTGCTTTAACAAAGGGCCATTTCCAGTAAAGTATAACCTGCTATTAGATAGCAAAATTTTGAGTACTTTAAGCACTTCTCTCACCTTCTGCAGTTGAAAGGAAAGCCCAAATCTAGTTTTTGGTTCCCCATCAAAGTCCTAGAGCACCATGCAGATGGTCTCACTTCAAACAAATAATCAACTTCTCATACTATTTTCAGAAGTATTAAATTATCTTCTGCTCTTACTTACAACACAAACTATTACAGTGCAAGTAAGGATGTCTTACTCTGCTTCTACCTGGAACCCATTCACCAAAAGAACTGTAAACAGACCACAATAAAGAGAAGAATATAATACCATCATGGGTGAAAGACTAAAATAAATACTGCAGATTTATCAAAAAAGATTTATGGAGAAAAAAGTGAAAGGTGTTTAAAAATTACAGAATTTTTCAGATTACTGAGAAATAATCTACAATGAAATCTGGAAATGATTCAACACCAGTGCTCTCAGTCTTCATAATGCAATGTGGCACATGCTGTACGAAACAATGGATGAGCTTGTTAACCTTTGAAGACATATGAACATACCATATTTTTTGCAAAGCAACAGCTGACAGTACTACTCCTGTTTGGAGGCAACTGCTCCTCATTACTCCCATCAGATGTAGTACAGTAATTTTAAACCAAACCAGAATGCCAGCGGCTCAGTCACCGAGCCCTCCCACCCCAGTCACTCGACACACACTCAACCTGACACAGGGACGCTGTAGTGAGAGATCTGCTAAAGGATTTACTCAGCCCTTCCACAGTGAAAGCAGGCTTTGCTTTTCTTCTTCCCATGAGTACAGTAAGAAAGGGCATTTTGAAGCATTGCAGGCAGCTGCAGCAAGAATGACCAGAGTTGAGGTGCAGAGCTGGACATGAGCTGTGACAAAAGAAGGCGAGCATAGGCTGCAGCCCTTATCATACACTCATGGCAAACATACTAAAGATTCAGTAAAACACATAATATGCACCCTACATTGAAATTTGAGTGAAATACTACCTCAAGACCTGCACCTTAATAAAACATACATTGCCTGCTGTTTAATGCATCTATAAGAAAACCAAACCACAAACAAAAAAAAAACCACCAAAACAATAAATCAAAACAAAACGCCCAACTGGTAGCAGAATAAAACAAAGCCCTATCTATGTATAGGTAACTAAGCTAACGTTAACCTCTGTGGCTCAGTGTCAGCTGCAGGTTATGTGGCAAAGACAGCAGTCCATACGCAAAATAGACCCCTTCACTCTGTCTGCACCACAGCAATAACCTCTACTGAAAAAAAAAAAAAATGGGGACATCTGAGCAGGATATACACAAGCTACCCGTTAGGTCACCGATCATTCAGTTCACCTGCCTTTCAAAGAGCAGGTATAATATACAGAGATTATGAGACACCAATATTTTGCAGCTCTAAAAGAAATGAAAACCAGAAGAGGATTGTGAAATAGGCACTATGGGAAAGATCTCTTTAAACTCAGGGACAATATTTGCACCTCTCCTGCACTTCCTCCAAGAGGAGCATTAATTAGTTGTGTACAAATCAACTGTGAGTAGTAATTTGGCTGGAAACTTTTGACCGGATGTGCCAAGGCTATTCCAGAAATTTATCCAATGTGAGTAATGGGAACAGAAACATTGTTTCACTTCCAAAGGAAAGTGGCCAAAATCCGAAAAATTTCAGTGATGGTGCTCAACCAAGTAATTGTTTGTGTATGACGCATTCATACATACACATGGCAGCAACTGATTCCTCTGAATTCTGAAGTTTTAATAAAAATGAAGCAGCCTAAAACTAACTTCTGTCACCCTTAAACTTACTTTTGTTCCTACTGAAGTTGATCGAAAAATCTGACCGCAACAGACTGAACTTTGTGCCTCAACTACTTTTGTTTTTCGCATCACAGTCAGTAGTGCACAGACTGTGAAGTTCAAAGTTTACCACAAAGATACATATTTTCACTGTGGTACTGTTTTTATTTGAAAATTGAATTTATATATGCTCTATTTAGCTCACAGTTGCACAATACACATTACTATCAGGAGCTTAGTATTGCATAAAAGGATGAAGTAGCTGATGTGAGTGTTTATAAAAACAAAATAGCTAGCCTAAATTGACAGCGTGCTTTCCTCTGTCAAGCAGCTTGATATTAACTAGCAATGCTCTATGTGTACACTAGCTATTATTTACATTGTATTACACAATATTATTACTAACTCTTGGTAGCTTTGGTCACATATCAGATGTAGAGCAACCTTGTCATATATCAGCATTTAAAATGCTCCTGACAACCTTAACACATGGGGTTACTATAAGGTTCACAGTTACCTTTTAGCTCTATTAGCTTTATTGACACTACCAGTGTAAGAATTTTGTCTTAACCCGCACTTTTCAGTTGTGTATAACTGTATAAATGCTTCATAGACCACAAGAAATAAAAGGGAAGGAACATTATGATTCAGTTACCTGCAATGACTATTCATGGCCCTGTCTGGACCCCTGGGCAGACCACAATAAAGCTGCTGTGCAGTGCTTCTCTTGTGTAATGAATCATGCTCTGCACTTACAATAAACATCCAGGTACAGTTCATGCTTGCATTTGTGACTAAGGACTGTAATAAGAAATCAGAAAAAAGTCTGCTGCTGGAGAGATTAGCAAGTTTCGGAATGGGCGATGCCGTTAGTCATACAACACCTTGGTCCTGGTGCCCGAACTGGACCGCAATTCGAGCTACAGCAATAAAAAACACAAGAAAGCTTCAGTCACACTCTCATCTCACTGACCAGACCTGCACAAACAGAGAGTGCATCCACTGAAGCAAGACTCCAAGAGGAACACTGCTAGAGGGGCCAGCATCCAGAATCCATACGTAAGATGGGTATCTGCGTTTATGGGATTGGAACAAGTATGCTCAAAAACCTTGTCTTTCTTCAACTGCCACTACATACCAAAAGGAGCAGCAGGTCCTTGACATCCGGAGACACCCAAAAAGGAGAAGAGGCAGGGATCAGCAGGAGAGGAAGGAACTGATTAAAATGTTTTGCTATGTTTCTAGATATTCTTAGGTTTCTATACAGCATATTTTGTACCTAAGATGTAATACTTCCCCCTCTTGCCTTCATGCAGTGATACAAACTCAAAACATTTTTTGAATTGGCATTTGTATTGCTGCCTGCATATCAGAGATACTAATTCATGACTGCTGCTCTATTCCTCTTGGTGGATACAGACTGCAGCTTTCTAGTTTCTGGATTAACAGGCAAGCATCTGAAGTGCCTTTCTGCCATCTGGATCATTAGCTGAACACAAAAACAAAAACGGAATGGAAAACATAGGTGTTGAAATTGTAATATGCTCCTGCAGGCCTGATCCAGAAATGAAGACCATGGAATACATGACCATCTTCCACTTCAAAGCACAATGACTGGCCTGGTTATGGAATCAGGTCTCCTACCCCGTAACTAACTTTGTTGTGCTGTTTAGGGGGAGGCAGTCTGGCATTTGCTAGTTCCATTATCACTTAGAAAACATTATTTGTTAAGTCATGCCCAAATTTTATAGATCACATCTTTATGGAAAATAAACACATCAGCTAGATGAGGGAGGATTATTCACTCTTTCTGTCAGCAAGACATTTTTGGAGTATTTAAAGCAGAGGAGGTAGATTCAGAAAAACTGGAAATTTACTGATGCATGTGCAATGCCTGTGAGGGCTTCTGCTGCACCTCCATTTTGGATTATTCTAAACATTGGCAATAGCTACACAGCTGCTTCCTTTAGATAAAAGGTTGAAGCGTATTTAGCCAATTAAAAGCTATGCAAATGTTTCACACACAACTTCCAGGAATTTGTTCTGCATGATGAATTTTTATTACTCCAAAAAGTATTTATCAAATGATTTATTTAAGTATTTCCTTAATGTAAACAAGTGCAAGGCTACAGAAATGTGCAACATTATCATAGAATTTGAAAGCAGGGAAGTCTTAAAAAATACAACACCAGCACTAAGATGATACATATCTCTCTGCCCTGCTGCCCACAGGTGCGCTTGCACACCCCCTACAATCCCTTCTGAAGTCATCAGAGAATTAGGGCTACATCACGCATTTTACATTCAAAATAGTTTAATTAGCATACATCTTCTGGTTTTCAGTAGTGTTCATCACCTCAATACTTAGGTACCAGACAGACAAATATCATCTGAAAGCAAGACCTAATAACAACCATCTTTCTAGACAAACTCCAGAGAAAAAGGTCTTTTATCCAATCCTCTACAGAAGAATCAAAGTTTAAGGCTTCACCAACTTAATTTTGAAATACCCAGGACTAAAGGAATAGCGTTACTCCATCCTCTGGCACCCCTTTGATTTTTCTTTGGAATATTCATAAATAGCAGCCACTCAATCCATTTTAAATCCATGAATTTCTTCCAGCACAAAAACATATCCCATTGTTGGTACACACTCACCCAATGATTCTTTTTAGCAAGGAGACAAATGGGGTCAAGTCTCTCCTAAATTAACTGCACCCTAGAGAGGATTAGCCACACGTGAGCTCAAACTCTGGACTTAGGACCACCCCATCCTAACATGTCTTCCAGTCACCCCCCTTACCCACCCTTAGTCTTTTGACTTTACCTTAGCTTAAGCAGACCAGGCCAACAAATAAGGCAAAAAAAAAAAAAGAGACAGATGTTCCACTTCTGAGACACAGTAACTCCTAACATGTACTTGTTTTAATCCACATGGTTTAGTCATGTGTTTGTACAGAAAACTTATAAGCTTCATGGTTTGTGCATCTGGATTTAACACTCCATCCTGTCCCCATGATGTTCAAGCATCAACTAGAAAAAGCTTTGGAACAAAGGGCAGATGCAAATACATGAATGTAAGTAAACTACAACAAGCTAAATGTAACAAGACATACAAGTCTTCTACAGCCATGCTTCTTATTGTTCTAGAACAGTTCACTTTTAAGCAATGAAACAATCTTTCAATTTGACAGTACTTTGAATATAAAATCTTACAAAAGAAGACAGAAAGCCTGAAGGAGAGGACATCCAGTCTATCTCAATGCACAAAGTGATACATTAAGTATAATCTAATAAATAATTAAATAATTTATATTTAAGGGTAACAAATAGGTAGACATAAATAGAAAAAAGTGTTCTACAAATGCCATATTTTCAGTATCACAACTAAATATTACTGTAACTTCACAAAAAATACGCTTCATGCCCTACCACTGTAGCAGAATTGAACTCTTATTTAACATAACAGTAATAACAAGAATGAAAGGCTGTTTTCAGAATACTATCCTAATTTTAAAAAAAATAGTAAAAGGAACGAACAACAGAAAAAGTTGTAGCACAACAGCTGGACTGCAACAAACACCAAATGAAAAAAAAAAGGGTAGCCAAAACTTTTCCAGAAGAACACAATTTGTAGTGAAAATGGAAAGTGCGAAATTTATCATTTTGCCTGGCATTATCATAAGGAACCACAAATGAAGCACAGGTATACGTCTGTGTGTAATACACCCAAACTGACTATAGACCAACTTCCTATACTGATAATTAGCTTATAATATCACCAATTAACTCACTTTCACATAAAAAGGTATACACTGGAGATGCATGAAGAGTGCACATTTAGTCCATACTACAAAAGGGAGGCAACTGGAAGTACTCAGATGGCAAACTTCTGTGGACTTTTCAAAATAAATGTCATACAAAGTGCATTTAACACATAATGATAGTATTGCAAGCAAGCAGGTAATTGCATATTCAACCCTTGTTTGTCAGGGTATCACAGCTGTCATCTTTAGAAGACATATTCAGAGAAAAGCGTTACTCAAAAGCTCATGTGTGGTTACCAACAAGATTTAACTATACTTTTTATAAAAATACTTCTATTTTCTCCAAACAGATGCTCTTGGCAATGCTTCCACCCTTCAGCAGGTACACAGTACTTACTAGAGTTACAGCACCATTTCTCTACAACCTCCCTTTTCCATTTCACTCTACTTGGGAAAAGGAGTTCCACACAAGCCATTTCCCCATCAAGCAGAGGTAAATCCGGTTCCCTTTCACAGCTGCAGTCAACCCGAACAGACAAGTTTGCATAGACAAAACATGCCACAGTAAATGATGACATACGACCTCCAGCTACAGTGATCTTGTTTGCTCACTAGAGGAAATCTAGGGCTGATTATGTGCAGAGAATGATGCACATTCATGGGACAGATCACAGTATATCCTCTCCGGGTCCTGAAAATGTGCTTCTGCAGCAACAGAAGCCAGTTTCACTGTTGGTCTTTAAAGCATTGAAAGAACTGCCCTGCAAACAATGTTTATCTCCACTTCAAAATAGCTCAGAAAATCACAAAGCACAGACATCAGCACATTAAGGAAAAGCGAAATAACAGATATATTTTCAAAAAAGGAAGAAATCTGGAACTCTGGGTGAGCAAGAAGTCTAACAGCTGTGATCAGTGAGCCGTGTGTTTATACATCTTTCAACATTATACAAAGCACTGGGTGAATTTGAGACTGTCTCAGATGGCAAAAGTCTGTTGAATGAAACTTGTTGACAATGTTGTTAAAATAGAGAACTAATATTTGATAGCAAAAAAACCACAGCCTGCTATAAATGTCAAATACGGGATTATAAAGCAATGCACAGAGATTCTGGACTTCAATTTCGGTGCATAATCCAACCATCTGTCAACCAGTTGTGTAGGAAAATCACGATAACGTGGAAATCTCCAAAAGGACAGACAAATTCTCTCCCTTCAGCTACAGCATTTCTCTTCTTACGCACACGCCCGCGGTAATCGCACTCTGCCTGCAGATTAACCTGGGGGAGATGACACTTGCCATGGGCAAAAGGAAGATTGCAAAGGCAATCTTGCCAGATAGGCAAGATAAACAGGGCGCTCGGCGCCCGGCGAAGCAGCCTACGGAGGCAGAAGCAGACTTCGCCGCGCCGGTACTACCGAACCGGGCACGGACCCTTCGCCCAGGGCGGCGGGTGCGGGGGGGTCCGGGACTCCCCCAGCCCTCCCCGCCCGGGAGATCCGAGCCGGACTCCCGCCCGGGGGTGAATACGGGGCTGGCACCGTGCAGCCGGAAAGTTAAACCCGCCGGAGAGGGAGTGGAGCCGCTCCTGACGCCTCTCCCACCGCCGGGATGCCGGCCCGGAGCAGCCCTGAATCGGGCAGGGCTGCGGGTCCCGCAGCTCCCCCAGACACCCACCTCGCCCCGCGGGGACCCCGCCAGAGAGACACCCCCGGCCTCCCGGGAAAAAAAAAAAAAAAAAAAAAAAAAAAACACAAACTCCGAGGGGCGCGCCGAGGTGGGAAGTCCCCGGTCAGATGGGGGAGCACGGCCGGCCCCGCGGGCGCACCGCAGCCGGGACACGGGGCCGCAGCCGCGCCGGGCCGCCCCGCTCCGCACCGCCGGGGCTGCAGCCGCCCGCCCCGGGGCACGGGCGGGGGCCGCCCCGCGCCCAGCCCGCACACCAGTTGCTCGCCCCGCGGTGAAGAGGTGGTGAAAGGAGCGGGGGGGCGGCGGCGGCGGAGCCTCGGGGGAAGCAGGAGGCCCCGGCCCACGGGCGAGGGATGCTCGCCGCCCACCTCCGCCCCCCCACGGGGCAGACCAGGGGGGGTCCGCCCACGCATCCCTCCGCTTCTCACCTCCTTAAGTTCCTTGGCCACGTCTTTCAGGTCCCCCAGAACTAATTCCAGATCCTCCACGATGATCTTGATCTGCTCCTTCACCTTGGTTTTGGAGGCTGCCGGAGGCCCCTCGGACGGCGACGAGGAGGAGGATGCGGTCCCCTTGGACTGGGCGGACATCCTTCGGGGCAGCCCGGCTCGGCCAGGGGGGGCACGCAGGTCAGGCGAGCGCGGCGGCCGCCGGCCGCCCGGCCCCGTCCCTCCGGCTCCCGGAGCTGCCGCAGCCGCTGCCGCTGCCGCTGCCGCCGCCGCCGCCCGCCCGCCCGCGCATCCCGCGCCGGGGGCGCCGAGCCGCGCCACGCTCCGCCGGGCGGCCGCGCTGTGCAGCTGCCATCGGCTCCCGGGAGCAGCGCGGGGGCCCGGCTGCAGCCCGCCGTGCGCCGCGCCTGCGCCTCGCCCCGCCCGCGCCGCCGCCCGCTCCGGCGCCGGCCCCGGCCCCGACCCCGGGCCCGGCCGGCGAGAGGGCCGCCCGCCGCCCGCGGCATCGCCCCCGCCCGCGCTCCCCGGGGAGCGGGGACGGGGGGGGGGCGACGGCTCTGGCACACGCGCTCCGCCCGCCTCCCCCCTGCCCGAGCGCCCGCGGGGGCGAGTGCGCACCACTGCCTCCGCCCGGAGCCCCCCCGGTGGGTCCCCGGGCGCGGGGGCTGGTGGCACCGGCTCTGCCGGGGGAGAGTATTTACCCGCCAAAAGAGCCCCCCCCCACGAAGGGACACTCTTGGAGTGGGTGGCCCTTTGCAAAATTCCTGTTGAGGGAGACAACAACATTGCCTGTTTCTGGTGAAAAAGGTCATAAATTGGGAGGTGACACTCGCACACCTCCACACCCTGAAGTAACCGCTCTGGCTCCTCTGGGCTGCACCACGCTCGGTCCGGACGTCGCTGCTGTCGGGAGGCCACAGCAAGCACGGTGTTTTGCAAATGCCACCGCACTGGTAAGAGGGGCTTACATGTCCCTGCCCACCCCATACACTGTCCCGCAAACACACAGTGACCAGTGGACGCTGTTCTAGCCGTAAAGTGAAGGTTATGCATCTCGTCAGATGGAAATAAAACTCCCCGTGAGCCATAATACCCTCTAACAACATGCTGCCTGGTCCTTTCTCTGAAGTAGAGGCCCGCAACACTTCTGAACACACACTTTCCCTAGCATTATTCAGAGATGGGTCTGCAAGGCGGAAGGATGAGGTTGCTCACATCTGGCGAGTTTTCATCTTACTGCAACAAGGTGGCATGTTCAGGTGGAAGGAGTTGGTTTAGGTATTTCTACCTCCCACTGGCTACGAACAGCAAGAGGAGGGTGTGCCGGCAAGCCCTACTTCAAGAGTTGCCCTTGCATGGTTGCAACTGACTTCGATGCTGTAAATGATTCTGAGGATTTTGGCAGCCTGTGATGTTTTAACCTAGCTGAAGCAGGAGCGGACAAGCAGAAACCTTGCCCAGAGCACTGTGTCTGCACATGGTAAAAATCTCACTTGGTGATGAACTGCTTGTCTCTGGGAAGGGTGTGGGACTGGGATAAGAATAGACAGGGGCTGACAGCACCTCGTACTGTCTTGGGTTGGGTGTAGTTATCTTTCTGCTTTTTACCACTATAAAACCTACCCTGTTTGGTTGAAGTCATTTGCTAACGGGCATATATTGTGATTTTTTTCCACCCCCCAAGCATCTCACAGACCTTTTAAACAATTTCAAGGAGGCCATGTTCAAGAAAAGCCTATGTCTTTCCTCTTGAATTTCCTCAGATTTCACAGTACATTTTTTTCATCTCAACAAAGCAAAAGCTTTTCCAACACTGACTTTTAAAAGCATTCCTGCTGGTTATTTTTGCTTAAATGTTTCTGTATGAGCAACAACATCATATGATTTTTGAAACTAGCTAAGTAATACGGTCTGAATTTCCAAACTGCAGTCACCACTAAATTAGGAAGAAAGCAACCCACAAGTTGTTGAGTAAGTTTTAATTAACGTGTTTGAATACTATTCCTCAAAGGTATTGTATGAACAGAAAATATAAAACATTTATGAAAAGCTATCAGTGAAATCATCCATGCAGAAGACAGCACATTTCCAGTTTATAATTAGAGAAAAAATTCTATTTTCTGACAGAAGTTAAGGATACTGTGTAACAGTATGCTATACACACCTACACATTACATGGCTTAAACAGGTAAGGGATAATTTCTACCACATTTCTGTAGAAATCATCAACATTGTTGCAAAATTACTACCAGATTTGCTACAGACCCTCTTAATTTTGTCTAGCCTAGTTGAGAATTCACGATTAAACATTTTTCCTACACAATTACTTACTTTTTTATTGTCTCTGTATAAAGCCTTGGCACCTCTTACTGCAAAATATTTTTACTTTAAGAAGGCAAAACTGATTCCTATTCTATCTCGTCCTTCAGTTTTAAGTCAGGACAGGACTGACTTACCCATAATCCAGTGGTTATCCAGTTTCCTTAGTCCCGTGACCAAGTCTGGAGACTTCCTAAACTTTTGAAGATATAGATCGTGTCCACTTCACCAACACCTCCACTTCTGTAGTAGCATTCTTAAAGGAGTTATGCAGGATTATAGAGTAGCTAGTATTTTGTATTCATCCATATATCTACTGCTTATCCATGAAAAAAACTCACGGCTCTTCTAAGTCCATTTCATTGTCCTATCGGTCTTGAAAACAATTTTACGCTTTAATAAATGTGCTATACCTTGCTAAACCATGTCTGTGTTATCGGTTTAGTCTTCTTGAAGTCTTCCTATCTGCACCTTCACCAAACCTGAAGCAGCTAATCAGGGAAAAGAGGAGTAACTCCTTACTGGATGTCTGACCTCTGTAGGCCGTTGAGAAGATGCAGAGGGTGCACAAGAAGTCTCCCCAGAAATCTTGGAGGAGAAAGATGTTTTGGAAGTAAAACCATAAGACATTCAAATTGCAGTTCACTGATCTTCCACTAACACTTTTTAGTCCAGAAAAAAGCACCCAAACAAGAACAAAGCACACATTAAATGAGTACTTAGTGAAGTAATGTGGCACTCAACCACACAGTTGCCAGCTGTGATCTCATTAAAGTTCACAAGTTGAGTAAGGCTTGGCCTGATCAGTAATTGGAAAGGACATCTCTCAGGAAATTCTCTCAAAATGCTGCAAAATATTGTTTAGGTGATTCAGTAGATGGCACTTTTCCTTCTGGAAAAAAATACCCTACACCTCAGCTCAGTGTTACAAGCGGAACAAAGTGAACAGACCCACAAAGAAGTCATTTTATCATGCTGTTTTAATTATGCTATTTATTTTATGTGTGGAGTCACAAAGAGAGTTGGACTCTATGCAGGAAATCATGAGTAATCATAAAATGTACATGAATAACAGAAAAAATTTTTCATGTGAATCAGACCAGTCGTATCAGAAATACAGAAATGTAATTACTTTTAAATTTAGTCACTCCTCTTGTTAAAAAAAAGACAAAATAATTCAAAAAAGCCCCAGATGCTTACCTACTTGGGAGGCGCTGATGCAGTACCATAAAACTTTCAAACTTCTTCTTATATAAGAATAGAAACCAAGTAAGTACTCTACAAATTATACATGCAGAACTAGGTCCCACCTTCTCCAAGTCATTAGTATTTCAGACAAATAAATTAAAAATTAATTTGCTACTGCATGTTGAAGGTATTTTGTTTGGGATTTGTGTGATTTATCAAAGGTCGAAGTTGAACAAACTATTTTAGGTCAAAAAAACCATTTTTTGTTTGGATGTTCTGATTTATTTTAAACATTTTCAAACCTTCCGAACAATATCAAAGAATTTACAAAGCAGAAAGATAGCTGGCTGAACTAGCTATTTTGGGGAATGAGAAAATGAAACCTTAATTTATTTTCTATCCCTCTCTTGAAAATGTCCCTAAAGAAGATATTCCACATACAAGACAGTGAAGCACTGAAACAGTAAACCTGTCTTTTGCATCCCAGATGAGACTGTGGAAGAAAGCTTAATTCAATTGCTGCATGCTTGCATATTGGACACATATTAATTAAAATATTTATTGAAATCTTCAAAATTAGTCATGAATTAAATTAAAACCATGGATTAAGCTATAGTACAATGCCACTAATTTACATTCCAGGTGCTTGTTAAACCCAAGTATTCATCTTTTATCTTTTCTATTCTCAAATGATAGTGGGCTAATCTCTTTCCAAGATGGTCTCATGTTTAACTGAATGTGGTATTCTTTGCTTAATTCTATAACAATCCTTTAACAGTTATGCTGAGGAAGTCACACTGGCTGCTTTTGCTCCAAACTGTAGCATAGTAGTTCATTTGGATAGAGGCTGAAAGACTCTTCAGTTAAAGGAAAAAATTGAATACACTTTCTGAAGTGTGGTATAATTAAATATCATTATGCTATTTCACTCTTTAAAAACAGTAAGTTGTTCCCTTAAAATGAAACTCAGGATGTCACAAAATAAACAATATTCTTCTGAATTAAGTTCGCTCATTTCCAAACATTATCTAGCATACATAATGGAGTCAGGATTAAGGCAAAGTCACCCTTTGCACCAAGTTCTTGTCTTACTTCTCTCCAACTTTTTTCTTCTTGATATTGATTTAAAATCAAGCATACCATATGTACAGTATGAAACTAGTCGTGTCGTTCTTTCAGTCAAGTGCAGAATCCACACATATTTCTCATAAGGATTGGCATATTGATAAAGATGATACGGGTCTGGTTATTTGTAGAGCAAAACTCTGACCACAGATCTAGGCTTTTAAGAAACTTTTCATGATTTAACCTGGCAGCCAGCAACTAAGCCCTAGACAGCTGCTCACTCACCCATCCCATTCCATCACAGCAGGATGGGTAGGAGAGTGATTGAAAGGAGAAACTCATGGGTTGAGATAAAGACAGTTTAATAAAGCAACAAAGGAAATGCTACGACTACTACTAATAATAATGAATACGCAAAATACATAATGAATACGCAGTATACATACCATGATTTTCTCACTACCTGATGACCAATTTGCGGCCAGCCCCTGAACACAGAATTTGTGAATTTTGCGGAACTCTCTAGAAAGAACAAACTCCCACGCAAAAAAAAAAAGGATCATGGAAAAAAAGGAGACTCGTGCTCCCTGGACAACCCCCATTTATAAACTGAGCATGGCGTCTACTGTATACAGTATTTCCATTGGCCAACTTGGCTAGCTGCCTGGCTATGCTCCCTTCCAACTTCTGCACACCCGCCCATTAGCTGAATGTGAGAAACTGGAAAAAGTCCTTGATCTCTCAGGAACAACTATAACCATCAGTGTTATTGACATTCTTCTGGTACTAAATCCAAAACACAGCAGGTACTGGGGGGAAAATTAGCTCTATCCCAGCTTCAAACAGGACTAATCTGAGCTGACAGCTTTGTGTGTGGTGTTATCCGCTAGAAGGAAAAGTAGAGCAGAGTTTCATGAAATTAAAATGTGTTTTCATTGTGTGTTGTTTTTAATGTGTATAATCAGAGAGGCAAAAAAAAGTTACTTTTCTGATCTGGCAAATGCTTTGTGGAGTGATGTTGTGGAAAGAAATTACTAACTTATTTTGGCCTAACTTAAAAAAAATATATGCAAGAATTTCTTTATTAAATATGAATAAAATGTCTCCCATGCATAACTCATGTTCAGTTCAATCAATCTGCTCAGGATGGAGTGTCACATTAGTTAACACAGTTCAAAGAAAAATCTGTATAATGTTTCTGTACTGGAATGACAACTCCATGTGTTTATTACTGCTTAACAGGGAAATAAAAAACACTACCTAGTTGGAAGATAAACTTGCTGAAACTAACTCCTCTTTGAACCACTTATGTTCCATCAGGCTTCCTTGGTGATCTGTAACATAACAATAGCAAATGAACTATAGTCCGTATGGGATATTCCCCAGGCTCTAAATTGCGTTGGGCTTTTTTCTGTTAAATTTTATCTGGTGATATTTCTGCAAAAAAGTCAAAAGCTCTGAAAAGTACACAAGAGAAAGAATTTAAATTTTTTATTTTCTACAAACTAGTCCCTCAGTTCCTAGATAAAGGAGTGGACTATCTTACTAAAAAATATGAGTATCAGTTATATCCGTGATTTATTTTAATTCAACAAAGTTTCAGCTTTCAATGTAAAATTCATCCAAGTACAGCCTATGGATTTAGTAAGACAGGATAATAAAAACAAATTCAGTCAGAATACAAGTACCTAAAGGTGATGTGATGTTATGAACTTTGTCTAAGTTATGTGGACTTTATCCACTCATGTTATACAATGGCTTCGAAGATTGTATAAATAATTCTCTGTGCAATGCTTTGACTTGATGATGACCCACTGGATAGGCAAGAAAAAAAAAAGTCAAATAATTTAAAGTGGGAGAATAAGAAAACTGAACTATATGCATACACATCCTTGAAAGACACAGAAACGTATTCTCTTTCACAGTAGATAGTTCAATGTTAGTCTTTTCGTAGAGAGAATGAACAAAAATGGCTGTCTTAATGCAAAGCAATAGAATATTAAACATGACAAAAAATAACTAGGAAATGGGTAAGGAAAGTAGAAACACAATTACACCATGCTTATTTCATCTCTCTTGCAAATATCCATCAAAATGTTTTTAAAGTACAGGAGTATTGGGAGATAAAATGTATTTTTCCTCTGTTGAATACATTCTGCACAATCGCTTGGAAAGCGTAGAATTTGCTTTTGTTCACTACAAAATTGAAAAGTAAACAGGTAGTAAGACTGAAAGGAGATTTAAGATTCTGTCATAACCCTAAAACAATAGTTTATATTAGTAATTTCTTATGCTTGTTTTTCAAACTCAGCTACTGGAATTTACTTACTTAATCTAATTTTACCAAGATTACTTCTTTTGTTACTGGTTAACTGTCAGCTACCAAACTGGTGCCTTTTTTTCCCTAAGGAGCTATTGGTTGGTGTCGGATGCAAAGTATTTCCTGTGGAGGAATATCCCTTTACTGCTGGCATTCACTTCAGTAGTATGTTATTGCAAACATCTGGAGCACATAAGAAAAACACTGTCTGGATTCTTTCCTAAAGCACCTCAATCAGAATAGTTCGAGCAAGAGAAATGCCAGATTGAATGATTAACCCAAACATGGAGAGGGACTAGAGTACAGTAGCAACAATACAAAGGCAAAATATGCAACTTGGAGGCCTACAATGGATTTATACAGCCTCTGTCTCAAAGCCCACTCCAGATACCGCAATTAAAAAAAAAAATTTTTCTGTGTCATACACTATAAAGCAAAGGTGAATATTCATACATTCAAGGCTTTCATTTTAGATTGATGAATTTTGTGTTGACAGACAATGAATCTCTGCCACTTTTTCCCCTACTCTCTAGATTCAAATTATGTTGAAAGCCATAGTATAGACTAAGAGAAAGACGCCAGAAACATAAATGGGAAGGATCCATTATTCACTGATGAACATACAACTGGACTGTCTGAGTGCCAAGTAGTCCCTTGAGGTACTGATTGCTCTCCAAGTGATGGTGGGAGAACAAGCTGGTTCTGTCCATGTCTCGCTGACCTGGGTACATAGCATCACAGACCCAAGCACCCAGGGGCACCATTCAGAGTCTTCCAAAGTATAGAAAAATATTCCTATATTCCACTCCTAAATTCAGGTAATTATAGTTGAAAATATGTGCTCTTTCCGTTATTCAGTGTTCACTAGTTATTATATAATGTTGATGTCATCTGCTATTAATTTGGTCATTAATGTTTTTCCACTAGCTTGGGGATTTTTTAAACAATATTTGGTATGAAACACTATCCTCACAAATTCCCACAATCAATTTACCTGCAATCAGCCACATCATTTCTACCAGTCTCTCAGGACCTACGACCTGTCTTTAAAATGTCCGTTGCACAGTGATGCATACTGGTATGCACATTTTATCTAATGCTTCTTTGAGAAGCCAGGTATTTTCCAGGAGGTAATATTATCAGTGAATATCCAAATGTCTCATGCACCAGTCATTCGAACAGCATGGCTGTTCTTGCTTACCTCAGCTTTGAATTTGTTCTGGAGGATATGCAATTCTCTGTAGGTGTGCTGGGAAAACTCACAACTCCACTTCTCCCTAGGTAAGAACTATTACTAACAGAAATCTTCAGAATGAAGTGCATGGCATTTGCTTCCCTGGCAATAGCACCGGTCCATTTTTAGCTACTTGTTCAGAAAAAGGAGGTCTACAGCCTATGCACCCTGGATTATAATCCCATCTGAAAGCTACAAAACCAACACAGTGATAGAGATTTAACTTTTTCATGACATTGAATACTTGTTTTCTTTCAAAACAGAGTTTCTGATCTTTTTAGCAAGCATTAGGAAAAATTAGTAGCACTCAGGTGACAACAAAAAGCAGTTCTACCATACTCATTTTTATAACATTTTTTTTTTTTTAACAGGACATAATATTGCAAAAGTTTAAGAAGAGTCACTTTTTTTCTCTTATGACAGTACTACTTTCTCCCAAAATTATTTTTTCTATCTGTTTTTGTTCCTTGTCACTGGATTCTCATTCAGATGGAATTTTCAGTCCCTAAGGAGAATAATAAATATTGAGGATGTGCGTATCCATATTGTAATCATTTTTTGAGAGTTTTTGTACATTATCACAGGTTGAGAAGAGGTAACACATTAAGAAAAAAATCAAGATTGATCACAGGTATAAATTCTAATCCACACTAAAAAATGAATTCATACAACCACAAAGACTAAGGTATAATCTTTAACAGCTTTGTTGAATAAAAACATATACTTTAAATCAAAATTATTGGCAATCTAAGAATGTATTATATCAGATGCTGAATAATATACAGAGCAGTTCTTTGACAATGAGGAGCAGATCATTGCCCTATTCTTCAGGCTATAAAATCACACTATTAATTCTTCCTTATGACCTTATGTATCTTGAGGGTTTTTTCTGCTCAGTGTGACACCTTCCTTCTCTGATTCCTTAAGACAATTCCCAATGAGGCAAAAGGTGTATATTTGAGTTTAATCAGGAAGATTTCATGGTCTTCAACATCTTCAGTGAATTCTCTGATCACTCATAGCCACAATGTGTAACAGCTCACTGTGTCTAGCAGTGCTTTAAATCCTCATAGTGCTGCATTGCTCTTGGAAAGACAGACACAGTGCCATACTTTCTCAAGTGGTTCTCCAGCAGATGGGAGCTCCTGTCGGTTATTCTCATGGGATACACTCCTGTCCTTAGTATTTGCTGTTGGTTAACCCTAAGCTGTTCTTCTGGGAACATATTTATGCGCTTTTTCTCTGTGAAACACAGAAGAGCCCCCTTGCAACTCACAGTGACTTCTGGTCTCCCTTCCACAGGTCATATACCTTGGAGGTGATGTCACAATGCTCAAACTGTTGTTTCTTCACATTTTTCTTGGGAGTTAGACATATGTGTAACAGAATCATTGGATAGGTCTGTTCTGTCACAAAGGAAACAGATGGAAACTGAGGACAAGCAACCATTACCAGAATAGTTTTCTGACCTGTGCTCTGCTCACTACCCATATCAAAGGGTACTCAGGTGACAATAGATAGGGAATGTCTTTGGAATGTATCTTAATGGAGCAAAGTTACTTCAAAGTCCATAGAGATGAAACCCCATTCAGATATGAAAATACATGATATAAGCTGTTGGCTGTCATGCACAGATCAAGTTTCAGGTCTGCTGTTCAGTCTTCAGGGAACAGCTGTTTTCGCACATTTGTCTGACTTTCTAATGTTAAAGTTAGTTAGACACTCCACTGTTGGACATACCTGGAAATTTCTGATACAATGTCCAGGTCTGGGGAGACCTGAATCTGCATCTTTGTGGAGAATTCCTTAATCAAGATTGTCAATGGCAGTGGTCCTCAAGCTTTCTTCCATTTCAAGCCACAAAATCTCACACAGATAAATTTGTGGGCTAAACAGACAGTAAACCTTATGCCCTGAGGATACAGGTCAATTGTATTACACATGAGGAATCAGTGATGCACTGCACATGCAATATATTCAACACCTCTCAGTTAACCTGATAAAAGCATTTACTTCTGTTTCATACATCCATGGACATGGCAAAGATACTCAGTATACAGGATGGTATAGATAGAAAAATCTGGGCTGCCCATTCTTGGTCTTCTCTTTTTGTAGATATAAGCTGTAGACAGGCTGCAAATCAGAGAAAATGTTCTGCTTCTGGTAGCTCATTCCCATCTACCATCTTATTTCAGGTTTCATGAATCCTATCCCACAATAATTATTGATGTGTGCTATTAATGATTGTAGTATTGTCAGTTAGGTTGTACCCAGAGTCTGGTGTGGATACTACTGCTCTCTTACAAGCAAGGATTAATACCAAGTATTAAATAGCCATACCAAATATTAAATAATCATACCAAGTATTAAATAATGGTTTCTCCCTTGCTCTCTTTTTGTCAGGACTTCAGAGCTTCTACCTTAAGCTTCTTATCTTTGTGAGACTATTCTTCTGTATGAGATCTATCAGTCACACTGTTAAGGTACCTAATTTGGTTGATGTTTTGGGCAAGCTCAGCAATGCTCTGGCAAGGATAAGAATCAGTTTTAATGGAAGAGGCTTCTCATATCTCTGGGTGAATGAAAGTGGGATAAGCTTCTTGCATGTATGCATTTCATCCAAAAGAGCTCAGATTTTGAATTCCTACTTCAAAGTAGTGTCACCTGGAGCAAATCACAGAATTTGCAGAGGGAAGTAGAGATGAAGGCTAAATACCTCCCAAGTTAGCAAATGAACTGTTGAGGACCAGCCTCACAAAAGCTTACCTGTCCCTAAATATTGAATAAGGAGTTTGAATACTGAACCCAACCCAGAGGTTTCTACAGCAGAGATAGGAGCCCTCTTAAATTCTGCCTTGCTGAGGTTAAATCATTCTTGCAGACCTACTCCTGAGCTTCCACTTCATATTTAAACAAACTTTTGTTTAGATAGAACCTTGCTTTTTATCTATAGAATCTTGATTTCAGACAGTTGTATCACCATGCACTTTACTTACAGAAATGAAATATTTACTAAGCAGATTTAAACAGGTTATCTCAATTTTAAACAGTTAAATTATAAACGTAATTAACAAATAACGCTGAAAGCATTATGAGGTCTTTAGAGTAATATTTAAATAACTGTGTCATGCCACAAATGCCAGTTGAATAAATCCTTTTAATTCTGATTTAATAAGGCAAGGTCTTTTACACTTGAAAGTCACAGGTTATCCACTTCCTTAGGTTAAAATATTTTAAGTTGTATTATGTAAAATATTTATCTTAGTTGAATTAAACTTCAACAAATTCAATATATTCCTTGTAAACACATATTACCAGCACATATATTTCAATAAACGGGGAATACAGCCTCTTGTCACAAAACAGTAGGTTCCAACAGCTCCAGCTTTCCTAATTCACACTTACAATGATTGAAGCCATCTAATATGCACAAAAGAGCAGTGGAAAATTAATTTAAGAACACATTTTGTTTCACATATGTTTGCAATAAAACTGTTGTTTTAAATGACTTAATTAGAAGAGTTTGTCATACTTACTGGAAACTAGCGTAACGGCATTGTTGTGACCACAAAAGTCAGAGAGGGAGTGAAAGGACTGGGAGTGGAAGGAAGAGAGCAAGTGTTTTAAAATTCCCAAAGAGTTTAACTGTTCCAGAAATAATACCCAACCCTCAACTCCACTCACACATCCCTGTCTGTGAACACACATATGTGTTTTCTTAAGGGGAGAATTGCAGATTTGTTTTCTGCAATGTATTTCATCCTCAGTAAACTGTAATTACTAAATCTGGTTTAAGCTGTGCAGTGTCACCACACAGAAAAAAGGGAAAACATATAGCCACTGCCTTGGCTTTTCCTTCACAAGGTTTTCCACTTGCAGCTTTAGTTACCAACAGCATTTGTCAGAAGTCCTTCCAACATATTATAGAGGGAAGGTTTGTGGAAGCATCGTGACATAACAGCCATCAGTAGTGACGCTCAGCAGAAGTTTCTGGAATTCAAATTAAAGTCATTTACTGTGACTTCTGCTGATGTCCCCAGGGCAGCTTTCTCCTTTCAGCCCTGTTTGAATCCAGGCTCTGACCTGCAGGCTCTCTGCACTCAGGTTTCCTCACTAGCCAGCAGCTCACCTGGTAAAGAATTTTAAAGGTTGCCAGATATAACTTTCTTTCCCCACAAGCTCACTTACCTTATTTGAATGCTTCAAGTCATATGTTCCTGTTTCAGGTAACTTTTCATAGTATCAGCGTTGATCTGGACAAACTACAGAGCCCAGCTTCTTCAGACAGACCCATTTAGGCTGACACCTTTCATTATATCTCTCCCTCTTCTTTTAAAGTAACTCTAGAATATGAATATTATTTGAATTTATAAACAAGAAAAATATTTTCATATTCTCCTTGCTCTTCCAGAAACTGAAGGGATACCTTTCAGTAGCTAATCTTTCAGCCATCGCAGCTCCCACCTTCCCCGATCATTATTACAGGCTTCTGTCAAGACTGATCCCTTCAAATACACTGTCACATCAGTGGTATGACATACAAAATTTTTGTGTTTGTTTTCACAGTTCTTTGTATTCCTCAGAAATCTGATACTATGAGCATAATATGGAAGTTTAATCACACTAATGAACAGGCATCGAAATAATGGATGTACCTCAAAGCATTTTAAAGATCAAGGAATAATACACAGTAACATATGTTACTGAGCCAGTTTTAAAAGATATTTAGATATTTCAATAAGAAATTGATGTCTCGAGAGATACTCATATACACTGAGAAAGTTAATTGACATTGCCGGAAATTAAGGTTAAAGAAGTGAGTATTTTTTAGAGTCTTACTAAGTGGTTGAATGCTAGAGAAGAATGAAAAACTGAAATTTCTTCCCATCAGAACTTTCATTATAAAGAAATACCCTGCAGCTGAAGATAATTCAAAGCCATGAATTTCTTTGTTTTTTATTGACCTCTTCCTCTAGTACCAGAAAATGAAAGCAGATTCTGTCCCCTTTTCCCCTTCCAATTTTAGTATCTTCAAAGTAGGTTCACAATCTCTTTGTCTTAAGACATTTTCAGTGTCACACCAATTAGTGAGGTAGGCAGACTGAGAAAGCAAAGACTTGCTTATCACTAAGAATAACATTCTCCATGGTTCCATACCAGACACACTTTCCTTCCTTCCTCTGTAAACTGAAAAAAAAGAGAAAGAATGAAAACTTTCTTGGGACAGGCTAGAAATTGACAGAAAATTCCCATTCAAATACAAGTTACTTCCCCTCTTCCTCAATGGAGGGGAATTTAATGTTTTGGGACTTTATACAGCTTAGTTTTTCCCCCCACCTGGAAAATAAAGGGGCAAAACCCCTAAGGTTTTGTTGGTTTTCTGTATCATAGAAATGCTTATTGTAATCCATCTTTTGATGTAATTTTTCCCTGAATGTAAGAATGCGAAATAATGTACAGAATTCAACAACCTGGAGCCACATTAATCATTTTTATTAGTAAAATCCACACACTTGAAGTGAAAAAAAAAAAGAATTAGGAAGAGAGCAGCCAATATCAGCATCAGTCTCCCACCCCTGCTTTTTATCAGAAATTGAAGCTTTTATGATTCTGTCTGCCATAGACACTGACTAAAAAATAGGAAGGTTTTTGCGTAGTCCTAAGAATTAGCAGTGAGTTTGAATCACAGATGGAGTGAAATAGAGAGCTCTTGTCTCTGTCTTAGTTACATATGTCTTTGCTCAAACAGAAATTACAGTTTTCAAGTCTGTAGTATGGCTTTTTTCCCATCAGCACAATCTTTAGAATTAAACACTTCTGTGCTGAGGAGAGCCTGTTGTACAGTTTCTTTCTTTCTTCCCCCCTTTAGTCTAAATTCCATTAAAAAAACCTTTCTGAAGCTAGAAGGTTACTTTGATTTTTACAGCCTCTGGAGAGAGAAGGAATTATATTATAATTTAAGCAATGGAGAGCCCTGGCAAGATTAAATCTGATCTAAAAGGAAGAGGCTCAGGAGAAAAATACTTAGGATGTAAAAAAACCTCCTAAAACCACCCACCATCACCAATTTTCAGGATAAAGTTTGAATTCTCTCGTTCTCAAAAGCAGCTGTGCTTTCAAGAGAATGTCCATTTTTTGTCTTTAAAGAATCTATGTAACTCCAAATGAAGTATTTTTTTCTCCACCTCTGCTTTAGAGTAGAAAACACACAACTCCTGTTCAATTGCTGGGTATGAAAAAGGCAAGCAGCAGCAGTCTGTTAAGGAAGAGGTGGTGTCAAATGGAAATCAGTGGTCATTTGTTCTTGAGCCTGAGTAGAAGGGAATTTATAGAATCAGAAAGAAAAAGAAGGTTGTTTATATGTCAGCATGTTTTATAATCTTTCTGCTATGGTTATTTTTCTCAACATATTTACCCATGCTGTTGCAAGTGTTCCAAGTAGTGAGGTTGGTTAAAAAGATGAACTTTTCTGAGGAACTATTTATAGTATAGTATTTATAGTTGTTAAAAAGAGGTGGAAACACGATGTGGTACTAACATTCCAAATGTGTGCCTAACTGAATGATAAACTATCATCAATAAACAGAGACTTTATTCTAAAGTCTTGACAGAAATGTCACATGGAAGTGTTTAAAGCTGTGGATAGGTGCTAATACTTTAAAGTTGTTGTGCAATAACATGTTGACCTAGTAATCAGACATCCTGTTCTTTTCTTATTACATGCTGTTAGACTTGTTGAAGTACACATTGAAATATACTAGGAAATGTATCTTAGTGCAGAATAATAGTCATTTAAAGTGGAAAAGGTCAGTGGAGGGCTTTTCTTTGTAGTGTTTGGGGTGAGAGGGTTTTGGCAAAAAAAGGAGTATTGAAATGTTCAAAAAGCAGACATAGGCCATCAGACTGGATTTTTTTTGTCTTTTCAAAATGGACTCTGAATTTTTTTTTTTTTTCTTTTTTTTTTTTCTTTTATTTTTCCTTGTTGTAGAATACTTGAATATGGCACTGGCTTTTATCCAGAAAGCTCTGCTCCTCTAAGAGAGTGCTCATGCACCTGTTTCTGAAATTGATGATAAGCTACAAGTCACTTCTTAGTAATCGTGGGAACAGAACCAGCTCAATTCATTATGATCATCTGTAGTGAGCTTAAAGAGAAACTTAGCATCTTACTAAAGTAATAGACAAGGCACCAAATTCATCTTAGGTCAAATAAACATTCTGCAGAGGAATGAAGATCTTACAGTAGACATGTGGTAGTAGACTGCTTCTTGTTCATGTATAGTTTTTGTTAACTATTTCTTTTTCCAGACACAACAAGAAAAAAATGGTGAAGACAGATCTAGAAGAAAGGTATTTAGGACAGACAGCTACACCTACCCAGATTAAAAACTTCTGGAAACACTGGAGAGACATCAATCTGTTCGGAGCAAAGTTTTAAACTAAAATAGGGCAGATTTAGACTCGGTATAAGAAACAAATTTTTACAATGAGTGTGCTGAAACACTGGAACAGGTTGCCCGGGGTGATAGTGGAGGCCCCATCCCTGGAAACATTCAAGGTCGAGTTGGATGGGGCTCTGATCAACCAGATCTAGTTGAAGATGTCCCTGCTCGCTGCAGTGGGGGTTGCACTAGATGTCCTTTAAAGGTCCCTTCCAACCCAAAGCATTCTATGATTCTACAAGATTCAAAACATTTTTTTGAAGTTTCCAGAGATGATTGACTTCCTTCCGCATATTAAGAGAAAGCAGGAAAAAGCTGTAAAAGTAAGCCAGGTTTTGCTTTTTTAAGTAAGAACATCAAAAAACTGATTTCTAGTCGCTTTTCAAATCAAGAAGTATTTCACAGGAAATTGTACCTTTCCACACATAATGATCCAGACTCCGCTGCCACCAAGACTAGTGAAATCTTACATTTAAAAGTGATAAAAATGGTAATTAGGCTATCATGGAGTGATTTTTTTAAAAAAATACTTATGCAAAAAAAGCAACCAGTATTCTCCAAAATAAAAGGAATCTGGTTTAAAGAAAACTTCACCTCTGATTCTTCATTTAGCTTCTGTTTTTTACCTTCCTGGATGGGAAATTTTAGCCTTCACAGCCCACAGCATGGAAAGTTCTATAGAAATATGAAATATTACATCTCTGCAATGTTTAAAAAAAGATTTATCAGGGTTATGAATCAGATCCAGCACCTGTTTTCATCACTTTGATGATGTATTTCAGTTATATGATTGAGTTATTGCAAGTAGCACCATGTAGCATGTGAATGTTTCTTTGATGGATTGGATAAAACTAACAAACAGTTACAGGGTGAAGACGTTATCCCAACCAATAGGCTGATTAAGGTTTTATGCAAACTGCATTACTCTGTTAGAGAAAGCTTCTGGCACTGTCTTCCAGAAAACATCAGATCTTCTGTGAATGATTTTTTTTCTGGTGGAAAATGCTGGCTTAGTTGAAAATAATATTTTTGACAGGAAAAATGCTGCATCGCATTTTGGAAAAAAAAACCCACTATGACTATTTTCCTAACATTATATGAAGCCACTGCCAAATGGTTAGTAAATTTACCATTTCAGACAGAGGAGTCACGTGACTTGCCCTAAAATGCATGATTTTATGTGCAGTCAAATCATCCATGAGACAAAGCTGATAAAGAGATTGTGAAAGGCATTGTGATAGTTTCCCTCAGGTCAGACATGCAATTTGTCGTCACATGGCAGTGAAGATATTCAAAGAAAAGCAAAGACGTAGTTTTTCAGCTGTTAGTTACAAATAGTTCCAGTTCAACTACGCAGATATGAGCCAGGACTGGGAACACACTGTGCTATGTCCTGTGGGTGAAAACATCTAGTGACATTATGAAAGTTCTTGCACTCCGAGCCCCAAGAGAGAAATCTTTCGGCACACAGACAGCTTGCTCAGGATCCTTATTTCTAAAGTATTCTGAATATATTCTGCTTTAGTCTAAGTATTTCTCTGCAAATGTTGCATTTACAATAGCACATTGGGTATTCATGCCAGACCCAACAGATCTGAACACAGGAAACCACGGAATCAGAGACACAGAAAGACAGCTGTACTTATAAATATATCAGTTAGCAAAGGAATTATAATGGTTTACTTACTTAAGCGTGTAATATTTGATGGAACTAATTTGTTTCATTTAATCCCTGGCAGAGGTCACAGGAATCCACGTCATAGGAAACGCACTTTATTGTCAACTGCTATATAAAGTAGGCATCTAAACAGCAGTAATCTAACAAGTTTAGCTCCATCCCTTCACACATCATGTTTAATCTTGCAGAAGTCAATATGCTGCAAGTCTACACTTCAGGCAGCTGCTTTGCACTACCTTATAGTACAGGCCACTGCACTGGGGCTAGACTTGGGGCCAGAAAGCTAATTTTTCCTTTTAAACATTTCCAGTCAGATTTTAAGTAAGCCTCCAGTTCTGTGAACACTACACAAAAATAGAGTCAGAGATTTACAGCATCTGCACCTTAGACTGTGTGAGTGCTCATAACCTACTACACACACCACAAGTTATTAATGTTCCTTCCAGGCTGCAAAGGAGAAAGGAGTGCACAACGCAGAATTCTGGCCCAGGGCACAGATCCGCACTGCTGGTGCCGGCCCTGTGAGCTTCAGCTGCATCCTGGGTGCTGTGTTTCTAGGACATTCACTGGACATGAAGCCCCTTTTTCATGACAAGACACAACCCCGTTGTAATGCCTTTCAAAATGTACGTAAACCAAACTTGGATAAGCCTTGGGATAAAAGGCAGGAATACAATAGAGAAAAAAAAAAGTTTTGAAGCATTTTGAGAATTATTTGTGCCTTCTACTCCTAGTACAAAAGTCTTTTAAATCATTCTGTGAGAAGCAAAAAAGATTTTTCTGGCAGTTAAATGTAATTCTTCTGCTCTGCATATCAAATGACCACTGCTTAAAGTGATGTGTTTGAGGGATTTAAGAAGATACAGATTCCTTATCAATCAGATTATTGACTAGTATTTTTTCATTTTATCACAACATCCAGATTGTGAAAACATAAACATTGTACTCGTTTAATAGTTACTCTAGAAAATAATATCTTTTAAGTAAAACATGACTTGGTCCATGAAACTATATGGAATTAATTGTCTTTAAAAAAGGAGATGACAGGCTTAGTGAACATCTCTTCTGGGAGTAATGTAACACAACTCACAGTTTAGTAGACTTTGACAAGATACAACTATAAGGTTATTTGTTTAGAAAAACTGAATGCATTTGAAGGGATTGCAGGTTTTGCATATCAAAGCTTTTATTCGCCTTCCTGGAGGATCTTTACAGAGAAAGAAAAGAGAACTAGTTTCTGTAAGTCAAAGAGAAGGGCATGTGCAGATATGAAGTAACAGTTTGTTTTTAGTCACAGTAAGAAAATGTTGAAATTTAAAATCTTGGTACCCTGCATAGAATTACAGATGACATGACAACCAGCTTCACCCTTGCATAATCCAGTACTTGGTCAGTTGCAATGACATTTGGCAGGTGAATATATTCCTGTTTGGTTTCCTTAAAAATGTCTAGAATTCACTGAGTTTTTCCAAAGTTCAGCGTAATATCTCTCACACACATGTGGTCTGAAAGATGCACATGAAAAGTGCGTACATCGGTATCATATCAAACACAAACTTCCCACAGGATTTGACAGTGAACCATTTAGGAGTAAATAATATTTTCAATCATTTCAGAAGAGTGTTGAGAATATACTGGGATAGCCATACTGGAAAAACTTGAAAACTTAAAAATTCTGTAGACCTGTCTCTTCCATCTGAGTTCCACTAGCAGCTCCTTGCTCATCCACACAGGTCTCCTGCTTCCTTTGCTAGATTTCTTATTCAGGGGAATGCACCGATCCTGAGCACAGAGGAAGTGATCCTCAAATAGTGACCAGCTTGCTTGGACCCCCCTACCTTCTAGAGCCCTGACCTATGGGATTCCTCCAAGTACCTCCTTGAAGAGGCCAAAGTTAGCTCTCCTGATGTCCAAGCTTCTGGTCCTACTTATCACCCTGCTTCCTCCACACAGGATCCTGAACTCCACTGTCTCACGGTCACTGCAGCCGAGGCTGCCCCCAGCCTTCACATCCTCAACCAGTCCTTCTCCATTTGTCAGCACAAAATCCAGCAGCACACCTCTCCTCATTGGCTCCTCCACCACCTGTGTCAAAAGGTTATCATCAGTGCTCTGCAGGAACCTCCTGGACTGCATGTGCCTGGCTGTGTGGTCTTCCCAGCAGATGTCAGGGTGGTTGAATTCCTCCATGAGAACCAGGGCCTGTGATCATGAGTCTACTTTCAGCTGTCTGTAGAAGGCCTCATCGACTTCCTCCGCCTGGTCAGATGGCCTGTAGTACACACCCACAACAGTGTCCCCTGTATGAGCCTGTCCCATAAGATCTTGACTCGTTCTTCATCCGCGCCCAGGCAGAGCTCCATACATTCCAGTTGCTCCCTCACATAAAGACCAACTCTACCACCTCGCCTTGTTGGCCTGTCTTTCCTAAAGAGTGTGTAGCCATCCGCGACAGCATTCCAGTCATGTGAGCTGTCCCACCATGTCTCTGTGATTGCAATGAGTTTGTGGCCCTGTGACTGCACACAGATTTTTTATTCTTCCTGCTCATTTCCCCATGCTGCATGCATTGGTGTACAGGCACTTCAGAGACGAACTTGAGCATGCTGGTTTCCCTGGAGGGGTGCAAAAGGATCTGCTGTATCCATACCCACACTTAAGGTTGTTGATCTTCTGGTTCTAAGTTTGGAAGGCAGATAAGGAACATTTGTCACTGCTCTGGTTGGCCACACTTATTCCCCAGCCAGATGAGATGGCTTGAGCATCATGACTTTGCACCTCACCTCCCGAGCCCTTCAGTTTAAAGCCCTCTTCCCCAGGCTGGCCAGCCTGCTGCCAAAGATCCCATTGCTTTCAGACAGGTGGATCCCATCCTTTCCTAAGAGGTTATAGTCATTGAAGAATGTCCCATTGTCATAGAAGCCAAAATCCTCATGAAGGCACCAGCCATGAAGCCAGGAGTTGACATTCATTATGTATCTGTTTCTGGCATGACCAGAATGACGGTGTCTCGTGACCAGAATGATCATGATAAATACAAATAAGATAATACAGATTTACCATAATATAATACAGATTTATAACCATGAATATGTACTCTGCCCTAGTGAGGCCCCATCTGGAGTACTGTGTCCACTTCTGGGCTACCCAGTTCAGGAATGGTGAGGAACTACTGGAGAGAGTCCAGTGGAGGGCTATGAGGATGATGAGGGGACTGGAGCATCTCTCCTACAAGAAAAGGCTGAGGGAGCTGGGCTTGTTCAGCCTGGAGAAGGCTGAGAGGGGACCTTATAAATGCCTATAAACATCTTAAGGGTGGGTGTCGGGAGGATAGGGCCAGGCAATATTCAGTGGTGCCCAGCAACAGGACAAAGGGCAGTGGGCACAGACGGAAGCATAGGAAGTTCCGTCTGAACATGAGGAAGAACTTCTTTACTTTGAGGGTGATGGTGCACTGGAACAGGCTGCCCAGAGGAGCTGTAAGTTCTTCTTCTCTGGAGATACTCAAAACCCGCCTGGACAAGGTTGTGTGCAACCAGCTGTAGGTGACCCTGCTTTGGCATGGGTTTGGACTAGATGATCCCCAGAGGTCCTTTCCTACCCCTACCATTCTGTTATTCCGTGATCTAGTAGATGCTTTTAGAACTAATATTCAATAAAGTATTTTGAATATTTACTGGGATTGGAAGAATCTGAAAGTGGTAGTATTTAAGGAACTGGACAATGTATCTAAATAAGCAGCCTCAAATAACACATTCATTTCCTATGATTATTAAAATAATAAACACTTTTCTTGTGTCTTCAAGTGTAAGCATTTCAGTGTATTCACTTTCATTATTCCAATTTTTAAACATTTTTTTGTTTGCATTATTTTTCTTACACTGCAATCTGTCATGTGTATCTACAGTTAAACATTACGTAAAGAAATGAAAAAAGGAAAATATTCAAGGGGCCTCTTCATGGTGGCAACCTGCCAAGCCCATGTGGATTATATATGCTTGTGGCAAGTCCAGGTGGTGGAGTTAATGGTGGTCTATGACTATCTGGGGCAGCTAATTACTAATATCTGCCCACTAGCTCATGTCTATGGAGTCAGAACATTGTCTTAGCTTGTAGCTTAATGAAACTTTTTTGACATCTATTTTATCTGTGTCAGGTTCTGAGGTTTAAATCCTCAAATGTGCAAGATGCTATATTTTAAGAATCAAAAGATATATGGCTTTAGTTTCCTGATGAAAATTGTAAACTTGTCACACATCCTGCATCTCATTATTTAGAACGAAGACCTATGCAAGAAATCTCAGTACTGTTCTGTTATTCTTACCTCTTTGTTCTTTGTATGGGTGTGTGTAGTGAAAGTGGTTGTTAGAATAACCTTAATTTATTTGGGAATTCAGTGGCTTTTTGGGTGCTATAGTTCACGTTACTCTTTTTTGACATTTACTTAACATAAAAATAAGTCATCATTGTTGATGTATTTTAAAATTCCAGTAGACTATTCAGACAGAAGATATGATCATCACAGAACAACCTGAGTGTTTCCTACTTTGTTTCAACGAATTTCACTTCATTTCAGGGGCCAAAGAAAGGCCACTGCCACAAGATTGCTATGCCATTATTTCCTTACACAGAGGGTTTGGGAAATTTAAATCTTCCATTTCAGTTTGTTGCTGGACAACTTCAGCAGTATTTCAGTAGTCCTGTGGAGCAGACACCATCACCATAACACATCAGTATTTTATGTACCACTTCTACAAAAATCTGGAATTTCTGATGTTTCTGAAAGGTGAGCACAGGCAGAATTATTCCATGGCATTTTTTAAGAAAGAGGGAAAGAGGAGCAAACATGTATAGAAACTTTTCTACAGCCACTATCCGAAACTCAAAAGCAGAAAATCAGAGACATAAATATGAGTCTCGAAAAAAGCACTCTGAATACACCCTCCAAGCATAAACACATCACTAGTATTAGAAAATGAACATTGGCTGCTGTGAGATGACAATTCTGAGACATTCTGAGATGACATTCTGAAAGATGCAGCTTGAATAGAAAAATAAATTTACAGATAAGATAAATATACCACAATTCTGTGCCACATGGATGCATTTGCGTGATAAAGATTCAATTATTGTATTAATAAAGATGCGTCTTTAATGAGTAGATGCTCCTGTTCTGATTGCACAGTGGTAGAAAGTTTACTGTGTAAATTTGTTTTCCTTTGTTTGAAACAACAGCCGCAATAATTTCAATGGTTTTCTTTTGGTTTGGAGCAACAGTGTCACAAAAACCAAACAATACTGTATTGATTTTTCCATGATAAGGAAGAAGCACTTGTATTGCGTATTTAGACAGTAACTTTATCACATACCAATACATGATGTTTTTTGTGAATGTCATGAACTGCTATTTGGATAAATCTAGCTCCAGAAGCAAACCTTTATTTCTGTTTCTGAATGAAATGTTTCAGGTTAAAAATAAGGAGGAATTGGAACTCCAGCAATAGTTTGGTGGTTCTCCAGCCCTTTGGAGCCTGCAGTCCCTCCTTCTATTCCAATAAATAATTAAAAAAAAATCTAGTTATGAGAATTAAATAGGCACTGATTTAAAAGCAAACAGAAAAATTCCACCTCTCTCTAGTATCCAAAAAAAATAACAAAGAAACGTGAACAGAAGTTGTTGGATAAAGCAAGTCAACAAATATCCCATCATGGAAAGATACAAGCCAAGGAGGCAAAGCTGGAGAGTAACAATCATCACATACTAATGGGGTCCTAAATCTTCAGAGAGAAGAATCTTGGAAGAAATACACATGATTCTGTACTGTCTCTACAAATAATATTACCTACATGTATTTTGAGAACAGTACGGATGCCACAGATTCATCACCTCATAGCATCAGATTAACATCATTACCACTGAAGCTGTGACACTATGTCATGTGGACCCTACTCCTGGCATACAGATTAACACACCATGGCGGAATAACAACAAAGTGTCAGTGACAAAGTTTTTCATACCTAGTTTTTAACACCTAGTTGGAACACCTCTGAAACACCCTCTCTGGCAAGTACTCAGGGCAAAAAAATTAACCTGCTTGAAAAAGAAATCTCTCAGTCATTGACTAAAGGTCTTGTAAAACAGCATTCCTCAGAGGATGGTTCTTCCATGTGGCAAAAAAAGCAGAGGGCTTAAAGAAAATGTTTTAGTTAGGGACATCTTTCTCCTGTTAAAAACACATCTCCTTGTCATTAAACTGGCCAGGATGGAAGAGCTCAGCTACCCGCTTAGTTCTAAACAATCTTGAATTTTTCATGAAGCTGTCAGAAATGACCATAATCCTTAATTTGCAAAAACGTGCATTCGTTCTTTCCAGCTCATCCAAGTCAGCCAGATTTCTATTCTCCAAAATCACAGCAATAAAAAATGTCATTATGTACAGATACAAATTTCTCCAGGTCTGATGCATGAACATCTGCTGTTCGCAACCTAGCTGAAAGTCCTCTGCTCTCTGCTTAATAACAGTGAAGCTGTGCTATCTAGGCCTCCTGTTGTTGAGGGCCAAAACTAAGAGGGGCAAGTAGATGTGTGTATTAACAGCAGCAGGGTTTAGACAAGACTAACTAAAACAAACAAACACCAAAACCCCCAAATTCCCACCACTTTCCCGTTTTCCTCAAATATTGCTTTCATTTATTGTTCTCAAGAAAGTTTAGAAGATTTCACCCTGCAGTAAATTACCATGCTGTCATGAATATAATCTCAATCTCTGGATGAGAACAAAAATATAAAATTATGAACAATTGCTTGTTTATAAAAAGCTGCATGTATCTTTTTCCCTCATGAAAACAAGAAATCACAAGTCAAAGGCAAAGAATCAGCTATGATTTTTTTCAGAGCTGTTACGTAAGTGTGACAGTTAACAGAGAAGAATATGATAAATATAATAATAAGGCATCCAGATTGGTAAAGAGGTGTGTCTGTGTGCATGAAGAAATATTTATAAATTGTATTTTCTCAAAAGAACATAAGGGTGCCTTCATATGGAATCAAATCAGTGAAATGGAAATCTTTTCCTTAACAAATTTAACCTTTAATGAAGCTTGGTGTTCTCTGTTCTCTGCTCAGTGTGCTTAATCACCCTGCTCTTTAAATAGTCAGAGCATTCACTAGGCAGTTCAGAAGGAAAACCACATACTCTTTAGTACAACTCACAACAGCCATGGTGTCAGTCTCATCCATGCTAGGAATCTGCGAGAGAAAGAAGATAAAAAATAAAACCCATGAGTATCAGTACTATGCACATCAAAGGCTAGGCCTGAGCAACTGTAAGGGAACTCTGCATTTCTCTTAGAATAATCACCCAAAAAACTATTTGCTTTAGTAATTAATTTGTATTTTCAAAGCTCTTGAGACACAGAAGATTTGGAGCTTAGAAAACTGTAGAAACATTTCAAAAGTTCAAACTATCATCAGAAGAAATGTGATCCCATTAGGATATTTTCCCTCTTTTCCCTTCTGTCTTCAATTAAGATAGATAAGAATGCTTATATAATCTCCAACCTGTAAACATAAACTCAATACATGTTATATCAGACCTAAGTGAATAAATACCAAATTAACTTAAGCCTTTGTTATGGGTTTGTGTGGCAAGTTTTTGGTAGTGAGTGGGTTACAGGGAGGTGCTTTCTGTAAGAAGCTGCGAGAAGCTTCCGCCATATTTGATAGAGCCAACGCCAACTGGCTCTAAGATAGGCACGCCACTGCCCAAGACCAAACCCATCAGCGACAGGTGGTAGTGCCTCGGGGATAACATACTTAAGGGGAAAAACCTGCTGTTGGACAGCAGTCAAGAGAGAGGTGTGAGACTACAGGAGGGAAAGAGCTCTGCAGACAGCAAGGTCAGTGAATAAGGAGCGGGAGCAGGTGCTCCAGAAGCCGGAGCAGGGCTTCCCCTCCAGCCTGTGGTGAAGACCATGGTGAAGCAGGCTGTGATCCTGCAGCTCACGGAGGTCCACTGTGGAGCAGATCTCCACCTGCAGCCCCGGGGAGGACCCCACCCCAGAGCAGGTGGATGCCCAAAGGAGACTGTGAGCTCGTGGGAAGCCCGAGCTGGAGCAGGCTCCTGGCAGGACCTATGGCCCCACGGAGAGAGAGGAGGCCACACTGGAACAGGTTTGCTGGCAGGGCTTGTGACCCCATGGGGGACCCATGCAGGAGTGGTCTGTGCCTGAAGGACTGCACCCTGTGGGAAGGACTCACACTGGAGCAGCTTGTGAAGGACTGTCTCCCGTGAGAGGGACCTCACACTGCAACAGGGGCAGAGTGTGAGGAGTCCTCTACATGAGGAGAAAGGAGTGGCAGCGACAAACGTGTGAAGATCTGACCGTAACCCCCATTCTCTGTCCCTCTGCACTGCTCAGGGGGAGGAAGTAGAAAGTCAACTTAAGCCCGGGAAGAAGGAAGGGGTGGAGGTGAAGGTTCTTTTAAGATTTGGTTTTATTTTCTCATTATCCAACTCCGATTTAGTTTGTAATAAACTAAAACTTTTTTTCCCCATGTTCAGTCTTGTCTGTGACTTGTCTGTAACAGTGATTGGTGAGTGATCCTCTGCCTGTCCTTATCTCGACCCATGAGCCTTTCATCATATTTTTCCTCCCCTGTCCAACTGAGGAGGGAGAGTGGTACGGAGGCTTTGGTGGGCACCTGGCATTCATCCAGGATAAATCATAACAGTCTTGTAGATATAAGTATCAGACAGTAATTTTAGAGTGGATCTACCTAAGGATTCATCCATTGGGTTTTATTCTGAGATGAAGTAAAAATAACTGGTGGTTAAATCTGCAATGATGGATATTGTTGAATTACCATAGCTGTATATTATCAAATGCAAGTGATCAGAGAAGTCAGGGCTAGATACAGTGTCTCACAACTTCTGTTTCGGAGTGGATTTCCATTAGGGCTAAACACAGCAATTGATAGGATAATTACGTAAGACAGAGTAGGTTGTTTCTTTTCCTGTTAGCTTGTCCAGACACTTAAATCAAATCTTAATTCAAAGCTATTTTGCAGATTCTGATCTAATGTAGAGTTCAGATTTCTAGACTCCTTACTTTTACAGTCTCTTCTAGAAAGGAAATGCAAGAGCTGGAATACTTTTCCAGCCTTTGGGCATGTACTCAAAGACTGGATCTTTCAGCAATTTTATGAGATTTTATTCTTAAGTTAATTGGTTAACTTCTGGGATAATCATAAGTCTGAAAGTTATAAAATGTAGAAATTCATTGTGTGCTAGACAAAAGGCTTATAGCTAAACAATACCAGAAACCTAACTTCAAATCCCCATAAACTGGATCAAGGTTGCAATGCTGTAATGCAAAGGATAATGAGTCCCTTTAAAAAAAAAAGATCTTGAATAAAATGCTTACTTTCAAAACAATACGTATGAACTGAGGTGCTGTGGTGATTGATGGTAACAAAGTAATGGCCTCTACAGGATCCCAAAAGTGAATCTTCAGGGGAAAGGGAAGGATTCTGACCAGCTTGCCAGTACTTTGCAAGGATTCCATATTCTCTACAAGTGAAAATCTCAGTCATAATTATTTAGTATATTACAAACACATGGCTAGATAGGGATGTTGCTATCCCATTTTCCAGAGGAGACATGCATTTCTAGTGGCAAGCAGGCAGCCAGCCCTGAAGGGTCAAAACTGAACATACACCCAACATTCTGTTTTAGCTAGATAAGTGAGAGATAAACCATACTGTCAAGAGTAAAAGTAGAAGATATAAGCAAAGATTTCATTTGGAAGTTTTACATACACCTGGAAGAAGTAATTAGACCCTTACTTAACAATTTTCAGCTGATGCTGAGAATGTAACCCCCTTCACCCCCACACTGTACATATTTATACATGACAGAGTATAAATCTTAGTGTTCAGTAATACAAGAATCATCTTATATTTCTAAAGAATGGAACATAAACATTTCGTGAAACACTGGAAGAAAGTATGTGGCTTTTTCTAGGGTCTTGCTGTAGGCTGCGGTACAAACGACTGGAAACTAGCACATAGAGCAAGGCTCTTTTATTTTGTACCATCATGTTTTCAGACACTTGCCTACAGGCTGCACAGATTTCTTTTTAGAGCTTTTGGTTTTGACTTGCTGCACACATATTTTTAACTGCACTGCTCTACAAATACAGTCAGTTTCTTTGTGCTACAGTATAGTGCCAGAGTGGTGCAATTAAGTACATTCTTCCACTTGCAAATGCTTCAAAGTCAAGACAAAAGTATCAGTAGTGTAACGTTCTTGGAACTGAATAATGGGAGAAAAAACAAACAAGGCACCATATTACAGGGGTTGAGATTTTGAACTCATAAATATTCAGGTGTTCCTGAACTCATTTTTTTCCTCAGCTGTATCAGTATAACCTGTTAATTTGAAGCGGGACTTAATGTAGATAGTGAAACAGGAGTGGTTCATTTACAGAAGTAACAGTCAACTAAAGAGAAAGAATATATTTTTTTCTCAAAACAGGCAATGTTTAGAGAAAGAAAATGAATTTATTTATTTATGGAAGAAGAAAATGCTCATTTTTATAAAACCAGTCTTCAGAATATTATTTTAAAGGATACTGTTACAAATATTTTTTGTATTATGATAGTGCTGTAGAGGTTCCAACTGATGTCTGGCAATTTTGTGACTATCACAACAAAGCACAGTGTTAGGAAACATTAATCTAATGACTTTTTGCACTAAGCGTGTTTCTCCTATTTGAGCATGAGAGAAAGAAGAGGTGTGCTAAAAAGAGGGATGATGGGAACTACTATTATGAGCCAAGTGAAAGTGAGAGTCTGTGAAATTGATAATTGATGAAAATGGAAAGGAAAAATGTAAATTACAGATTTTGGGGGTCAAAAGTTAAAAGAAGTACATGACACTAGTGAAATAGGCATAGATGACAGGATGAAAATCAAAAGCTAAGAAATTACTGCTTGTAGCAGGATTCTGACTCATGTAAGCAAAGCCACAAAAAAGGGTGCTACAGAAACCAAAACAATGTGTCTGGAGGAGAGTTTTAGCCAGATGGCTACTTGGGAAAGAAATATCCAAAACACCCACATCTTAAGTTGTTATACTCACAGAAGCATCGGTATTTTAAGCACAATTCAGATACTAAAATTTAGAAATTGAAGACGAATGTCATAACCGCATTATAGATTTGAGTGATAGGCAGGATGGTAGTACTGTCAGTGCCAATCAAAAAATAGAGAAAGTGAGAGAGACAAATAGACGCTTTAGATAGATGAGAGAGGGGAAGAGACACTGATCTGCAAGTTGTTGTCATAGAGATATTCACTAACTTCAGGTCTATAGATTAGATCAAATTTAGAGAGGAAAATTACAAGAGTTGCCTGAAGAACCATTGAATTACCTTCTGATGCTGCACAGGTGCAGGGAACAGCTATGAAGACTGGAGACAAATCAGTAGATGACACGGCCAGCCAATAAAGGACAAGATCTTACAAGGAAGAGCACAGATGATTTTGGATGAAGAGAAACAGTAGTTCTGAAACTTGTTAAAGAGGAAGAGTCTTAATAAAAATCTAGTCAAGGGAATTCAAAAACAGTGCAGGGAATTAAACTGAAGAAATTCAAAAGTGGAGATGGGAAACTTGACAAAGATATCAGTGAGAGTTTTAAAGCAGTTTGTAGATGAAAAAGAAGTAAGGTCATTAGGCTGTTGTACATTATTTGTACAACATTATTCGTACAAAATAACTAATTAAGTGAGAAAAGTAAGGACATAGTGTCTTATTTAAATACACAAGAGTACTATGTAACTTTATTGCATACTGTTAGAATCTCAACATTTTTAGAGCAGTATAGTCAATGTGAAAAAATCCTATTAGGTTCAGGATCAGTGATATGAAAAACTGGTACAATGTAACAGGAATAGTCAGGAGATAATTGTAATCCTTTCCAATCTCCAGTTTAAAGTCACTGAAAGTGATTCCAAATCTACAAACCTGTCAATTCCAAAGCATATACAGTATTGCCTTGGCAATGAATTCTTAATAACTCACTTGAATTGAACTTAATAACTCACTTGAATTGAACGTACAATGGACATTAATTGTCATATCCCTATATGTTGACACATCTCTGAAAAACTTGGCTCCATGTTCACCTGCAGGCAATAAAGAACCCTGAAAATATTGTGCAGCTCTGGGAAGGGTAAGAACAACAAGAAGGAACACATCATTTTGCCCTATAGAAGACCTTGCTGCGCCAACATTTTGAGTACTTTGTGCGGTTCTGATTTCTGCATCTCAGGAAGGACATAAAGCAATTAGAAAATGACAGAGAAAAAAATAATATGATCAGAGGATCAAACAACTGCCTTGTGAGATGAGACTGAAAAAACAGGGATTCTTCATATAAGGTGAAGCGTGATGTGGAGTATGGCCAAGATTTACAAAATCGTGAAAGCAGATAAGGTGAGTGACATTCACAGAATTCTACAATAACTAGAATTCAGTCAATGAAACTAGAAACAAATCAGTTCAAAACAGTTAAAGGAAAGTACTTTTTTTAAACAGCACCTAACTAACTTCGGGAGTTTATTCCTAAATAAAGTTGTAGAGGAGGTATCACCAGATTCAAGCAGGCATTAGACAAACTCATGGCAAAAAAGTCCATAAGAGATAGGCAGGGATGTACCTTGCAATATCCATTATGCAATAGCTGTAGACATTGGCAGAGGTGAGCACTATGGACCATGGAGAATGGCTTGGGTTGAGAGGTCTTGCTAAAGAGACGTCCCACTGCCACTGGCTATCAGAATTGCTGCACTTACGCAGAGGGGCATGTCTACGTTTTTATTTCTAAACAGAGATTCTTTAGAAAGGAAACACTTATCAAACTAAATACACATACCACACGGATGGTATCACTGAAGTCTACAAACTGACAAGAGTTTTGTAGTGCTAGTTGAGCTTTCTATACAACTCCAACGTCTTTTCTTTCTGACATGGTGAGTATCAGAAACACCCATACCTAATACTTTTACATCTCTAATTAACGACAGCATTACCATAACTTGACTCATCTTTTCTGAACTCTCTCTTCTTGCTCTTGGCTTGGTTTCTAGTGTTTTTGTTTACAGTGGGAGTATGCGAAATGACATTAGCAGAATAGGCCTTTGTTAAGCTCACCTTCTGTTACAAACTCATTTCACAGCTCTTACCACACAAAAATGTCATCATCAGCACTGCTTAGAAATAGACTGCCACATCATTTCTGATTACTTTATTGCACAGTTCCTTTAGTAAACAAAAATGGGAGCAATCATTCCTGAAAGATTTCAAATTCCTTTAGTAAACAAAAATGGAAGAAATCATTCCTGAAAGATTTCAAATCTTAAACAATGAATTTATTCAGATAGGGGTTGTTTTCTGCTGGGTTTTTGTACTTATTCTTTGAAAATGTATTTCTATCTGATTTAGCTTGGCTTGTTTGTTTTCCCAGCTGGACAGCAGAACACAATTTGAACACTTGTTTTCAGGAGTTTCCTTCTAGAACCTATTTATGCTCCCTTGCCTTATTGCTGAATATTTTTTGTCAAGGATTCAATAGAACGCTTTTCACTATCTTCTTTTCCAGTGATTTAGAAACCATGATGGTCAAGGGCATAAATCAGGCCATAAATTTTACTGATATTGTACATTTTTGAAAGCTTATATACATATAAATACCTATAAATTGATTTTAAATTTCTGTAGAAAAGAAAATTTTCACTCTTAGTATCTATAAGTTTATGCTGAAAAATCTTGTGCAGATATTAGTGATTGCACTCAACTGAAACTGATAAAGGTGATCATATTTCACTTGAATAACATTGTTTTAAAAACATTGTAGCTATAAAAAGAAAAAATGGATGGAATTAATATACACTATGATATGAAGTGCTATAGTTAAAAATGCTTACAAATAAAATAACATTGTGTGTTTAAATCTTTTAAATTATGCAGAGCATTAAATCACATACAGCACTCTGTCCCTGCTTCTGGTGTTGTGTACATGAGGAATTGGCAATTCTCTACTAAGTTCCGTAGAAATGCATGAGTAAAAGGAGGAAAGATTTGCAGTTTTCTGAATTTTATAACAAATGCCATCTGGACTAATTTGTGAATCCAACAGCACTGCTTCAGTTCAGCTCAATACTCAGGGAAAAGTCTAAGTGGGAGTATGGTCATGGAGAGGAAAGCTATTAACCTTACCCCTAATTTGTATGCTTTAGGAGTCCTCTGGTGGTGTTCAAGACATTCTCTTCAACAGGTTACAGCACATTTAAATAAAGTATTGCAAACCATTTGTTCTCACTGGAAATTAAGTCCCAGCCTTAAATAAATTGCATGTATCAATTTGTCTTCTGGTTTTGGGCATACGGAAGAGTTCAGTAGGCATGCTGCTGTGTGTATTGCATCAGCTGTTTGTCACATTTATGTGACTGCATTTTGGATCTGCTTCCATGTTGCTACCATCTCTTTAAAATTTTACTTTCGTACAACTGCCCATACTACTCGTTACACCATAGCCTGACTTCCCCAAACAAAGTATGAAGCCAAACTTTTCTGGGCGTTAAATAATAGCTGTCCTCTTCCTATTTCTTACCATCTGCTTGTTTTAGACACAATGCAGTGTGTCACACTTCCAGCAGTTCACATGTGCTTCCACTGTTGATCCTGGCCATACTAAATTTTTCCTGTAGTTCTAGAAATTACCTAATGAAACACCCAATGACAATGTGCCACATACATTCACTGGCTTTATTCAATATAAATATCTGGTAATTTAAAGATAAACTTTTTAATACAAATAATCTGGGAATATTCAGATGTTGCTTACTGTGACATCGGTTTTGATAGTTCCTGATTTTTAAAATGCAGTGGTGGCCTAAAGAAGAAAAAAACCTCTCTTTTGAAACAGAAACATGCTGAATAATTCAGATGAAAATGTACATTCTTGCTGATTATTTCTTATGCCAAGAGTGAATCTCAGGTATTTACAAACATGAATCAAGCAAAATGTACCTCATGTTTCTGATTTTGCTTCTTTGCCAGTTGGAAAAGAACATACTTCACAGGACTTACTAAAACTGTATTTCCATTCAAAATCTAAATTACAGCAATACCCAGAAAATGGCTAATAAACTTAAATTTATGGATCTCACTATGATCTTATCATTCTTTGTGCCATATAACAAATTCTATTCTTGTTACATCAAACAAGCTATTGCAATCAGATGTTGCACATTACAACTGGGATTTCTCTCACATTGCACCATGTATAATGAAAATAGTAGATGAGCCAAAAAGAAGTATTGTTGGTAAGAAAAGACAATGTTTTTGAAGCTGTTTGGAGGCTTGTTATGTCTCTAGGTACCTGAACGTCTTTAAAAATCTGCATTCCACAATAATTTATTGCTGTGGAACGCTGAATTGACTTTCTGATTCCGATCAGTAATAAAACTTGACAAGGCATCTAGGCAGGCTTTGACTAAGAACGCGTTTCATTACCCACTTTCAGTGGGAAAGTAGCCTTTTTTTGCCTAAAAATTAAAATGATTTGGTGCAGGAGCAATGTTTAGAGATTGCCTGGGGCCTCAGAGGTGCACTTTAGGACTTTACCCAAAGTGCCAAAGCTCAGTAAAACCCTGTTTCTGCTCCTTGGGGCTGTTCTAGGGGACAGTACTTTGTTGAACTTCTTCAGATTCCTGTCTGATGCTTTCTCCAGCCTGCTGAAGTTCCTCTGAACAGCAGGATGACTCTCAGGTCTATCATCCCAATTTCTTAATTTCTGTGATCTTGCTTGGGGAGCCTCTTACCCCATCATCCAGGTCGTTAATGAACATGTTGGACAACATTACATACCACAAGATTTACAGAAAGCAAAAAAGGAAAAATCTGTCAGCACCCAGAGAGCACCAGCAGGCTTTACCAGCCCTGCCAGCCTCCCCGTGGTATCCCCTATCCCTGCCTATGGCCCAGAACCCCCCCTTAATACCTCTTCCTGGTTCTGTCGGTCCATGTCCCAGTGACGCTGCAGCAGGGCTGATCTCCAGATTCCTGCAGCCCTGCCCTGCCAAGCCATGGGCCCTACTGAGCCAATCCACACCCACAAGCTGAGGTCCCATCATGGCCTTGGCCTGTCCCTGTGCCCATAACCCTGCTCAGCCACCACAGGTTGTGTCTGACCCTGGTTCCCCTCCATGGGCCTGATCCTGACCCCCACCTGCATGCTGACATCCCATCCATCCCAGTCACCATGGCCCTGTCCAGCCATCACTGAATCTGGTCCTAGCCTTGGCATGGTAGACTGACTCCCCAGCTTGACCTCACACCTGCTTCATGCCCATGGCACTGCATTATGATCTGAACCCCTTGTTGTTTCTGGCCACCACCTCCAGGTCTGCCCTGCTGGCCTCCCTCAGATCCTCACCTCCCTGTCTTCTCAGTGAGCAGCCCCTACCTACACTTGCTGCTTCCCAGCAAAAACAACGAAATAGTTTTGCAGGCACTCTCATTTGTTATACTGCTAAAACAGGCAAAGCTAATGCATATATAATTCATACATGGGCGGATGCTGCAGCACTTTCTGCTGGTGTGCTGAGCCTATGGAAAGAGAGATTCACAATTCAATATGTGATTTAAATGGTCATAACTCATTCAAACTAAACCAAATCTCTTTCACCATACAATTTTTTTAAAAAGTGCCATTCTTGTGTCAGATTCCCACTTGCGAGGCTGAGCTCTTTTTCAGACGAGTGTTCAAAAATAGGTCAGTTTTTTATATTGCAAAAACCTTATTTTCCCCCACTTACTCTCAGAAGCACTCTAAATTTACTTCATTAGGCTTTTAAAAATCAGTGAAAGGCAAAGATCAAATAACAGAAGGAAATATTTAGGAAAGAGTTTAGAATGGAAACCCATAGGCAACTTGATTTAAAATAGTAATTATCACTCTGCTCTACTAAAGAGGGCAAAATTTCCATTGGATTCCAACAGGCTTATTTGATGAATCTTTTAACTGATGCTCTTTATTCCTGTGTATTTTTTCACCCCAAAAACTTTCCAGAGGTGCTACTATCAAAAAGATTAGCTGATCAGCTACAGCAAAATAACAATTTTGCATCTTCTTGGTGACAAAAGACATGGAAGAGGTCCCTGATACCTTCTTTGCCTTGATCTCTCTTGGTAAGACCAACCTTTGGGAATCCCGGGTTCCTAACATGAGAAGCAAAGTCTGGAGCAAGGCACACTTACTGTCAGTGTAGGATGAGCAGGTTAAAGAACATATAAAGAAATTGGATATACTTCGGTCCATAGTACTTGATGGGGTACTATGGGGTACTATGGGGTACTATCAGCCCATAAATGCTGAGCAAGCCGTTCAGTGTCTTTTGTAGACCACTCCTGAAATACACAAAGGACAAAGAGGTTACTGGGGATAGTCAGCATGGATTTGTGAATGGGAAATCCACCTTAACTGACCTGAGAGACTTCCACGTTGAGATAACCAGCTCAGCAGATGAGGGAGAACAATGGATGTTATCTATCTTGACTTTAGCAAGTCTTTCAACACTGTCTTGTCTTACTCTCATTAACTGACCGATAAAGTACTGGTCCCATGAATGGACAGTGAATTGGACTAAAAAATGGCTGCACTCCCATACTCAAAGGATTGTGATTAGTGGCAATGTATCTCCAGCTGGCAGCCAGTCACTAGTGGTGTGGTCCAGGGGTTGATACTGGGGCCAACAGTGTTTAACATGTTCATAAAAGATCCTGATTACTAGATAGTGTGCACCCTCAGCAAGTCTGCAGATGAGAAATAGATGTGAAGAGTCATTGACACACTTTATGGCTGTGCTGCCATTCAGAGGGATCTCGACAGGTAGGAGATAAAAGCAGGCAGCTGTCTGATGAAGTTCAAAAAAGTGACACACATGGAAATTATGCAGCAAGTCCAACAAAGAATCATGAAGATAAATAAGGGCTTCAAGTAACTGACATAGATGGAGAAGCAGAGAGAGTTGGGATAGTCAGCATGAAGAACAGAAGGCTCAGGGGAATCTTACCAGTGTGTAGAAGTAGCTGGTACAGGGAAGTACGGGACAAGGGGTGGTAGGTGTGAAATGAAATACAAGAAACTATTTTCAAAAGTAAGAAAATACTTGTCTACTGTGAAGGCAGTCGAACACTGTACAGGTTAACCAGAGCACTTACAATGCCTCCATCCTTGGAGATACTAAAAATTTGACTGGACATGACCCTGAGCTGTCTGCTGTAGCTGACTCTGAGCGAGGGGGTAGGACAAGATGATCTCAGGAGGTCTCTTCCAGCCTCAAAAATTCTGTGATTCTGTGTGAATTTCTGATATATACACAGGCTTCTTCCTGCGTTCCAGAAAAAATAAACATTGACATCAAAATTATGTTTAAACTGATTAATTGGCAAGAAAATGTGAAGGATGTAGAATGTAAACTATTTTTGGACTGGATGCCATTATAAAAGTTTCATTCTATGACTCACAATACATGTAAAAATCCTGCCAGTGGATTTGTTTTAAGAAGTTCTGCAACATAATTGACTTTTTCGTGTTTTTTCCTGAATAAATGTGTGATTTGTTATTGTAAATGACTAGCTGAGTGATTAAACAACATTTTGTTTGCTTATTAATTGTAAAAATGCTATATGTTTATTCCCAAAGACATACATGGCAATATCAACAGGCAGTTC